>NW_028146745.1:3556792-4210241 GCF_055883805.1 Amblyomma maculatum
AGTGTTGGCTTGTTAGAAGTGCTCCAGGCGTCGCATTTCCCGAGGCCTGACGGTCATGGGCAGGCTTGGCGGACGGGGTTAAAGGAGCGCAGTTCAGGTGTAGCTTGCTCATATCGAGGAGGGCTTGAAGGGTGGCGTCAGGGTGTAAGACGACGTAATGTAGCCGCATAGCGCATGTCTGTGACTTTATCCGTTAGAGCGGTTACAGACGTCGCTTGAGGAACACCCAAAATTGCTTGACTTCGCCACGGATAAGGCCGTGAGTGACGGACCCTGCTGCTGCGTTTGCGACAACAGTTGTCTCGCAATTTTTCGCGATCTAGATGGATGGTTTTACGGAGGTTACCTCCGCTTGTAGGTGCAATATTGTTGTGGCTTCGAAACAGCAGTTTAGGAGGCCGGTTATAGAGTAGGATCCCTATTACTAAAGTTTTTTCGATATTCGCTGCTTCCTGGCGGAATTCAGCCGCAGTCTTTGGCGGCTGGCGAAGACCTGCCAATAGCTGATCTTTCACACCGTGCATCAACAGGTTTTTTGTGCTCCTCTCTCATGCTGGAAGAGACGCTTCATCTCCTCAATGTAAGAAGGACAGTTTCATTTGGAAGATGAATTATTGACTGTAGGAGGCCTGGGCTGTTTCTTTTCAGATGGGGCTAGTATAGCCCGCCGAACGTACTCCTTGTCTTCTAATTATTCAAAGAAGTCTCATGATTGTCGAACCAGGTTTGGGAAGATCCTTGAAGAGCTATGTAGACTTGCCTCACTTTCGTAGCGTTGTTACAGCCACTGTTTTGCCATGCTGTCGAAAAGTTCCATCCATTCTACTGCATCTTCACTGGGCAGTCCTTGGAAGATGAGGCCCTCTCGGGAAGACCAGAGGTGTACTGTGTTCCTCAGACATCTTCGAGGGTATCCCACGTTGATGAAATTCAGCACTTCTACCAGATGTCACGTGGTGATGATAAGGCTGATTACAATAAAGGAAGTGTCAGACTGGAATTGCATTGAGAAGCTCTCTATTGGGATGAATTACGACCGCAAAAGAACTAAGCGTTTCGGCGGCAGGGATAACCGAAAACGTTCTTGCTGGTCGTCCAACAGAGGATGCCCGTTTCACTCATCAGCACTCAATTTAAAGGTCGTGAGGAAGCATATAGATATACCAAGGATGGTGACTAGCGTAACCAGGAACACTGGCAAAACCGAAGCGCGTAACTGGATTCCTTTGAGATTCATGTCGAGAAACCTTCCGCAACAAAGCAAATTATAAAGCTGCACTTCGCAGGAACATGCATGAAGAAAGAACACATAACCGATCCGTGCGCTACAATCACGGTCATACCGCCCCATGTCGGCGAGTGTTAAAAAATTAGCTGCTGGTGAAACGTTGGTTAAGCCTGGAGCTAACCGAAAGCTATTTGTACATCGGTGTGTTCATTGCCAATCTTATATTAAACATATTGTGCGTTTCTCTAAATGGAAGCTTCGTCCTTCATCGGTCTCTTGGGCACGCCGCCTTCTGAGGACCTCATATTGACGTATTTTCAGTGCGTTCCGCCGCGATACTATAGCAGGGTGTTCGTCCTTCTCCATCTCACACAGTCTTTACGCCTGGGCAGGAGTCTGGGGCTCCTAATTATACGCTTATTGCCCTTCTATCGCACTCTGCTTCCACGTCACACGGACATCATCTGATTTGACTTTGACAGTGGTCATGGGTCACTTGGTGACCTGCGTGATCATGCACCAAACTTACATGGCGACACAAGGCTTAACACAGAAGCTTGACCACTAAATCTCCCTCAAGGTAAAAACCGTGCATATTCGACAAAACTTCACGTGATCTTGAGCTTGACAGTGGTCACGGACCACTTTGTGGCCTACGTGAATATGCCCAAGGTCACGTGGTGACCACCAGGTGGCGTGACCTAGACAGTCGACACAGGCCACTTGGTCCACGTGACTATGCCCCAAAGTCACATGGCGGCCACCAGGCTTAACACAGTTTTACCTCTATATGTCTCTGAATGAGAAAACCGCTCATACCAGACATCTCTAACTACCTGGAGTAGTGAAGCTTTTGCTTCAAAAGAAGAAATAGAGATTTACATAGTTCGCGGCAACATAGTATGGCGAAGAAGAGGTTGTATAGAAGCATGACTGCGCCCGTCGACGTATTGTAAGCATTCTATTTCATGCTTAGTGTTACTACGAAAATTTTAATATCCTGAATAACTAGTTTCTGGCTACTGGCTATTTTTGCCCCATTACTCTACCCTGCTCGTCTTCCGTTAAACTATCTCGTCCGCTGCCTGCGATTGATCTCCCTCGCTATCCCATTCGTCTCCTTATTTACGCCTTCCGCTTCAATGTTGCCCTTATTATTTCCTGCAGTACAAGTTGACCAGCCTCTACGGCCGCCAGCTGCCTTCGTTAGCTCCCTCGCGGGTTTCGCACGTCCTATCCGAATGAAGTCGACGGTAGCTGTCTATATAAGGACACGTTTAGGCACCCCGATACCATACATGGGCATGTGTAGTTTCGCAGGTCGACGCCGGCACGGCACGGTCAGAAGTGTCCATGAAAAGTCACTGACCGTCGGCCGCCGCCTCATGCACGCGCACAAGCCGTCACAAGCGGTGATCAGAAAAGTGCAATGTAGTGACCACAAGTTGGTAAAGTATCGAAGATTCAAGATTTCAAGACGTAACGGAACATACTAATCAGGAATAAGTCCACCAAAGATTTAGCGATTAGAGGGAATGTAGAAGAATTCAGGATCTTCACATAGAATAAAGTTTCAGCTTGAAGTGAGGAAGACAACCTTAGTATATTAGCAGTAATGATAATTTCAGAGATATCCTTACTTCGTGTGCGATTGAAGTAGGCGCTAGGATTCTTAGAGATGACTACAGCAAACCACCTCTTACGGCGAAATGTTTGATTCAGAATCGGTAAAGTATGAAACATCCAACTCAACCAACAGGATAGAACCAACAGAGGTAGGTAGGTAATCAATAGGCGTAAATAGAGACATAATGAAACATACTTGAGAAACAATTGCAAATGCTCATAAAAATGTAGGTGGTCGAAAACAGCGAAGAATGAATTAGGCATAGATAAGTCAGATGTATGCGCTATGGGGCAAGCCGGGCTATGTCAATACTAATATGGTCAAGACAGCCAGTGTAGCCGATGAGTACGTTTATATCCACCTACACAATATCTGAAGCGGTCAGGACTAAAATTGTTTCCAAGGCACTTTATTTTCAATACCACTGATTCCTGTTTTACTGCGTCTCTTTCTTTATGATGTGTAGTGTCGCTTTAGAGGAACCGCTAGCTGAAAGACGCAGCACTGACTCCTGGATCGAGAGCCCAGGGGGTCAGCTTTCTACAGCTGTGAATCGCCTGATGATGCCGTCGGTAATGACCGAACACATCAGTTTCGGTTCTTATGTTGTTGGTTGGTTCACAGTAAGGGAAAGACGCAGTATCTATCACACTTGTTTCTGTGGACACCTAAACCGCGCCGTAAGGGAAGGAAGGAAGGTGGGAGCGAAAGTGGAAAGAGAGAAAGTGTAGCCATAGTGGAGGGTTACGGAGTAATTTCGACCATCTGGGGATCCTTAACGTGCGCCGATATCGCACAGCACATGGACGCCTCTTCGTTTTGCCTCCATCGAAACGCAGCCGCCGACGTCGGGTTCAACCCCGAGCACTCCGGACAGTAGTCAGGCTTCTTACACTGCACAACCCCGGCGGGGCTTCGGTTCTTTATGACCGGACCTGACGCTATTATGAGGTAGAATTCAGTTCTTATATGTTACCTAATTTTACGTCATATGTCGTCACATCCGGTGATGAAGTCGTCATTTTATGACGTCATAATTTCGAGGTATCCTGAGAACTCTCGCGACAACACTCCTGAGTTTCTTAAGGCTTTTGCCTTAATAATGAAATTGGTAGCAGTGAAGAGCAATCAGGCATTCCTCCAGTAGCAAAGAGTGGGATTAAGAAAGCTTTCAAAGCTATGAAAACGCAGAGAGGATTGCCGCCCGGATATCATGCTAGAACAGTTTGCCACCCTCTATACGCAGTGCTTCATGACATCGACAGTAAAAGAATCATGGAAGAACGCTGATATTATCCATAACCCATTATCCTTAAAAAGAGGACGCTAAGGACTTGAAAAGTGTTAGGGCACGTTACACTCTCGTGTAAGGATGATGACACACCGATGCTGTTTCTGTTTGGTCCCACTAAGGTATTCGTCCCCTTCATGGATCACTGCCTTGTCGTGGCGGAGGGGCTTGCGAAACTCGATGAAGTCGTGAGCTCTGTTGTGTAAGGCCACCCAAGATAGACAGATCACGGCAGAGAGTTCTGACAAAATGTGATTCACTGGAGAAGGTAATGGCAACCAACTCCAGTATTTCCTGCCAAGAAAACCCTATGGCCAGTCAAAATACCATTATTGATATGGAGCCGCAAGATGAGCCCCCAGGTTTGAAGGCGTCCCACATGTTACCGGGGATGAACAAAGGGCGATTCCTAGTAGCTCCAGGACGAATGAAGCGGCTGGGCTAAAGCCAAAAGGAAGCTCAGTTGTGGATGTGTCGGGGAACGACCGGAAAGTCCGATGTTGCAAGGAGATATATCAAATAGCAACATGGAATGTAAGATCTATGACGCAAGGTAAACTGGATGTCGTCAAGCGAGAAATGGACAGATTCAACATTGATATCTTGGGTATCAGCGAGGTCAAGTGGACCGGAAAGGGAGAATTTAACTCCGGCGACCATTAGGTCTTTTATTGTGGGCACGAATCCAAGAGAAGGAATGGGGTCGCTCGCATAGTAAACAGAAGAATGGGCAAAGCAGTGCTAGGGTTCAACCCTAAAAACGACCGAATGATTTCACTTCGGATCCAGGGTCACCCTTTCAACATAACAGTTTTCCAAGTCTATGCACCGACCACTACTGCTGAAGAAGCTGATGTTGAGAGATTTTATGCGGACCTAAAATGCCTTTTAGACCGCACCCCATCATCAGACGTCGTGTTTCTCATAGGAGACTAGAATGCTAAGGTCGGGAGTGAAGAAATATCCGGAATTATAGGCAAGTTCGGTCTTGGCGAGCCTGGGCAGAGCTGGGCAGAGGCTAGTAAAGTTTTGTCAAGAAAACAACCTGACAATAGGGACTACTCATTTTGAACAGAACAAGAGGCGCCTGTACACATGGACTTCACCGGACGGTCTGTACAGGAATCAGATCGTTTATATTCTTTGCCAGCAGAGATGGAGAAGCGCTATACAAGCAGTAAAAACAAGGCCTGGGGCCAATTGTGGCACCGATCATCAGCTTCTTGTTGCCAAAATTAAGCTTCGATTGAGGAAAACGCAGAAAACTAGAAGGCCTTTCAGGTATGATCTGGATCAAAATATATTAGAACATGCTGTGGAAGTGAGGAATCGATTTCAAGAATTAGATCTAGAAGACAGAGAGCCTGAAGAGATGTGGACTGATGTTCGTGATATAATACAAGAAGTTGCTACTAAGGTAGTTCCAAAGCAAAAGAAATGCAAGAGAGCAAACTGGTTATCTGAAGACGCTTTGCAAATAGCTGAGGAAAGGAGGATGGCAAAAGTTATGGGGGAAAGAGAAATATGACCCTTAACGACATATTCACATGGTGTTGTAAATGGGGAATGAAACTAAACTCGGAAAAGACGGTGTTACTACGTGTTACAAGAAAACATAATCCGTTAAAATACTCTTTTTCTTTGGATTCAGGTCTAATAGCTGAAGTTAACGAATTTAAATATCTTGGTGTGACATTAACAAGCAACTTAAACTGGAACACTCATATCTCTAACACTTGCTCGTCTGCATTTCGAAAACTTTGCTTGTTGCGCCATAAGCTAAAGGATGCCCCTCTCAAAGTTAAAAGATTAGCATACGAAACTTTTATAAGGACTAAATTAGAGTATGCCTGTATTGTATGGGACCCGTATACTGTCACCAACATAAACGCTCTAGAGCGGATCCAAAGGAAAGCCGTCCGTTTCATGTTTTCGCAGTACTGTCGAACAATCTCTGTCTCTACACTGATGCAATCGAATTCAATACCTACCCTTCAATCCCGGCGAAAATTCCTTCGACTGAAATTTTTATACTTATTGTTTAACCATAAACTTGGAATAGATTCTTCACCGTACCTGCTAGTATCGAACACCAGACAAACCCGACACTCTCACCCCCTTTCTCTTACCCCGTACTTTGCTAAGACTAGGTTATTTCAACACTCTTTCTTTCCGCAGACCATCAGTGATTGGAATAACTTGCCAGCTACCTGCCTACAGTCTCTTGACCTGATTTATGACCATGTTTAGCTTTGGTTATGCTGTGCCATTATCTTTTTCATTTACCGCTGTTTGTGCTTTGTTCTGTTCGCATCTTGGTATTATTGCTCACTCGTAATAACTTGTTTGTAATCCACTCCTGCTTGGGCCTCACGGCCTGCAGTATGTACTAAATAAAATAAATAAATACTAAATAAATACAAGGTTCTCAATGCGGATTTTCAGAAAATAGCAAGGAGAGATAAGAATGCCTTCCTGGACGTACAGTGCCAAGCAGTTGAGGACAACAGCCTATTAAGGAACACATGAGCTCTGTATAAAACAATCAAAGATATCAACGGAAGCTTCTGTGCTAAGCTGGGCGTGATAAAGGACAAACGAGGCAAGGACCTCACTGAAGCCTCAGAGATAAAGAAGAGGTGGCAAGAATACACAGAAGAACTGTACAAGAACCCAAGCAGCACGCCGTCAATGGACCGCCAGCGGTCCAATATTGGTCAATATTGGCGTCTGATTGGGGCGCACAAAGAGCCAAGATATATGCCAACCAATTTGATTGGCTCTCCTATCAAAACTAGTATTGGCATACTACCTTGTTTACTGGCATTCAATGACATTCAATGGCACTTAATGGCTGCGCAATATCTTCCACCTAAGCTCACTCACTGGTTGTTGTATCACGGCTATCCCGCCAAGCTCACTGGCCATCCAATATCTTGTTTCCATTCTTATTCACCGGGTATTTACAAGTGGCATCCAGCCAGATTTATCGGCAACCCAATATTTCCAATTCAATCTTGCCCAGTGGTATTGCATTATTGGCATCCAGCCACAGCAATTCACAATCCGGCACATTATAGTGCTGAATGTTTCAATAATCAGTACTACGGCTAGATGCTATTTCGTGCTATGGCTAATAGGCAACTACAAAGCCATCCCATGCGTATGCAGTGCTGATATTTTCATGTAGCTTTTTATTGAAATAAAGCATGCTGAGAATATCCATGCACAGAAAATAATACAGCTGAAAGGTTCATTTCATGGTGATTTATTAGGTGTGCATGGGTTACAGGGCATGGAAATATTTAGGCACAACTCTTAGACTTCAGTGCTCCTCCTGTTTTTGCGTCCCTTGGCAAGGTGTTCTCAGGGCCCAGGTTGGAGGAAGGCGCTGAGTTCATCGCAGCTTCTTTTGTGGTCGGTTGTAGGGGCAGCAGCTCCCAGCAGCATTTAAAGATATGGACTTGAGCAGCATGCATAACAATGTATTTCCTATCGCAGATGGTACCCGGAAATAAAAGCAACATTCATAAATCCCATTAAGAGAAAAAGCTTTTGGAAAGTGGAAATACAGCTAGACCGTGGAGTAAAAATGCAAAATAAAGCACCACCTGTTGGCCCTCAGGCAACTTTCTTGTCTGGTTTACTCAGGATGAAATAAGCTGCATACTCGGTGAGGCCGGCCATATTAACTTGATTACATTGGTTTCGGCATCTGGCAGTGCACGGCTTCCCATGTGGTTGTGTTGTTGACGCTGAAAACATAAAACAAATGATTCCGTTATCTATTCGTTAAATGGTAGTCAGTGCTTGCCCCCTTCTACTTGTAATGCCTTTGTGATCTAACACCTGTAGAAGAAAGACATCGTCATAACTGCATGCTTCGGATCAATAGCTTTCCTTTGAATAGTTTTCGTTAGGATAGATTGCCGCAAGAACTAAAAGAAAGTACAAAAGAAAAAAGAGACGCAAAAAATGGCAGTCGCACTCCGACCGCGGCTGCTAAATTTAGTGTACATCGCATCATTACTGCAAACAGAACATTTTAAAATTTGTCAAAGCTGCAGCCAAAACAACGTACGACACAGATGCTTTGGGGTTTATATGATATACTCAAATTAAAAAATAAAGGAATCCATAGCTTAGAATCACGTTTGTTGTGGGAACAAGTTTGTACGTGTGGTAAAGTATAAGAACTATGGTAGCAACTGTAAAGGAGAATCCCCTTTTCAGAATTTTTTTTCATAGAGTTCTTCACGCGGACAGTAGAAGCTCTTGCACATAGAAGAAAAAGTGTCATGTTTCAGGCAAGCAGCCTCTTTTTTCTGCGCGATTAACAATCTATAATTGTGGATAGGAGCATTTTTGAACGAAAAGTTTTTATTATTTCCGCAAAAATTCAAATTTAGCAGTAAGAATAAGTGCGTCGGCAGATCTTCTTTCCGGACGCTATTAGTTTTCTACAAATGATAGTAAAACTGCACCTGCTGGCTATTTTATGACACTTCTACTACTCGGTATTAGCGCAGGAGAAAGATCAAACACGTGAATAAGCTAAAAGTCGTTTAGACCATTGCAAACGCTCATTCATAATGGCAAATTACAATATTAAATATTCGCTCGCAACTAAAAATCATGTTCCAGAAAGCCCAACTTAACCATGAGTTTTGAATATAGTATGTAAAAGAAATTGATCACTTCAGACACACAACACGCGCGATGAAGTTGTAACCTGAAAATCACACAAAACACGCATCATGTTTTACAGGGCCACATTTTTCTTTTGCAATACAAATTGGCCGCCTCTGCGCCGTAAATTTTGTCTTTGTGACCAGAGTTTATGCATACAAAATAGTGCGCTGAAAATGCAGTCCAGAATTTGCTAGCGTGGTGCGGTCCAAATAAATGGCTTTCCGTTCTTGCAAGCATATCGGTTATTGACATGATGATCAAGGCTGTCAACATACAGCACCAAATCATGCAATAAAAGGTATCTTACCGTAAGGCTAGCGAAGATTCGCAGACGTCAGTTGCAACAATACAAAATGAATGTTGCCAGGCAAAGTACATCCCAGTGATCTGATGCTTTATTACACCTGGTAAGAAAAAGTAGCGATCTTACAACGAAACAAAGCAAGAAATAATCTCAGAAAGCTCAGTTCAGTTATGAACAAACTTAAAATGCTGGTGATACTCACAGATATCCTCTTTCAGGCATGGTCATTAAAACGAGTTGGAACTTTCACAAGGCTTGGGTTTTCGGTTCTGCTGTCCAAAGCTGCGGGAGCTCGAGCAGCTCGAGCAGGTGGGGATTGTGTGGCCGGCCGGACGCCTCTGAATCAACCGCTTGTGTCAAGTTTCGAGGCACGGTTGGAAGGGGGCAGAGGGGTCGTTGTGTTTTCTCTCTCTCTCTCTCTCTCTTTTTTTGCTTGAGATCTGTCTAAAGAGGAGGCATAAAGGGGCAGAGGGGTCGTTGTGTTTTTTCTCTCTCTCTCTCTCTCTTTTTTTGCTTGAGATCTGTCTAAAGAGGAGGCATAAAGCTCGAAATTCGGTGAGAGAAATGAAAGAGGTCCCGTAGGACCGCGCGAGCCCAGAAGGCTGCCAACCAAGAAAGTTGGCTCCCCCCACCCCTCCCCACGTCCCATCTCCCCTTCCCCCAGACGCAAGAGTGCCGCCGTGACATTAGGCCGGCATAACCCGCGTCCGGTATCCCCCCCCCCCCCTAAGAATATCCCACAGATCCTAGAAGAAGAAGTTGGCGGGAAGGAAGGGAAGAGTGCGGGGGAGTAGACGGGCGGGCATTGTGAGCAACGCATGCCTAGCCGGGAGGAAAGAAAGGGCAGTGAAGGTTGCTGTCCTTCCGCGATGACTGCTTCACAGGGAGAAAAGGCTACAAGATGTGAAGTTGAAAGCAGTTTGGAAAATTGCTTTATCAAGGCCCCCGGGCTGAGAGGCGACAAAAGGACGAGAGAATGAAAACCATATGTTCTTTGCGCCAAGCATGTGAGGAGGAATGCGCAGAGTTTTGCCCTCGGCTTCGCTAAAACAACGAGAAGTGCGTTCGGAGCTCTTTGGTCGCCTCGACTGTTCGCTCGGTAACGTTTTCAGTGCCACGATAATTTCGCTACATTTTTTTTGTTTATGCAAAATGCGTTTTACCTATGTGTTTCAGTAATAATCAAATACGTAAAATAATCTTCAGTTTTCACGGAATCGTTCTCGGTTCGAACAAATGGACATAATTTTTTTTACTAAAGATGGCACACAGGTTCATGACGGAGTGCTCTTGAAACGTCATCACGCGCAACTGAGTGATGCAGCAGCCCGTATTCTTGCTGTATTCCTATTAAGGAAAAGAAAAGCGAAAACGACCATAACTACGGGTACTTCAAGGTTAAAATTCCCATGTTATTAAGCATTATTTTTTTCAAATCAGGTCGACGTTTAGAGCAAGAAAAAATCCGCATAGAACTAAGCGTGGGCATATAAAGCAGCAAGAGATACAAAATACTCGACGAGCTAGGATCTGAAGAACTAAATTGGCAGTAAAGAAAGAATAGAAAGAAAGCAAGGGTCAACATTGAAACTATATCAACGAACTTGGGACAAGGTGTAGTCCTCAGAAAGAAGCGTGGTAAAATCATCTTTCAGCCCGCGGAAGCTGCGCTTGTGAAAGCAGCAGAATATTTCATAGGAAACTTAATTCTCAATCATGTGTTAGATTCTTCGGCAGTGATGTTCTCTAAAAATGCCCCAAAACTGCTTAAATAATGCACTCGCATTACTTTTAATATATATGAATTGCCATTAGCTATCTGGTTGACACGATGAGATAGAATTTTTTATTCTCTGGAGGGAAACGCCTTCGGTGCGGTGATTATATGGTTGGATAATAAAGCATTTAATGCCTGAAGAATAGTTTCTGATCAGTGCTTAGGAGAACACTGTCAAAAACTGTAGTCAAATGCATCAATTTGAGCCATGTATTGCAGCTTTCGAACAAAATTAACTTTCATAGAGAGCATTGTTATTATGCAATTTCAATTTTGTTACCATATATGCTGGCGACACATGAGCGCGCTTTCATTGCACTGTAGGTAATTGTTTTAATTTTTATTTATTTTTCGTTTGACTTGCCACATGTAGTGCTGTTGATTTTTTTCTTATTATCTTTCACATGCACACAATGTTTCGGCAGTGTGCGATTTACGTCGCATTAGAATACGAACCATTCCAGTACAGTTCAAATTTCTTTTCTTGTCAAGTGAATTAGCTAGACGTAGCGTAGGATATATGCTGCTTGTATTTTTTCTTTGAGCTGAAATATTTTATGCGCTGCTACACCGATGGCCAAAGTCGTCCAGTTTTTATCTGTTTATTGCTGGAGCCCACAGCAGCGCGCTAAAGAGTACAGGAATAAGATGCAAATTTGTGTTTATTAGATATTAGAACTCGAAGGAAACAGCTAGCGTAATGGCGAATCATGTAGTGAGTGTTTGATTGGCTAGCGCGATTGATCTCTCCCACCCCTGCTATCGTTTGAACATATGTAGGGTTTCTCTCTATTGCGTAAAAAAGGCGGAAATAATGATGCTACGCGTGAGTGTTTCCAATCATGGACAAACGTTTACAGGATGTGGATTCACCGGATATATTTGATCGTTTCTGCGTTTACTATCCATAGCCACTGGTGCTTGTTCAAGCGACTCACACGTTCTGTTGCGTTCTTTGCATTTGAGTATACCTTGTGTTTCTTGACGCGCAGGTGGGTTTTTGCGGACACGCATCTATTAAATGTTTGCTTGTCAGATGTGTGCTCGAGCGCGTGCGTATGCTTGTGCACTCGTATGCGTATATATAGGCCCATGGAACAAAATCCCATGCTCGATAGTTGTTGTCGAGATGTGTTCAGGATCTGTGCACTGATGTGTCTATCACTTTTAATCATCCTGGTTTGGCGAGAGCAGAAAAACAAATCGTCTCCACCGGAAATCGGACTTCTAGCCAAGCTAGCGCTTTAACCAACTGCGCAAAACCCTGGATCGCGAAACTAGCACCATACGTAATTCTCCTTGTCTACCGTGATGATAGCGACGAGAATGACGCTGCAATTAGTGATAATGGCAATGATGACAGTATCAATGGTAATGACGCTGCGTTTAGTTGATTACGATTATGATACGTGATGCACTGTATACAGCAGCATTTCTGCAGTGTAGATTCCACGTGCTGTCAGAATTTTTTCAACACTTGGCTAAAGTTTGGAACACTATCTGTGTTAGCTACGTCCACGCGTGATCGGTCTGCAGGAATTGTCTCGAAGATATTATATGCAGAATTTTACATAACAATTAATCGTGCCTAAAATCGTAAATAAAAGAGTACTCTACCAAAATTGTCAAATCTAATCGCAAGTCATCCGCAGCAATTAGTGAATCACGGGAATTAGATTCAGAAAAATATATTCTACATTTTCCGTGATGGGTGCTTCTGTGCATTTTGTGTGATCAGCTCAGTCAAACAATTTTAAGGCAATCTGTACATTAATCCCAAAAAACACTATATATATGGTGGCCCAAATTACGTATGGCGTATGAATATCTTCTACAGTTGAACATAAACTGTAGTCCGGGCCAGCGAAAAATTTAGTTGGGACGAAATTAGTCCAAAAACAGTTATATTGGGATACATGCACATTGAAAAATGTCTGTGTTGGTCAGAGCTGCTTCTACTGTTTTTTACCGCCGCCGCAGCCTGAAATGTGCAATGGTGACCAGCCATCAAAGCTTGTTAGATAATATTGACTGCTAGAAACCACGATATGTACAATATTGGAATGCCACCAAATCTGGTCTGACAATATTGACCAATCTATGTCAAGATATATTTCATGTTGACAAGCCATCCATATTGGCAGAAGATTACTGCCCAACCCATGCCATCATCATCATCATCATCATCAGCCTGATTATACCCAGTGCAGGGCGAAGGCCTCTCCCATATTTCTCCACTTAACCCGGTTCTGTGCTAGCTGCGTCCACTTGACCCCTGCGAACTTCTTAATCTCATCCGCCCACCTAACTTTCTACCGCCCCCTGCTACGCTTTCCTTCCCTTGGAATCCAGTTTGTTACCCTCAGCGACCATCGGTTATCCTCTCTTCGCACTACATGTCCTGCCCATGTCCATTTCTTCTCCTTAATTTCTACTAGAATGTCGGTAACCTGAGTTATTTCTCTGACCCACTCTGCACGCTTTCTATCTCTTAATGTTACCCCTATCATTTTTCATTCCATAGCCCTCTGGGTTGTCCTCAACTTAAGTAGAACTCTCTTGGTTAGCCTCCACGTTTCAGCCCCATAGGTGAGTACAGGCAAGATGCAACTGTTGTATATTTTCCTCTTGAGCGATACCGGTAAGCTGCTAGTCATAATCTGAGAGTGCTTGCCAAATACGCTCCATCCCAATCTTATTCTTCTTGTTATTTCCTTTTCATGGTCCGGATCTGCGGTTACTACCTGTCCTAAGTAGACATATTCGCCTACTACTTCCAGAATTTCGCTACCTAATGTAAACTGCTGTTCCTTCCCGAGGCTGTTGAACATTACTTTAGTCTTCTGCATATTGATTTTCAAGCCTACCTTTCTACTTCTTCTGTCTAGGTCATCAATCATTATTTGCAGTTCATCCCCCGACTTGCTTAGCCAGGCAATATCATCAGCAAATCGCAGATTACTGAGGTATTCTCCATCTACCCTTATCCCTAACTGCTCCCATTCCAAGTCTCTGAATACTTCCTCTAAACAAGCTGTGAATATTACTGGGTAGATTGTGTCTCCTTGCCTAACACCTCTCTTTATGGGAATTTTGTTACTTTCTTTATGCAGAACTATGGTTGCTGTGCAGCCGCTATATAAATCTTCCAGCACTTTCACGTATGGCTCGTCTACCCCCTGATTTCGCAATGCCTGCATCACCGCCGAGGTTTCAACTGAGTCAAATGCTTTTTCGTAATCAATGAATGCTATGTATAAGGGCTGGTTATATTCCGAGCATTTTTCTATCACCTGATTGATGGTATGGATATGATCGATAGTAGAGTACCGTTTCCGAAACCCTGCTTGATCCTTTGCTTGATTGCAGTCTAAGGTTGTCCTGATTCTATTAGCGATTACCTTAGTAAATACCTTATACGTAACAGACAGTAAGCTGATTGGTCTGTAATTTTTAAGGTCCTTAGAGTCCCCTTTCTTGTGAATGAAGATAATGTTTGCATTCTTCCATGGTTCCGGTACCGTCGATGACACCAGGCATTGCGTATACAGGGTGGCCAGGGTTTCTAGCACGATATCCCCCCCGTCCTTCAGCAAATCTGTAGTTATCTGATCCTCTCCAGCCGATTTCCCCCTTTTCATAGTTTCTAGTGCTTTCTTGACCTCGTCCTTCGTCACTGGTGGAACGTCTGACTGTTTTTCCCTACCGCCAATCTCATTACGGTCCTGACTACTTTGGCTACTGTAGAGATCTGTATAGAACTCCTCGGCTACTTTGACTATCTTTTCCATATTAGTGATGACGTTGCCCGCCTTGTCCCTTATCGCATACATCTGGTTTTTGCCTATGCCCAATTTCTTCTTTACCGCTTCAAGGCTTCCCCCGTTCTTTACAGCATGCTCAATTTTCTCCATGTTATACTTCCTAATATCGGCCACCTTGCGCTTATTGATTAGCTTTGATATCTCGGCCAATTCGATCTGGTCTGTTGGATTGGAAGCTTTCATACTCTGGCGTTTCTTAATCAAATCTTTCGTCTCCTTAGACAGCTTACCGGTATCCTCTCTAACTATCCTACTGCCTACTTCTACCGCGCAATCAGTAATGATATCTCTGAAATTATTGTTCCTTGCCTCTAGGGTAATGTCGCCATCCTCAGTTAGAGCTGAAAACCTATTCTGTAGCGAGATCCTGAACTCTCCTGCCCTCCCCCTCACCGCTAATTCGTTGATGGGTTTCTTTCTTACTAATCTGTTGCGTTCCTTCTTCAGATTTAGGCTAATTCGGGACCTCACCATCCTGTGGTCACTGCATCGCACTTTCCCGATTACCTCTACATCTTGCATAATGGCGGGGGTTGAACACATTATGAAGTCGATTTCATTTTTAGTCTCTCCGTTAGGACTTTTCCATGTCCATTTCCGGTTCTTCCGTTTGCTGAAGAAGGTATTCATGATTCGTAAGTTATTGCGCTCTGCAAACTCAACTAGAAACTCCCCCCTGCTATTCCTAGAACCAATGCCATAGTCACCTACTACCTTGTCTCCTGCCTGTTTTTTCCCTACCTTGGCATTGAAATCGCCCATTAGTACAGTATACTGCGTCTTTAGTTTTCGCATTGCCGATTCTACATCTTCGTAGAAGCTTTCAACTGCCTGGTCATCATAACTACATGTAGGTGCATAGGCCTGTACAACCTTCAGTTTATACCGCTTATTAGGCCGAATTACGATGCCTGCAACCCTCTCATTAATACTATAAATTCATCTATATTACCCGCTATATACTTATTGACAAGGAAACCTACTCCTAGTTGTCGCCTCTCTAGTAAGCCTCGATAACACAGTACATGCCCATCTTTCAGTACAGTATATGCCTCATTCGGCCTCCTAACCTCACTAAGCCCTATGAGATCCCATTTCATGCCCTCTAGTTCCTCTAACAGCACTGCTAAGCTAGCTTCACTAGCTAGGGTTCTAGCATTAAACGTTGCCAGGGTCAGTTTCTAATGGCGGCCTGTCCAGCGGAGCCAGACTTTCTTAGCACGCCCTGCTGCGTCACAGGTCTGACCGCCGCCATGGTCAGTTGTTCCGCAGCCGCTGGTGACTGAGGGCCGGGGTTGTATGGAGCTTATCATAGGAGGTTGCGGCCAATTACTGCACCAGGGTAGCCAACTCCTGTTCTGGTGAGGGAGTGCGTTGCCGGAGGTGTTCACCGGCATCAGGTCACACCCCAAACCTGTTTATGCAATTCTATCAACACGCGGATTTTTTTTCTTCTTTCATGCGGTGGAGAATTGCGCGGCACCTGGATTTGAGCCCCGGTCCTCTTGCATGCGAGGCGGATGTTCTACCGCTACGCCACCGCTGCACTATGCCATTAGGATGCAATGCTGGCTAGCCGTCACAGTCCATCGAACAATATTGAACAATATAATGCAATATATATATATATATATATATATATATATATATATATATATATATATATATATATATATATATATATATTGTTGGCAGGCCGCCATGACAGGCGGGTACCTATTGACCAATATATGCCAAGATTTATTTATAGCTGACAAGACAACCATAATGACCGAAACAATATTAACCAATTTATGCCACTATATCTGCAATGCTGGCCAGACATCAACGCTCATTACACAATATTGACCACTATAAACCAAGATATATGAAATGTTGGGATGCCACCAAAGCTGATGGGGCAATATTGACCAATGCATGCCAAGATATTTTCAATGTTAACAAGACAACCATAATGGCCGGACAATATTAACCAAGCTATGCCATGAAATGTCCAATGCTGGTTAGCCATCACAGTCCATCAAACAATATTGACCACTAAAAGCCGATCTATATACATTGTTGGCATGCCAGCATGACTGTCAGAACAATATTGACCAATGCATGCCTATATATATTCAATGTTGACAAGACAGCCACATTGGCAGAACGTTATTGCCGAACCTATGCCATGATATGTGCAATGCTGGCCAGCCATCAAGGCTCATTAGACAATATCGACCAGTAGAAACCAAGATATTACAATATTAGGAAGCCGCCAAAGTTGGTTGGACATTATTGACCACTGTATGCCTAGATAAATTCAATATTGAGAAGCCGTTGTTATTTACTGGACAATATTTACCAGGTTATACCATGGTGTCGAAGATATTGGCAAACCATTGTAGCTGGTTGGAAAATAATGACCAGGTTGTCTCATTGTGAATACAATAATAGCAAGCTGTTCAATATGAATGGGCATTATTGACCGCGTTTAGCTGGTTGAATGCCAATAACGGATATGGGTGAAGTTCACTGGGCCAATAATGATTATGTTATAGCACGGCTGCACATTATTGGTAGCTTATTGGCACCATTGGGCCACTTGTGGGCCAGTAATCCCCAATCAATCCCCAATACTGTCCCGGTGGCTGGTGCTGCCTGGGAAGGACACAAATGTGCAAACCCAACATAAGACGGTTGTGATTACTGATCTGGAGCTGGGCATCCTGAATAGTGAAGTTGAATAGGCCTTAGCCAGCATTGCTAAGAACAAAGCTAGCGGAATTGATGGCATTCCAGCTGAGTTGCTTCAAAACCTCAACCATGATGCTGTTAACATTCTTCATACACTATGTCAGAAGATTTGGACAACCCTGCAGTGGCCACAGGATTGGAGGAAGTCAGTTTACATCCCCATTCCAAAGAAAGGCAGTGCCAAAGATAGTTCCAACTACCGCACGATCGCGCTTATTTCGCATGCTAGCAAGGTGATGTTGAAAATCCTACAAGTTAGGCTGCAGCAGTATGTGGATCGGGAGCTTCCGGACGTGCAAGTTGGGTTTCGCAAGGGCAGAGGAACTAGAGACCAAATTGCCAACCTTTGCTGGATCATGGAAAAAGCAAGAGAGTTCCAAAAACCCATCTACTTCTCTTTATTGATTATGCTAAAGCGTTTGACTGCGTAGATCACAGCCGATTGTGGCAACCTCACCAAGAGATGGGAGTTCGAATTCACCTCATCTGTCTCCTCAGAAACCTGTATGAAGGAGAAGAGGCCACAGTCAAAACTGGGCATGGTCTTACTGATTGGTTTCCGATCGAGAAAGGAGTGAGGCAAGGCTGCATACTGCCGCCCTGCCCATTTACCTATATGCAGAGTGCATCATGAGGAAGGCCGGTCTGGACGAGTCTTCAGCTGGAGTGAAGATTGCTGGAAAACGTATCAAAAACCTTAGAAATGCGGATGATACCACTATAATGGCAGAAAGTGAAGTGGAACTCAGGAGACTTCTGACGCGCGTACAAGAAGAGAGTGAGAAGTTTGGGCTTAAACTGAACATTAAAAAGACAAAGATCATGGCGTCTTGCCCTATAAAGTCCTGCAGCATCAAGGGACAAGAAGTGGAAGCTGTGACAGATTTTCTCTTCTTGGCTCCAAGATTACCTCGGAAGGAGACTGCAGCCATGAAATTAGGAGACGCCTGCTTCTGGGAAAGAGAGCAATGGTTAGCCTTGGCCGCCTAGTAAAGAGCAGAGACATTAGTCTGTCAACCAATATCCGTATAACTCTTTCCAGTTGTGATGTATGGATGCGAGAGTTGGACTGTGAAAAAGCCTGACCACCGAAGAATTGACCCGTTTGAATTGTGGTACTGGCGAAGACTCTTGAGAGTTCCTTGGACTGCCAGACGATCAAATCAGTCGTAATGTCGACCATAAAACCTGACTGCTCATTGGAGGGTCAAATTCTAAAGTTAAAGCTCAGCTACTTTGGTCATCTGATGAGAAGAGAGGAGTCGCTGGAGAACGATTTGATGTTGGGAAAGGTTGAGGGTCGCCGGAGAAAAGGTAGGCAGCGAACGCGATGTAGATGGCATTGTCGAGGCACTGCAGATGAGGTTATGTGATGTTATTAAGATAGTGAGAGACCGGAAAGCGTGGCGTGACATAGTCCATAGGGTCACGAAGAGTCGGACATGACTGAACGACTGAACTGAACTGAAGGTATTCGTGATTATACTTCGAGACTCTCGAATTGCATCTGCTGTCGTCGGCGCAAAGTGTGAGAGATACTGCGGCTTTCTTTCCTGTAAAGCAATTTGAAACGCTGCTGTTTCCCCATTGATTGGAAAAGTGCTGTGGTCACATTCATAACAAAGGTCGGCAAAGCAATAAACACGAACAACCTGCGCCCCATCTCTGTTACCTCTTGTGTGGGCAAACTTATGGAGACGATGGTGCGGGACCGGTTGTCTGAGTACCTTGAGACACAAAATGTCTTCGCGGACACCATGGACGAATTTCGCCCACACAGATCCGCACAGGATGTCTTGCTTCAACTACATCGGGAAGTCCTTGACGCCCTCGAGTGCCCTCATAACGACAGGGTCGTACTCGCCCTGGATCTTAAGGGGAAGCTCAACAATGTAACGCATCCTATTATTCTCACTCATTTAGGTCAAACCAACTGTGGCCATCGTGCCTTCCAATATATCCGCCAATTCCTCACAGACCGCCACTCTTACATCCGCATTCAGGATAACGAACACGGCCCCTTCCCCCTATGTAACAGGGGAACGCCGCAAGGCGCAGTGCTTTCTCCCACGCTATTCAATTTGGCCATGTAGCGCCTGCTGGACCAGCTGGGTGCTGTCGAGGGCGTGCATCATGCTCTGTACGCCGACATCACCCTGTGGGCCACACAGGGCTCGCTTGGAGACATTGAGGCCAACCTGCAGCAGGCGGCGACGATAGTAGACCGCTAGGCTAGCCGCTGCGGCCTTCAATGCTCCCCACAGAAATCGGAATTTGTGCACATCCGCCCCTCTCCCAAATGCACTACTAAAATTCAACTTACTCTTCAATCAGGTCCAATTCCAGAAACACAAGAAGTCTTGAGTACTGGGACTCTTCGTTCACCAACACCGCAAGCCAGACACCACATTGACTAAACTTCGCAAGGGGGGAGACCAGGTGGGCCGCATGGTCCGCCGGGTTTCCAATAAACGTGGGGGGTTACGAAGCAAGGATGCCTTGCGGCTGGCAAACGCCTTCGTAACCAGTACAATCCTGTATTCGACTCCATATCTCCACCTGCGGAAGCAAGATGAGGATGCCCTCGAGGTCATTCTCCGCAAAATCATTAAGCGGGCCCTCGATATTCCGGTGAATACCTCAAACCAGCGCCTCATGATGCTGGGAACGGTGAACACCTTCAGGAAATTGAGGGAAGCGCACCTCACAAATCAATATACGCGTTTGTCGCAGACGCAGTCGGGCCGCCGTCTTCTTGCCCGGCTCCACATCAAACATACGACACTTATTAAAGAACGAGCACGCATTCCAGCGCCGTGGAGATGCGCCCTCCGCGTACGCCCTCTTCCCGCCAAAATAGCACGCGAAGACTATGATGGCAGACGCCTGGCGCGGGCGGAAGCCCCGGCACGCCAGTATAGTTCTAAACCCTGCGTTTTTTATGTGGATGCCTCTGGCCCGCACCATGGGGGTTTGGTACACGGACGCAGTCATCCACGAGGCGAAAACAGTCAACGGTCTTAACTTCAGGGCCCGCAACATAACTGATGCGGAGGAGGTCTCCATATCATTGGCTGCTTCCCACTCTGACTCGAAATATGTAATTTCCGACTCGCGAGGAACCTGTCGGAACATCGAACAGGGCTGGACCCCTTATCTAGCCTTCCGAATACTTCAACACAGCTCCTACATTGGGGACCCCGCTACCCGATATATTATTTGGGCTCATCAGGGGCTGGCTGGAAACGAGGCTGCCGACGCCGCCGCCCGCGCGCTCTCTCTCCGGGAAGTTTCCTCCTCCTGCCCCTTAGACCAGGATGCAGATCCTAATCCGCCTTATACATTCAAAGATATCGTAAATTATTACCAATCTAGTCACAGCCTTTACCCCCGCCCATGATAAGGCCTTTCAAAGGCGGATGAGCGGCTCTCACTCCGCCTCTATACCAACACACTGCTGTGCCGGCAGCTATAAAACACTTCGACCCTGCTTTCTCTGGCAGTTGCCCGCACTGTGGGGTGGTGTCTTCGGACATCTACCACATGGTGTGGGCCTGCCCCTCAAATCCGGCTATCCCCTCTCAACCCAACCCAACCCGGGAGGACTGGGGCGACTCTGCTCGGCTGCTCCGACCGGCAGGCCCAACGGGCCTTAGTCGGGCGAGCCCGAGCGGTGGCAGACGCCACTGGGGTCCCGAACTAGGGACCTCCACCTAGTGTTTGTGAGGGTTGTCTCCTTCAGGGTCAGCTTATGCGTAACCTCCTGTATTTGTATCCTATATAAATGTTTTCCACCACCACCACCGTCTGTTTTTGCATCTGCTTCTGCATGCTTGTGAGTGCAGCGTTCGAGGAAGAGCTAATGAAAAGGCGCAGATGAACAGCTGGGTCGGATGCCCGATGGGGTCAGCTTCGTAATGTGTGAATAGCCTGGTGAAGTCATATGTCATGACCAGATGTGACGTCATGATGATATCAGCTACGGTTTTCGACACAAGTAAAAACATCACCTCAGGTCATGGTGACGTAATTACTGCGAACATATTCAGCGGCGCACGATAGATGAAACAATCAACATTACACAGTCAACTTATGATTAATTACGTGTAACCAATGTACAAAGGTAATAGCTAACAAAATAGGGGCAACCTAAGCGCAGTCAAATAAAAGACGAAGCAGGATTTATGAAGTGATACTCCAGTGTGGATAGCATCCATACTACCACGCACATAATAGAAAAATGCTCGGAATGTAATCTGGCTCTATACGTTTTTTTAATAATTACGAGATAGCATTTGAATAAGTCGAAACATCAGTAGTCATGCAGGTATTGCAAAATCGGGATGTAGGCGAGTCACATATGGGAGTACTGGATATTTTCTTTTTTCACAGCAAATATGGGTCTTCAAAATGAAATACTGTTAAGCAGGGAGAGACGATCCCTCACGTACTATTGACCGCTTGCTTAGAGGATGTATTCAGGCTTGCCATGTCAGCAGTTATGAAGGGTTGACGTAGTATACCTCAGTAATCTGCGAGTCGCTGATGACACTGCTTTGCTAAGCAACTTAGAGGATGAATTGCAAATGGGGATTATTCACCTACATAGTAAAATGAGGAAGGTAGGCTTAAAAGCGATGCGCTGAACACTAAGGTAATGTTCGAGAGGTTTGGAGAGAAAGAGCAATTGACACAAAGTAGTGAAACATTGGAAGCGGTAGGCCAAAAAGTTTACCAAATGTTGGTAACAACCGCCGATCTAAAACGCGAAAGGGAACAAAGGGGAATAAAATTCAGATGAACATTGGCAGGCCCTGGCTTATCATGACTATGAATTTAGCGCTGTCGCAAAACAGGTAACTTATACAACAATTGCATCTTACCTCTAATCACCTTTGGGGCTGAAACATTCAGGCTATTGCAAAAGGTTCTACTTCAGTTGATAACGCAGAGGGCTATGGAATGAAGAATGGTTGATGTAACGTTAAGGGGTGGCAAGTGCACAAAAGGGCCAAAGCAATTCATTGAGTTATTGACATCCTAGTCGAGCTCAAGAAGTGGGCAACCTCTGGACACGAAAAACATAAAGGGGATACTGATGATCGACAATGGTAACGAATTGAAACCTAAGGGAAGCAAAATGTCGGGTACTAAGAGTAGCATCACAGATTTTTCCGTGTTACTATCTCGTCTTCTTGTTGGCACTCGACTCTGTCTGCCTAAAAAAGAAGTGGAAAAAGAACGAGCGTAACAAACGAGCTCGTCGCGCGCAGTTAAGAGGGCCATTCTGTCTTCTCTGGCAATATGTTGCAAACTGCTTTCTAGGTGCCGCTTCACGCACCTTTTTCGGAGAAGACCAGCAAGGATTTGTGGAAAGACCAGTAAGGACTTGTGGAAACGGTGAACTTATCATCCTATAAGACTTCTGTCGACAAGGTGGCAACGTTTTGCTGGCATTGAATTACCTTCTCTGCAACTGAGCTGGTGTACGGAGCGTTGAGCCGTGCCACAGTGAAGGAGCAGTCTGGACCGAGTACATTGAGCGTTTAGGGGAGCTTCTAGGGGGTCGAGCCTCTTCTGAGGTCTAGGCCACAAACACCCAGCTCCCGCGATCGCACACCATGGGCAGCCGTTCTCATGACCGCAAAGTGGTAATGCGAAGTACGACACAACAGAGAACAGGACTTCGCCCGGAACCAGATGTTTATTGGGACTTCCCAAAAGAACGGTGGTGAAGATCTTGCTGGCGACCCTATCCTTCTGGATGGGACCTGACAGTGAGAAGGGCAAGATGGCGACAACAAAGAAGTAGAGCGGGGAGGTATTTACCTTGCGTCCTTTCGTTGTCGCGGCTCGCTGTCGTCTCTCCTCGGCGGTAGCCGGTTCCCACTGATCTCGGCGCACATTGCCCTTTGTGCTTTTTCGGCCAATGAGCGTCGCGTCTGCGACGCCTAGCAGTGCGCTCCGGCGCTCGGCGAGGGAAGAGGGAAACGTGGCGCTATCGAGGAGCCCGTTTGGGTTACTCATCCTCAGAGGAGAAGGAAAACATTTGTCCCCTTCGTCTTCCGCGGCGCGCGGTGTTTCGGAGGGATGCGCGGTACTCCATAATCGCTACACTCCTCCTCCCTTAAGACCGAACGTCACCTGAATTCAGGCACCGGCAGAGGCAATGACTTCCTTGCCGCCTTATTGTCTTGCATTCAATGCTTCAACACCGCTGCCCTGGTGCTCGATGGGGTAGTCGGGTAGAGCAGTGTTCCCTACCCTTTCTTAATTGTCGCAGTTGTGAGCCCGATGCCTTTGTCCGTGCACGCACAGGTGCCACGCCAGCTTTGCGACGTCCAGTGCCTGGAGCGTTGGTAACGTCGCACGTAATCTCTGTTCGCTGCTCCACAGCAACTCTGTCTGTCGTGAGCGGGAACTAAGTCTCTTGCTTCGAAGCCCGTGGTGATCTCAGTTCAGCACAATGTAGAAGTGTGACGAAAATGGCATCGCTCGTCACCGCTCATTGGCACGCTGGCAGCATCTCCATGCAGTTAAACACCTGCTACGACCGTGGTCACACACATACGAGCACACGCACGCACACACGCCGCTATCCGGAACCGCAGCGGCCACATCTGAAACGCTTAACTCGAGAAGTGTCCCTCCATGGCGATCCGGCGCTCGAGAGGCAGCACTGCAGCCGGCCGCTTCTGCTCCTACAGCCGTCCAGCACCGTCGCCGGGCGCTGCCTCATGACGGCTGAGCTGCGCCGACTTGGGTTGTGGCGGCTAGAGCTGCGACCATCGCTGGCACCCACGGCGCTTTTGCTGCTGACTACCCGATGCTTGCGATGTCGACTGCGTCTGCGAGGTCCCTGAGAGACGACGCCTGTCTTCGCAGCGCCTTCTGGGAGACCCATTTTGGATTTCCGATTAGATTTCCCTTGGCGCTCCTAGCCAATAGTTGCCAGCCATTAGGCCAGGTCCCTATGGCAGCGAGTGGAGAGGGGGGACAGCTTGGTAGCGTGTTCGCCACGGCCCGCTCTCCCCCCCCCCTTTGTTTGGGACGAGGGGACATACCAACAGTACTGCTAGATACGACCCTCCTGTAGCCAGCTCGCTTCCTCACAACTGGTTGCTTACATGACCGCTCTTCCAAGCGGTAATCGTTGTTGTGAGGCCAGTCAACCCGTCACGGTCGTATTCGCCTAGAGCGGGTATTGTACGGGCGAGCCTTTAGGGTAGGGCGGGGGGGTACTGACCTTTCCTCACGTCTTCACGAAATCGGCGCTGCCGCCCTGCCAGCCACTTTCCGTTGGAAGTACTGCTTTAGCTCCCCGACGTGGATCGGCTTGCCGAGTCGACCCGTGTTCTGATCTTTTGAGCTTGTAGTTTAACTGTGAGAGCTTCTCAGCAAATATGAACGGCCTAATCAATTTAGGCGCAAGGCCAGCTGCGAACACCGTCCTCGCGTTACTCTGCACATGGCTACGCTTCAGAACGAAGTCTCCCACTTGAAATTCCATGTTCCGACGTGCGCAGTCGAAGGCAGCCTTCTGGCAAACCCTGGCTCTAGCGCAATTTTGGCTGGCCTCGCTCACTGATTTTTGCAAGCGATCACGCATGAGCCACGCGTAGTCGGCTATTGCCGTTTCACCTGACGAAGCATCCTACCTTTTGGTCGAAATGGTCTCAGTTGGCGTATTTAGTTCCCTTCCGAACATAAGGAAGGCACGCGTGAAACCTGTGGAGCGATTCTCGCTTGTTCGCAGTGCAAAGGTGATCGCATCGAGGTGCTCATCCCAGTCGTTGTGTGTCTAGGCGTATGCCCCAAGTAGTGGCTTCACATCGCGATTGCGGCGTTCGGTCACATTTGACTGCGGATGATAGCATGTATCACGATAGCAGCCATGGCGGCACACGTATCACGAAAAACTTTCGCCGTGAAGTACGAGGCGTTGTCAGTGATCAGCCTCTCCGGATACCCGTAGCGGCAGAATAATCCTGAGAGCTTCGTCAGGATCTTCTTCGTTGTGGTATTTCGCAGCGGATAGAGTTCAGCGATGCCGCTGAAGTGTCATGTCAGCCCTAACGCAAATTTGTGCCCTCTTTTGCTGCGCGGCAGCGGTCCTGTGCTTACAGTCGGTTGGAGCAGGCCAGGCGGTTTTCCACCTCGCGGCTTCCTTTCTTGGAAAATGTGGCGGGTACGTAGGTACTTACATACATCAGCCTTCATTCCTGGCCTGGTAGCGAACCGACATAGTTTCTTCCATGTCTTTGGTGCGCTTCCGTGACCGTCTGCGTCGTGATAGTGCTGCAAAGCAGCATGCCTCAGTTGGCTGGGGATGACGGCTTTGAAGCACTCGTTTGAGTCTTCTTTGCCAGGCACGTATTTCAGCAAAACTCCATCAGCGTCAAACAGGAAGCTCTCCAGCTCACTCGCAACAATACCAGCTAGCGGCACTGGAGCTCGCGCCTACCGCGTTCTCCGCGGAGTCTGGGCGCTCTTCTACCAGCGGTGTAGATTGGTCCGTCTCTTCATGCAGACTGGCGACCATCTCACGACAATACGAGTCTTCCTGTTGAGCTTTGATAAGCTCTTCCCAGCTGAATGCAATCTCGATCTGCGTTTTCGCTGTCACGAGATGCGCGTGCTCCAGAGGCAGGAATTTATCCTTTCGGCCCCCCTTTCCCGACGAGCGGGGAAGTTGCCGTGCCTCCTCTCCCGCGGCTGGGGACGGGTCTTACACCGGCGCGCGCGACAGCGCGTCTGCAACCACGTTTGTGGCACCTTTCCAGTAGCGCACCTCGAAATCGAATCGCTGTAGCGTCAGTGGTTAGCACGCGAGCCTCCCGCTCGGCTCGCGTAGGCGGGTCAGCCATGTCAAGACCATCTGATCGGTTTCGACCGTGAACCTTGCACCTTCCATGTACATCACGAATTTTCGGAGCTCGAAGATGATAGCGAGGCATTCTTTCCCAGTCACGGAGTAGTTGCGCTCCGCCGGCGTCAATGCGCGGCTGGCGAACGCCACGGGGCGCAGTTTCTCGTCCTCCTTTTGGAGAAGCACTGCGTGCACTCCGAAACCACAGGCATCTCTCTGGATCAAAAAGGGCCTATTTAGGTCCGGGAGTTGCAGTGACGCGGTGTCAGCGATGACTTGGGAGAGCTGGCGATAGCTCGACTGCTGTTCCTCGCCCCATTCCCACTAGGTTGCCTTCCTTAACAGTTTTGTTAGACGGGTTTGCAGGCGGATGCAGTTGGGAATGAATTGACGGCAGTAGCCCACCATGCCGAGAAAACGGCGCACGGCCTTTACATCGTTCGGCACAGGGAATTCCCGGATAGCGCGAAGTTCGTCAGGGACCGGGGCTGCTTTTCCTCGCTGAACGCGGTAGCCAAGCAAACTGACTTCAGCCCTGCACAGCTGTGCTCTAGCGGGGTTCAGC
This sequence comes from Amblyomma maculatum, assembly GCF_055883805.1. Classification (NCBI taxonomy): domain Eukaryota; kingdom Metazoa; phylum Arthropoda; class Arachnida; order Ixodida; family Ixodidae; genus Amblyomma; species Amblyomma maculatum. Next base: position 3,583,706 of record NW_028146745.1, read on the forward strand.
GTGAGACCTGCTGTTCTGAGTTTTCCCAGAACGTCTCGGAGATATGTTCGAGGTGTTGTTCCTCGAATATGCGGGAGTAGGTGACGATGTTGTCCAAGTAGGCGAGGGGGTGATGCCATTTGGCGTCTCCCAGTAAACGGTCGATCAGCCGCTAAAAGGCGCTCGGACTTCCGGACAGACCGAAGGGCATCCTAACCAATTCGTAGAGACGCCTGTGGCAAGTGAACACCGTTTTACACTCGTCGCCTGGTCGCATCTCTACTTGGAGATAGCCTTTGCTAGAGCCCAGAGTAGAAAAAGACCGCGTTCCGCCGAGGTTCGAAACAATGTCGTCCACGCTCGGGAAGGGGTATGCATCCTTTTGTGCGATCGCATTCAGTCGCCTGTAGTCCACGCACAGCCGTGAGCTACCGTCCTTTTTTGGGACCAGCACAACTGGGAATCCCCAGGGGCTTGATGAGCGGTGAACAATGCCCGCATCGATCAGTTCTTGCAGCGCCGCGTCAATCGCCTGCTTTTTGGTGGGGCTGACCGGTCTCGGGTTGTATTTCCAAGGCTGCGCGTCTCCTGTTTCGATGCGGTGCTGTGCAAGCTTAGTACAGCCGGGGCGGTCCATGAACATCTCTTCGAAGTTGCCTAAACGCGAAAAGATGCGGCCGCGCTCAGGGTTTGTCAGGTTGTCGGCGTTTGCCAGCAGACCCTGTAAACGCTCTTCCGCGCCCACGCGCAAGGCATGGGGATGGGCCGCAGTTGCTGTATTCAGCAGCTGAGGGGGAGCGCCGCTTCCTCGGGAGATATTACTCCTTTCCACCTCGCAATCTGTCCTTTCGGCCGTCGCGGTGGGTGCTGTGACGAACGCCTTAAGTGGGGCGAACGGGCTTTCCCGATAACCAGTATTGCCTATATCAACCACAATTCCCGTACGGCACAAGAAATCACGGCCGAGAATAACTGGTATCGTGAGTCCAGGCAGATGAATGAAACGCTGTCGCCGACACCCTGATTCCAAAGCGCGACGTGGCGTAGATCACCGCCTGAGCATACTTCTCCGCTCGCCAACTGGAGGGGCAGGCTGCGTATTCGCACCCGAATGCCGCTCTGTCGAAGGCGGGAAACGACTTCGTCTCCGATTAGAGAAGTGCTAGCACCAGTGTCAAGTAGTGCTCGGAACGTAGTCCCTGCTATCGGAAGGTCTATGAACGGAGCCCTTGCAGTGGTCGGTGTTCCAATCCTGAGCAGTGAGGGTGCCACTATTGCAGCTCCGTCACTCGGATAAGCTCGGCTGCCGGCGCTGCTACCAGCGGCCTACCTTGTTTCCCTGACTCGCAGGGCAGGCACGAGCCACGTGACCAATTTGGCCACAAGAGAAGCATGGCCCGGGATTCCGGGCCCTAGACTGAGGCACACGAGGGTGCTTTGGCGTACGGCCGTCCGTGAGAGCTTGTTGAGCCGGTGCCACCACTATGTTACGCTGCCCGTCTGTACTCGTCACCAGCGCTCGATCGTTTGGCCGTGTTTGGTAATCTCTGTCGGGCGGTCGGCGTGAGGTTGAACACTTTACCTCTCGCACAGCTTCGATGATCCTCGGCTCGTTTGAGTAGGGATGAAGAGCGCGGTCCATGATTTGCGGGAAAGCGCCCCCACCTGAAACACGTGACGTTCGATCGTTTTCACTCCTTGAACGCGCACTGCCATTCCAGGCGCAGCTGGGCTCCAGACAATCCGATGGGGGTGGCGGGGGCCAGTACGCACGGGCAGCTGAAATTTCGGCTTGCACTCGACGCGCTTCCACGGCAACCTCACTCAAGTTCCTGCAGCGACTTCCCCGCAGGTAAAGCTCGGGATTGCTCGTTCCACTTGCTCCGTGTTCGAAGCGTTAGGATCGGCGTAACCGTAAAGCTCCTGCATCGGCCTTACTTATTCGACGAGTGACCCGTCGGAAGCTTGGGTTCGGAATTCCAATTCTCGCCGCATTCGCTGCTGGTAGTCGTAAAGGAATCCTCCCTAAACATACGGCGGAATTCTGCCACAGTGCTCGCTGTGTGACCTATCAAACGGTGCCACTGAGCTGCTTGGTCAACCAGTGCCACTGGTATCCCTATTCGCAGCATGTGGGTCTCGCTGCAGCCGTTGACTTGGCCTGACTGGTCTAACGCCAGGAGAAAGCTGTTGGCGCTCATTTGACCGCCGTACCCGCTGTATGTCGGGATCGGTATTCCGATCCGCGGGCTGCTGGGTTGCAAGGATTGCGGCGCTTGCTTGAATGCGCTGGCGAGGACTCCTGAGAGGTTTTCGGCGTTTGCCGTCGCCTCGCTCTCGGGTGCCGCGACGAGTGGCGAGATCGTCGGCGGGGTCGGCGCGGCCCCTGTGCTGCCGTTTGGCAGCTGCGAGGGGGACATGGCGTGCCTGGTGCTTCTTCCCAATCCGTTTGCTCATAGTGCAGGGGCGCTCCAACACTTGAGGGTGGCATTTCACGGCGTCTGCCGGAATCTGCTTGCAGGCGTCGTGTTTCGCTGGATGCATCTGCAGCGGCGAATTGTCCCGTCTGTTGAGCCGCGCTGGCGGCGAGCGAGTCGTGGGCCGGGCTTTCCCTGTACCCGGGGCTGAGCTCTGCGAGCCAGATCAGATCAGGCAGACTACTCTGCTGGTCTGGCATTTTGTCCGGCGGGAGCGAGTAGCTCGAGTGCTTCTGCACGAGAGAACCACGTTGGGGCGCCAGTTGTGGGGGTTCTTACTAAGCTGTCGAGGCTCTTCTGAGGTCTAGGCCGCAAATACCGAGCTCTTGCAATAGCACACCACGGGCAGCCGTTCTCACGGCCGCAAAGTGGCAATGCGAAGTACGAAACAACACAGAACAGGACTTTGCCCGGAACGAGATGTTTATTGGGTCTTCCCAAAAGAACGCTCGTGAAAATCTTGCTGGCGACGCTATCCTTTTGGATGGGGCCTGACAGTTAGATGGGCAAGATGGCGACAACAAAGAAGTAGAGCGGGGAGGTATTTACCTTGCGTCCTTTCGTTGTCGCGGCTCGCTGTCGTCTCTCCTCGGCGGTAGCCAGTACTCGCCGATCTCGGCGCATCTTGCCCTTTATCCTTTTTCGGCCAATGGGCGTCGCGTCTGCGATGCCTGGCGGTGCGCTCCGGCGCCCGACGAGGGAAGAGGGAAACGCGACGCTATCGAGGAGCTAGTTTGGGTTAATCCTTCTTAGAGCAGAAGGAATACTTTTGTCCCTTTTGTCTTCCGTGGTGCGCGGTGCTTCGGAGGGATGCGCGGTACTCCACAATCGCTACAAACGATGGATGCAGTTTTTTGACGCCAGAGAAAAATACATAATGTGCATTCCTGACGTGCTTAGCTAACACATATTCACAATTGCGGAGCCTGCTGGCATCCAAATGCCTGATCAAGTTTGCCTGTTTGGCTCAAGAAGCAATTGTAACTTTTATTGCTATTTTTCCCACATAAACTACTGCCTTTCATTGTGGGGAGCTTCCAAAAAAATTGATATCGAAAGGCTTATATATTAATTCGGACAGCTGCAAGTTTCTTTAGGCCTTGAAACAGACACCCCAGTGCTTCCGACCTTATAACTAGACACAACCTACAATCTTTTACGGATCGATATTTGCGGAAATTGAGTTTGTTTTTTTAGAAAAAGGTAAGAGAATCTTGTAATCTATGCCTTTAAAACTATTCTGCTTATTCATAACACTATACAACTTTACTGACAGTAAAGCCATATACAAATTAAGGTTCTTAGACTATCCAACACCAAATCACGATGTTTTGTAAATCATATTATGAGATAGTCACCTTTGCAGAAAATACTACATTTGTACACAATTTTAGATGAAGAGCAAGTGCCTTGTTTCATGACTCGCAGTATTGATATGTTTGTTTTACTGCCCTGCTATTCGAAAGTTGTCCGAGGAACTGAACTGGCATATAAGCCTAATAGTTTGCACATATGTACTGATTCCTGTACCTTTTTTGTAAGCAAAGGTGACGAGCGTTTTTTTCACTCGATGTATGTTTTTACAAATAATATGTGTTTTTTTTGCATGCAACTTATTATTGTACACATCACCTTTTTCTTTTACCATTTAGATTATGTATAAGGGATGAAAAATGCTACTGTTTCCGTTGTTCACGGCGAGGTCGAGACCCAGTCGGGAAACCAGTAGTCCCCATATATCTTGACACGCCGATAATATTGGATTACCTAAAAATGAATAAGCGATAAAATAAATTGAATGAATAAAAATGACGCGGTTATGAGGGTACTGTCAAGCTACTCTTTCTCGAAGCACTGGGTGGGGTTCTGCCTCTTCAAACTCAGCACTACTCATTGCCAATCAGAAGGTTTCTTCAGCGACTACACTGCATGCCTGAAAGAGCTGTCAGTGAACGGTTAGGTTAGCACATTTCGAAATGACATATTGCCGGATATGCTCGTCTGCGGAATCAATGACGCGCCAATTCAATGTTCTTGCTTCAAGAGGAAAAAAAACTAAAGACAGCAGTCAAGCTTCTTTTTGCAATTGAGGGTGCCAGAAAAAATCAAGTATGTTGGTGAAAACTCAAGGTATGCCCGAAGCTCAGTTAGCTCAGACTGCGACACGAGCGCTGATTAAACATACAATGAGTTGTTATTGCTGTGGAGAGCCTCACCACGCAATAGCATGCCAGAATGCTATGTTACGTTGCAATGCATGCAGCAAAATAGGGTGTTTAGCAAGATTATGGCGCTCCACGAAAAGTGCTGATATGCAGCAGAAGTAAAGCACAGGAAACAAAAGCAATAAAAGCAGCCAATTAACAGCTTTCAATACCGCGGGAAACTCTCAGCCGCATGTCGACGAGACGAGCCAAATGAAAGGTGAGAAAACTTCCATCGCTGTAGCAGTCTCACAAGTTGCAAGTATATTGCTTAGAATAGAGCTACATGCGGGTGCCAGTGACTCGGTAAAGGGGGCGACGGTCGTTCGCCACCGACAAAAAGACGCAGTCACTTCACAACGCCAAGGTCGCCGTTGAATTCTTGCCCGCAGAAACGCACATTTCGGCGGCGTCATGAAGCGACGTTATCACCAACGCAGATCAGATTCACGGATTATACATTATCAAGCAGAGAACTATAGAGTAAATGCTGTTTGGACACTGGGACTGCATCATCGTTCACTCCTCGATTTCATTGCATCAGCCAACCTTTTTTTCATTTATTTGACCACACCCTTCATCCATCATAACATTCCTTTTATGCCCTGAGGCAATAAACTTCGAAAAAAAAATTCGGTAAGGGAAAACGAAGCAGCCCCCGCACCTCTGCTTGCATGCTGATAGCTGTCACCTGACACTATCCGAAGGAAAAAAACAAAAGCGAAAGGCGGTAGCTGTTTGCATCACGTGGAGTTAGAACAATAAAGCCACAGAGCCTACCACTGACGCAGTTGTGCAGGTGGCGCTATCTAGCAAGTACAACTGAATGGAGAAGCGCAGTTGTGGGAGTTTTCATTGCGAAACCTCCTTTATAATAGTTCCCTAAGTAATCAGCTTCAGGGATTATATCACTTGATTGCTGAACGAGGGATTGTCCGTCTTTTTGTTTTTTTAAACAGCGTGAATAGATGCTCTTCTGTGTGCTGTAGAGGGTAGCGGGTAGAGGGTAGCACGGGATGCAGAACTACATTTTGTCTGCTAACTGGAAAGTAAGTTCTTACGAAGTGCATTACCTTGTGCGAAAATCAAGAGGAAGAACAGCGCTTTCACTAGCGACGCAGAAATGTTATATACAAATGAAAAACAGTTGCAGATCCAGTTTGAAAAACTTCTGAGGTTTTCTACATTAATGTAGTTTACTGCTGCATTGTTAGCCTAAAAAAACTTTACTAAAAATTTTCGCTCTATTTTAAGGTTCATTGAAATATTCTGCGTAACATGTAACTGGTAGCGGATGTGTCTCTTTGATTTAAGTACCAACTTAAGGCGCCGTAGACGACGCACAGTATTTTAAAGTGCTGGCTTTCAAAGAGTAGACACCAAAAATTTTTGAAACGTGTATCTTCGGAATAGTGCGCTGCCCGATACTTTACATAAACAACCGTGCGGAATTTGCGTACGCTAGCGAAATACGTTTTGATATGTTAGAAAAAAAAAGTTGGGAAATGGAAAAGGAAACTCTCAACGCGCATTAAGGATAAAAGAACGTATAAAGGTTATATTCAAAACGATAACAAAGAACTTGATTACTCATTCTTCGTCCCGAACTATCGCACAATGTTTTCAACCGTCCGCTCTAGTTGTCGCTGCTGTAACCCTGCACTGCTCCCTCTCCCACACATTTCTTCAAGCGTCCGCTTTCGCTGTCGGCGCACCGCGCACTCTTCGCACATTTCCTGAATGTCCACTCTCATTGATGAGGCACCGCGAACTCTGCGTATTTCTTCAACGTCCGCTCTCAATAACGAAATACTGAGCCCTGCTGTTCGGAGTCCCGTACTCGCATCATCCCGCACCAAAACATGGATGCTGTATTTGCTGCGCAATATGCCCATTTAAAAAAAAAAAAACCATAACCTAACTAAGGTCGACACGGACGACACGGCGCCAGCCACCGCGGCGCCGGCTCGTCGGAGGCATGCTGCAGGCGAGGGGTTGTCGGTTTACAGGTTCCGAGACGAACTCACGGGACGCTCAGGTGTGACTCAAAGTTTGAACAGCCGCCACGAGGCGGGAATGCACGGCGCACTAAGTCAGCCGTTGACAGACAGACTTTTTCTCGTCCAGTTCCTGTTTTGCTGTCAGACACTGAGTGATGGTTATGGTGTCTTACACGCATTTCCGTCATATGAGAGGTAAGGAAAGCTAAAGTATAACCGTCTGTTAACATTTTTTTGAGGAGCTACCAACTCGGGCTTGTGTTCATCTCCAATGGTAGAAACTTCCGAGAGACATGACTCTCGAGACACACCTTTCACGTGAATAATGTGGCAATCGTTTACACTTAAGTGAACTTAGGACTGTGTTCTAATGGTATCATCAGCAAAATAATGCAGCCACAAATTAAGGAATATACGGATTTGATGATCACGTTTACGAGAACGAGGAGAGGGCTTCCCGAGAAAGGAAGCCCGCTGCCGGGAGGCATTAACGCTGCCATTAAACTTAACAAGTCAAGGCTTAATGCCCCCCCCCCCCCGCGCTGGGTTTTCGCAAATGTTCCAAGCTATTTTCTTCTATAGGGCCTTAAACGAATCACTAAGATCTCAAAGACGCAAAAGACTGCTCTGTGGTCTAAACCGCTAGGGCGAGCGACTGTAACGGTTGGTGAAAGCCTTTTCAGTGCGAGGTGCGAATGTTTACTGTTTAGATCTTTTGACTACCGACCGCTATAGTAGAAGACAACTTGAAAAAAAAAAACAGTAGTTGCTATATAATTATATGGGAAATAGTACCTGGCCTGCGTAGTAATTACTCCGCGAGACAGTAAAAAAAATCGATTTTTGAAATTTGGCTCTGCTGAAGAAGTAGAGAGATCGAAGTTCTTTGGATGTGGGGTAATCGCGTCTGATGCATAGCTTTTTATTTGAACTCTGCTGAAGAAGTAGAGATCGAAATTCTTTGGCTGCGGGGTAATCGCGTCTGATGCATAGCTTTTTATTTAGTCTGTTTGACATGATTCTGTTTTAACTGCAAAATGCTCGCAAAGGATTTCTGTGGTGTGGTTACCGCATGCAGACGAGTTGTATCCGACTATAGGTCGCAGGATATTAACTCGCTCATGGCGGCCTCGTTGCAATGGAGCTGAAATTTAGAAACTACCGTGTATTCTGCGACGCTAGGAGAGGTTAAGAAACGAGTTGTTATCTAAACTAAACGAGTTGTTATCCAACACCAGAAGGAAAGCTGAGATGTACAGTTGTGAAGAAAAGTGGTATACAACACTCAGCCGGTGACGGAGCTCAGAAAAACTGCATCTAAATGTCATCTAGCACAGCGACAGGTACAATGAGAGTGGCGCATCCATGCAGATAAAATGGGGAACCACCCCTATTGTCTCGATCCCAGATAGCTATTGCTACACTGCCTTGCAATGCAATTTTCCCGAGATCCGCCACTGGCTTTGTGTTGTATACAACTTTTGCTCACGACTGTTTGGTGTGAGCACTTCGCCCTTTGCGGCACCTTTCGTGCTATTGTTTTGACAGAATTCCGCTAGCAGTCTCTCTCCAATGTCTTTTGTGGGTTGCAGAAGTTGAAACAATAGATAAACATGCAACGTCTAATAACTCGAAACAATAGGCAAGATAAGTTTGCTTCTCTGTTATTTAAAGCAAACAAGTCCGTAAGCTATGCCTACCATAGCTAAGCCTTGCGACAGTGATCTGTGCTACAAACAAGGAGAAAATCAAGTATAGCCATGGAACATATACCGCACGCCGCCATGCAGGCGTTTGTAGCTGCTACCACGTCTTGACAGTCCGCAGTATGCCCTAGAATTAAGAAAGGGACATCAAAACGAGTTCTAAAAATAATAAAAGGAACACCACTTGTCGATATAGTTTCCGCACGTGCATTCGGTGTAAGTATCTAGAACGTGGCTTTAATTTGTTCTCCGCCTAGCTTCAAGGCACGATAATTCCTTCTGTTGCTCAACATGTTTGTCGCTGCTGAGTGAATCCTGCAGCATACCTCGACTGAGTGTCAATTTACTTGCCCTGGAGTCAGAAACACTTGCGCATCGCAAAACGTATTATTCAACCTGTTATTCGAGCAACAAGCTGACTGTAAACGCTGTCGAAGGTGTAAACCAGCCGACTGAAAGGCTCTCAAAGGATGTGTGCAACAGGGAATGCTTGAACCACTCCATCCTCTGCTGTACGATTCAAATATCCCTCATGTGACAGCTGTCATCGGACGTTGATGTATGCACATATCTATCTAATATCCGGTAACAGATTATTTGAAGGGCTGTATTGCGAAGCATTGCTCGAACAACAGCGTAGGGCTGCAGCCAGCGCAGCAGGTCGACAGACCGAAAAACAGAAGTGAAAACGGAAGTGCTCGTATTATCCCTTGGGGCCCCTATTTTTTCGTGTGTTACATCAAGACACCACACCGTAAAAAAATTATGATCATTCGTCGCTTTTTCTCAAAATGCAGAAACGAATCGGGATTTGAAAGACCCCGTTGTGACAGGCTCGATTTCTGCCACATGGGGCTTCCTGGAACAGTAGACGGGCGCCTTAACATCGTTTCGTCTCCCGTCAAAAAGCTGCCCTGCGGCCGCGATTGAACCCTCGTACTTGTATTCAGCCCTCGAGCGTAAGTCCTCAGCCATCACGCCTTCTACGCTTCAGATTCGGGTATGAATTTAGTAGGCAAGTCGTAGTTTGTGGGCGAATGTTCTACTTATGATGAGTCTCGAAAGCCATAGCGCGCATGCATATTGTCACGTGGTGGTGACCTGGGTCGATGACATAAATAAAGACATAGGCTTGATGGTACGGAAATTAACTCTTTATTAGGCTGAATTGCGCCCACAAAAATACTAAGCAACTCGGCGGCGGCGATAGCAGCAAACGTGTTGGTCGATCGTCGCACAAAGAATGCTCGTCACACTGGTCAACGCTCAATTTAAAGGCTGCACAGAACAATCTAGACAACGTCGCAAACAGCTACCAGCACGGGCTGGAACATTGTGGAAAGACACACGAGTGGCCGGAATCTTCGAGATAGATCTCGGTGCATCTTGCGCTACAACGAAACTGATAAAGGTGTCACTCGCGACATCGAGCATTAACAAACAAAGATTACGGACCTGATACGTGATCCAGAATCAGAGCGATAAGCCTGTATGCCGGCGGCAGTTGAAAAACAAAAAATACAGCTTTGAAGGTGTCGCGGCATTACTCCCCCCTTAAAAAAACATCGCCTCGATGTTCCAAAACAAAGCAACTTAAACATAAACACTGCAAAGTTTAAACTCCACAGATTAACGCGCATAATATGGCTTCAGTCGTACAACATGTACAATTTCTGGGCGTGCGCGTCGCCATTGTGATGCTGACGTTCAGTCGGGAATGACTTCATAGTCCAGTGGTCCGACGCGGCGAATGATTTTGTACGGCCAAAAGTATCGACGCAACAACTTTTCACTTAATCCGCGACGGCGAATTGGTGTCCAAACCCACACTTGGTCTCCTGGATTGTACTCTCCGTGGCGTCGTCGTAAGTTGTATCGTCGGCTGTCAGTGCGCTGTTGGTCTTTAATACGTAGCCGTGCGAGTCGTCGGGCTTCCTCTGCACGCTGCAGGTAGGCGGCGACGCCAAGGTTTGTCCTCATTGGTTACGTGCGGCACCATTCCGTTGAGCGTTGTCGTGGGCTCCCTGCCGTACACAAGCTTAAACGGGGTCGCTCTGGTCGTTTCCTGGACTGCCGTGTTATACGCGAAGATCACGTACGGCAAGATGGCGTCTCAGGTCTTGTGTTCAGCGTTGCCGTTCATGGCGATCATGTTCGCGATCGTTTTATTCAGACGCTTCGTAAGATCATTTGTCTGGGGATGGTGCGCAGTTGTTCGTCGATGGCTGGTATGACAGTATTCCAGGATGGCTTGCGTCAACTCTGCCGTAAACGCCGTTCCCCTGTCCGTGATGAGCACTTCTGGGGCGCCATGTCGCTGGAAAACTTGTTCGACAAAAAATTTGGCGACATCTGCTGCGGTACCATTTGGTAGTGCTTTTGCTTCGGCGTAACGGGTAAGGTAGTCAGTGGCCACGATGATCCACTTGTTACCCATAGACGAAGCTGGAAAGGGGCCGAGGAGATCCATTCCAATTTGTTGAAAGGGCAGGTCTGAGGGCGGAATAGGGTTTAAAAGTCCTGCTGGTCTGACAAGCGGCGTCTTGCGTCGTTGGCACTCACGAGATGTCTTCACATAGTGGGAAACTTCGGCAGGCAGTTGCGGCCGGTTATACTTCTCCTGGATTTGACGCAACGTGCGCGCAAATCCGAGATGGCCTGCTGTGGGCTCATCGTGCAACGCCTGCGGAATTTCCTGCCGAAGGTTTTTAGGCACTACAAGAAGCTGTGCGGTCTTGTTGGTTGCGAAGTTCTTCTTCACAAGGAGGCCATTGCTTAACGCGAATGATGATAAATGTCGCCTGAACATACTAGGAGGGGAAGTGGTCTTTCCTTCTAAGTAATCGGCTATCCCTTCCAGCTCAGGGTCTGATCGCGGTTGTTCTACGAAACTGCTGGCGCTTACCGGTCCTAAAAAGGCGTCGTCGTCATCGTCCTTCGGGGGAGCGTCGACGGCAGCGCATGATAAGCAGTCTGCGTCGGAATGCTTCCGGCCCGACGTATAGACTACAGTCAAGACAAATTCTTGTAGTCCTAGGCTCCATATGGCAAGGCGGCCGGAAGGATCTTTCAAATTAACCAGTCAGCAGAGCACGTGATGGTCTCTTACCACCTTGAATGGTCGGCTGTATAGGTACGGAAGAAACTTAGAAGTGGCCCAGATGATCGCTAGGCACTTCTTTTCGGTCATCGAGTAATTGATTTCGGCTTTTGTGAGGGACCTGCTGGCGTAAGCGATTACGTTCTCCTGTCCGGCATTCTTCTGGACGAGAACGGCTCCTAGGCCCACACTGCTCGCGTCGGTGGGAATTTCGGTCTCGGCGTTTTCATCAAAGTGGCCAAGTACAGGAGGGCATTGCAGCCGGCGCTTAAGTTCGTCGAAGGCTTCTTGCGGCGCTTCCAATTTAAAAGGTAAATTAGTTTTTGTAAGCTGCATCAACGGTTCAGCGATCCGCGAAAAGGTTCTGACAAATCGTCGATAATAAGCGCACAGCCCAAGGAATCGGCGCACGGCTTTCTTGTCGGCAGGCAGTGGGAATTGTGCGATTGCAGCTGTTTTCTCCGGGTCTGGGCGAATACCGTCCATGCTAACGATATGACCTAGGAACCGGAGTTCTTCGTAGGCGAAGTGACAACTCTCTGCTTCTAGCGTTAATCTTGATGACTTGATGGCTTCCAGCACTGTCTGTAGTCGCTTTAGGGGGTCTTCAAAGTTTGACGAGAAGACAACAACGTCGTCCAAATATACCAAACGAATTTGCCACTTCAAGCCTGCCAGAACTATGTCCATTACTCGTTGAAATGTGGCTGGTGCGGAGCAGAGGCCAAATGGCATCACCTTAAACTCAAAGACCGTCCGGTGGGATGAATGCTGTCTTCTCGCGATCTCTTTCGTCGACCTGAATTTGCCAATATCCGTTCTTCAGGTCCATCGATGAGAAGTACCTTGCATTGCAGAGCCGGTCGAGAGTGTCGTCGATGCAGGGAAGCGGGTAGACATCCTTCCTAGTAATGCTATTTAAGCGGCGGTAATCAGCGCAGAAGTGAACTGTGCCGTCTTTCTTCTTCACCAAAACGACTGGTGCCGCCCAGGGGCTCTTCGATGGCTGGATTACGACATCACGCAGCATTTCCTCAACTTGATCGCGTATGGCCTGGCGTTCTCGCGGCGATACACGATAGGGGCTTTGACGCAAAGGTCGGGCGTGTTCGCTTGTTATAATGCGGTGCTTGGCCAGTGGTGTTTGTCGTACCTTCGTTGATGACGAGAAGCACCCCCCGTAGCTTCGAAGAAGACTGAGAATCTGGTCTTTCCTGCTGTTGGTCAATGCCGGGTTGATGTCAAATGTGGGCGGACGGAATTGGTCCGGTGCGTCTTCCAGCGTTTCGTCGTGGAGGGTGAATACATCTTTGAGGTCCGCTAATTCGTCGAGAAAAGCGATCATCGTGCCCTTGTTGAGATGCTGGTATTCCTCGGTGAAGTTTGTTACCAGTACCCGAGCTTGACCTTTCCGCAATTTCGCGATGCCTTTTGCGATGGCGACACCTCGTTCTAAGAGCAATTGGATATTTCCTTCGACGATACCTTCAGCGAATTCGATATTTGCGCCACCTACGCAGACTGCGACGCTTGATAAGGGCGGCATGGTGAATTCTTCATCGAGGACGTTCAGAGCGATATGTTGCGTCGACGTCGTCGTAGCAGAAATGGCTTTGTCTGCAGAGAGCTTGATGAGCTTGGATCGTAGGTCGATGACAGCCCTTTGTTCATTTAGGACGTCCATGCCTAAAATCACGTCGCGGTAGCACTGCTGCAAGACCACAAGACTGCTGGGATAAGTACGCCCATTTACGGTTATTCTTGCACTGCATGGTCCCGATGGAGTAATCAGGTTGCCACTTGCGGTGAGAATCAGCGGGCCATCTCAAGCGGTGGTAACATTTCTGAGCTAAGAGGCTAACGGTCCACTAATGACTGAATAGTCAGTTGCGGGGTCTACTAGGGCAGTGACTCTGCGACCGTCGATAGCAACTTTAAGGTAACTTGTTCGCGTTCTCGCATTGCACGTGGGCCTTAGTGTCCGATCTCGGCTCCGTCGTTCTTCAGGTCATGGCCGGTGCATACCGTTGTTACTTCGCTGGGCGGCGGTGTCTGCTTGCACTCTGGTCGTGTTGTCGTCGATGACGTCATGAAATGGTGAAATGGCTGCGTCGTCGTTAGTGGTCGTCTGCGGCGGAGGATGTTCGTCTTTTCGCCGTTGAGCAACCTCACCTCCGAAGGTTGCTCTGTTTAGTTTCCCCTGCGTGGGCTTGGGGACTTTCCGCGCATTCTCTCATCATAGGTACGGCCTGGCGACGCAAAGCGGGCCCTGTACGGCGATGGAGATCTGAACCGACGGCTTGGTGGAGCAATCTCACCGCTACGCAGATAGTTGTCAATTTCTTGTGGTCGTTCATCTAGGCGTGGTCATGGAGCGTCGACTGCAAATCCGCGGAGACCGATTCGTCGGTACGGGCAGTGGCGCAGAATGTGGCCGGCCTCACCGCAGTGGAAGCATAATGGCCGGTTGTTTGCAGTCCTCCAGGCGTCGCACTTCCTGGGGTTTGGGGGTCGTTGGTAGGTTTGGCGGGCGGGGGCCAAGGGGCGGTTTTCAGGAACAGGACGGCAGCGGCGAGAGCTCGGAAAGTCATCACGTCGGGGCGCAGGGCGACGTAATGCACCAGCGTAGTTCATCGCTGTTGCCTCTTGTGCTGGAACAGTCGCAGCCGTCGCTTGAGGAACGCCCAGCGCCTGCTGGACTTCTTCACGGACGACGTCCGCGAGCATCGCCACCTGAGGTTGTTGCGATGATGGCATCAATCGGCGGAGCTCCTCTCGCACGATCTGCCGGATGAGGTCCCGAAGGTTCTCTCCGCTTGTAGATGCGCTGGGGTAGTGGCTTGAGTAGTCCGGTTGAAGTGGCCGCTCGTAATGGCGCATCCGGTTGTCGAACGTAGACGCTTCTGTTTCAAATTCCGCCACAGGTCCGCACAAGACCCTCAAAGAGCGACTCTTTAACGCCTCACAATAAAAGTGACTCGCGCACCTTCGGTCATATTATGGTCGGCGCGGCGAAAGAGGCGCTTCATCTCCTCAACGTACGTCAGGACAGGCTCGTCAGTAAGTTGAAGTCTTGACTGAAGGAGGGCTCTTTCCTTTCGGACGACGCTTGAAAAGGCAGTCGGAAACGCTTCCTTGAAAGTCTCCCAATCCTTCATAGTTGCCTCAGATTTTCGAACCAAACTCGGGCATCTCCTTGAAGAACAAAGTAGGCTTGCCTATGTTTCGCGGCGTCGTTCCAGCCGTTGAATTCTGCCACACGATAGAAAAGGTCCATGCACTCTCTCGTATCTTCATCCGGTCGTCCATGGATGCAGGGGGGCACACGGGCTGGACGAAAACAACCGATGCTGTAGGCTGGGCCATTGTCAGCCTCGATGCCTTTCGAGATTGAATGGGGTCAGGCAGCAGACCGTGTTCGGGTTGTAGGCCTTGGAGTCGGTGGCTGGCTCGGTGACCTGTAGATTGGTCTTCCAGGGCGACAGGAATAAGGCTGATGTCTTCGCTTGAAGGATCAAGGGCACCACCTGCACCAGATGTCACGTGGTGTTGACCAGGGTCGATGACATAAATCAAGACACACGCTTGATGTATACGGAAATTAACTCTTTATTGGGCTGACTTGCGCCCGCAAAAGAACTAAGCAACTCGGCGGCGGCAATAGCAGCAAACGTGTTTGTCGATCGTCGAACAAAGAATGCGCGTCATACTCGTCAACGTTCAATTTAAAGGCTGCACAGAACAATCTAGTTAACGTCACAAACAGCTACCAGCACGGGCTGGAACGTTGTGGAAAGACACGCGAGTGGCCGGAATCTTCGAGATAGATCTCGGTGCATCTTGCGCTACACCGAAACTGAGGTCACGTGGTTTTGACCAGGGTCGATGACATACATGAAGACACAGGCTTGATGTTGCGGAAATTAACTCTTTATTGGGCTGACTTGCGCCCGCAAAAGAACTAAGCAACTCGGCGGCGGCAATAGCAGCAAACGTGTTTGTCGATCGTCGAACAAAGAATGCGCCTCATACTCGTCAACGTTCAATTTAAAGGCTGCACAGAACAATCTAGTTAACGTCGCAAACAGCTACCAGCACGGACTGGAACGTTGTGGAAAGAAACGCGAGTGGCCGGAATCTTCGAGATAGATCTCGGTACATCTTGCGCTACAACGAAACTGATAAAGGTGTCACTCGCGACATCGAGCATTAACAAACAAAGATTACGGAACTGATACGCGATCCAGAATCAGAGTGATAAGCCTGTATGCCGGCGGCATTTGAAAAACAACAAATACAGTTTGGAGGTTTCGCGGCAATATGGCAAATTTCCCGCCGTTCTTCCTAAGGCTCAATAGGTCTCACTCTGGAAGCGACTCCAAGAGGCTGCCACTACAGTTCAAAAGTATGCAGAAGGATGCGGACTGCACTGTTCCCCGGACAATTCGGAGCTCCTCGTACTTCGCGGAAAAGGGGATACTGCACCGCTGAAAATCTCGCTCCATGATACACATAGTCCCGAGGTGGAGACAATGCGGGTTTTGGGGCTGCTTATTAAAAACAAGGGTGTGAACGCAGCAGTGATCACCAAGCTCCGAACGGTGTGCGAACAGGTCATCCGTATGCTATCTCGGATCGCAGCCAAGAAGAGCGGTATGCAAGTAAAAGATACCCTTGGGCTAATACAGGCCTTTCACATCTGCAGGATAGTGTACGTGGCCCCGTAGTTTCGTATGAGGAAAACCGATCTAAACAACCTGGACGTTATCATCCGAACTGCTTATAAGAAGGCGCTCGGTTTACCCATGAACGCATCTACGCAGCGTCTGCTACAACTGGGGGTGCACAATACGGCTGATGAATTGATTAGCGACCATCTTACAAGCCAGGTAATGCGACTGGCCACAACCAAGACTGGTCGCAGGTCCTTAAAATATTTGAACATTTGCTTTCCACATTCCTTACGCTTCCGCTCCCCAAAAACATGCACCCGGATCATCATTATGCTAGACGAGTGACGAGAAGCAAGAAGATGAACGAATCTTATTTAAGAGAAGGAGCCTTCTTCGTGGACGCTGCGGGTCCTGTAGCGGGGATATCAACAATATCAAAGGGCTTTCAGTTCGTAACGGGGATACGCAGGCTATGGAGGAAGTGGCGACAGCCCTAGCCGCAACGCACTCCGCATCGAAATACATAGTTACAGATTCCCAGGCAGCTTATAGAGACTATATGCGTGGCAGAATCACGCCCCTGGCTTGCAAAATTCTGAGTCAATGTAGGACTTCAGCTGCACAGAAGGCGTTAATATGGGTACCAGGCTACCAGGCCACCAGGCCACTTTGAAATCAAACGGCAAAGCAGCTAGAAGGCAGTGGCGTTGTCAGCTCTGCCGAGGAGCTAAGCAAAAGCCTACTGCTGATAGTGCGCACATCATAGCGATAGCTGAACTGCAAGCCGATGTAAAAGGCATGAAAGACGCCGTTGCTGCCTTCAAAAAAAGCATCCAATTAATATCTGACAAGTATGACACTGTGCTGGCTAAACTCACACAACAGGAAAAAGATATGAAAACAGTTCAAGGGTGTATTGAGAGACTGGAAAAGAACGAATCCTGTGAGGAAATTAAAAGCAATAAAAAAGACATGGATAAGCTGGAATGGCAAAACAGAAAGATGAATCTCGAGATTCATGGTATTAAGCAAACAGAACAGGAAGATCTTCTTCATAAAGTAAACAGTTTTGCTGCATCCCTCGAGCTTCCGGAACTGAATGATAGTGACGTTGTTGCCATGCATCGTCTGCCCGCAAAAAAGGGGCAAAACACCAGGTGTGATTGTTCGCTTCGCTCAGCAGTATTTGAGGGAACTTTGGTTCGAAAAACGCAAACAGTTAAGAGAGCAGGAATCTTCAACGTATATCCAGGAAAATCTCACGAAACAAGCACGATCACTCCTGTGGCTGACGAAAACTTGGGCGAAAGAAAATGACTTGAAATACGTTTGGCACAGCAGGGGAAAAATCCTTGTAAGGCGTGCAGAAGGCGACTCGGCTATCCTTGTAAAATCTGAGGAGGGCTTGACTGCTCTTACTTAGGTTTAAACAGCTTTGGTAAACGGCTTCCTTTCCTTCTATGTTCACTATTCCTAACGACCTACGTAAGCATCTTGGAAAAAAATATTTATCCGGAATCAAGTTTTTTCACATAAATGCTCAGTCTGCTAAAAATAAGCAAGTACCACTTGAAGTACTTTTTGGACAGATCAGTTTTAATTTCGATGTGATAATGCTTAGCGAAACATGGTATACCGACGAATGTGTTTTTATTTTGCCAGGTTACAACGTCTTCTATTTAAATCGCCCCACACGACGGGGTGGTGGAGTGCCATTACTGCTAAAAAACACCTACATATGCGATATCATTGAATCACTCACTCGTTCCGACAGTGACTGTGAAATGCTGTCAGTTGTACTAAACGGCTGTCTTGTTACAGTACTTTACCATCCTCCGAGCTCGAACATGCCAAACTTTCTAAACAGTCTACAATGTATTTTTGACTACAGTAGAAAAAACAAATTGAAAATAGTTTGTGGCGGCGACATAAATATTGATATGCTCGTAAATTCTTCAATAGCAAATGAAACGAAATGGTTGTTCGAAAGTTATGGGTTAACAAATGCTATAACTATGCCTACAAGAATAACTACTCAGTCCGAAACGTTAATCGATGTCTTTCTTACCAGTTTTACTGCAGCAAACACAAAAGCTGGCGTTTTGTCTTGTGATGTCAGTGACCATCTTCCAATTTTCATGTCGATTCTAGATCACGTTGACGAACAAAAAACTCCTAGATTAGTGCAAAGCATTTCACCACATAGTCTCGAAAGCTTTCGACTGGATTTAATAAACTTGCCCTGGACTGATGTGTTTAGCACCACTGATGCAAATGTTGCATTTGACAGATTTCTAAATAAATTCAAAATCACTTATGCAAACCATTTTTCCTCAAAAACAGTACAAAATATACAAAAAGTTCGAAAACCGTGGATCAATAAAGATCTGATTAAGAAAATTAAGATTAAGTATTCCATGTATGCTAAATTCCTTACCGACCGTGACCCAGAGCAACTAAAAGAATTTAAGCAATACCGCAATCGTCTTAACAAGGAAATCAAACGCGCTAGGATATACTATTTCAACCGTGTTTTTATAACAGCTTCAGACACAACAACAACATGGAAGAAGATAAACACGTTGTTTGAAACTGGTAAGCCCAAACTTCAATCACGGAGCTACATATTCAAGGAAGAACCATAAATGGAACAGAACTGGCAAATGCTTTTAATGATTACTTAGTTAACTTGACCTTTTCAGCGGCCGTCGACGACAATGCACTCTGTACGATGCAAACGTGTTCGCAATAAGTTTTCTTGAACCCTGTTACAGAATTAGAGGTACGAGCAGTAATTGAGAAATTAAGAAATAAATCTGCTTGTGACTTCTCCGACATCCAAGTTCGTCCGGTGAAATTTGTGGCGGACATTATTGCCGGTCCGTTAACCTAAATATTTAGTCTTTGTTTCAATGTCGGCATCTTTCCTCGTGAGATGCAGGTTTTCAAAGTCCACATACTTTACAAAAAAGGAGATAGAAATAATCTAGATAATTACCGGCCAATTTCCATATTGCCCATTTTCTCAAAAGTCTTAGAGAGTGTTCTTCTTGCTCGTTTGGTGTCATTTACAGACAAGCACAATATATTACATGACTCGCAATTTGGATTCCGAAAAAATCGCTCTACAGAGCTTGCTCTGCTAAACCAAAAGGAATACATCCTTCAGAACTTTGAACAAAAAAAGTATGTCTTAGGAATATTTGTAGATTTTAGTAAGGCTTTTGATTCCCTAAATCGAAACTTATTGCTGAAGAAGCTAAAATTATATGGTGTACGTGGCCTCGTTCTTAATATGATGAAGTCTTACTTTGAAAACCGTAAACAATACGTATCTTTGAATAACTGTTCTTCACTGACTAAATCAACATCATTCGGTGTCCCACAAGGAAGTATTTTAGGGCCCCTTCTCTTTAACATTTTCATAAATGATATAATACAAATCGATCAGTCCGTAAAGTACGTAATCTATGCTGATGATACCAGCTTGTTTATTGCAGATAGTGACAGTGAAGCCCTTTTCTGCCGTGGGAATCAAGTTTTATCTAAGCTAACCGACTGGTCACTCAGTAATAGATTAACTATAAACACTAAGAAAACAAAAGCAGTAGTCTTTCGAACAAAAAGCAAGCATTTAGAACAAGGCCGCACTCTCTTCCTAAACGGAGAACCATTAGATATTGTAATAGCATCAAAACACAAGGAATAATTTTTTCAGAACATATGATGTGGGATTTACAGTTTGACTCCGTAACAACTAAGTTAGCTCGTACGACAGGTTTGCTTTATCGCCACCGTGAAGTGCTTCCGCTTAATATAAGGCTTCTGCTTTATCATACACTTTTTTTGTCTACTGCGCGCTACTGTTTCCTCGTGTGGGGAAATAGTACACGCACTAAAGCAGCAAAAATTATTCGTGTTCAGAATAAGATTTTAAAAGTTGTCTCAAACTCACCCTCACAATCTTCACTGTTACAACAAATGAACGTGGTAAATATGGAACACTATTATGATTTCTGCTTGTGTAGAGCACTTATTAAAGACAAAAAGCAAAATAACTTCTTATCACAGTTGGCTAACATAAGCAAAAACTGTCAACCATATCATACGCGGCACAAAGAATAATGGGAAGTGCCTTCATCAAGGACAAACTACGGAATGCAAATGCTGTAAAACATTATTCCCAGATTGTTAAACAGCCTTGCTTCAAATGTAACAATGCATGATTATATTAGAAATTTTAACGTGTTGTATAGTTGATTTGAATTGTCGTGTTTTCATCCTACTATATGTAAATTTTTATTCTATATGCTCTGTATATAAATGCTCTGTATTTTTTTTCTTTGCAACACTTCAGTACAGGATGTAGCTGCTTCTTCGCAGTGTAAAATTTGCATGTAATTGCTATTAATCTGCATTATTTCTATTTGTAGCTGTGTTTTTCACATCTGTGTTTTTATTTTTTATTTTGTTTCACGGAACGCTTTTACTGTCTGCCCTTGCCCTTATGTATTAGGGGGCGCGAGCTTGTCAAGCTGTCGACAAGGCAGCTTTTTTCTCTCGCCCCCTCATGTGCTTTCAGTACGTGAAATAAACGAAATGAAATGAAATGAAACGAGCGCGCACACGCTTCGGTCCGAGCGTTTCTTCCTCGGAATCCTTCTACATTCTCCCTTGCTGATTTAGGCTCCCCCTCTCCATTAAAAATATATTCAGAGATATCACAGCATTTGCGCCTCGAAAGGCAGACATTCCCGAAGCCCGCTGAGGGTCTTAGTAAATCAGAAGAGTGTCACCATCGAAGATTGCGAACTATGTCATTTATTATTCCAGCAACACTTCACGCCATTGAGCCCGAATCCTTTTCGGTGCAGTGCAAATTTTGTGGACAGAAGGCAAACTTTTACCATGTGGCATGGGCTTGTCAACAAAATACTAGTATTGGTATAATAAATCAGCTAACACGGGAAGGCTGGGAGGCTGCCCTGTCCAGCTCGGACCTCGAGGAAGAACGAGCCCTCGTCAAAAGAGCACGGGCAGCGGCTTTTACCAACGGTGTCCCGGACTAAGGACCCGACCAGCCTTCCCTTAATCTAAGCCGATGTGAATAAATGTTTTCATCATCACCATCTGGAAGCGACGAAACGACCCTTGTCAACTAAGCATAGGCAATAAAAAAAGTTGTGCAGAAGCAATTTACGAATCTTTTCTGGCCACAGGCCGGCGGCTACGGCTTTCCTTTTGAGACGTGTTTTGGCAAGGTGTGCACATTTGCGTAAAAAGTGGAGAGGCCACGCGCTTTGACAAATCTGCAGGTCCACTTTTTCTGACGGTGAAGCTGTTATTTCTGCAAAGGGTATCCTCCTAAATATACTTGCAATCTTGCACAAACAGTTTTGTCTGGCCCATCATTATGTACGTGAAATAAAGCAATCGTTGTATTCAGCGTGGTTTCTCCATTCTTGCTCGAATATGAACGTGTTGGTTCAATGGCGTACTAAAGCTGGAACGTGAAATCGAAGGGGGTTCTTGCCTCTATCAGCCTATCTCGCCTCCTTGTCGTTCACCGGTGGTCTGCGCAGAGCGTGCCCAAGCCAACAGCGCATTCGAGAAGCGCTAGTACAGTGGTGGCAAACAGGCGGAGGACGAGGGGGGGATGTTTTCTCTGCGGGCGCGTTGGGGCCGAACTACAGGCGCCGAGGAACGCGTTTCATCGCACTGGGTCTGTCGATTATGAGCTCGCACGATGTCGACGATTGCCGAACCTTTCGTCGTAATTCCTGTATGTTGACCCACCATGTGCGTGTTCTTTTTCTTTTTTTTGTCTAGATCTATGATCTACCCACTAACATAAGAGTTAAAATCAAACTTTTGGCACAAGACTGCATTATTTATAATGAAATCAACTCTTCGATGGACCACGATGACTTAAACAAAGCCCTTCAAGACGTGATAGCATGGTTCTTGCATTGGCAAATGGAACTAAACATACAAAAAACTGCTTTCCTAACTGTAACACATAAAAAACAAATGTCCGACTTTACGTATAGCATAAATAACATACCACTGACAAGAGTTAATGAACATAAGCACCTAGGTTTGATCCTCTCACATGACCTAAGATGGGAAGCACATATTAACAGCATTGTATCTTCTGCTTTGGAACGGTTGTTCTTGTTGAGAAGACGACTTCGGTGAAGCGCCGCCAGAAACTAAACTATTAGCATATAATACATTTATAAGACCAGTTCTCGAATACAGTAACATAATTTGGTTCCCTTATACGCAGCAGCTTATTGACAAAATCGAATGAGTACAGCGAAAGGCAGTTAGATTTATATTTACCAAATATAGCATTGCTGATTCGCCATCCCAACTGCTTAAAAAAGCCTGTATTCTTACTTTACAAAACCGCGCCAAACTTGCACGACTAAAATTACTCTAGCAGTTATTACACAATGCACTAAACATAGATAGCTCGCTGTATATATGCTTAGTTGAATGCAGACCTTCCCGCCATAAGCACCCGCAAACTCTCAAAGAATATTCTTTCCGTACCGAGCCTTTTAGATATTCATTTTATCCGCGTGCAACTACTGAATGAAACGATTTGAACCCACACATCACTAATAGCACATCATTGCCGAAATTGGTAACCTTCTAGAAGAACTACTGCACAATATGAAAACCATTTCGAACCAACTATAACAAGCCAATTACAATAATGTACATGAAAGCTATTGTATTACTACATTACTTACCTTGTATAACTGCATTATTACCTAGTAGACATGCTGTGTATGCCATTGTTTGTCACCTGCTAACTTTGTCAGGTTATTATCACCTGCACACGCCCCCAGTGGGATTGTGAACAGCATCATTTTACGGTTCTTTGACACGATGCGTTTGTTCATGCAGATAGCGATATGTCTTCAAATCTAGGCGGCATCGGACGCCCCAGGTGTCATCCCAGCATTTACGCCTGCAGGTTTTGGCCGTCACAGTGACTTCGTTGGATATAACAAGTCCTGGTTACCATCCTGGATCATTGCTCCCTCACGCAAGTAAAGCTCATCACCAACGTCATCACCATTTCCTCTGCATATAAACGGAAGCCAGCGACCCTCGTCTTCCAGTGGGCGTGTGAACAGCATCATTCCACGGTTATTTGACACGATGAGTTTGTTCATGCAAATAGCGGGGTGTCTTCAAATCTACGGGGCATCGGACGCCCCAGGTGTCATCCCCGCATTTACGCCTGCAGTTTTGGGCCGTCATGGCGACTTCGTTGGATATAACAAGTCCTGGTTACCATCCTGGACCATTGCTCCCTCACACAAGTACAGCTCATTACAACGGCATCACCATTTCCTCTTGATATAAACGGACGCCTTCCAGTGGGCGTGTGAACAGCATCATTCTACGGTAGTTTGACACGATGCCTTTTTTCATGCAGGTCAGTAACGACACTTCCATGTTTGCTAAGAAGTCCAGTAATGCCTGTCTTCTGCTGTTTCCATGCAGACGAGTGCTACTACGTTTGTTTGAGCGGTCATTTGATGTGTGTTGCCAGCTGCTCTTGCAATCGGGAGACTTAGAGCTTAACCCTGGTCCTGGTTCATGTGGTTCTGGTGTTGTTACGCGGTCTAGAGACAATGAAAGAGATGAAACATTACGGGGAAAGTTGAATGATATGTTTACTTTGTCACAAAGTGTTAACGCACGCACTGCTAGAATGAAAACGGAACAGTCATGTCTGGTTACTTCCATTACTGAGAATAAAGAATGCCAGAAAACTATGAAGAAGAGCATTTCTGATGTTGATGCGAGGCTGCCTGCGGTTGAAACCGAAACATCAATCACTGACATAGCTCGACAAGAGTTGATAACCCTGCGTGAACTCGTGGAGAACCTGGTTCAAGAAAATGCCAGACTGCGGGTTTCACAATCTTAGCTGGAAGACAGGCAGCGAAGAGAAAACTTAATATTTTTTGGATTGCCTGACAGTCCATCGGAACCATGGGACGAAACCCAAGTAAAGCTGTTAGACATGATTTCCAGCTCCTTTAGTCTAGTGCTTACAAAGGATGCGTTTGAACATGCTCATAGAATTGGTGCATTCTCAGACAAAAAATGCCGCCCTGTTATCGTGAAGTTCAGCTCATTAAAACGAAGTAACCTGTTCTATCTCAGTCTACCAAACTAAAAGATAAAAGTGTCACCGTAAGTAAAGATTACTCGTTTTAAACACGCCAAGCCAGGAAAAAGTTGCTTCCGTTCGCTAAGGGACAGGACGTGTATTCCAAACTTAGGTACAACAAACCGCATATTAAGGGCCAATTCTACAGCTATAACCCTTTTCACAATTGCGTTTTCATTGAGAGTAATCTTCATGAACCTACAGCATTTCTTGAGGGTGAAACTAGTGACGTCATATCTGGCTCGTCGCAACCTAAGCATGCTGATCGCTTGGATTTTTCGCCGGACCACAATCGGCATTCAAGTATCGATACACCTGACCTGACAGGTCCCGCGTCGTAGGGATGTGCGAGGGGCAGTTGGTCGGCGGCTGGTACTGTAAACTTGTTTTCTGTTCTTTTTACTAATACAAGAAGGTTATTGCCTAAGGGCGATGAACTTAATCCTGTCATTGATTCGTGTGATGCTGACGTTGTGTTAATAACAAAAACATGGCTTTTTTCCCATGATAGCCAACAAGGAACTGTTTGATTTTAGAAAGCGTTATGATTAGATAGAGGTCAAAGATGTGGCGGAGGAGGTTTAATAGCTGTCGCAGATAATTTTGTTGCATCACCTATAATTTTTCTAGTAGCTTATAGTTGGTTTGGGTAGAACTTTGTGCACATTTCAAGAGGATGATTTTGGGAATGCGTTACCGTTCCCCGTCTTCGAGCCAGACTTTTGACGAATTGCATGACGAATTTCATGACGATTCTAATCACTGTACGTTTTCCGAGCATGCCTATTCTATTAGCTGAAGGCTTTAACTACCCCAGTATCGTGTGAACTAATACTTCGCCTTATCTGAACCCTTTCTCCAGTGAATGTAACAAGGTTTTGATGACGTGTTTGGACTTCAACCTGCCACAGTTAGTCTCTAAATCTACAGGAACTACTTCATCCACATCTAGCGTTTTACATCTTGTTCTAACTAACGTACCACATTTTATCTCTTTGGTTTTGCACCTGCCTGGCCTCAGCGATCATTCCTTGCTGCACTTTGATGTACAAAATCTTGCTTGTAGCCACCTCAGTGAGATTAAGCGCATTAGAGATTATAAACGGGCCAACTTTGACGCCATTAACCGCCGACTAGCTCTTTTCCTGAAAATACCTACCTTGGTTCTCACTGCGTTCTGTTGATACTAACTGGAAAATATTTAAGTACAGCGCCGAACGTCTTGCTAAAACTTCCGAACCGCTTAGGTCCTTGAGGTGCAACAGGGAATCTCCTTGGTTTAATAATCTTTTAAAAAGGTTTTTCAATAAAAAGAAGCGTTTGTTGCGCTCTGCCAAGTTTTCGAATTTTAAGCAACGATGGGAATCCTATTTCCTCGCGGCAGCAGAATACAAGGCTGTGCTAAAAAGCGTCTAGGACTCATTTTTTAACCATATTTTACCTTCTACGTTGATTAACAATCCTAAATAATTCTGGAACATTCTCAACAAGAAAGACACAACCACAATATTACATTTTTTGACGGTGTTGTGTTTCCACCTAACGAATGTGCTTCTATTCTTAACAATCTTTTCGCGACAGCTTTTTCTGACAATGTTTCTCTTGCTAATCGCGAGTGCCCTGTTTTTGATATTGTTCGCATGGATCCAGTTCTATTCGAGGTATCAGGCGTTCTGAATATTATTGAAGATCTTAAGGTCTCCTCCTCCTGCGGAGTTCACAATATTAATTCTAAATTTTTGTTAAACATAAAGTTATCCTGCTCCATAGTCTTTACTAAATTTATTGATCAGTCGCTTGAAACAGGTTGTATTCCCAATGATTGGAAAGTTGGGAAGGTGATTCCTCTGCGTAAGTCTGGAAATAAACATTCTCCTCACAACTTTCGTCCTGTACCACTCACTAGTATCCCTTTTAAGATCATGGAACACGTTATATACTCTCATCTTGTTTCTGTTTTAGAGTCGAATTCCTTTTTCAGCGTAACTCAGCATGGATGTCGTAAGTCATTTTTATGCGAAACTCAGCTAACATGCTTCACACATGACCTTCATTGCATCATTAATCGCGGGCTTCAGGCAGATTGCATATTTATTGACTTTTCTTTAGCGTTTGACAAGGTCTCTCATGAGCTTCTCTTTCTTAAATTAAATAACCTGAGCATTGACACTAACATGTTTGCATGGCTGAAGTTTTCTTTCAAACCGTTCAGAATACGTTACAGCAAATAACGTTGATTCACATTCTATACCTGTCCATTCTGGCGTGCCTCAGGGGTCCGTTCTCGGGCCCATCCTTTTTCTCATCTATATAAATGAGTTACCGGCTAACATTTCTTTAGTTAGCCTTTTACTGGTTACTGCGTTATTTACCGTGTAATTAATGATGATGATGACGCCTCTCACCTTCAGCCTGATATTAACAAGGTTCTTGATTGGTGTAAGGAATGGAATATGAAATTAAATATTAATTGTAAGCATGTGCACAATTCTCGAAGTTCCAGCATACACACTACTTATCAGGATAACAATGTTTCTCTTGAGACTGTGTATTCTTACAAGTATCTAGTTGTTTACGTTTCTTCCAACCTATCTTGAAAACCCCGCGTTGACTATATAATAAATAACGCAAACCGCATGCTAGGAAACATTCGGTGAAATTTCTCTTGTTCATCCAGTTCTTTAAAATTATTGGTTTATAAAACTCTGGTACGCTCTAAATTATAATATTCTTCATCTGTCTGGAGCCCTGGCATTGATTCACCCGTTTCCGATTAGGAAGCTGTGCAGAACCGCGCCTGTCGCTTAGTACAACTATCATGGAACAAATAGTATAACTGCCATGAAATCAAGTGTGTGTCCTTTCCACTTCTATCTCACCGCAGATCAGTAGCATCATTATTCATTTTTCGTAAAATTTACAACAGCTACCTAAAAGAAAGATTACTAACAAGACTATCTTACAGTTCAGTGCGCATAGATCACCGCCATAAAGTTGGGGTTCCATCTGGTCCCACCAAAATGTTTCCATGACTCATTCATACCTAGAACTTGTGTCAGTTGGAATCACCTTCATCATGATATCGCATGTATACCAGATAACGACGCATTTCGCAAAGCCATTGCTTTTCTTTGAATGTATCTATGCTTGTTACTACATTAATACTCGCCCTTTACTTCCTGAACATAGTTTTTACTTATCCCCACTGCAGTCTGAAGTTTTGTTTTCCTTTTTCTTTTTGCGCATGTTTTTTCATGTTTTTTGTGTTCTTGTACTTTATGTTTTTTGTAACTTTGCTGTACTTTTATATCCGTTTATGTATCCCACTGTCCTCTGTAATGCCCCCTGGCCCTGAGGGTAAATAAACGGTTTTTCTTTCATATTCATGTATTTGTTACATTTGTATCGCCATAATTGTAGTCTCTGTTCAATTATATGCCCATCCTTGAGATATTCCAATGGGAATTGACAGTATCTGAAATAAATAAATAATAAAATATAATATTGCATATTACTGCCTGTAATATACAGATAGTGATGCTTATTCGCGTGAATAGTCTAGTTTGTATTTTCCCTCCTTTTAGCGTTTCGGGGTTTGAGTTGCAATATTACTTAAATGAATTCCGTTACACGTGTTTTTACCTCGTGTTTCTTCTTGAAAATAATTAAATGCATTTTATTACCTCGCTGAGTTTTTTCTCACTGGCCAACGCACCGCCCACATGAACCATGCACGGGCTTACCGACCTTAGCAAAGTGAATATTGTCTAATGCTGACTAAGGTCAGTTCGAAAGATAAAACGCCCTTATGCCTACATGATTTGTTCCGGGCAGCTGTTCCACGAGCTATTTGTGAGAGAGGCTCAGTTTATTAAGCCAGAGACAATAACCAACGTGCTCTAAGAGACTCACAGTTTACTAAGCCGGAGACGAACCTACGCGCTCTAAGTTGCGAAGTGTGCAGTGTAGCCCACTCATTTGAAGTAATGGATACAGCCTTGCTGCAAGTTGGAATGTCAGTGACTGTTTCTATGGTCGTGATATGGCACCAAATAGGCATTGTGCGGTTCCATCGAAGCCGGTGTCGATTGTGGCACCGATCATCAGCTTCGTGTTGCCAAATTTAAGCTTCGATTCTGGAAAACGCAGAAAACTAGGTGTTTCAGGTATGATCTGGATCAAATTCCATCAGAATATGCTGTGGAAGTAAGGAATCGATTTGAAGAAATAGAAGACAGAGAGCCTGAAGAGATGTGGACTGATGTTTGTGATATAATACAAGAAGTTGTTACTAAGGTAGTTCCAAAGCAAAAGAAATGCAATAAAGCAAACTGGTTATCTGAAGAGGCTTTGCTCAGGAAAGGAGGATGGCAAAACTTATGGGAGAAAGAGAAAGATACATGGTTCTCAATGCGGATTTTCAGAAAATAGCAAAGACAGATAAAAATGCCTTCCTGAACATATAGTGCCAAGCAGTTGATGACAACATCCAATTGAGGAACACAAGAGCTCTGTATAAGACAATCAAAGATATCAAAGGATGCTTCAGTGCTGAGCTGGGCGTCATAAAGGACAAACGAGGCAGAGACCTCACTGAAGCCTCAGAGATAAAGAAGAGGTGGCAGAAATACACAGAAGAACTGTACAAGAGGGACCCGGATGTGCAAACCCAACATAAGACGGTTGTAATCGCTGATCTCAAGCCGAGCATCTTGAGTGAAGTGTGAAGTTGAAGGGGCCTCAGCCAGCCTTGCTAAGAACAAAGCTAGCTGAATTGAAGGCATTCAAACTGAGTTGCTTCAAAACCTCAACCATGACGCTGTTAACCTCCTGTATACCTTATGTCAGCAAATTTGGACAACCCTGCAGTGGCCACATGATTGCAGGAGGTTAGTTTACATCCCCAATCCAAAGAAAGGCAGAGCCAAAGATTCTTCCAACTACAGCATGCTCGCACTTGTTTCACATGCTAGCAAGGTGATGTCGAAAATCCTCCAAGGTAGGCTGCAGCAGTATGTGGATTGGGAGCTTATGGACGAGCAGGCTGGGTTTCGCAAGGGCAGAGGAACAAGAGGCCAGATTGCCAACCTTCGCTGGATCATGGAAAAAGCAAGACAGTTCAAGAAACCGTACTACTTTTGATTATCGATTATGGGAAAGATTTTGTCTGCGTAGATCACAGTAGATTACGGCAAGCTCTCCAAGAGATGGGAGTTCCATTTCACCTCATCTGTCTCCACAGGAACCTGTAAGGAGGGCAAGAGCTAGGCCACAGCCAGAACTGGGCATGGTCTTACTGATTGGTTTGCGATTGAGAAAAAAGTGATACAAGGTTGCGTACTGTCGCCCTGCCTATTTGACCTTATATGCTGAGTGCATCATGAGGAAGGTCGGTCTGGACGAGACACAGCTGGAGTGAAGATTGCTGAAAAACGCAACAACAACCTTAGATGTGCAAATGATACCACTGTAATGGCTGAAAGTGAAGTAGACTACAAAGACTTCTGTGTCACGTACAAGAAGAGAGTCATAACTTTGGGCGTAAACTGAACATTAAAAAGACAAAGATTATGGCGTCTTTCCTATCAAGCCCTGGAGCATCAAGGGACAAGAAGGGGAAGCTGTGACAGATTTTCTCTTTTTGGGCTCCAAGATCACCCCCTGGAAGGAGACTGCAGCCATGAAATTAGGAGATGCCTGCTTTTGGGAAAGAGCCATGTCTAGTCTTGGCCACCTAGTAAAAAGCAGAGACACTAGACTGCCAACCAATATCCGTATAACACGTGCTATGGTCTTTCCACTTGTGATGTATGGATGCGAGAGTTGGACTGTGAAGAAGGCTGACCGCCGAAGAATTGACGTGTTTGAATTGTCGTGCTGGCGGACACTCTTGAGAGTTACTTGGACTGCCAGAAGATCAAATCAGTCTATATTGTCGGCCATAATCCCGGACTGCTCATTGGTCAACTTATAAAGTTGAAGCTCAGCTACTTTAGTCATCTGATGAGAAGAGAGGAGTCGGTGGAAAACGATTTGGTGTTGGGAAAGGCTGAGGGTCACCGGAGTAGGGGTAGGCAGCGAACGCGGTGGTTAGATGGCATCCTCGAGGCGCTGCAGATGAAGTTATGTGATGTTAGGAAGATTGTGAGAGACCGGAAAGCATGGCATGATATAGTCCATAGAGTCACGAAGCGTCGGACACAACTTGAACGACTGAACTGAACAGGCATTGTTAGCCAGCCTATTTCTTTTTCGGCTAAAGCTGAATGACTTTGGAGCTCAGAGCTGAGCACTCTGTGCGAGGAATTGTTGGTTAACCGCGGGGATACTTCCTTTTGCCCGCATTTCGCTGCTGTGGGCCCGCGTAGGGCAGTAGACGGATCGCCAGGACTGGAGGGTGCCCATGCTTCCGCACTGTGAAGCCTACAGCTAAGCCCTGATAAAGCCTTCGCAGTCAATTGTGGGCTAGACGCCGGCATATTAGCTGTTCCCCTTGCAAATCTGCTAGGGGTCCGCTCAGAACCGTATGAGGACCGCTGGCAGAGGGGGTATTCTCACATTTCCGACGGCAATTCTCGCGGCTAATCCCGGTACCTGCTGAGTGGGACCTCTGTGGGCTTGATGCGAGCGTGCCAGTTGTTTGTCCACGCTAATCTTCCGAGGGTCGGTACTGGTCTCTGTACGGCCATTTTTCTCTTGGGGGTGCCCACGCTCAGCCACAAGAATGCCCAGCGCTCAGTCCGTTCATATACTACGCGGGACCTTTGTAGGCTAGATGCAGGCATGCTAGCTTCTTGCCCACTCATAACTGCAATCGGTCCCAGAAGGGCATTACGTAGTGGAAATGCCCACCTTTCGCAACCGTGTAGCCCTCCGCATCATCATCATCATCATAAGCCTGACTATACCCACTGCAGGGCGAAGGCCTCTCCCATATTTCTCAACTTTACCCGGTTCTGTGGTAGCTACATACACTTCAACCCTGCGAACTTCTAAACCTCATCCGCCCCCTAACTTTCTGTCGCCCCCTGCTACGCTTTCCTTCCCTTGGAATTCAGTTTGTTACCCTAAGCGACCATCGCTTATCCTCTCTTCTCACTACATGTCCTGCCCATGCCCATGCCCATTTCTTCTTAATTTCCAGTAGAATGTCGGTAACTTGAGTTATTTCTCTGACCCACTCTGCACGCTTCCTATCTCTTAAAGTTACCCCTACCATTTTACTTTCCATAGCCTTCTGCGTTGTCCTCAACTAAAGTAGAACTCTGTTGGTTAGCCTCCAGGTTTCAGCCCCATAGGTGAGTACAGGTAAGATGCACCTATTGTATACTTTCCTCTTGAGCGATACCGGTGAGCTGCTAGCCATAATCTGTGAATGTTTGCCAAATGCGCTCCATCCCAATCTTATTCTTCGTGTTATTTCCTTTTGATGGTCCGGATCTGCGGTTACTGCCTGTCCTAAGTAGACATATTCGCCTACTACTTCCAGTACTTGGCTACCTAATGTAAACTGCTGTTCTTTCCGGAGGCTGTTCAACACTACCTTAGTCTCCTGCATATATTTCAGCATCACCCGCAGGTATCTGTTGTTAAACCCATATGTGTTGCCCCCTCTCATGAAGCCTATCTACAGCCTACAAGTGGCCCTCTTAGGTATGGTGTGGGCAGCCGGAGAGCGGCTTGCCCGTACTTCCCCAAGCTGTACCAACACAGGTTTAATATATGCCGCCCCTTGCCTACATTGCCTATGTAGGACTCACATTGACCCATCACTCTGTGCTACTTGGGTATATTGCAAAAGCATTATCCCGATCTCCCAAATAGCGGTCAGACGTAATGCTGAAGTGTTTATGCGGAACACCTGCACGCGCTAAGACAAAGGTACCATACATGACCAGCATGGATAAGAGAACCTGCCATGCAGGCTTTATTTGTAGCTACCTACCACTGTCCAACCCTACTCTGAAGAAAGTGGATCATCGCATTATAGCTTAATAGAAGGGCAGATCGAGCCAGTACCCAATAAGGCGGCCCTTTCGAAAGATTGAAGACGAACATTCAGACCAAACCTCTTTCAAGGCACACAACGGCGGGCAAGGAAGACAAGAGGCGCACCGCGCACGCCAAACTCTACTGAAAAATACTGTATAAAATCCATAATCATATAAAGGTTTATTGTACAGGATCTGGGATGCAGGATTTTGGATTGTTACAGAAAATTCTTGTGCTGCACAGGAAATTCCGGAATGAAACCGCGCGAAGCTTTAATACCAAAATGTCCTGTATGGTTGATAGCCCTCGTTTCCTGAAGAAAAAGTAAAAACGCGTCGCCAGGCTGGAAAAAGCAGGCAATAATATAAAATAAAACTTCATTTTAAAATTATAGCAAAAAATCAAAAATCTTATGGCGACGATTCTGGATTCGAACTTCTGTCTTCACGCTCTTGAGGCGGATTCTTTAAACACTACTCCAAGACGGTTTTTTTTTTCTTTATTGCACGGGAAAACTAAACTCCACTTAAACTTGTCCATGTATAAAGTTACAGGTCTGCTTAATAGGAGCCCGCCATATCCCTAGCCCGAAAATGCAACATCATCAAAATATCAAAATTTTGGGAGGCAAACACATGCATCTAGATACGGCATTCAGTTTGGAGGTTCTTCACGTGCAGCATAACACTCCTCATCAAAGCACACTGCTCCTGGAACACGCATTTGGACAATCTTCGTGCCTCAGTATGCATATCCATCATACGGCTTTTTCAATGACTGAACAGTCCGATCAACACAAATAAATCGCAATTAAGGCACGACCCAGTTTTTGTCAGGAGGCAAAACTCTAATAATAGTATTAATAATAGTATATGCAGTAATTTCAATGTCCTTTTTAGGAGTTCTTTGTAGTACGTCTCAAGAGACCATAGGATAGCGGCAGAGAATAAAGCAATGATCACTTGTCTCAGGCACGTTACAGAGATGGAAATTCACTTCCCAGGGCATAAACATCTCATTATTATGAAGAAATATCTTGACTGGCAACGCCGCTCCGTGTAATTTGAAAAATAACTTTTTTGCAGCTGCCTCAATGCACATTTGCCTAATACTCATTAGAAAAGTGGTGTTCAAAAATTCCAGGCAATGCTGCCGATATAATGGTGTAGGGAACAAAGACTCAACGAGAACCTGGGTGATCTCTATAGCCAAACGGGCGAGTTGATGGAACATATTAGATGGAAGAACAGCGCGATTTTTTTTCAGAGAAGACGCACAAAGAAGGCATGCCGTTTCGAGCTATTGTTACCGAGAGGAGTTCATGGCAGTATGAAAATTCAGGGTATCTGCAGACACATTTGGTGTCGTTGAATATTTATGACCCATTCAGAGTTCGGAACTCTGAGGGTGTGGTAAATTTTCTTCGAGATGATAATCCATGGTCGTGCACGGTGTTCAGTGTAGATGTGGTAGATTTGTTTTATTCTCTCCCCCATAATGAATTGATGAATGTTGTTTTAAAATGTATAACGCTGTATAATGATGAAGAACAGTTTATTAGACGGTGTGCTATTTCTGTATCTAGCTTCCTCGAGTTGTTCTCTTTGTAACTGAAGGCTATGTTCGTTGAATGGGAAGGAAAGTTGAACACCCATAGAGTGGGTGTTTACATCGGATCTAGGGTAGAGCCAGTGTTAAGTGATATTTTTTTGTCCTTTGTTGATCGTAGCATTGAAAATCACATGTCGGGCATGGCGCTGCGCATAATTCGGTATGTTGATGACTTTCTAATTTTTGTTGAAAAAATTAACTTTTGAAGGCGCATGATTGATGTACTCAAACTGTTTAAAGAAAATGCTCTTGGTCTATGTTTCACCACTGAGGTCACCAGTGATAGCAAGCTAGAGTGTTTGGATCTGCGTTTGATTATTGAGACGGGCCATATCTGCTGGGAATGAGTTTTTCTACCTAAGGTAGAGAAACCATTGTTAACTTTTGAATCGCATCACTCTAAGATAGTAAAAACAGGAATTGTGGTCTCATCTCTGATGTCTGCTTTATCAAAACCTTGTGAGCACATGGTAATCGGCAGCTTCAATGATCAGATTGGAAGACTCAAGGCATTTGGCTATCC
Organism: Amblyomma maculatum; assembly: GCF_055883805.1. Classification (NCBI taxonomy): domain Eukaryota; kingdom Metazoa; phylum Arthropoda; class Arachnida; order Ixodida; family Ixodidae; genus Amblyomma; species Amblyomma maculatum. Next base: position 3,618,171 of record NW_028146745.1, read on the forward strand.
GGATCATGTTTTATTGTTGGGTTGTAACAAGATAGCCAAAACCCTAAACGTCCAGCCTTGGTGCCTTGTGCGGAAAAAGGAAAGGAAAGAAAAAAGTTTGCCGTTCTGCCTTATGTACGCCGCCTGCAACACAATCTTAAAAATGTGGCAAAACGATATGGCAACGAGGTTGTTTTTTCTGCACCTAAAAAACTTACGTGTTTGTGCTATTTGAGAAAGAAAAGCTGAGCATCAGAATTAACATGAACCAACATGTACGGTTAGGCATGAAACAAAGTATGTGCCGTGTGCTGAAGGTGTAGTCTATAAAATCCCACTATCATGTGGACAAGTGTACATTGGGCAGACGGGGCAGTGCATTAACCCACGTTTGAAAGAGCATGCAAATAACTTAGACGCTAACAAATCTGCTAATTTCTTTGACCACGTCCATGACTGCGAATCTTGTTATCCTTCACTGCACTCTTCTCATATCCTCTATGAGCACCCGGCCCGCTTAACACGTGAGATAATGGAGGCCTACCACATGACGAAAAAAACTAGGTTGTGTGTTAGTAAGCCATCCATTTTTCCTCATGAAAGTGAAATTGCGTGCCTGCATCCCACCTAGCAACACATGTTTGTGCTTGTCCTTTTTTCCATATATTGTGTTCCCCCTTTAATAAACTTTCAGTTGTGAGTCAGCGCTCGTCTTGAGTTCCTTTGCTGCGGTGTTCGTCTTTTGCGCTGTTTTTCCATCCAACTGGGTCATCTGCTTTCTCTAGAGGCTATACAGGTAAACTATAGAGAAACGCACAGTGAGAAAATTGAAAGTGTCAGCAATGTCCTTAAGGAATCACCATAAAGCACCCTCACGAGCCTGCCCAGTCGGCGCGAATAAGTGGGGCAAATTAGGGAGACTAAGACACCTAATGAGCCCAGCTACAAAAAGAGCGGGTGGTTGGCCGATTTTAAAAAGAACGGGAAACAAATTTATGCACAAACAAGTTGTCACGCCGCATGGGCTCCCATTGAGAGCGCCACACAAATGTTGCTAATATTCTGTGTATAACTTGTGCCTTCCTCCGCGCACAATGTAGGACTTGAAGGACATATGCAAACTTCGCAAACCAAAATATGTTGCGGACCTGTGACCTAGGAAAGACTGAGAGTTCCTTGCCCATCCAAGCCTGTGTTTGTCTCCGCATAGGAACGATTTGTGAATCCCAGTAGGCGGCGCTCTTGCGCACTTGATGCAGCGGAATCCCTAGGTACTGAAAAGGAATACAATCCCAGCATATGCCTCCAAACTGGCTTGGTCTAGTGCTCCAATGGCGGTACCAAAAGCCTTTGGATTTACCTAATTAAGAGCCGTGCCTAATACATCGGAGAACTGTTCAGTCTAGTGTAAATTCTCAGGTATACTCGTTTTGTCAGAACATAACAGGGTGATATCGTCCGCGTAGGCTAAAATCTTAACTGCGCATTGAGCCACAAAGAAACCAAGGATGGCTGCACTCTTAATTATAATCAGGCAGAGGGGTTCCACATATTAGGCAAACAACAGTGGAGACAGTGGACATCCTTGACGAACAGATGCTTCCAGTGGTATCGTTTTCGCTAGCTCCTGATTAACAATTATTCTTTTATACGAGTTCATATATAGAGCAGCCTTATGCATTTGGGCAAAACGTCACTAATGTTTGCATCCTCCAAGGCCGCGAACAAGAAATCGTGCCACGCTTTATAAAACGCCTTCGCCAGGTCAATTTGAATCTCAACTACTGGCCCGTCTCATCTAATACTGTCCCGATTACTGAACATACAATATAGATGTGTAATTGAATTGTGCGCCCTCTGATACTACATGCCTGATGCGAACCTATCAAGTCCATAATGACCAGCTGTCGACGACAACAAAGAACTTTGGCAAAAATTTGTAATCAACATTTCAGAGGAAAATTGCACAACACCCTTCAACAGTTTTCAACCGATAAGTATCTTTGCTTTTGGGAAATAATATTGCGTAGCCTGAATAGAAAGTGGGTTGCAGGAAACCCACATCATAAGATGCTTGGAAAACTTTCATCAATATCGGCGTTAGGCAAGGCGAAAATGTTTCATAGAATTCGCTAGTAATACCATCTTGGCCAGTAGATGTTTTGGCTCTGATGGCCTCAAATGGCTTATTTGAATTCGTCCAAAGGGATATATGGGTCCCTATACTACAGCACACTTCTCATCGTCTAGTGGAGGAAATTTCTCAAGTAAGGAATTATATTTGGAACCCTGAATTGTTTTTTCTCAACTGCTGAACAGCTTCCGATAATAGTCATAGAAAGCAGCAAGAGCACTAGGAGCATCACTATATGTGCAGTCACCATGTTGAATTTCCAATATTTCCTTCATAAGGGCCTTCTCTCTTTCATCACAGAGGGCACGACGTGAAGGTTGCTTGTCAAGAAACCTTCGGGTCCTAGATCATATCAGGGCCCCCTTGTACCTTTCCGTCGCAATTTTTTAAAGCTCTACCTTTACGTTACTAATGTCTTCAACATAGGCACCCGGGCTAACCTTCTCTAGCTCATTTAGATCATTTCGAGGGCGCCCAAGCTCACGAAGGTGGTGTTTCTTCAGGAACGGGGTTCTTGCAGAGGCTTCAACTGCCAAGTTTTTGGTCTCTTGTTTAAACAAGTCCCATTTTTGAGAAAACTGACAGATCATGGTGTGACCACCTGTCTTTCAAAGAAGTAGGTACAGCACGCTTAAAGATTTTATCTGAGAGCAGACAGTTATTCATCTTTCAAGCTCCCACCAAGGGTGAAGTATGTGCCGACTGTATCTCCCTACCTGAAGGAATACCATACAGTGGTCACTGAAGAAGATGGGCCGCGCCCAGTAATCAAACACATTTGCTAAAGTGTCTGCAGAAACATAAATTCGGTCTAGGCGAGTGTTAGCGGAAAACTGAAAATGAGCGAAATCAATATTTTCGCCTTTTTCCTGCTTCAAATCCACAAGCTTATTATTAACAATCCAAATCGCTAAGTAATGCAGAGTAGGGTCATATCTCTTAAATAACATTGATTGGCTCTCATCCCTACAAACAGAAATAAAATCTCCCAGCCGTATAATTTTTTTTTTATCTGTGCACAAATGGTTAACTAATGACAAACAAAGCTTTCTATCTCGCTGTTTTACGGCTGCGTAAACACAAATAATTTGCCACTGCACACCTGAACTTGTGAGGTCACAGCATATAAGTCGCCCCTCCTCATCTACACAATAAGACAATGCTGTCATCACATCTCTAGCGCTTTGGTGAGGAATAGCATACACCCTCAGGACAAGCCTCTAGCGTGGCTAACATGAATGTTATATTCCGGAAAAAACGGCGCGAGAGCAGCTTCCGTCTCTCCATTGGAGGACAACATTGTTTCATAAATGCTGTGGTGCTTAGTTGTACACCGACAAAGAAACTTGACAAACGCCGAGCATAAGTGCAATCTACCAGCTTAAGTTTTATTTCTTAGAATAGGAAAAAGGAAACACAAGCACGCGACGTAATCTCAGGATCGTGAATACACATAAATCATAACAGTGCACTGTATACCAGCAAGAATAACTAAGGAATGAAACCATTGCAATGAAAATAAAAAACACGTTATCTAAGCCCGGGATGAAATCGCACTCACCCCCCCCCCCCCTCCCGGGCATCTAACAGACACGCGCGGGTAGTTTGTCTCTTCGTAAAATGTCTATTTCCCGGCGGGAAAGGGCTACTGAAGGGGCGCTAACATAATCACCTTCTTTGCCAGAAACCATCTGAAAGGCCTCAATTACCTCGTGCTTTTTCTGTCCTGTTGCCCGCGCCAAAATAACCGTGTTTTTGGAAATATGGGCTGCACTTGTGTTTCAGGCAATGGTTCGCCAAGTTTTCTGCACCCTGCAAGGAACGACATTTCCTGCTGTGCTACAAAAACCTTGCATAGGCATGTATTTGCATAGGCTCGTGTATAGCGCCCATGTTGAGTAATTTGTACTTGGCCAAAGGCAACCGCACGCTGCATCCGAAGCTAGCTGGGTTGGGGGTTACAGGGTCATTCAGGTATGTCGACGATTTCCTAATTTACCTGTCATATGATTTGTACTCGGAGACCAGAACTGAAGATATCTTATCACTAATCCTGCGTGTACATCATGGGCTCCAATTCGCGTCATAATGCCAGCAGATTCCCAGTTCCAATTTCTGGATATCAGTCTGGTGTTCTTAAGCGACCACACGCGTTGGCTTTATAAAACGTGAGGAGATTATTGCATACTACCTTTTGCATTGGGGCGCACCAAGCTAGCAAAAAGAGGCATCGCGCTGTCTTGCGTGAAGCAGGCCCTCACTAAGTCATGTGATCATAAAATGGAAGATAGCTTGTTTCTCCAAATGGGCCGGCTTGGTTCGTCTGGATACCCTTTAAGTAGGATGGACAGTTGGGCGAGTTGGTACGATTGCATAGTGGGTGGAACAGCGCGAAAAGACGGACACACGATATTCTCACTTGAAAGATCATTGTAGGGTTTGTGAAGGAAAACAGAAAAAACAAAAGTTTCAAAAACAAAGATTTTGTTTCGCAATAGGGACAAAACTACGAGAGAAATTACTGAGGCATATTACATCAGCAAGAAGCAGTCGCAGTGTGTCAGCCAGCCTTCATTGGTGCTTATCGAAAAAAAGGTTTCTTTTCTGGGTAATGTTTGGTGATAATTTATCATTTGTAAAACGGGCCGTTGGGGAGGAGGGGGAGGGGGGACTTGTATTTTTGTCTTGTTTGATAGGGTTTTTAGACGTGGCTGTTGAAGGAAGATATATCTCTTGAATTTTGCCTGGTCAAGGGTTTCGTTCTTTGTAGCATCATGTGACATAATTTTTGTATAAGAATCCGCTTTCTTCCTAATAAAAAATTAGTTTCGAGTCAGCACTCGTCTGTTGTGCGTCTCTTCTTGTGTTTCGTCCTTTCGCGCTTTTCCACCGACTATACCCCTTAAGGCTTCTAATTGGCGTTGCTGAAACTTGCCTAAGAAACTTGAGAATATACGAAGAGCTTTCTCCTCCGAAGCAATGTGATGGAAACAAGCCTTGCGCGGTGTTTCCTTATGTGCACGGCATTTCGAACCGGCTTAGTAAAGAGCAGAGACATTACACTTCCAACCAAGATCCGTATAACTCGTGCTATGGTATTTCCAGTTGTGATGTATGGATACGAGAGGCGGACTGTGAAGAAGGCTGACCGCCGAAGAATTGACGCGTTTGAATTGTGCTGCTGGCGGAGACTCTTGAGAGTTCCTTGGACGGCCAGAAGATCGAATCAGTCGATATTGTCGACCATAAACCCTGACTGCTCAAAGGAGGGTGAAATTCTAAAGTTAACGCTCTGCTACTTTGGTCATCTGATGAGAAGAGAGGAGTCGCTGGAGAAAGATTTGATGTTGAGAAAGGTTGAGGGTCGCCGGAGAAGGGTAGGCAGCGAACGCGATGGTTAGATGGCTTCCTCGAGGCGCTGCACATGAAGTTATGTGATGTTAGGAAGATAGTGAGAGACCGGAAAGCGTGGCGTGATGTGGTTCATATGTCACGAACAGTTGGACACGACTGACCGACGTAACTGAACTGAAGAAGATTGCGCAGAGGTTTGATGTGAAGGTTGTTTTTTGAGCTCCTTTAAAGTTTAGAGGCATCTGCAAAAAAGTTGACCAGGAAGAATCTGCAGATGAGAAAAGTGCGTGCGGCGTTAAGCCTGTTTCGCCTTTTGTTCCATGCTCTAAGGGAGTAGTCTACAAAATTGCCCTTTCTTGCGGCAAGTGCTACGTGGAGCAAACTGGGCGATGCCTCAATGAAAGGCTTTTGGAGTACAGGAGGAAATGTCGTTCACTGCAGGGTGCAGGGCGAATCATTGCCTGAAACACGAGTGAAGCCCACATTTCCAAAACACGGGTATTTTAGCGCGGGCAACAGAAAAAAGAAGCGTGAGGTAATGAGGCCTTTCGAATGGTTTCTGGCAAAGAAGGTGATTATGTTAGCGCCCCTTCTGTAGCCCTTTCCCGCCGGGAAATAGATATTTTGAGAAGAGACAAAAGACTTGCATGAAGATCACCCGCGCGTGTCTTAGATGCGCGGGAGGGAGGGGAGATGAGTGCGATTTCATCCCGGGCTTAGATAAGGTGTTCATTTTCATATTTTCATTTTCATGGTTTCATTCCTTAGTTGTTCTTGCTGTTACACTGCACTGTTAATATTTATATGTATTCACAATCCTCAGATTACGTCGTGTACTTGTGTTTCCTTTTTTCTATTCTAACAAATAAAACTTGAGTTGGTAGATTGCACTTAACCTCAGCGCTTGTCCAGTTCCTTTGTCCGTGTACAACTAACTAAGCGGCGCAGCATTTATGAGATGTTCGAACTAGCCCAGTGGCAAGCACTTCTTACCATGGTTTCCCTAATTGCTGCTACAGACACGCTCCATTTCTTTAACAGAGGCCTTAGCTCCAGCTGGCTCTGACGATTACGCATACCCCTGACGTTAAGGGTAGCGACTTGATATGCTGCGATGCTGGCCATTTTGGTATCCGTCCTATTAAACATCATCCCCTAGAATGCGGTAGACCACCTGCAAATTGGCGGACTTTCGGGCAAAGATCGCCCTCCTCCTTAAAGTCACTCTTCGCGTGGCCTCTACACAGTGTGCCTCCTGGCCAGCATCATCGATACACAGTTCAATAACTGCGGGATGCTACAAAGGTGCTGTGTTGTCCATGTCCTCCTCTGAGGCACTCAAGGCTTCGGCCCACGAACCTGAATGGAGCACGTCGCTCGCTGACTCACTGACAGCCGACGGGGAACCGGATGCGTCAGAGATCGGTGCACACACGGCTCACTCTTACCCTCCAACGATGAAGGAGAATCAATGACGAAGGAAAACAGGCGAGCATCCACGGTCAGTCCCTTATCCATTGGCTCCACAGGAGGCACATCCAGACTTCCTTCAGTGACAGGTAAAGCCAGCACAGCAAACCAAGCGGTACGCACAGACGGGCCCGGGTCCGACGGTCTTGGCTCTGGAGACGCTGATTCTAGATGGCCGGTCGCTGCAGATTCTTCTGTGTTGATATGAGGTGCAGAGGCTTCTGGTTCCCAACAATTTGGTGTTCACGACTTAACTCACCAGTCACACCGACAATCTCTGACACATCCATGATGTGTTCTGATGCCACGTCATCTTCTCCTGACCACTGGCCTTGACGCAGCCTATCAGCATAACTCAAGACACAGTTCTCAGCAGTGTGGCCAAAGCGCGGGCACTGGGTGCATCGAGGCGGCCGGCTCTGACGCCGTATATGTTTAACCCGGCTGCATCGAATACTCAGTGGAGGCCTCCCTGGGATAGGAACTAATGCCTGCACCCCATATACATCAAGAGTGGGAGGAATTGTGCTTGCAGACTTGGCTGTCCTTGAGCGTGAGGGAGATTTCAAGCTTCGCCGTTTCCATACGCTCCATGTTTGGGCTTTGCCACTTCTCACGCTCCACAGATTGAATCGTCCCATAAGACTCTAAAGCTTCCACAATCCACCAGCGCTCCATATAGCATAAATGCCAAAGGAGCCTAACCTTGACATTTTTTGTATCCGTGTGGAACACCCTGCACCTACGTCCTTTCACAGTGAACTCTGCTTTGTTATCTAGCTTCTGCTTTGAAGAAGTACTCTCGCAGGTAACCATCCACACGTGGAATATTTGCTATTGACCAATGTACAAAATTTGTCGGAGGTTAAAAATCTGTGCGAGGGCGTCTCGAAAGTCAGGTAATCGGTACGGGCGGCCCTTAGAGTTGGCATGCAGGAAAATGGTATTAATGGCAACATTACCGGTGGGCAGGCGTAGAAGGACAACTTTGTACGTGTCTGTATTATCCTGAGAAGTCGAAAGACCCCGGGCAAAGGACGATGGGCTGTATCCAGCAAGGAACATTTTTAGGCACAGCCGCCCAGAACTGCTTCTTCGTTGTGGCAGGTTGAGGTTACAGTGGTTAGATTTCTCTTTTAAGTAGCGAATTTGCTCTTTCGTAATTTGCATATTTTTCTTGGCTGTATATTTTTGTGACCGTAATTCAGCGATCGCCTCTTAAACACACTGAATCCTTTACCATGCTATCACGAGGGGTCACCAATGTTCCGAATCTTTATAATGCGTCGCTTTATTTGATGCAAACCTCAAGATGTCATAATTTACTGGTGATGATGTGTTTTGGCATCGTCTTCCAACAATTGTAAGTTTTCCTGCATACAAAGATTTCTAAGTTATCCGGTGCACTAGTACTTCTAAATCTGCGCCTTTTATTCACGTGCTGCCAGCGGAGCAGTGACGTAAGTGAATACACTTCAGGCTAAGTGGTTTCAAAATGTAAACATTCGAGAAAGCATCGCCCGATATGCGGCTATCTATGCATCTTTCGGTGTCAGCGATTTGTTTTCTCGAGCATATTTTTGTCCTCGCTAGCGAAACCATACGTTCGGGCTTGCACTTTCGCGTTGAAGGCGACAGATATTCACTCGCAGATATGAATATTCACCGCAAGATCGCACAAGCTGCAGCGACGGTTGCATGCGCAGAAGTGACGCGATGCGTCTTTGCCAAAAGTAACCAGGCAGCGTGTTTCGCTCCGCTGTAGGGTGGCAGAGGATTCGTACAGCTTCGAAATCTCTATATCTGTGCAAAGTAATATCTGTGAAAAGTAAAAGCAAGCTCCTGTCTTGAATTTTCAAGAAGTTGTGATCACCTGGTAAGCGATGTTGGCTCTAGAATACAAGCTTGAAGCAAGCAATGCAGCCTGGTTACTTTTGCCAAAGACGGTACATACTTGCTAGCGCACACTCTGATGGCTTCGCATTGTCACGTAATGGTGACAAGGCCGTAGAAACCAAAAGAAGACAGAGGCTTGAAGGTACTGAATCCTTTATTGGGCTGAATTGCGCCCGCAAAAGAACTAAGCAACTCGACGGTGGCGATAGCAACAAACGTGCTCGTCGATCGTCGACCAAAGAATGCCCGTCACAGAATTGATACGCGTGCCAGGATCACAGTGATAAGCCCGCATACTGGCGGCTGTTAAAAAACAAATACAGTTTTGAAGGTTTGACTGCGATATTTTCGAGGAATTTGTGAAACGACGCATACTCTTTATGTACAAAATAGTTGAACAATATGTTTCGTTTGATGCTTATTTAGTGCGCTGGCGTGCTCCGGCATGGCCATTGTGTTTGAGCTCCATCGTTCGGTCCGACTTCATTTCAGTAACGGAAATACTCTACCCTGTATCATTTTCAGAAATTAGAGGTTCGTTCGGTTTCTGGTTAATTGATACAGGCTTAACCGGCAGAATTCGGAACTTCCTGTATGGTCCGTGACCCTAATTTCTGAAAAATAAAAAGCTCGATGCCAGACAGGAAAAAGCATGTAGATGTATGAAATAACACTAGTACTACATTTGAACAATGAAAAAGCTAACTTTAAAAGCAAAAAATAAAAACTCACGATACATCGTGACTCAACCATCGGTCTTCATGGTCAACAGTCACATATTCTAACCACTACACCACGCCGGGATAGGGTTTGGTGGTTATATTTCAGTTTATAAAGTCAACTTATTTCTTTTGTACTTTTTGTATTTTCGTGGTGTGCAGAATTTGTGGTCGCAATTCGCCGGCCGCCTTTTAAACACGCTGAAACCTTTATGCTGGCTATCAAAAATGGTTATCCGTTTCCGGCATCTTTACAATGCCTCGCTTCCTCGCAGGAAAACTTCGGATTTTCGTAGTTTACTAGCTGATGTGTTTTGTCCTTGTTTTCGAAGGCATGCAATGTCTGGTACATACAAAGATATGCGGTGCACCAAAACTTGTAATGCTACTTGTTTTATCTTCACCTGCTGCCAGCGGAGCAGCGACGTCAATGAATTCACTTCCGACCAAGTGTTTTGCAAACGTAAATGCTCGAGGAAGCGATGCCCGATATCCGGCTAATATGTGCATATTTCGATGGTCAGCGAAGTGTTTCGTGGATTCTCCAGCGTATTCTTATCCTCGCTAATGAAACGCTACGTTCTTGCTTGAACGTTCGAGCTGAAAGTGGCAGATATTCAGTAGGAGATATGAAGATGTACCGCATGATCGCACAAGTTGTAGCGTCTGTTGCACGTGCAAAAGCAACGTGATGTACGTATGTATTTGCTAGTGCGCACATACGGCTTCATAACTTCTAAGTATTTATGAAACTACGCGTACTCTACATATGTAGAAATGTAGCGTATAAGTGTAGTTTCAGGCTTATTTAGCGCGAAAGCATGCTTAATGTAGTCGTTCTGGTTGAGCTTCACGATCCGCTTGGCTAGTGTTGATAAGTGGAAATACCCTGCCCGTATCAGTTCCATTCATGGTGGGTTTGCCCGGTTCCAGTTAAACCACACATGGCCTGTACTGCATATGATGTAAAAAAATAGCGCAAGGACAGAAAGGGCGACGCAGACAAGCGCTAACTCGCAACTAAGGTTTTTGCTGATTACGCGCAATATATACATGGCACACAGAAAACCACCAAACAAAACAGGACCCCTCGGGAACCAGTCATGGGTAAAAAACCAATGCAACAACACATGTCACTCATCAAGAAAAAAAACCTGGGAAGAAACGTTTGTTAATAATGATGCATGACGGAAGCTAAAAAATTGTGCTCGCAATCTGCCAAGTTTACCGACGGCTGGCTGATACACAGATCGGTCTTGATACGTAGTACGTGGTAGGCCTCCACAATTTCGCAGACCAGCTGGTCAGGGTGTTTGAAAAGTATACATGCGCTTTCAAAGATAGGTTTGCAACTAATAGCTAGTGTTCTGCCTTTACCCGGACAATCCTCACACGCACGGTAATGCTCTGGGAGATTGCCAAACCTGTTTTTAAGCGGATTTCGATGCTCGCCAAGCCTCACATTAAGGCAGCGCCCCGTCTACTCAATGTTACATCGCTTGGCGAGCGTCGAAATTCGCTTAAAGACAGGTTTGGCAATCTCCCAGAGCATTGCCGTTCGTGTGAGGATTGTCCGGGTAAAGGTAGAACACTAGCGATTAGTTGAAAGCCTATCTATGAAAGCGCATGTATACTTTTCAAACACCCTGACCAGCTGGTCTGCGAAATTGTGGAGGCCTACCACGTACGTATCAGAAACGATCTGTGTATCAGCCAGCTGTCGGTAAACTTGGCAGATTGTGAGCACGATTTTTTAGCTTCCGCCATGCAGCATTGATGACAAATGTTTTCTTCGCGGGTTTTTCTTCCTAATGAGTGACACGTGTTACTGCGTTGGTTTTTCACCCATGACTAGTTCCCGGGGGAACCTGTTTTGTTTTGTGCCTTTCCGTGTGTCATGTATATATTGCGTGTAATCAGCAATAAACCGTAGTTCCGAGTTTGCGCTTGTCTGCGTCGCCCTTTCTGTCTATGTGTTTTGCGCGCTATTTTTTACATCATGAATGTTCACAGACTCGCCCAGATTTCGGCGTTACTATATATGAGCTATATACAGGGCTGATCCGCGGGTTTCTTATTCATACCTGCTTGGGATGCCCTGTTTGAGATGCACTTTGAAATGGTCTGTCCGGTATTAGCTCGATACTGGTTGGGATATCGTGTGTGAGATATATACTTAAAATGGTATATATATACTGGAGATATATACTTAAAATAAACCTTTATAAGCTTCATACAACTGGTTCCACCTGTATGAAAGTTATACGGCATAACTAGGACCGGGGAAAACCCGTTTGGCGCGATACGGTATTTTTCACTAGGGAAGCCATAGCACGGAAGCTGGAAAAGAATCCCAGGGTCCTCTACGCGGATGCATCGCTTCAACAAACTCAATGACCGTGGAGCGGTGGCGGTTACCTCAAAACACAGGCTGATCGTCCGCGCATCCATAGTCAACAGACCCCGCAGTTGCCGAAGAAGCGGCAGTAGCCCTCGCACTCGCAGAGCCGAGCGTGGACACCGTGGTCAGCACTCAAAGATAGCCTAGGGAAGTTTCCGCAGGGGGGTAATCTCCTCGGTGGCCCGAGCCATTTTATCGAAGTGCAATCCTCCAGGAAGCGCCATAGAACTCGTGTGGGTCCCAGCTCAGTCACAGGTAGCAGGCAACACCACCGCCGACTACCATGCCCGACAAATGTCAATCCGGGCTGAGCACGAGCCGGAGGAGCTACCGCACCCGCTTGCCAGCTTTCGGGAGATTACCCGGATGTACTGAGAGGAAAGATGCAGACTACTAGAACCGCACCCCAAACTCACCAGGTAACAACAGACGATCCTGCGTCGAGCGCAGGCGCGATCGCTTGCGCATCCCGTACTGATGAACTGCATGTACTCTGCGGAACCGGATATGCTCGCTCCTTGCAAAAAAAAAGGGCACCCTGCCGCACGTTTTGACCAAATGCACAAAACTACCGACCCTCCCTCCACCCCTTCCCGCCAATAGCCCCATCCCCAACCCCTTGAGCGGTGGCATGCCTTGTTATGCAGCCCCGCCCTATCGGTTCAGTTCGAACTGACGGACAGGGACCAGGAGCTACTGGGAACATATGGGCCCCGTAACTAGGGAACCACCTCTTCTGGTGCCTGATGCACCAAAAATTAATTTCGGACGAAATAAATGTTGATTTATTACCATCTTTGACTTAAAGGATATCAGAGATTTCAGCTCCTCGCTTCAGTCAAAGATGTATTTTTTAGCTCAACTTTGAGGAATGAAATAGTGAAATCAAAAATTTTGGAATATATTTCGGTCTTTAATTTTGTTGGCACGTCGAACATTTCCTTTCGCTTTTCAAAATAAAGTTACAGAGCAGTTGCAAAGCATAGACTGACGGGTCACAAGCCTGGCAAGATATCAGAATGGGCAGCTTCTTTTTCGCTGTTTTCAAGAAAAAGGGCCACTTACGCGTATGTGGCGGTTTCAAAACCAAAATATGTCTGCAACACTACCAGAAACGTAGCCCATGCCGAGAGTCCAGGGACTGCGGGCGAAGCTTCAGGAGGTCAGATATTACTTGCTATATTTGAAACACGCTTACCAGCAGGTTGAGCTTGATCATCATCATATATATCATCATCAGCGTGACTATACCCACTGTAGGGCGAAGACCTCTCCCATATTTCTTCAAATAACCCAGATATGTAATAGCTGCCTTCACTTGACCCCTGCGAACTTCTTAACCTCATCTGCCCACCTGACTTTCTGCCGCCCCCTGCTACGCTTTTCTTCCTTTGGAATCCAGTTTGTTACCCTAAGCGACCATCGGTTATCCTCTCTTGGAACTACATGTCCCCCCCATTCCCATTTCTTCTTGATTTTCACAATCGACTCTGCATGCTTCCTATCTCTTATTGTTACCCCTACCATTTTTCGCTCCATAGTCCTCTGAGTTGTCCTCAACTTAAGTAGAACCTCTTAGTTAGCCTCCACGTTTCAGCCGCATAGGTCACCTATGAGCTTGATAATACTCACAGAAGCGTGTTATGACAAGCACATCTGAAGGCCATTTCTAATATATTAAACTGCCGTTCAGATAAGCTTCAGGACCAGCCATATTTCGGAGAGAAATAAAAACGTTAACGCAAGTAATGGCTCATGTCAAAATGTACTTTAAATAAATCGTTGCAACGGCACAAGATGATTCTGATCAGTTCAAGATCATAGCCATTGTAATACAGCACCTACAGGACGCCGGTTCGGTGCGTCTCACGCTCAAACTTCCGCAATTATCATTTCTAGGTACATAAATAGAGCACATGGGTCATGTCATAAATGCAAATTGACTGCGGTCAACATCAAAAACATAGAAGCCGTCATAAATGTTCCGGGCTTAAAGAACATAAAGCAAGTTCGAAGCTATATCAGAGTCACTATGTTATAAAGGTCTTTTCTGCTTCCACCGAAAAACATCGACCGGGTTTACCTAGGGGCGAACACCTACCACATTTTGTTTGGGCAAGAAAACATTACTATTCCCATCTTCAGTGAGTATTTCAATATATTACATGTGTTTGGTCAACATTCCAGGATCTACCGAATTTGCGAAAAGTAACCAGGCTCCACGGTTTGCTTCTCACTGGAATTATGACGTCACTAAGCATTCTTAGAATATCAAGATGTTTTAAGTGGGGACAGGGTCTCGTCTTTACTTTGCAGAGATTTACTGCTTCAAACGGAGTATGAATTCTCCACAAGATGACTTAGGAGCAGACCTTGCAGCCTGGTTACTTTTTGCAAAGATGGTATGTGAAGATCCCAGCGTATATATAGTGGCCTAGACAGCATGTATACACAGAGGCAAGATAGAATATTTTTCTGTCATAGTTATTTATGTCAGTGCTTCGAAATTGCTACGCCACATTTAGCATGAAGCACACCCCCTCCATAGGAGCAGCTTAGCGCGCAGTAACACTAAGGCAGTATACTGAAAAGGGTGATTCCTTCTTGCCATGCGGCGTTGTGTGAGTAATGTGCTCTATAGAAACAAATTACTGATGGCTTAATTTGATTCAACGTAGTGTGTATGCAAAAGCATGATTTGTATTGCTACACTTGGTAAAGCTATTTAGTTATCAAAAAAGTAGGTGAAATATAGCAAAATTCGCAAGGAGTCATGAAGAAGAAAAATACAGAGGAAGGGAAGAAAACACTCTATGAAGACGGGGCATACGCGCAGTTGTAGCCAGTGCCCTGCGCGGTGACATTGGCTTTACATAGCGTAGTGAAGAATTTACTGTAATAACTGCCATCAGCCGGTCGGTGTAGCCCACGCTTCGTTGAACGACCGCCAGTCACGAAACTGGCACGCATACTCACGTGTCTTGCCTGGTGGCCCTCTCTAACTCTTACTTTCTTGTGCTTTCATTTCATCATTGCATAAGGCTGTCATTCTCTTTTCCCTCATTATTTATCCCAAGAGAGCATGTGAAACGTTATGTGATGTAGCTTAGGCCATAAAATAAACAGATCTAATGTCTTCCCATCGCATTCCATTGTTCATTCTCGGTTCTATATTCTGGAATGGTCAGAAGGGCCTCTCTTGTTTTAGTAAATACAAAATGATTTATATGCTGACATTACATATATGCTGACATTATATGCTGACAATACTCGATTCTAAAATAGAGAATGCGTCAGAACATGAACCAATATTGTTCATATTTATTTAAATCTTGATTTTTAAAGCATATTCGAAACACAGCAGTGGACAATTGTCATGTCGGAACTGCATTAATACTCGTCATGCGTAATATCAGTCGAGTGCCAATTAATAATTCAGGATTAAAAGTAACAAGTAACAGCACTAGAAAACCCGGTTCCATAAATTAGCGACCACATCGTCGGGATTTATATTGCTTCCATGTATTATTCTCTGTACGCACCGCCTGTAACACTAAGTGTTTCTATAAATTGATGCTCCTTTCTGCTGTAAACATCGGCATTATTCGACTTTGGGTTCTGATGTTGGCCAGCATCTTCTCTTAGGCATATCCATGCGGCATCGGTATATGTTCCTTGACGCAGAAGGGTGCACTAGCCGGCGGCGCTATACGAGCACGGCATATGCAGCCGTAATCACATATGCTTCCCCAAGCTCCTGGAGGACACTGCAAACGAAGAAACGATAGTGTCCAGAAAAACTGTTAAGTGTATGCCTTATGTGACATTTGTCAACCCCCAATTGCATAGAAATGTATTAAGCAAAGCGTATGCAGCTCATTTGCTCAAGCCGTCGCTCTACTCCAGTTACCGCACTGGTGGCTGTCGGGAGTTGTTGGAACTGTTTCGAAAGTGGAAGGAAAATGGAGGCATGCAGTTTATGAGTGCTAAGTGTAATGAGTGATCGTAGGCTAGAAATAAAGCCATTGTTATTGAATAATCATCGATTAAGAAAAGTATTAGGCATGGCGTATGTGGACCGGAAAAATGTTCAAACATGAAAGGAATTCCAGAGTCAAAATATAAAATATAAAAGTACGTATGCAATAAACTTTTAAAAATAAATATTGTTGTGGGACGCTGTGCCCGCCTAGAGATAGACACACAAGAACGGAGGACACCACGCAAACATCCCTTGCCCCGGCGCTCTTCCTTTTTTCTCTAACCCTCGCGCTGGTGCAGCGCGCTCATCTCGCGCTCGTCCCCGCGCCTCTTCTTTTTCTGGCGCGCGCCGTAACAATATAAAGCTAACACGTCCTTAGTCTGCGTTGTAATCCTCCTCAGCTAAAAAGCGAAAGTGGTTAGAGGTCGTATCATAGCCTGTCGCGGGTAAAAAGCAGGTGAAGGAAAGGAACGTACGCTAGGCGAGGCTTATATGTTCTCCTCATATTAGCTCTCAAGGCCTGTTGTCCTTAAATATCTTCAAATTCTTGTTCACGCCATTAGCTCCTCCTCGTTTGAGAGTCAGCATCGACATCAGCATAACACAACAAGGTGTACAATCTCGCAGAAGGTGCCTTCAAAAGGCTAGTCGCATGGCCACTAATCGACGATTCACAGCAGAGACAGCGTTGTCGAACTCACTCCCCTTCTGCAAATAGCTGTAAAACATACAACTGTTGTCATTCATGAAGACATTAGTATTGCCGCTGGACATTAGACCACACCACTAAGCGCAAATATACGCGGATTCTCTCCCTGGATTAAAAACCGTGCAGGCTGTTTTCGGCTCAGTATCAGTGTGAACTATATTTCTTCTCACTAGTATTAATTTATCTGCTGAAATACTTGTTGCAGTGCTTTATTCGTCATTGCTATAGCCAGTGACATGCCCCAGCGTGCAGATACGCTCTAAGACGAGGACGTTGGCCTCTGTTTCGGCGGTTCGTTTGCATGACGATCCGGTACAACTTCTTTCTCAGCACCATGACCTATCGAAGTTTTCGGAATAAACGCACCCCTACACTGAAAAAACAAATACTCATTATCGGCGTTTAGGAACACTGAAAACATGTCGCAACATAACTGAAAAATATTTACATTGTTTGAAAAATATTTACAAACAATGTTCAATATTTTTTAAACTTGAATATAAAATCTTGCAGATGTCTACTGTAAGAACTTACGCAACTTCATTTTATGGTTCCCTTTTCGTGATGTAAGCGGGTGTCATCTAGAACAAGCCATTTTTCCCACATGTCTTGAAACATTGATCAGCCTAGCGACGGTTCACATTTCTAGTTGCCTTGCCTAGTTATTGTCGCGTTTATACACTTATCAACTGTGTTTATCTACTGTTGCTCTTACCATTGTGCCATCACGTCGCATATCATCTCTTTCCCAAAGTGCCCAGTAAGGTCCCTTTCACGTTATTAACTTGAAAACCCCACGTTGGGGCTATTCGATAGATGGTGGGAGAACAAAAATTGTATAATATTAGCGATCATGTGACATGATTGAAATGGTTACATAGTTTGTTTAGAAAACTTGATGGACAGATGATAGCAGCTAAGTTGTGCGAGAAGCCTTTCCAGCCCGTTGCATGCGAAGAAAAAACAATGCAGAAAATGAGTGAGGCAGGAGATGTAGGGAAGTTGGGAAAGTGAGCCGAAAAAAGACATTTGGAACAGACAAAAAGAAGCAACGCAATCACGACGAGCACGAGTTGTTGGACGCGATTGTGAATGAAGGGACGATAGATTGATGCAGGAATACTACCATGCTTAGAGAAGTGCCCACACAATCAAGTTATTCATTGCATCGTCTTTTGTATGCTACAGTAATATATATATTCTGCGTGGCACGCAGGTTACCCCAAGACACAGCCCATGACTGGCATATAAAAGTTTCGGCAAGAGCCAGCCTTCTTAGCACCAACTATTGCTGCGACTTCATCTTTTGTCTGCGTTGTTCGCGATTTTCTGCAATGAATATTCAGGGACGGAGGGCATATATGTAACATTTGCCGCCACACAAAGCACTGTCTCGGTGCGCACTATGTGTGTGAACTTCAGCGAGACTAGTAAGCGTTCATTCGGGCGACTTGAACGATCTCGGTACGTGGCATAGCGGACCATCGTAGAGGACGCATTGGGGTGATCTCATATCTCACGGGAGTTACTGGCCGTAAACCACGGTAGGGGTCTGCGGAGCGTAGTGCAGCAAGAGCGTCTTATCCCTCTCAACTCTACGAGCGGGGGAGTCCTGAGCACGACGAGTGAGCCAGGTGAGTAGTGGAAATTGCATTTACGAGAATTATGGTGGTGTTTTTGCGATATTTTGGAGGAAGCCAGTTGGCGGCGAGTAACAACACGGGCTGCATCAGCTCGGGATATGGAGCGACGAACATTGGACCTGGCTTAGCGGTGGGAGGCAGGACGCTGTCATACTAAAGTGAAGGGTCGCAGCCGAATAGAAGATATAAGGGCGAGTATCACATTGTATCATGACGGGAGATATTATACACGAGCATTACAAATGCAAAATAATATGTGCGGCGGCTTGTTTTTGGATGGTAAGGAGGGGTGAAGTAGTGCTTAATGGAGCAGTACTGGGACATTTCGTCGACTACTCAGCCAAGAGAGCAACCGCCACGATCAGTGACCAGCTAGAATGGAGTACTCTGGAGCAGGATGACGTGGTGAAAAAGAAACGCAACCAAGTCAGTTGCGCAGCTAGTGACTATCGCTCGTGTGACAGCGTAGCGCGTAGTATATATAGACTGTGGCCACTGCAATCCATTTATTCCCCGAAGCAGACAGTCGGAAAGGCCCGACGAGATCAGGGCCAGTTCGGGTAAACGTGTCGGCTGGGATGTCGATTGGCTGCAGGAATCCAGCAGGCACAAGTGAGGACTACTTTCTTCCCTGAATCATGTCACAAGAATGCACGTAACGACGAACATAGCGGTAGATCCTGGCTAAAAGAAATGCCGGCGGACGCTGTCGTACGTTCGAAAGACGCCACGATAGCCTGCAGTAGGCACGTCGTGCGGCTGCTGAAGAACTGTGACACTCAGGTGTTCGGAGAGTACGAGCAGAAGATCGACGCCATCTTCCTCAGATTCCGCCGGTATAAGGTGCCTTTAGCGGAGCACAATCAATGCAAGGGTAGCATCGGGGTGATCAGTGCTGAGGCGATTGGTAATGCTCCATAGCTTGTGATGTAAGCACTACTCACGGCGAATGTTTAAAAGGTCAGAGATGGACGACCTACAGGTGTCATCGTCACACTCGTTTTCAGGTGTCGAAGCTAGCGAGTTGCTAGACAAGCAATCGGCAACAGTGTGCAGCAAGTCGGACTTGCGGACGATAGAAAAAGTGTATTCCTTAGGATCTCGCTCACGTCATGCGTGGGGAGATTAATGGAGCATGTTGTTCAGGCCCGGCTGAACCGGTTTTTGGAGGACAACGATATCTATCCGAACACCATGATAGGATTTAGACCGCATTTGGCCGCATGCGATGTCATGCTGCAGCTAAAAGAACAGATCATACACAATTCAACAGTAGACACCAGGGTGATCGTTGGTCTAGACTTGTCAAAAGCTTTTGACAACGTGAAGCACTCGGCTATTCTGCAGAATCTGAGTGCATTAGATGTTGGAGTTCGCACGTACAACTACATACGCGACTTTCTCAGCGATAGAACGGCAACAATCAGTATGGGGGGACATACAGTAGAAGGTATTCGACTTGGAAACGAAGCCACACCACAGGGATCGGTGTTGTCCCCGACGCTGTTTAATATCGCCATGATTGGTCTCCCCGCAAAACTAGAGGAAATCCAAGGGCTACACCATACATTATATGCACATGACCTGACTCTGTGGATGTGCAGGGGCAGTGACGGTGAAATTGAACAGACACTCCAGCGGGCAATCGATGTTATAGAAAGATACTTAGAACCGATCGGGCTGAGATGTTCGGCCGGGAAATCGGAAGCGCTCGTTCTCACGTCCATGCGATCGCCCCATCGTCGGCGTATAAAGCAGGATAACCCGGAAATAACACTCAGGGTCAACGGTAACGTTATATTTACGGTGGCAAACATTAGAGTTCTGGGATTACGAATTCAGGCCAACGGCAGGAACTCGGAAACGATACAGAGGCTAGACGCTAGCACCAGTCAAACCTGTAGACTCCTGAAGCGGATCGCAAACAAACATGCGGGCATGAAAGAAGCAAACCTCCTTAGGCTAGTTCAATCTTTTATAATCAGTAGGATAGTCTACGTGGCGCCGTATTTACGGCTTCACAAGGCAGAAAAGGAGAAACTTGACGTTCTCATTCGTAAAGGGATAAAAACGGCCCTAGGTTTACCACCCATTACATCGACAAACAAGATTATGAGACTAGGGGTCTCCAATACCCTCGAAGAGCTCATTGAAGCTGCAAGGACTTCACAATACCAGAGGCTGTTGCGCAGTCGTACTGGTCGGAGCATTTTGGAAAGACTGGGGTATGAGCCGCAAGCATGCTCCAGACGTACAGAAAAAGTACCTAGACAAGTTAGGGACAAATTAAAAATACCTCCGCTCCCCAAAAATATGCTCCCCGTTTGCCATGAGAGCCGGAGGAGTGACAGAGCAGCAGCGTTGCAAGCCCGTTTTGAGGGAAGACGACGTCTTATATACAGATGCCGCACAATGCGCGAACGGTAGGGGACGTGTTTCAGTAGCAACTATAGAAGACGGGGGCTCGG
Organism: Amblyomma maculatum; assembly: GCF_055883805.1. Lineage (NCBI taxonomy): Eukaryota > Metazoa > Arthropoda > Arachnida > Ixodida > Ixodidae > Amblyomma > Amblyomma maculatum. The sequence continues at coordinate 3,638,926 of NW_028146745.1, forward strand.
CAGTTTGCTGCAGCACCCGAAATTCGACCACAACGGAGGCGGAAGAGGTGGCCATCGCGCTAGCTATAACACAACAACCGGTCAAAATTATAGTTACAGACTCGAAATCAGCGATTAGAAACTTTGACGCGGCCGCATTTCGGCCATAGCAGCAAGGGTGTTGGCCAGTGGTCCACCACCGGCAGAGCAGGTCGCGCTCATTTGGACACCGGCGCACCAGGGGTAGAGGGGGAACGAGAAAGCGCACGTACTGGCCCGAGGATTAGCTACATTCCGAGATCCCAGTGACGACTTATGCGCAACCCCGCACCCCTTGCGCGATGAGGAGCCCCTGCAGTTCGACGATGACCTTAACACCTACCAAGATATCCTGAATCATTACAAATTAGGCAGATCAGTGATACCAAAAGCGTGTAAGCAACTCACCAAAAGCGAGGAGGTTATGTGGCGTAAGGTACAGACTGGTGTATTCCCGAACCCCCAGCTTTACAGCAAGTGGCACCCGGAAATTTTTAGCCCCAGATGCAAACGTTGCGATGGAATAGCGGACATGATCCATATGATATGGACGTGTCCTAGATTTGGTGAACCTGACCGAACAGATGAGTCCTGGGAGGCACTACTTCTCAAGCAGGACAAAAAAGGGCAACGAGAAGTCATCCGTCTTGCTCTGGCCGCTGCTAAGACCCAAGGGATCCAGGTCGACGGCTGAGGGGGAGGACATGGTTGGGTCAGAGCTTCGCCTTGGATCCTCACCAACCTTTTGACAGGTGCAATGAATGTTATTTCTCTCTCTCTCTCCTTAAGACACAGCGCCCAACGCTCCAGGCGACCAGTGGGGTCCTTCAGCGCAGAAAGACAACGTAAGGAGTGGTGGTCGGTGATAACGGAGAACGGTCCACCATTAAAGTAAGGGTGAACCTTTATAATGCCTCACACGAGGCTTCAACACTCACGTTCTGTGAGCGGACACTTACACTCAGCTACAGAAAGAAGGCAGCTGGCATAGGTGATGGCGCAAGTACGACACGTCTGCTGTTGGGCAATAATGGCACCAATATTTTGAGCACTGTCATCGGTGCGTATGCCTGTTGACGCTGAGGGTTTGAAGTGTGCAAGGGCAGGCGGGTTGGTCAAGGCTGCAGTGAGCACAGAAAAGAGGAGATTGTTTTTGGTCCCAGAAAAAATGTAACATCGTTCTTCAGACGATTGGTTAGCCAACAAGCCGTCTCCGCAAAGTTGACCTACCGCCCAAAATAGGAGCCTAGGCCAAGAAAACTACGCCTGTGACTGGTACAATGGGGCGTAAGGAAGTGCACTTACAGCACGTAATTCGAAGGGGTCCGGTTCAACGCCACCGGCGTCGACCAAGTGTTCGAGCACCTCGAGTTCACGTCGGCCAAAGTTACACTTCTTCGAGTTCACCTGAAGGCCATCTCTTGGAAAGACTGCGGAATGGAACAAAGGCGATGGAGATGCTCTCGAAGCTCGATGAAAATGCAATGACATGATCGAGATAACATAAGCAGGTTGTTCATTTTAAGCCACGTAGAAGTGCACCATGCGCTCAAATGCTGTGCTAAGCATCAACATTATTCCTAGCACCAACTTTTGCTACAGCTTCTCCTGTCTCTCTACCATCGGTCGTCGCCGTCTTCAACGGATGTTCAGGGATGCAGAGAATATTTGTAACAATATATTATGAAGGGGGCGTTGATTTGTATGTCCTAAGGATTAGACACGACGACCTGTGCAGCAAGGCGATCGAGTTGTGAAGCATAATACCTGTCCAACCATGGTAGCTAGAGCTTCAACTGCCAGCGAGTGCTGCCCGGCGAACCCAGAAGCCTTCATCGTTGTTTTGTGTTTGCGCCATGTCACCTCCTTTAAAACTTCCCCAGCGGAAAGAGCTTGCCATTGATAGATCTGTTTGTGGATAGGAGGGACAGAGATGTTGGCCGCAATGAATACAATCTTACCTGCTACTCAGCACTGGGGAAGGGGAAGATGAAAAGAAAGAGGATCCGAATGGGATGTGGCGTCTGGCTGGGCCTAGCAAGCTGCCGCAGAATTCTTCATACAATTCGTAAAACACCTGATATCCGCTTTTGAGAGACAGAGGTGTTTGAAGAACACTGCTGAGGGCGCTTTTGCTTCAGCATCGGCCAGTAAATTTTCATCGAGCCAGCAGCGCGCAGGGATGTGTTGAACCGCCATCCTGTGGCCTTGCAGTCGGGCCTGTTCGAGGAGTATTTTCATGATGTTTAGTCCCAAAGATTGGCAGGTGGTGTGGCGTAAGCAGTATTGAAAGCTTTTAAATTCAGTCGTTGAGCGCGTGAATGTACATCATTTTGTGATGGTTTATTACATATGTAGTGAATAGATTCCCGAAGGTCTAGACATTAAGCGGCAGTTTACATAGGGTTATATCCCAAAAGGCAATGGAGAGCCGTTTATTGAGCGGGTATTGCCACGGCTGTAGTAAATACCTGTGCTGAAGCAGATCCGTCATTGTATACGTGAATATATTTCTGATATTCTGACCAGATGTGTGCCAGAGTATCTTTTTGGGCCCGCTAATTGGCAACATGCTCGAGAACACGCGCTGAAAGTTTATCCATTAACTGTGGTGGTTGGCTGGCGATGATATCGGATGGCATAGCCTGTTGGTACTTGCGACTGATGGCAGCAAGGTACACTTGTAAAACTGCAGTCCGGCTGCTCATCCAGAATCATCATGAGTGGGTGACAACAGGGTGGACCCCGCCGGGGTGGCGCAGTGGTTACGGCGCTCGACTACTGTTCCCAAAGATGCGGGATCGAATCCCGGCCTCGGCGGCCGCTTTTCGATGGGGGCGAAAAGCAAGGCGCCTGTGTGCTGTGCGATGTCAGTGCACGTTAAAGAACCCCAGGTGGTCGAAATTTCCGGAGTCCTCCACTACGGCGTCTCTCATAGCCTGAGTTGCTTTGGGACGTTAAACCCCACAAACCAACCAACCAACAACAGGGTGGTGTATGTGCTCGTAAATACACACGAAGTACTTCATGTGACAAATATATCGATATTTGGCGCTGCTATGCCTCTTCAATGGTGCCTTTGTTAGAGGAGCATCTGTCAAATTAAAGGGATATATTATTCATCTATGCTGCACACTCTATATAAAGTCCTCAAACAGCAAATGCTCGCATTAGAGAGTACTGGGAAGCCTTACCCGATACATTTTATGAACGCAGTCCGTGAAGTCATTGTAATTAGCGCGTTGGACCCTAGTTGATTCCTGCTATGGCGAAGAATAATGCAAACACTGATAAGCCTTACCTTCATCAAATTGATATGTTTTGACCAAAATACTCACCAGTCAGTAGTTACTCCTATAAATTTGTGATTAGAGACATACGGTATCACAATTTCGTGAAGAGTAATCGAGTAGCGGCTCACACATTTTCCCGTTAATGTGATCGCTGTACTTTTCTGCCGCTAAGAGAGAGAGAGTAACCTAGACGCCCTAGGCGTACATCGATTTCGATGCACAGCACGTTGCAATCTCGCAAGTAAATGTGGGCATGTTGAAACAAGCCTAGATGCTGATGTCAGCGTATCCATTGACGTGGATGTTTGTTAGCAGTTCAATCACCTAGCCATTTAGCGCAACGCTAACTAAAGTGGCGCTGAAGAGCCTTTTACATGGAATTCAAAGGCTAACCTGATGTCGGGTCAGTAATGTAAACAGAGTGGCTGTTGAGATAGTGCACAATGTGCAGGTGCAGCGGTCCATCAAATCCCAAGTTGTGAAGTCCATCAAGAATAGTATCATACAGCACGTTGTCGCAAGCCCCCATTATATCTAAAGACAGCACCTACTTGTCAATTGTGGCGCTTGTAGTGCTCTACTGTCACACAAGGTCAATGACGCTGTAGATGGAAGACCGCCCCAGGACAAATAAGTGGTCCCATTTTGATAATAATCATTAGTTTGTAGAAACACTCAAGTCTCGCCAACACCATTCTTTCCAACCGTTTTCCAATACAGCTTTTCCAACACCTGACCCGTATGGGATAAGCTCGAAAGGAGGCTTTCCACGCTTCAAAGAGCAACCAAGCGGCAAATATTCAAGTGTTCTGGGACATTAATAGAAGCCCGCATGTCACTGACACACTAAGTAGCACAGTTCGACCATCCTAGCCTAGGATAAATTAATTCAAATTAGAAATCACGTCAGGTTCAAGTGCAGATGAATTCCGACAAGAGGCAATAGCGGCGTCTGATTTAGTCACTGAATTCGGCAAGTGGTATTGCTCTCAGATTGTAGGCTGTACGCCCAACCATTTTACAGAAATGTGCTGAGTCAACATGATTGCGGCATTGATAAAGGGTCAGGGCATGGAAATGATGTCGTCCTTGCGGTGGGGTGCGCACGCTTCTTGCTGCGTGCCACATACGCGACAGTTCCTTATGGGGATTCGGGGCTGAACAGAATTTTCTGCAGCGTTGTAGCCCTAACCTCTCAACGCGGCGCCAAAGTTGTTGATTTCGGAGAGAAAGGGCGAGATCGTATACAGATTTCGTTCTTCGGTGCTTACTTTCAGCCCGATTACAAACTGCGCGTACCCTCTCGGAATAAACGTTGACACTGACACAGGAGCCCAAACATAGCGAGTGTTTAATTGAGAGAGGAGATATTCAGCCCCTCTGTTTGAATGGTGCCTGGAGGCCCACAGAAGAAGTCTCCACAGATGCACGAAAAGTGGGCCAATTTGTGTATCGCACACGACACGAAGTTGTAGGTGCCAACTACTTTATGTGTACTTAGGTTGGTATGTGATCACTCCAATGTGTTCCCAAATCACTAAACCAAGAAACAGGGGGATGGAGGCTTCGGGAAAGAAACGCCACATCCAAGAAGCTGATGTAGGTTATTTAATGTAGAAACCTCAGTGAGCCGTCATTTATACTGACGAGACCTTGAATATTCATAGTCTTTCAGGTCTCTTCCTCGATTGATTATATGGTACTACCCCACTGCGGGTGGTGAGCGTTAGTCACATAAAACAATATGAGGGCCAGCACAACACTACATCACTGAAGATAGAAACTGCATTCCTAATTGGCTGGCCGACCCCTCAATGTTATTACCGACCACCATGCCTTATGTTGGCTGGCTTCCCTCAAAGATCCTGCTGGCCGCTTCGGCCGCTCACCACCACTCTTGCAGAAGTGGTGGTGAGCGGCCGAAGCGCGAGCCGGAAAAAAGAAAAGCGAGCAGTTGCTCCCGGGGAGTCGGGTCGCGGGTACTGTCCGCGATGGATTGAAAAATGGTCCAACACATTAGATCGTAAACAGCAGCAATCGCAATGAGGGAAGATACACGCGCTTATTGTGGGGAATAGTCCACAACCTAAACATGGCCAATGCAATCGCCACGACGAAATGGGACCGCAGTTGATGAGGCATTGGAAATAATAACGTCGGTGGCGCTACGGAATATGTTGAAGACTGAGAAGGGAAGTCGAGGTGGCGGGCTAAAGCGAACATGGAATAAGCCACGGAAAGAACAGTCGCGTCGACAGAAGAGATTGCACACACGACCAGGATCACACCACTGCTCGGGGAATGGCGGTTACGGGGGCGGAAAGGTTGGCGCTACAGAAATACGGCTGGTTATCGGGAACTGCGAAAGAGAACGCAGAGAAGGCGACGGAGGCACGAGTGCAATAGATCAAAGCATGGTAGAGGGTTAGAAAGTCCGAGTCCAGAATGAGATCATACGTGTGCGATCCAAGGACTAAAAGCCCAACAATATGTAAGACGTCCCCGTTGACGACGGGCTGTACAAATATATGACTGAAGAATGCGATGCTGCAGGCGGTGGGAAGAGCTCAAAAGGTGGGTTGGTGACTTTATGAAGTGATCGGCAGAAAACTATGCTAATGATGGACAGAGTAGCACTGGTATCTAAAAGCGCAAGAGCATAAACACCGCGAACAAAATATTCAAGGACGTTTGGCGGAGAGAGAGGAGGACTTGTAGAAGAAATCTGAGCAGTTAGCGCTCCATGAACTGCAGCTGCTAGTTTTCCGGGTCATGGGTTAAGCTGTGACACCGCATTCGCGGCGAGAAAATATGGCGAGGGGACGGCGAGCGGTGAAACGAATCTGCTTGTAGCCTATATAGTGAGTGGAGGGAGGGGCTGGAGATGTCTCCAGCCCCTCCCTCCGTACGCAAGCTATCGTGCGGATGACAGTATTGAGGTGTAGTGAATTCGTCGGCCAGGGCACGGGGACACAGGCGAGCAACGCAGACTGAACTGCCGTAGTCATAGTAGATAGGCCGATTGCCATTAGTGCGCCAAGGTTATGTAGAGAGCTGGCGATGACCGCAGCCGTGTAGCGTTAGCCGTTGCACCGAAGTTGGCACGTATGTAACTGGCAGCTGCGGCGATAGTAGCAGGCTATCTACTGCAGACGTAGGAGGCATCTGCACCGGCACAGGGAAAGTAGACACGTAAACAGTGGGCCGCAGCAGCTTAAAGGTGCAGCAACAGGCCAGGTTTCAATGGAGAGGGTCGACATGAAGAGCCACAAGTGGTGGCTGTCAAAAACTAGGTAGTGTATCAGCAACCAACTTCGTGATGATGTGTCGCATTGTTTGGATAAGGAATAGAGCGGTATATAACAAGGACTGACCAGTCGGGAGCCCATGCATCCGGGTGACTTCAGGTAGGACGAAATCTTTGATGTGAGTCAAAAGGGCGTTGCTCACAGCCAGGTATGAGATTAATGCAGACACATTGCTTGCCCACCTCATCGCTACTCTGACAGAGGTTGTGTACTGAGGCCACTGAGATGGGGCATTTTGTCAACAGTATGTGGAATGCATCATAGTCAACGCCCTTCATGTCGTTTTCTATCGTTTCAGTCTTATCCATTGACGGATCGACGCATTTCCACGATTCAACGTACCCGCAAGGATTTTTCAGCACACAGTTTCCTTACTGTGCGACAACGAAAACGTGCGCTGATATTGTCTTGAAAGTGGCTCAAGTTTTTATGTCGGCCTCATGACACAGAAACCACAGGTTAGCAAGGTGGATCGGGTAGAAGATGATGTTGTTGATCTCTATGCACCAATTCAAGTTTGGATGGCTCAGCCACACGTACGAGGTCAATCAACCTGCAGCTTCCAGGTCCGACAACTTTATCGTTGTTTGTGCCGGCCGTGTATACATACACTCTTTAGGATTAGCATGACATACGATGTCCGCCCTGTAATTTAATAATGAAGTGTGCATCTCTGGCTGGCAGTAGCCCAGGAACAAAGTTTTCCCGGGTTCTGTGAAGTTATGTAATCATAGCACATAGCTTAAGTAGAAGGAGCTGCCAACGCGGTATATTCGTCTCTGATATGATGGTTTTACAGGTGCTGCTATGTTCTCGGTTCCGCCGTCAGAAAAGCTACGCTAATTTACTAATTCACATCCGCGCTGGTTAGTTAAAGAGATAGCTAATATCCATGTCGAATTGGCTTTTACATATTGCTGCGAAGATGACAAAGTGGGCAGTGGCGCGGAGCGGAGCGCTCGCGCCAGGAAGAGCCCAAAGCCGACCCGACTGACCCCACAACGAAGCGACCTCACGACCACTCGAGCGAAGACAGCACCCCGGCCCAAGCCGTTCGGCAAACGGTGAAGATTGAACCCGATGCTCCGGGGCAAGCATTCATCCCATCTTCGCATTCATTGTGATGTCCAGCGTTTCATGTCCTAATCCTGTGTCCGTGTTCATCGTCATTTCATGCAATGGATTTCTAGCAATCGACCGGGACGATCGCTTGGTGGCACCGGGTAGTGCCACGAAGATGACTAAGTGCGCAGTGGCGCGGGGTGGAGCGCTCGCGCCAGGCCCGCTGGCCATTAAAGCATATTTCATCGTCATGTTATCACGTCGTTCTGTTTCTGTTGTGTCGCCGTGTGCCATCGCTTGTCATGCCACCCCGTAACAATATGATACTATTTTTCAGATGCACTTTTTTGGCCACATGTGAGTCCCAATAGATATCACGGCATCTGTTAAGAGCCACGCTTTAAAGCGACGGTGTTAATGGCCTTTTTCGGAGAAAAGCCGATGCCGGGATTGTGGTTGTAACGAGAAAACCAGAAGAAAGTAAGGAAACAATAAATGTTTTACAGAAACCAGCGGAGCTGAATACAGTTCCTTCGCAGTGCGAGTCGAGTAAGCAACCGCACCGCCACTGAACCGCATTGCTTGTCTATTAATAAAGATTGACCTTATGTATGCAATGCCTTACGGCTCTCCTTTTGGTTTATTGTGTTTATTGTCGAAAGTAACGCATGCTATGAGACGCCGTACTGGAGGGCTCCGAAAATTTCGACCACCTGGGTTTATTTAATGCGCACTGACATCGCACACCAAACGGGTGGCTTGCCTTACAACTATCAGCAAATGTTAAAAAGTGTCTTTAGAAAGAAACCAATTATGGGAGTAGTATTTCAGCTGGAAGCAAATAGTATTTCCACTTTGTTTACCTGTGATGCAGCGCTCGCTGGAAAATTCGTTTCATCATACGGCACTGCGGCAAAAGGTGGCTCAAGCCCCCTCCCGTTTCGGAGCCTTATAAATCCATTCACTGCCTTCAAAGCATTGCGTTGTTGAGGACAGCGGAGAAAAACAGACTACAGACTTTAAGCAGAAAGAAATAACCAAGCGGTTGATGTATTAGTGGGTAAATGAAGGTAGGAATGATATTTCACCCAACATTAAATTAATAAAAGAAGTGGGATGTCTTGAAAAATATGTCGTTGTTAGGTTGAAGAACAATAGAAGTGTATGAGAACGGTGCCCAACAACGCTATTGTGTTGAACTTTTAAAGGCGAAGTTTAAGTCCCTCACGTTTTTTAGCGGATATCGGCCTACCTTTCGGCCATCAGCAGTTCGCACCTACGCTAAACAATTCTGGTAAGAGCGGGCATTGTCTGAAAGACAGGCTTTGAAAAATACGGTGCCGGCATCTTGTTGGAATGGGAGAATCACTGAAGTCAGAAGTTCAACTTTACTTAGAGTTCCAGTTCGCTCGTGTAATAGCAACTACTCTTCTCGCACTCACTTAACGAAGTTGGTTCGGAAGTTGGTGGACTCCCGAGCTCTAACCCCACAATATTTCGCCTGAGGGTGCGCCGAAAAGACAACAGGGTTGTCGCCGACGTACGTCGCGACGGTGCTGAGGGAAGAAATCTGGAAGGGACGCATTAGGTGTGAAGTCTAGAATGCCTTTGTGCCTTTTTACCTTGCGTGCTGGCGTCCTAGCTGTACGTCACCAAAATAAATTACGAAAAGAGATTGGCGCGCTTTGGCTCGGTGCAATGATTCGATAAATGACAGCAGGACAGGTTTGACACATTTTAGGAGAGATGGTTTTAATGTTAAACTTACAGTCTGAATCAGGATATTAAGAACGCCATGATGTTTGGCTGCGAACATTTTGACAACCTTGGATTCTTTATCTTGACTGATATCTAACAGCACATGCCTGCCTTGCTTCCGGCCAACATCGAAACGATGCTGTTGACACTCTGGCGGCAGCAGTGTCTAGGTATCATCGTATATAATTCCAATATGTTCAGGCAGGCGAATTTGAGAGGAGGTTAATTTTAGGAATACTGTAGATTTGTTTGTACTACAGTTGTATGTAGTCAGGCTAACGACATCGATAACGAGAAATATTAGCTTTTCCTTATGAGAAGGCTTCCAGTACAGGGTAGTATAATGACCCTCTGCTGGCATCACTATTTTATGGTTCTGGAAATAGCGGAATCTTACTAACAGAACATACGGGATGTCCTTTATAAAAGGAAATATAAGCAATATATATTTTCTAAATCACCAAAATCTTCTAACAAGTTCCAGAAGCTGCTTTAGACTATGCGCTTTGAAGGCGAGCACATGAAAGTGTTATGGTGACTTTTTTCTACTTTTCTTTTTCCTTACATTTTCTTTATCGCTCACTGTACAAACTGTGGGCATTAGTACGTGTCCACTGTTGCACAATATATTGCGCTTGGACCAATGAGCCTTCTTGAGCTTTGGGAGCTGTCCGTCTCAAATTACTATGGGCCTGGCTAGATTTCTAGTTTATCTAATTTAGCTAAATTTTCTTTTCTTCTCAGTCTGTTATCTTTAACTGGACAAAGCTTCTTAAGTAATTTGCCGTAAATGGAATTTTTTTTGTACTATGACACCATATCAGCCTATAAGCCCTTTCAAATTTGGAGCCGATTGGTGACAGGACTCTGCTGTGATTACGTCAGAGTCTTGCTTGGTATGATGGGGTCACAGATGTCCAACGAACTTGAGCCGACCGGAAAACTGAAGTGAAGAGGGCCTTTCTTTTGGCATCCAGCTTCCAACGCACATTCCGGGACATAGAATCACGAACGAAGGAGCGCCACAAAAGTGTCGAAGCCTACGTCTACGACAAGCTGGCCAAAAGAAGGCGCTGGAACATCGGTGAAGCGGCTTCTATCGAGTACGTCATCACTGAACTCGACGACGAAGATCTGGTGCGGACCCTCAGCGTTCGAGACTACGCAAGCCCAGATGAGTTGCCCCAGTGCATGAAACGACTGTGCGACCGAACCGACACCATGAAGCAGACGAGACCCAAGACGCACTATCAGCCGTTGGATGCTCGACGTTCACACCGCTTCCAAGAAGGCAACGCCTGCGTAGCGGCAGCTGCTCAACATCCACCTCGCACACGTCGCTAGTCGGCAAAAGCACCCGGACAGAAATACAACGAAAAAGGCGAGCCACTTTGTTTTAATTGCTCTTCATAAGGACATTTTTCGGTAGCGTGCCCAAAACCTTAACGCAAACTGCGATGCACGAATTGTGGGAAATCAGGCCGCGAGACGAAAGAACGCTCGACAACTAGCAACGGGACGCAACCAGCAATCCTTGCGCAAGAGAGCAACGATACAGTGGGCAGCATGGTGCCAAATCGGAAGTACTTCATGAGTGCCAACGTGAACTGGAAGCCGATTAAGGAACACGTCGACATGCGAAGCCAATGCATAACAATGCGGGAGAGCGAAGTAGAAAAGTTGAAACTCTCATACGAACCTCTAAGCTGTCCCTTTACGATCATCGGGTACGGGTCGGAAAAAACGACAGCAATCGCGAGTTTTGAAGCGAAATTGACGGTGGATCAGGCCACAGCCGACGTCCAGATCCACATTGTCCGACGGGATGCACAAGCTGTTCCACTGCTTGTCGGGCAAGCCTCTACCGAACAGCCGCACATAACAGTGGTGGGCCACAAAAATACTTTGCGCATTTTCGAGTAGCATGACGAGTCGGAGAATGAGGAAGGGGCTCTGGCCAACCTAGCTGTACCGGCCCTACCAGAGAGCTGAGCGAGCTTGTGGCCAAAGGAGGCAGTTTTCATACCTCCGAATTACGTCGGGTTCATTGCACTGAGCATTGACAACGTTACTCACAGTGACATCGACGGAAAACTGCACGAGCCACGTGGCCAATACGTACCAAGCTGTGTGCTGAGGGAAAATGAAGCGTGCAAGCTATGCATACCTGTAGTGAACGTCTTAGAGTTCCCGCTAATCATCGCGCAAAGCCAGAACAGTACAAGGGGAACATTCTGCATGGAAGAAGAATATTCGTAACCCTCCATTCTTGTAAACTGCAATGAAACAAAGCCAACAAAAGCAATCTCGGGAGATGATGTACGGTCGGCTCGTCAATTTCTAACACACAAAAGGAGTCACTCGTCGCGGTAATTAACGAGTACTGCAACTACTTCGCAACGTGCCTCTCAGAAATTGGCTGCACACGCACCACTGAAATGAAGATTGAGGTGACCACGGACACTCCGGTAACGTACAGCCCCTATCGCCTATCACACTCGGAAAGGCAGGCTGTGAGAACTATGATCGGCGAACTCGAGGAGGCTGGAGTGGTTACGGACTCTAACTTTGCCTACGCGAGTTCGATCCTACTTGTAACAAAAACGAGCGGTGAGAAACGAGCCTAGACCTTGCGTGCGGTTATTATCAGGTGCCTATCAATGAAGAGAGACGAGAGAATATGGCGTTTGTCACTCCAGTTGGTTATTACGAATTCACCCGCATGCCATTCGGAGTTGTCAACGCACCAAGCGTGTTCCAGAGCATCACAAACACGTTGCACGAACCGCTCAGACACAGAAACATTATGACGTACATAGATGACTTGCTGATTCCCTCGGATTAATTTGAAAAGGGTTTTCTCAGAGACCTTGTTGCCACTTTCAGGGCTCCACGAAGACTGATCATCGACCAGGAAACCGCCTACACCAGCCGACAGTTCGATAAGTACTGCAAGTCAAACCACATAATTCACGTGAAGAACTCAACGTGCCCACCTAGGAACAACGAACAGGTCGAGATGTATAACAGAATGATGACGCCCGCCATTGCCAGTCTACCAGAACGAGGCAGCGTAAAGGACTGGGACGAAACTCTAATGCAGGTGCAATCGGAAGTCAACACCGTAAACCGAGCTACAAAGGCGACGCCATTCAGTCTGCTTTTCAACTTTCACCTACGAAAAGTGACAGGAGACCCAGTTGATGACGCAATCACACTGGAGCTTGACGCCAACCTTCTTAAGCTACGGGAGACGGCAATTGACAATATTCGTCAAAATCAGACGAAACGGAGAGAGAGTTTCAACAAGCGACGAAAGGCAGCGCCGAGCTACCAACCAGGTGACGTGGTGTTGATCGAGAAGGAGCCAGCTTCAAAGGGTGAGTCGCGCAAGCTATGCCCAATGTACAGGGGACGAAACGCTTCGCAATGACCGATACTAAGAGCAAGACTTCCCCAAAGTACAGCGTACCCGGCGATTCTACGATGGCGTCGTGGTGGCGGACCGGATGAAGCACTTCACAGTGGGAACCGCGGCCAGCGGCGATCCCTCTTTAGAAGACACCGAAAGCGACGGCGGCCAAGCGGCCTACGAGTAAGAAAAAAAAGATAAAACGCAAGACCCCAGTCTAACCGAGGGCGGTTGAAACGAAAAGGATGGCCGAATGTTGTCACCAGAAACGCCAAGCACTTTCGGGCCACGGACGGAATGCGCGCAGACCCTCTCCGGTCTCCCGCCTCGGACTCCACGGGGGGTGCTCTGCTCCGCTGCGAAGTAGCGACCGTTCGGACCTCGGACATCTGGTGGGAGAGCGTGTGCTGAGAGGGACCGAATGGACCGTTCCTCCACGGAAACGGACCCTTTTCGGGCATTGTGTGTTTTGTACGCCATGCAAGCGAGTGTTGTGTACGAAGGAACAATAAATCTGTTGCGTTGTTTTGTTTTCACGACTGTGTCGACGACACCAGTAACTGATGTACCTGACCCAGCAAATAAGCACTTATCTATGATCTATTCCGGTTCGTACTGTAGGTATAAGGAAGCTGAAGAAAATCTCCCATGCTGCCATTGTGCAGTCAAACAGGCCTTATGTCGTGCTCAAATGCCTGATATACTCGACTCCTGACACGAAACAATGCTTGCCTAAAGGTTTTAAATATTGCGCCCCAAAATCTATTTTGCTCAAGTACATTTAGGAGGTGTTCGCTTACCATAACAATCATACACCTAAAGGTCTTACAGTACACTTACACGAACAGTACATAAGTGTCGCCTCGCAATAGGAGGTATCTCTGGGAGATGGCCTCCTGTTACTTTGCCTCGTAGCCTATCCTTCCTGAAACACCAAAGCGAGCATATATTGCAATCATTTCTGGACAACAATACTAAATGAAAAAGAAAGCACAAATAAAAACCTCACTTACAAAGATGGAGCATAGGCACCCATAAAAAGAACTGCAAGTAGAAACGGGACCTTCATCTAGCAGCCGAACACTTCCAATATTGATTCCAGAAAGCACTGGCAGGCTTTTTGAACATGTGCGGTTGCAATACGAGAGACATTATTTTATGGCGTCACCGTGGTTCTCCTAAGTTTCATTATATTTCCAAAAACATCTTTCTGCACGCCTATTAATGTTCATGCACTTTTACTCTTAAACTTCCTCGAAAATGAGCAACTAACCGAAAGGAGGTTCTGCCGATGATAAGTGGACATAAAATGTTTCAGAAATCGGTACAATGAAAGATATGTAGGTGAAGCGCTTTGATCGGCCAAACAATTTTGAAAACAGTGACTTTAAGGGCGAAGATAAAAAGCATCAAATTCATAGAAATCTGTCACTAGTCCGTTTCGCCAAATTTATTGAATTAGACGGATCGGCGTGAATTATGGATGAGCTAATATCAAACGTAATGATGGTGCTGAAACGTTGATAGGCTGATTGATGCTGTTGAGGGGTAAAAATAGAGTACGCCTGCATATCTAAAGAAGCTAAATGTGTATTTCTTTAACTTATCTCCATATGCTTAACGAGAGATTGTGGTGCGTGGGTATAGGCGGGAAAATATTGCTTCTGGCAATCAACATCTATTTTTTGCTTACTTTAATATAGCTATTTCTTCCCTAAGAAGTAAAAGCTGCACGTCACAGAGCATGGTGCAGAGCAGTGAATGACAACAAAAATTCTTCTGTCGTTTTAAAGCTACTTCGCCATCATTTTATAAATCCTGCTACTGCATATACTTCTAATCTGCAGAAGCTGATTCCTGCATATGCACTCAAAATGAAACCGCTGGAAACAATCGAAAAAAAACACACGCGAATATAGACTCCCATGGTAATTTGAACTTCACCAATAACTCTACGTGAAAGCATTAGCGTTGTATTATGTTTCCTGCTAGTGTTGTGTGAATTTTTTCTTCGATTGACAACAGTTTGACTTCTTTATCTCTCGACGTGTTTGTTTTATCGACGCTTAGGTATGTTAAATCTTCATTACTGTTAAAGGCTCATAACGCAGTCCTTCGACCAAAAATCGAAATTAAGATATTTAAGTGGTTCAGAAAAAGTGTAACCCGCTTTTTCTGGTACAGCCCACGTCAGCGAAATCATCTGTATTTTCTCAGCTCGGTATCAATCTGGGAGAAAGGTGTTTTTCACCATGCCACTTCCCTAGAATAAAAAAAGCTTCCGAGCTTTTTGATTCAGCCCCGTAAAATACAGTTAAGACGGTTTGAGAACCTTTTCTACGCACTGCCCAGTTCTCAAGTCATGTACTCACTGAGAAAAATTGGTTAGCATGGCAAAGTGGGAAGCGCTACGTGAGGCTCTAACACAGGTATCGGCGATCTTTAACAAAACGCAGTTCCGGGAAATTATCGACGGTCAAACAAACGACACAAACAAAAAAAAAACAAGCAACAAGAAACCATCGGGGATCCCGCGCATTAACAGGCTGTTTGCCATCGCCACAAGCTTTGTGAATAAGTATTCCGTGATTTGGCTAAGGCGCTCTACTACATTCGGAAGTGGGCAGAATCACACGCATCAGTTCGTAAATTGTGTCAAGCATGAACGGCAAGACCCCTTTCGCATATAATAATTTTTTTGCCGGACAAATCTCAAATTGTCTTAAAACCATTCCTTAGTTAAAGAAGAACAAAAGCTGGGTGAATTTATTGTTATCCATTAACAGCACATTATTAAGCGTGTTGTGTGTGTTAACATCCTGGTTTTTTTCGCGCTGTTAAATAATACATTCCTTTGTCCAAAATAATATATTCATGATGTAGTAGTGCCAAAACCGATGACAAAGGGGGGTGAAAACCACAACACGACCCAAGTAGCACCCATTACGTGGCCCAACTGGGGCCTGTATGAGAAAGTTGTTCTTGGGCAACCACAATAACATCCATGAGGGCCCCCTTTAGGGTGTAAACGGTCAAGCCCAAATTGGGCTCACCCCTGCTTTTTGCACCTGGGAATCATAGAGGCGTGGAAAGGGCTAACTGAGTACATATTCCCACATTTGGCCCTCAAGAGCCCCGCTGGGGGAATTTTAGGGCCGATGCAATGAAAATGTGGGCTTTGTGTACGAAGAGCCTGGGCTAATCTAATTGGGGCTGCCCACTCAAAAGCCGAATAAGTCCTGCATGGGCCGCGTCGGGCTAAATACGGATATGCCCGCACATTGCCTACATGAGATCCTTGAGGGGTACTTGAGGGAAGGTCAGACGGAAATGTGGAATTCATGCAGAAAATTTCTGGGCTGCCCACCAAAAACCTAGACAATTTCCGTATGGTCGTTGGTGGCAAGACCAGTGCTCCTTCCCACTTCTGCCCGCATCGGTCTCTTGCGGGGCAATTTAGGGCAGATCCAATGTAAATGTGGGCCTAATGCAAATATAAGATGGGCTAGTCCGATGAGGCTGCCTACGCAAAAGCCGAATAGGTTTCGCGTGGTTTGCGGCCCGGCTGAAGAGCGAGCACACCTCCAAGCTGCCCACAAAGGGGTATTTCTTGGGGTACTTGCGGGAAAATGGAACATATAAAAAATATCAGCCCAATTGGGGCGGCACATGAAAGGCCACAGTGGGCCCCAAATTGACCATAGGCGGGCTTACCGCTCTGAAATGTCTCGCCCTATATTTAAGGCACCATTTTATTTATGTAAATCATATTACACCAGCCACTAATTGCCTCTTCTGGAGGTTTCACATAACAGTCATAAGCATATCAATGCCATGAAAAAGACTACCTATTTGTACTCTAAAAGGTACGGTAATTATGCAGTATTGACAGAAAATATGCAACAGTAACTGTTTCACTTTACGGATATGTACTGAGCGACTTCCAAATGTTTCCTGCCCATTACTATTCGGCACACGCGCCGAAATAAATATTCAGACAAACATGTTGGGGGTGATCTGGGCCAGCCCACATTATTGTAGTGTTGGGAATAAATTTCTCTCATGTTACTGAGTGTCACATACAAGGAAAAAAGTAGTGCTCAATGTTTCACACTTGAATAACGCAACTTGGGCAGCCCCGAAAATGCCAGATTCACACCATGAGGGCAGCACGTGGGTCAGCCCGAAATGAGCTGGCCTCCGCAAATCTCGTGCATGTACAATTCAGGTGTTGGAGGGATTAATCGACTTAAAAATTAAAACCTTGATCAATGGGACGGCACTGCCTGCACAAGCGTGGCACCCTTTAATGATTCTGATGTGCTGCCCACATTCCTCTACCTGGGCTGAATGCGGGCAGCTCTATTTGGGCTGCCCACACGGATACAGATTGGGACCGATCGCGGCAAAATTATGCAGCCCACGCAGGATCCCTCTGGGTACGTGTTGCAAATCCCGTATGGGGCCCGTGTGGTTGCCCCCACGGGCACAATGCGGGCCCCCACGTCATAGTCCACTTTGTGCTACTTGGGGGGCGCTAAAGTATGTTTACAAAATACATCACATTTCACCAAGAGCTTGCAATTTGTTATAGTTGGTGAGGATGCAACATTCCCCTCGCCAGTACGACGCGACGAACCACCCTCTCTCTGTCTCTTTTACTTGGAGCCCTCACTTTTTCTCTCCTGGCCTCCCTTTCCAGGAGTTATTGCGAAGAGCGCGGTCGTGTGAGAACTAGTGTAGCGAGCTTGGCGGCCCCTCTCGCCCCTCTGCTCTCATCTCAGCGGAGAGCACCTGCATCCTCGGACAGACGACGCCGAGACGTCGGAGCTGGCGGATGCTGCTACTAGACCGAAAAAGAACGTTGGGAGGTCCCAATAAACTGCTCCGCCCGCAATTGCAGGCCAGGTGTTCAGAAACGGTGCTCCCAGGCTCTAAGCACGACATTACACTAGGCGTAGACATTTTACAATCATGTGACGTAACTCTAGATTTTAACAGCTGCAGGATATCATAAGCCCTAGCCTTCGACCGGCCATTATAGGACAATAGCCGCAGGCTCCCCAAGCATTTCCTCTCTTGGAAGATGATGTCGTTCCGGCGATGTCCGTCATCTTCGTCCCAGTAGTAGTTTCCAATGCACCACTGCTTTTCGACGCTTTAGTGGAACCCGCTTTCTTGCCAGTCCGAAAAACTATTTGCTGGTGCTCCGCAGTGTTGTACGAGTGAGCGAGGGCCATGCCACGCTTTGGACTGTCAATCATTCCAATAAACCTGCCGGCCATTTGGCGGCATATCATGGACATGTACCTATCACACTCTATCACGCATGTCAACTGTATTGTTCGCCTTCTGTGACCACTCAAGATCAAGATTGTTCTGACTGTGATTGCAGCGAGCATATCACACCAGTTCAGAAGCTTAAGGAAGTGTCAGCGAACTCAAGGAAGCCGTTCTCATCAACGCCGCTTGGTTGGCTTCCGCTAGGAGTGCTACATCGTTCATCTCGGCCTTCAAAATTCTACAGAATCCCACAGTCGGTGCAGTTGGCGGCATATCATGACCATACACTGATTTCTCTCTGTCACTCAGGTCTAACGCACCGTTCGCCTTCAGTGACCTCTCAAGCTCAAGGTTCTTCTGAGTGTGACCACAGAGAGCATCTCATCAGCCGCCTAGGCGCTTCAGAAGTGTCAGCGAAATCAAAGGTGCCATTCTCATCACCGTGGTTTGGTTGGCTTTCGCTTGGGGCGCTACATCGTTCATATCGGCCTTCAAAATACCATGGGATCAGGACAGTCGTTGCAGTTGGCGGCATATCATGGCCATCACACTGTCATGCAGATGAGAGTTGGGAGCTGTTGTGTTCAGTTTTTTGCGGTAGATTTCTGCCGCCAACTGCCAACTTTGTAGTGCTTTATTATGACCGAGAGAAAGTATGCTCATTGTGTATTTCCCTTTGATGCTGATTGTAGATATCTGAATTGTTGTTCTAGCCGCCATCATTTGGGTCAGGGTGGTTCTGGGGCTGCAGATGATACTTACTTCTCAATAAGAACAAAACGTGATAAACGGCGGTGTAAGTAGTGCCGAGCTGGTAATTTTTGACAGGCAGATTCCGCCAGCACATCGGTGCAATTGGCTGCTGCAACGAATGGCTAGAGGTATTACAGTCGATCAAAGAACGTGTTGGCTCTATTTCCACTTTAGACCTAAAATTGGACGGACTTCGTTCATTGAAACCTGAAGTCGAAACTGAAGTCGATGGTGAGTGAAGTTCAGTCATCTTTTTATTGTTTTTGTCAAAACTGCGACTCGATTCTGGCTCCGTCTCTGGCTTGAGATGATGCCATTTATGAGCTGGCTACTCAAGTGCAGTCCACAGAAAACTGTGTCACTTTCCAGGCCTCAACTATCCTGAATCTACAATCCAATTTAAATGAATGTGAACAGCACAACAAGTTGTCCAACCTCGAGATGCGGATAAAAGCGTGATAGAAATTTTGAAGGATTTCAGCGTTGAGCTTCCAATTCATTCATTCTCACATGCTCATGTGGTGGCTGTGCATAGGATTGGCCCTCGAAGAATGATCCTGCTCCCGTTCTACTAAGGTTTTCAGCCGTCAGTATTCGAGTCAAGTGGCTGCATTATCGGGCTAAGCTCTTATCCTAGGATCATTGCAATGAGCACTCCATGGTATCTTCGTCGAGAACGTTTGAAAAAGCCACAGAACCCTTTTTGAGCTTTACTGACTGCAGCCAAAGCAAAGGCCTACAATTTTGTGTGGAGTAAGAGCGGTTACATTTACCTGCATAAGACGGAAAAGGACCCATCCATTCATGTTAGGCATTTGTCGGACTTATCTGAGTTGACATAGCCTAAGTAGCACAAAGTGGGCTATGGCGGGGGGGAGGGGGCGCGTTGGGCCCGTGGAGGCATCCCATACGGGCCCCAGGCGGGATTTGCAACACGTACCCAGAGGCGCCCCGCGTGGGTTGCCGAATTTTGCCGCGATCGGTCTCAATCTGTGTCTGTGTGGGCAGCCCGGACACAGAATAGGGCTCCCCGCATTCAGCCCAGATAGCCTAATGAGGGTAGCATACCAGAATCACTTATGGACCCTACGTTTGTGCAGGCTCTGCCGGCCCATTGATCAAGCCTTCAATTTTTAAGTCAAATAATTCCTCCAATATCTGAATTGTACCGGCGCGGGCTTTGCGGAGACCAGTCCGCTTCAGGCTGGCCCATGTGCTGCCCTTATGGATAGAATCTGGCATTTTCGGGGCTGCCCAAGTTGCATTATTCAAGTGTGAAAAATTGAGCTCTATTTACCTTGTTTCGGCACTCAGTAACATAAGAAATGTATTCCCAACACTACAATATTGTGGGCTGGCCCACATCACCCCCAAAATGTTGGTCTGAATATTTATTTCGGTGGTGTGTCTAGAATATAAATCGCGCAGAAAAAATTTGGAAGTAGTTCAGTACATACTCGTAAATCGGAACAGTTACTGCTGCATATTTTCTGCCAATACTGCATAATTAGCATAGTTTTTAGAGTACAAATAGATGGTCTTCATTCATGGCATTGATATTCTTATGATAGTTATGTGAAACCTCAAAAGGAGGTAATTAGCGGCCGGTGAAACAAGAACTACATAAATAAAATGCCAGACTAAAGTTAGGGTGGAGACATTTCAGAGCAACAGGCCCGCCTACGGCCAATTTGGGGCCCACTGCGGCCTTTCATAGGCAGCCCAAATAGGGCTGATCTAATTTACACCGCATAGAATGCGCACATATGTTGCATTTGCCCGCAAATACCCCTAGAAATACCCGTGTGGGCAGCGTGGGCGCATGCCCGCTTCAGCCCGGCCGCAAACCACGCGGCACTTGTTCGGCTTTTGAGTGCGCAGCCCCATTCGGGCTAGCCCGTGTTCTATTTGCTTTAGCCCCACATTTGCGTCAGATCGCCCTAATGTGCCCCACAAGTGACCGATACGGGCAGAAGCGGGAAGAAGCATTCTTCTGTCTTGGTACAGGCCACGCGGAAATTATCTAGGTTTTTTGCGGGCAGCCCCATTTGAGGCTAGCCCAGGAATGTTCTGCATGAAGCCCACATTTCTGTCTGACCTTCCCTCGAGCATCCCTCAAGGGCCCCATGTAGGCAATGTGCGGGAATATGCGTATTGAGCCCCGCCGCGGCCATTGCCGGACCTATTGGGCTTTTGAGTGGGAAGCCCCAATTAGATTAGCCCAGGCGTTTTCTACACAAATCCCAAAGTTTCTTTTCATCGGCCCTAATATTTCCCAAGCGCGGGACCCCAGGTGTGGGAATATATACTCAGTTAGCCCTTTGCATGCCTGTATGATGCCCAGATGAAAAAAGCAGGGGCAAGCCCACTTCGGGCTTGCACCTTTGGGCTTTGGTGGGCTTGTCCACTTGATGCCTTAAGGGGACCCTCATGGGTGTTATTGTGGTTGCGCAAGCCCAACTTGGCCACACAGGCCCCAGGTGGGCCACGTATTGTGTGCCACTTGGGAAGCGATCACCACGCACTGTTCTGGCTGGCAAGTTTGAACGACCCCTCCGGCCGCCTTGCCTGATGGAGCCTACGTCTTCAAGAACTCGACATCGCAGTTGTCGACAAGTCCGGCCGCAAGCACTCTGATGCAGACTGCTTGTGTCGAGCCCCCGTTGATGCGCCGCTGAAGGAAGGTGATGTAGACCTGCTTTTGGCACCGCTAAGCACCGGCAGCTTCGCAGAACAAAAGCGATCAGACTCTGAGCTGAAAGCCTAGCCGATTACCTAAAAGGAAAGACCGCTTCCCCTCCCGCTGTCTTCAAGTGGCAGCTGTCTTGCATCGCGTTACAAAATTACATCTTTGTGAAGAACTTCGCATGTAACAGAATGGCACACCTTGTTCTGCCTTAAACCTCAAAGAGGAAATTCTACAGGGCTGTCATGGTGAAAAAACGGCAGGACATCTCGACCTTGCCCGCCCGTGGCACCGAATCTGGGAGAATAAATATTCGCCACGGTTAGCTGCCGATATAGCCCATTAAGTCGAAACGAGCCACGAGTGCCAGCGAGGCAAGACACCTCCGACGAGGTCTGCTTGTTTACCGAACTCGATACCACCCCCAGCTAAGCCCTTTTAGCAAATAGAGATGGACCGTCTCGGACGCTTTCCAACTCTATAGATGTTAAACACGTGGATCATCCTGGCTCCTGATTATATGACCCGTATCGCGAAAGCAAAATCCCTGCCTAATAGTGCCCCACTGAAAGTCGGCAAATTTTTCGTCGACCCATTTCTCCTCTGACAATGCGCTCCAGAAGTGCTCACCATGGAGAGGGAAAAGAATTTATGCGGAGCTCACTCAAGTTATCTTTGAATAAAGCCATACAAGCCACTGGAGGACGACCGCCTACCGCCTGCAGACAAACGGCCTTAAAGAGCATCTGAATAAAACTATTGCGGACATGCTTGCTATGTACGTTGACGCCGAATACAATGCCAGAGACGTGATCCTGCCGCAAATGGTCTTCGTGCATAACACGGCCATCTAGGAGACAACCAGAGCGCCACGGATCAAGCTTATGTGCCGCAGGGAACCTATGATGACGCTCGACGCGATGCACCTGCACATGAAAGAAGACAACCCCGACATCGCCGCCTCCCTGCAGCGTGCCGAAGCCTGACGACTGCCCCGGCTATGCGTCAAAGACGAGCTACACCCCAGGCAGCACACCAACATTGCACCAACTTGGCCCAACATCGACAAAAATTCGTACCAACATTGCTGTAACACTATTTTTTTTTTGAAATTACTACATTGTTATACATTGGTCCGGCTTATATGCCAATGTTGCACCTGTATTGGCACTGCCAACATAGGCGATAAGCTGGCTGTGCCGCTAGTGTCCCGTATTGCTACTTATTGGCATGCCACGAGTATTCATTGGCACACGTGACTTTGGCAATAAGCCACCTGTGCTGTTAGTAACACATATTATTATTTATCGGCATGAAACGAGTATCTATCGGCACACGTGGCATTGGCACTGCCACTGCTGAGCCACCTTTAGGCATGCAGTTGTTTCACCCTTGCATTTAATTCCTGCTGCCATTTGCTTAACTATCGCTCTGACAAATGTGGTTTTCTTATGCAGCCCTATCCCAATACCATCTTGCATGTCATCTCCCTTCAGTTCAGTTCAGTCGTTCAGTCGTGTCCGACTCTTCGTGACCCTATTGACCATGTCACGCCATGCTTTCCGGTCTCTCACTATCTTCCTATCATCACATAACTTCATCTGCCGTGCCTCGAGGATGCCATCTAACCATCGCGTTCCCTGCCTACCCCTTCTCCGGCGACCTTCAACCTTTCCCAACATCAAATCTTTCTCCAGCGACTCCTCTCTTCTCATCAGATGACCAAAGTAGCTGAGCTTTAACTTTAGAATTTGACCCTCCAATGAGCAGTCAGGGTTTATGGTCGACAATATTGACTGATTTGATCTTCTGGCAGTCCAAGGAACTCTCAAGAGTCTTCGCCAGCACCACAATTCAAACGCGTCAATTCTTCGGCGGTCAGCCTTTTTCACAGTCCAACTCTCGCATCCATACATCACAACTGGAAAGACCATAGCACGAGTTATACGGATCTTGGTTGGCAGACTAATGTCTCTGCTCTTTACTAGGCGGTCAACGCTAACCATTGCTCTCTTTCCCAGAAGCAGGCGTCTCCTAATTTCATGGCTGCAGTCTCCTTCCGAGGTAATCTTGGAGCCCAAGAAGAGAAAATCTGTCACAGCTTCCACTTCTTGTCCCTTGATGCTCCAGGACTTGATAGGGCAAGACGCCATGATCTTTGTCTTTTTAATGTTCAGTTTAAGCCCAAACTTCTCACTTTCTTCTTGTACGCGCATCAGAAGTATCTTGAGTTCAGCTCCACTTTCTGCCATTAAAGTGGTATCATCTGCATCTCCCTTAGAGCCACAAAAATCATGCAATTAAATGAGGCAAGCAAAACATTTTATTGAGAGCTCATATACATGTGCATGCTACAAGAACATCAGAGGGACAAAACGCAGTGCAGGAGGCATTAGGTACAGGGTTAATATGGATGGGGCTAGTAGGTGGAATTGGGAACAGGGCCCTAAGCAGCACATGGGCAGATAGTGCAGGGAGAGGTGATGGAGTGCGATGTACATTTGGTCATGATGGAAGGGGCTGGGCATGGGGAGCAGGGTTGATGCACTATAGTCTAGTAGTGCGAGATGGCTCGCCGGAAAAGGAGGCTGAGCAAGGTTGCATTCCAGGCAGTGTCAATCATGGATGGAAAATGTCAGTGGACTGTGTTGAGCATGGTAGATGGCAGCGAAGGGTCGATGGATCAATTTATGAGGTTGAGGGGCCGGGTCAAGAGCGCGGTCCTGGCAGTAAGCTGGACACCCCGCCGGAAACAGAACCATTCAGGGACAGTTTGTTGAAGATATTGGCCCGTGGGTCTTGCAAACGATATCTGCCCATAACACAAGCCTATTGTGCAATCCTGAAGAGAAAACACAGAAAACAGAGAAAGGGCTTTATGAAAGACACGGAGACTCTCGTACCCGTGCCATACTCGCAGCCATTGATAAACTGAATTATTTGCCTCCTCAATCTGTACAGCACTCCGACGTCAAACCCCCCGTCGTAACAACTTGGCGAAGCTGCAGGGTACGAATACCCTCACGATGCTCAATCGCTGGAGCCTCGACGGAGCCGTCGCCTCGCTGGTCTTCCTCCCATTCCTCTGAGAATGCAGCAGGCAACTGAGCAGTCGCGAACATAACGCGAAGCATTCTGTCCCCGTCTGGTGAAGTACCACCCACTGCCTCAAACGCGACGCTACCGCTTCTAGAGCCTCGTTCTTTTGCGGTCAAGCAGTTAAAGATGTTGATGAGTGGCTCACACATTTTGAATGTGTGAGCCGCTTTAACCGCTGGGATTCGGTGGCAAAACTCACGAATGTAGTATTCTTGAGGCAGACCGCCTTGATGTGGTACGAGAACCACGAACACTCTCTGACCACTTTGGAGGGCTTTGTAGAAGCTATCAAAGAATGTTTTGGCGATCTGACTACAAAGACGAGGCAGGCTGAGCAGACACTTGCTCAGACAGCTCAGACAGCAGGTGAGACTTGCACCACATACATCGAGGCAGCACTGAAATTATGCAAGAGCGTCGACAGTCGATGACTGAGGAAGAAACGGTAGGCCATCTGCTCAAGGGCATTTCTGAAGACGTCTACCACTTCCTCATTCTCAAAGACAACTTGAGTTTGGTCACCGACGTTATTCTACACTGCCGGACATTCAAGGCTCTCAAGACACGCCGCATTACACCAAAGTTTGGGCTACTGGCAAATGTGGCCGTGGCCACACTTGCCAGTAGCCATCGTCGTGGCCATCGTCGAGGAATCTCCATCCCCAAGTCTCCTGCGCGCCATTCGTGAAATTATTAGGGATGAAATTTTACGACGTGAGCTGCTTGCCCGGCCGCCTTCTGGCTTCGTGGACGAAGCATATGCTTTTCCAGCTCATGCATGTACGTGCCCACCAACGTCCAGCTATACACCAGACAATGACACTCACATCGCCTTCCGTGAAGCCCTGGACACACCGAGACAAAGGCCCAACCAGATTTACGGGCAGTCCTCTTATCAGTGCGGAGACCCTCGGTCCTACCCCAATCGGTCCCCGCGTCTACCGCGGGAGAGCTACGTCGACCCGGAGCCTACATTTCAATATTCGTCGCGTCCTACCTTGCAAGAGTCCAACAAAGTGCAGCTGTTTGTTTGGCCTATTCCCGTGTGCTACCAGTGTGGTGTCACGGGTTACGTTTCCCGCCACTGCAATCGGCGCGCATCGTTCAGGAACTCTCCGACGGCCGTTATCGGCCAGAACATCTCTCCCGGAGGGGCCGTTTTCAAACAAAGGGCTCCGCAGCCATTCTCCAGCGTCTGACCGTAGTGTGACATCACCTCCGTCATTTCGTGTGCACCGTTCCCCGTCACCACAACGCCGATCTCTACCACCAACACAGGAAAACTTAGGCAGCGCGGCTAATGGAAGTGAGGTCGCTGGACAATCTGCGCTGCTACCTATTAATTCCTCCGTCTGTGTGTATGTTTGTTTGGGACAAAGTTATGTTTGTTTGGGACAAAACTGCTAATTTTAAGGAGTAATTGGAGAGTTATTGTATCCTGTTGGGGTATAGAGCGTTAGTTTCTGTGGGGGCAGAGTATTTCCGGCGGAGTTTGCAGTGCTGCTCCGATCTACACATGATGTCATCTTGGGAATTGACTTCCTGCTTATGTGCGCCGCTACAGTTGATTGTCGAACGGGAGAGTTAAGTGTTAGTGGTTCTGTTGCTCGTGAACTTTTGGAAGATACCTCGAATTATGAAGACGTTTTGTCTATGTGTGATGAAGTCGTCGTACCGCCATATTCTGCAGTGTGCGTTCAGGTGCCCTGCTCCCATCCTATTAATGACTCTTTTGATGTTACTGTGGCATCTCTTAATTTACATTGCGTAAAGAAAAATGTGCTAGGGCCGCATTGTTTGGTTTGCGTGAAAGAGGGCCGCACCGAACCACGTTCTATAAATTGCTCACCAGAGTCGGTTGTGTTTTCAGCGGGCTCTAAAGTAGCTTCATGTAGCGCAGCTCTCCGAATTATGTGACTCTCGTTACTACTTCCCTTAATAACCCCGCTGCCAACTCCCCTGCTGGCGAGAAGTTTCTTCCGATGATCAGTGCATCGTTGAACAACTCACAACAACAAAGGTTGAAGAACCTCTGGTCCCAGCACATCTACGTCTTTGATTTCGCACAATCCGATGGCTCTCAACGTTGACCGCTGCCACGCGCACGCCACAGGATTGACACGGCATCTTCTCATCCGATCCGCCAAAATCCGTACTGCGTGTTGCCGTAAAGGCGCAAGGTGATCACCGAGGAAGGTAAAGACATGTTGAACAGGGGAGTAATTCAGGAGTCCTCCAGTCCTTGGGCTGCTCCCGTGATATTGGTAAAAAAAGGACGGAACATGGATGTTCTGCATCCACTACCGTCGCCTCAACTCCATCACTAAAAAGGATGTGTATCCTCTCCCGCGCATCGACATTGATTTGCCTTTTCTCTGAATCTTATTTCTCTTCCGTTGATTTGCTATCGGGGTATTGGCAGACTCCGATGGACCCCGATGACAAAGAAAAAACTCCCTTTGTTACGCCAGATGGCCTATCTGAATTCAATGTGATGTCCTTCAGACTATGTAATGCGCCGGCCACTTTTGAAAGATTTATGGACACGGTACAGCGTGGCCTCAAGTGAGAAATATGCATGTGCTATTTAGATGACGTTTTTATTTTTAGCCGGACTTTTACAGAACATAACACGCGACTCGCTATTGTTTTAGATTGCCTGGAGAAGGCTGGCCTTTCCCTGATTTCTAAAAAGTGGCGTTTTTTCGAGCGTCAAGCGCTGGTACTCGGACATCTCGTCGAAAGCGATGCAGTTCGGCCAGATACACAAAAGACGGCAGCAGTTGCAGCATTTTAACGACCCCAGAATCAAAAGGAGCTCCGCAGTTTTCTGGGGCCGTGCTCCTACTTTCGATGATTCATCCCAAGATGTGCCGACCTCGCTTACCCTTTGACGACCCTTCTACAAAAAGACGTCCCTTTCGAGTGGACGCGTCTTTCTACCAGCGTCTTTCTACCAGATTGTGACGCGTCTTTCTACCAGCTAAAGTTTCTGCTTACATCACATCTTATACTACGGCACTTCAACCCCTCCGCTCCGGCGGAAGTCCACATTGATGCAAGTTGGATTGGTGTTGGTGCTCTACTTGTGCAACGTTCGGCGACCGGCGAGCGTATTCAAGCGTATGCAATTGCGTATTCAAGCCGTTCCCTCAGCAAATCTGATCGTAACTACACTGTTACGGAGCAAGAGTTCCTCGCTGTAGTTTTCGCTGTTCAGCGTTTTCTATGCCGCCTATATGGACATCATTTCACGATTGTGACGGACCATCATGCCCTGAGATGGCTTCGCTGTGCCCTTTGTCTGCAGGAGTACCATGTCAATGTTTCGTATAAGAGTGGACGCAAACATGCCGATGCAGACTGCCTATCACGTCTCCACCTCCCTACGACCGAATGTGACTCTGATGACTTCGATCACTACATCTCCTCCGTTGTTGTCTAGTTTTCTGACGCCTTGGCTCTGCGGACTGCGCAAGAGACTGACATAAGCTTCGAGCCACTGCTTGCGGCGGCGAGGGATAATCCACAGCTCCCAGCCCAGTCTGTCTCCGTGATGGCCTTCTGTGCAAAAAGGCTTACTCCAGCACCGGCACGAATTTTCTACTTGTGGTTCCCGAGAGTTACCGTTCGTGCATCCTGCGTGCCATGCACGACTACCCCACTTCCGGCCACCTGGGCTCTGCATGAACCCTCCACCGTGCCCGCGACCGGTTCTACTGGCCGAAGATGCGCCAGACGACTGAGCGATATGTGGCGAGCTGCACTGAATGCCAACGGCACAATCGTCCTACGTCCCCGCCACAGGGCTTGCTGCATCCTGTGACTCCACCACATGGTGCATTTGAGAAAGTTGGAATCGACCTCATGGGTGCCTTCCCGAAATCTTCCGATGGAAATTGCTGGATCGTGGCTTTGCCGACTACCTCACTCGCTACTGCAAAACGGCTGCTCTTCCTTCAGCCATCGCTCACCACGTATCCATGTTCTCGCTCGGTTCCGTCATTCTGCGCCATGGACCTCCGCGAGTCATTATCAGTGATCGAGGTCGGCAGTTTACGGCAGATGTTGTGGAACAGCTTCTCCATTTGTGCACGCCATATTTTCGACACTCCACACCATACCACTGTCAAACCAACGGTTTGACGGAGCGCACTAAACGCATACTCGTCAAATGCTCTCTATGTACATTGCATCAGACCACAAGAACTGGGATACAGTATTGCCGTTTATAGCGGCAGCCGTTTCTAACGAATCTTATATCACCATAAGATCGAAACACATGTTTAAAGCCCTATACGATCGAGTACAAAATACACTAGAACCCCGCTATAGTAAACTCGGATATAGTACAAACTCTGATGTAGCAAAGTCAAGCTGAAGTCCCAGTTCATCTTCCAGAGACAAGTGGGCATTTTTCCCACTTATAGCAAAGAAATTTTTGGTAAAAATCAGTTAAAGTGCTTGTCGCCGCGGCGGCGACGCCCACGCTATGATATTGCCACCCGGGCACTGCCTAGAATCGCGAGGCCAAGACTTTTTGTATTTGAAAACAGGAAAAGAACCCAGAGTGTTCGTTTAGGTGGCTTTTCCACTAGGTTCAACCGCGGCCAGGAGAAGCCTACTTTACAAAAGCCTTGGAGCCGAGAAGGAAAACACGCAGCGCGTAGGAAAAACAAAGTAAAGCTGTTTACAAACATAGCAAGGAGGCGACGTGGTCCATTCAGAAAGTAAAGGAGAGTGAAAGTGGAACAAGAAATAGGGAAGGAGAAGAATTGCGTATACATTCAATGTGACTTGCAGCACAAAGCACGAGGCAGCGGAGGCAGAAAGTGGAGGTGCAGCGAGTACGGTCTTACAGCACTTGAGTGCCACGCCCATTTATTGCCTTTTAAAAGACAGAAAGAGCAAACAGGAACACCATGTTCATGCAAGGCTTTGGTTTTCACATGAAATCTAACTTGGTTGCATTCGTAATCACGTTATCTTCATGCTTAAGAGGCACATCCACAAGATGTAAAAAAACAGTTTATAATGAAAAAAATGCCCAAATAGATGATAAAAGCGAGATGGAGGGTATTTCAGTTTTTTTTCATTAAGCAACAAGACGTGTGCAGTAAGTGCCTATTTTACTACAAGACAGCATTTTCAGGACCATGTCATCGCCAACTACTGATATAGTAAATACCCTGACAATGTAAATATTTTTGCAGGCCCCAGTGGCTTTACTACTAGGGGTTCTATATATTGCAAGCCTGTTGCCACACATTCTTCATTTAAAACGTTTTGCGACAGGTCTCTGGGCCTGCTAGAACATGCAGCGTCTTATGACGTAGGGATGATAAAAATACATGCAAAATAATATAAATCCCACATACAGAAGAGAGATATTTGGAAGTAAAAACTTACTTTCGGCAAACCAATTGCTTCAAGTGGATGCTTAGTGTTCATAAAGAATTACAGTTCCTGAAAATACGACGGTTCAGGCTCCAGAACTTATCAACGTTTAAAAAAATCTTTTATTTACCAATATGGATTACTAAGCATGCAAAACCGGATCACATTAAAGAACACATTAAATAATATTTTTCTGCAGTACACCAGTTACAGGCACACATACATTACTGCGGAAAAAAAATGTTGCCCTGCCAGAATCAATCAAATTATCTTCAATCAGCTAACTGAGGAAATGTGTACATTGCAGATATTCTCAAGGCTGTGTATGCATATTATATTCTCTAGATCAGTGATAAATGAGACACACCTGTTTGATTTATAAGAACAATACCATTTCAAGTTCCAGCTTTTTAGTTTTCACAGCTGTTATTGCAAGCTGTGTTCTACTATAAACAGTTGCCTTACTTGTAATGTACCAAGCAATAGTTTTCATACAGTGCTGCTTGTTCAGCTAAAATTATTACAGTCATCCGGCAATGGGCAAGTAGTAGAAATTTGCATCGGCAGAAAATTTTTTTGCTAGATCTGAGTACAATGATATCATACTTCCTTATTAGCTAGCAGCCTGCCAGGATACATTTTCTCTCATCACAGCTAATCATATGGCCATACCATCGGCAACCTTCCGTGTGCGAGATTTTTTTCGATAGATCGGTCATTCGATATCCAGGCACCAGGTGTTGTGCTCCGGCATCTCTGATTCCTCCAAACCCATTCATTGTAGTTGTAGGTATAGAGAACAGTAGTCTGCCTGAATATCTGAGGCTAAATATTATTTTCATTGCTTAAGCACATCTTAAAATACAACGCTTGATGGGACTATGGGATCACAAAAAAAGATACATCTAGCATGACAGCGATTTTTCATTTTCAACCAATGACAAGTTTCTTTAAACACCAGCTTAATGGTGAGCTAAAAACTTGTTTCGCACCCATTTTATAATTTAATATCTCTAAAATGTTGCATTTTGTGAATTTATTTCAAAATTAAAATTTTTTAACGCCCTCACAGATTATTTTTTAATTGACAATATTTTGTAGTCAATTAAGAATAAGATTGTGTCTGGACAAATAGTATTGTTTGCGGAACAAAACAGCACATATGCAAAAAAGCACCAATATTGTTCAAATTTAATGTGCAATGCATGAACTGAAACTTCACCTAAAATTACAAATACAATAGCCCTATACGCGATGCGCAAAACGCTGACAACGCCGCCTGTTGCCAAAGCCGCAGAGCGTAGGCGGGCTCAGTCGGGCGCTGTTCAGGTCAGCCTCTATGCGCGCGCGTCATGTTTTCGTCTTTGGTCGTGGCTTAACAGATATAACGCCGCTGTCAACCTTTAGCAATGTCCGGGAAGAATTGCTGCGTAGTTGGTTTTTTGAACAGACATAAAACCTTGCCAGGAACACGTTTGGATAAGTTACCAGTGATGCTTCACGAGAATGACAGCAGCCGTGAATCACGGTTTTCCGACGCAGAAAGCAAGAGCTTGCACGGAATGATATTTGTTCAGGATAATATCATTTTTTGACGCGCAGCTGCACGACCAAAGCTAATGCCATTTCCAAAGTATGGCAACGGCAACTGACATGCAAATGTTGGTGAGCCTCAAATATGTTGCAAAGATGACTGCGCTGTAAACGAAAGCAGCCTTTAAATTGACATTCCTGTCTTGCATGCCTTGTAACCAGCCTGTTGATTAGGGCTATCAATTACGAAGTTAGCGGCAGTGTCGGCGGCGTTTGTTTACGAAAGGGCACAGAAGGTGCGCACGTCTGCGCTAGCCTGCGAAAGGCGTACGAGTTTCAACAGAGCGTACACTTTGCGCACTAAAGCAGCGTAAAGAGCAGCACGTAAAATAAGCGGTATCTAGTGTACTGTTCGAAGACGCATTTATAGAATATTCGAGTATCGCCATACGACGCAGCATACTACAACCCCGTTGACTCCCCTACGTTTTCACCAGATCGTTCGGTCGGCGTATTAAGGCTCGTCGAAAATGCCCGAGCTTAGCCTTATCAAGAAAGCATATGACAAATTCGTAACGCTTGCCACATCGTATACGGCGAGTTTGCCGCAACGACGCTGCCCGCAAAAGCGGCAGACGACGGCGCTCTGGCCGTGTGAGGCCCTATGCTTGAACGGTTTCGCATCAAAGCCGTAGCTGGAAGCGCTTTGGAAATAGTAAATTTCATACTTTTAAAACTCCTTTAGCATCAGTTCAATTGTCTCACAAATTGTCTTACAGTAAACGGAAGGTGTAACTTCGGCAACGCCTTAGCAGCGGAGCTAGAGAACGAAATCGGATCAGCAGAAAATTACTTGTATTGCAGTTCTCACTTTTTCCAAAATCTCGTTACATAACAGCGATCGTCTTCATCAGATTAAGCGCTTATTATTCAAGATCAACAGAGCATGCGTTTCTGTAGGTAGCGAAAGAAATTCGCCGTGTCGACGACTCTGCGCCGACGGACCGCGGCAGCAGGAGCGACCTGTTCCGTCGCGGTGGGGGCGGTGGATACGGGTTGGCTGACAGCGATGGGCGCCAGTTTTTTGTGTGTGTGTGTGTTTACGATGGTATTTGGCATATTTCACAAACATGACTAACTGCACAATTATAGGAGCACAGGAGTACTTATTGCAGGTGGCACGTTTGTAGTTTATTTTGGGTGTATCTTCTCACCGAGTCTCTGGTGTCGAGATGACACATTTCCTCGTCGATCGCATTCAGATGAGTACCTCAAACTCTTTCGATACCTAATGTCGTTTTAATCGAATGTCATTATATTTTCTTGTGTAGCAGCAAAAAAATATTTGAACTGAAAGGGGGTGTTTAATGTCTTCTAACAGGGATGATAGCCCTCTCCAAGTTGCACAAAGAACCACACAAGAACACAGCAGTCTAGGCCTCTACATGCGAGCTCGAGCAGCGCAGCGGCTCTTCGTCGTTCTTCTCCTCGTCTTTGTGACATCCTCGCCTAGTTCATCCTCGTCTTCATAATATCTTCGCAGGGTTCACTACAATTTCCCCCCGAGCGAAGAGGAGCCATTCTGGCGACTTATGGTGAGGGCAAGAGGGGCGGATCGTGGTACGTTTTGAGGCGGCTCACGTGTACAGTTTCGCGGCCGTGATGACGCATGTCCGAAGAGGGAGTAAGTGGCTCCACGATGTAATTCACAGGGGAGGTTTGGCGGACAATGCGGTATGGGCCGTGGTTCGCGGTTCTAAAATTTTGATGACAATCCCGGTGGGGTGCCAGGAACCCAGAGCCAAACAAGGGATCCTGTAGGGAAAACGTGTGGCGTCTGATCTTTGTCGTGACGATACTTTTGGTGGCCTTGCGATTCCGATGTTAAACTGCGGGCTAGCTGGCGGCATTCTTCCGCATGTTTGGCAACGTCTGAAAGGAGAGTCCACTCGGAGGAGTCGGGACGATATGGTAAAATAGTGTCTATTGTGGACGATGCCTCATGCCCATAAAGCAGGAAGAAAGGGCTAAATCCAGTGGTTGACTGCGTGGCGGTATTGTATGCGTACGTAACGAAAGGAATAACAGCGTCCCAGTTGGTCTGATCAGCGGCGACGTACATTGTGAGCATATCTCCAAGACTACGATTGAAGCACTCAGTCAGCCCGTTAGTTTGAGGGTGGTAGGCTGTTGTGGTCCGATGTATGATGCGACATTAAGCCAGTAGAGCTTCAACGACATTGGAAAGGAAGACTCGGCCTCTGTCACTAAGCAGCTCACGCGGCGCGCCGTGGCGAAGAACAAAAGGATGTAGCAAGAACATGGCAACTTCACGTGCAGTAACGGCAGGTAGAGCTGCGGTCTCCGCATATCAGGTGAGGTGGTCGATGCCGATGATAATCCACCGGTTCCCAGAGACCGTGCAGGGAAGTGGCCCGTAAAGGTCAACGCCAAAGCGGTCAAAAGGGTGGGCCGGGCATGGAAGTGGTTGTAAGGGACCAGAAGTACGAGTTGCGGGTGACTTGTGGCGCTGACAGGCGATGCAGGAGCGGACGTATTTGCGAATATAGCCGTACATGCCGCGCCAATAGTAGCGTTGAGAAATTCTCTGGAACGTCTTGACTACACCAGGATGGGCACACTGAGGGTCGGCATGAAAAGAGGCGCAAATTTCTTGTCGTAAATGGCGGGGAATGACGAGAAGCCACCGTCGACCATCAGGCATATAATTGCGGCGGTAGAGAAGACCGTCTCGTAGGGCAAAGTGTGGTGCTTGACGGCGTAAAGTCCGAGAAGGCGCAGCGTTTGGAGAAGTGGACACGATGTCAATAAGAGATGCGAGCCACGGGTCTTTTCGCTGCTCCGCAGGCATATCAGCGATTGTTAGAGACGAGAAGATGGGATCAGCCGCCGAGGAGCAAACAGGTTCGATGGATAGGGGAGAACGAGACAGAGCGTCGGCGTCGATGTGTTTACGGCCAGAGCGATATATAACGCGGATGTCAAATTACTGAAGGCAGAGAGCCTATCATGCGAAACGGCCGGACGGGTCTTTAACAGAGGACAGCCAACATAACGCGTGGTGATCCGTGATGACGTCAAACTGGCGACCGCAGAGGTAGGGTCGGAATTTCGTTAGTGCCCACACAATGGCCAAACACTCCTTTTCCGTAACTTAGTAGTTGCATTCAGCTTTGGAGAGGACGCGACTCGCGTACGCGACGACGTATTCTTGAAAGCCATTTTTCCGTTGAGCCAAAACCGCTTCGAGGCCAACACCACTCGCATCAGTATGGACCTCGGTAGGTGCTGTGGGGTCGTAGTGGCGAAGGATTGGTGGCGAAGTCAAAAGACGGCGCAATTCGGTGAACGCTTAGTCGCACTCGACTGACCACGCTGTTAAGTCACTGTTTCCCCCGAGTAGCTTTGTAAGGGGTGCAATTATAGAAGCGAAATTCCGCACGAAGCGCCGAAAATAGGAGCATAGACCAATGAAACTTCGAAGTTGCTTGAGCGAAACCGGTTTAGAAAACTCCGCCACTGCGCGCAGCTTGGCCGGATCAGGGCGAGCACCTCCCTTAGTGACGATGTGCCCCAAAATGGTCAACTCCTGGGCACCGAAGTGACACTTCTTGAGATTTAGTTGTAGTCCGGCGTCAGTAAAACAAACCAAAACTTGCCGCAAGCACTCTAGGTGCGTGGCGAAGTCGGTGGAAAAGACAACAATGTCGTCCAAGTAGCAGAGGCAGATGTGCCACTTGAACTTCCGCAAGATGTTATCCATCATCCTCTCGAATGTAGCGGGCGCGTTGCACAAACCGAAGGGCATTACATTAAATTCATAGAGGCCATCCGGGGCCACAAATGCGGTCTTCTCTCTGTCACTGGCGGCCATTGGTACTTGCGAGTAACCGGAACGTAAATCAAGAGACGAAAAGTACTCGGCACCTTGGAGGTAATCAAGAGCGTCGTCTATACGCGGCAGGGGGTAATTGTCCTTGTGGGTAATTTTGTTCAGGCGCCGGTAATCAACACAAAAGCAAACTGAGCCATCTTTCTTCTTTATTAGCACCACTGGTGAAGACCAGGGGCTTTGAGACGGGAGGATTACACCACGTTGTAGCATGTCCTCATCTTGCTCACTGATGACGCGATGCTCTGCCGCTGACACACGATAGGGTCGCTGTCGAAAAGGCGAGTTTAGTGTTCCTGTATATGCTCCCGCAGGGAGCAGAGTTGCGCGAAGGTCCGCCATTATGTTCCAAGCTCTACGGGAAAGCCGCTCCTTGCGTCTACAGGGGACTCTGCGAAAAAGCCACTCCTTGGGCGTACAGGGGCTGTGATCACGGCGGGGCAGATGATGTAAAGCAGTTAGCTTTTTTTTATAGACATATTCATCGTGCTCTATTTACAGGCATCATTTTTCCTTGCGCTGTATAAAGGCGCAGGCATCGATGCAAAGCGCATCTTGCATTTTCTGGAAAACATAACATCGAAAACTCATCTGATTCGCATAACATGCTGGCACAGCATGATCTGTCAGAGATGGCGAAACGGCTGCAGTAGCTCGTAGTTGTGACATTAATGATGTAAAAATAAAAGTAATGACAATACTACGCAAGTTTTGCGTGGAAACGTTTTGCATCCCCAGGCAGAAAGAACATTACAATGCACGATTCTGTAGGGATCGTCTGCAATATTAGACGAAGCTTACAACGAAACCCCGCTGCACGCAATGCAAAGCCAGGCAGTATCTAAGGCAATGCAACTGACAGACGGGCGAATTGAACCAATAGCACAGGTCGCAGACTTGCTCGCGCTCCATTATCTTGCAATATATTACCTATAGCACCACATAGGACCGCATTCGTCCACTGAAAATTTTCCATGCTGCGATCGTTCAAACTGCCCTTATCCAGTCGCATGCTTTTTAGCAGCATTCCATTCTTAATATATGAATTTGTCTTTTTCTAACGGCTGCATTCACTGTAATGTAAAATGCTACGATTGTAGCATTCCATTTTGTATTTTAATATTCATCTCCATTTCTGTCCCACCGCCCTAAATACCATCGTTATCAGAGGGTCTTTCAGGGCTTTTTGATAAGTAGAACAGTTAACCAAAGCAGGCAAATCTAGTTAGCATGCAGACATAGACTGGCAACCTACTTCTGTGCAAGATATAGGGATTAGAAAAACACTTTACAAACAGCTTGTATTTAGAACTTTATTGTATACAGCCGACTAGTGTTCCTGTAACAGGTACACTACATAACACCATTACCGCAGAATAACTAGAGAGGCTAAAGAGATTGTACTTGACAATCACTGTACACTTCACTGTAATGCTGAACACGCAGATGGACATGCAGGCCCTGTGCAGAAACACTGGTAGTCATTAAAGGCCATAACACCATAAAGGGGTAGACACTAGTTTTCCATTGACTTTTTTTATTTGGGATAATGCATGGCGTAGAAAGACAAAGGTTATTTCTGAAAGGTAAGCATGAGTCACCACATTGTAGTTTGTGTGTGGCTGGTTAATAATATAGAGCATCTATTTTCAGTTTCAGACTAGGCTGCCAAATGGTGGTTGCAGCGTCAGGAGGA
The DNA here is from genome assembly GCF_055883805.1 of Amblyomma maculatum. Lineage (NCBI taxonomy): Eukaryota > Metazoa > Arthropoda > Arachnida > Ixodida > Ixodidae > Amblyomma > Amblyomma maculatum. The sequence goes on from NW_028146745.1 coordinate 3,676,137, forward strand.
AGTAGACACAATGTCAGCCATACAAATATCATTTGAGTACAATATTGGAGTAAATCATAGGCGCTGCCCTGTTATAAAAGAAAAGAAGAGAAACCAGGAAAGACGTTCAACACGGTTAAGTGTCTTCAGCTGAAAACTGTTTGAGGAGGTATAGGTTGAGCGGTCGCTCTAGCTCTAGCACCCGGTCTTCTTTCGTGGTTCCTGCACACAGATAAAAATATGTTGCCTGAAGACACTTCATGCTTAACCACAGTGCGAGAAGTGCAATAGTTTAAGTGACAGAAGGAGAATCTGTGGCACAAGGGTCGACTACCCAACAGTGCCAAGCAGTTGAGGACAACAGCCAATTGAGGAACACAAGAGCTCTGTATAAGACAATCAAAGATATCAAAGCAAGCTCCTCTGCTAAGTGGGCGTGATAAAGGACAAACGAGGCAGGGTCCTCGCTGAAGTGTCGGAGATAAAGAAGAGGTGGCGAGAATACACAGAAGAACTGTACAAGAAAGACCCGGATGTGCAAACCCAACATAAGACGGTTGTGATCAACGATCTCAAGCCGGGCATCCTAAAGAGTGAAGTTGAATGGGCCTTAGCCAGGCTTGCTAAGAACAAAGCTAGCGGAATTGATGGCATTCCAGCTGAGTTGCTTCAAAACCTTAACGATGACACTGTTAATGTTCTGTATAACCTATGTCAGCAAATTTGGACAACTCTGCAGTGGCCACAGGATTGGAGAAAGTCAGTTTACATCACCATTCCAAAGAAAGCCAGTGCCAAAGATTGTTCTAACCACCGCACGACCGCGCTAATTTCGCATGCTAGCAAGGTTATGTTGAGAATTCTCCAAGGTAGGTTGCGGCAGCATGTGAATCGGGAGCTTCTGGAAGTGCAAGCTGGGTTTTGCAAGGAAAGAGGAACGAGAGACAAGATTGCAAACCTTCGCTGGATCATGGAAAAAGAAAGAGAGTTCCAGAAACACGTCTACTTCTGCTTTATTGATTATGCAAAAGCGTTTGACTGCGTAGATCAATGTGGCAATCTCTCCAAGAGATAGGAGTTCCAATTCACCTCATCTGTCTCCTCAGCAACCTGTATGAAGGACAAGAGGCCACAGTCAGAACTGAGCATGGTCTTACTGATCGGTTCCCGATTAAGAAAGGAGTCAGACAGGGCTGCATACTGTCGCCCTGCCTATTTAACCTATATGCTGAGTGCATCATGAAGAAGGCCGATCTGGGCGAGTCTTCAGCTGGAGTGAATATTGTTGGAAAACTTAACAAAAACCTTAGATATGCGGATGATATCACTTTAATGCAGAAAGTAAAGTGGAACTCAAGACACTTCTGATGCACGTACAAGAAGAGAGTGAGAAGTTTGGGCTTAAACTGAGAATTAAAAAGACGAAGATCATGGCGTCTTGCCCTATCAAGCCCTGGAGCATCAAGGGACAAGAAGTGGAAGCCGTGACAGATTTTCTCTTCCTGGGCTCCAAGATCACCCCGCAAGGTGACTGCAGCCATGAAATTAGGAGACGCCTGCTTTTGGCAAAGAGAGCCATGGCAAGCCTTAACCACCTAGCAAAGAGTAGAGACATCAGACTGCCAACCAAGATCCGTATAACTCGTGTTATGGTCTTTCCAGTTTTGATGTATGGATGCGAGAGTAGGACTGTGAATAAGGCTGACCACCGAAGAATTGACGCGTTTGAATTGTGGTGCTGGCGGAGACTGTTGAGAGTTCCTTGGACTGCCAGAAGATCAAATCAGTCGATATTGTCGACCATAAACCCTGACTGATCATTGGAGGGTCAAATTCTAAAGTTACAGCTTAGCTACTTGGGTCATCTGATGAGAAGAGAGGAGTCGTTGGAGAAAGCTTAGATCTTGGGAAACGTTGAGGGTTACCGGAGAAAGGGTAGGCAGCGAACGCGATGGTTAGATGGCATCCTCGAGGCGCTGCAGATGAAGGTATGTGATGTCAGGAAAAAAATGACAGACCAGAAAGCGTGGCGTCATATGGTCCATAGGGTCACAAAGAGTCGGACACGACTGAACGACTGAACTGAACCCAACTTATTGTTAGCAATAGTAGGCTCAGAAAGTGGACCATTGCCTCACCTTCCAACGCTGAAGTAGCCTGCCGTTTAGATGGTACGCAAAGGGTCGCTGGCTGCTCTGTCATTTCTATTGCCCCAACTTCCAATGCTAATGCAGGTTGCCATTTCGGCGGTGCGTAAGGTTTCACTGGCTGCTCTGGCATTTCCAATGCTAAAGGAGGCTTCCCAAGGTGGTATGTTAGGTGTTGCTGGCTACACAGTAGTTTCCGAACCTACAGAATTTGGATTTTATAAAGATAATCCTAATCTTCAATCTTCATGTCCTTTGCTGGACACTAAAATATCCCGTATGTTGATACTGAATGCATTTCTGGGCAGTCACAGGTGTAGCACTCTGAAAGGGCTGTTCAGGTGTTACCGTTCTTTTGTCATAAAAATGAATAATGAACACTGTGCACCTCATAATTTTCATGCACTAGACAGCTATTGTGTGATCAAGCTGAATGCAATCACTTAATGTTGATCTGGACGTCTGAACTGTTTTCCAGTGCCTGCAAAGGCGTATCTGCATGAACAAGAGTACATTGTTGACATTGCAATGAATGAAGAGTTAGTTCCAAGCCTGCAGAATTAGTATTAACAAAGAAAATCCTAATGTTCAGTATTCATATTGTTCACTGGACACTAAAAGATCTCATATGCTGATAATGAATGCATGTTCTGGGCAGTCACAAGCGCAGCACACTGATGCGGCTGTTCAGGGGAAAAAGGCAGAATGAAAAATGTGCACCTCATAATTTTCATGCACGTCACAGCTACTGCGTGATCGAGCTGAATGTATTAACCTAACGTCGGTTGGGACGGCTCATCAGCCATGCTGTTTTCCAGTGCCTGCAAAGGCATGTCTGCATGAAAAAGAGTATATTGTTGGCATTGCAATGAATGAAGAGTTAGTTCCAAGCCTACAGAATTAGTATTATACGAAGAAAATCCTAATGTTATGGTGAGTATTCATATCATGCACTGGACACTAAACGATCTCATATGCTGATACTGAATGCATGCTCTGGACAGTCACAGGCGCAAAACACTGATATGGCTGTTGAGGTGAAAAAGGCAGAATGAAAAATGTGCACCTCACAATTTTCATGCACGACGCAGCTACTGCATGATAGAGCTGAATGTATTCACCTATCGTCGGTGGGGGCGGCTCAACAGCCATGTTGTTTTCCAGTGCCTGCGAAGGCGTGTCTGCATGAACAAGAGTACATTGTTGATATTGCAATGAATGAAGAGTTAGTTCCAAGCCTACAGAATTAGTATTATACAAAGAAAATTATAATGTTCAGTATTCATATCGCGCACTGGACACTAAAAGATCTCATATGCTTATACTGAATGCATGTTCTGGGCAGTCACAGGCACAGCACACTGATACGGCTGTTCAGGTGAAAACAGCAGAATGAAAAATGTGCACCTCACAATTTTCATGCACGTCACAGCTATTGTGTGATCGAGCTGAATGTATTAACCTAGCGTCGGTGGGGACGGCTCATCAGCCATGCTGTTTTCCAGTGCCTGCAAAGGCATGTCTGCATAAAAAAGAGTACATTGTTGGCATTGCAATGAATGAAGAGTTAGTTCCAAGCCTACAGAATTAGTATTATACGAAGAAAATCCTAATGTTCAGTATTCATATCGGTGAAAACAGCAGAATGAAAACTGTGCACCTCACAATTTTCATGCACGTCACAGCTATTGCGTGATCCAGCTGAATGTATTAGCCAAACGTCGTTGGGGACGACTCATCAGCCATACTGTTTTCCAGTGCCTGCAAAGGCATGTCTGCATAAAAAAGAGTACATTGTTGGCATTGCAATGAATGAAGAGTTAGTTCCAAGCCTACAGAATTACTATTATACGAAGAAAATCTTAATGTTCAGTATTCATATCGTGCACTGGACACTAAAAGATCTCATATGCTGATACTGAATGCATGATCTGGGCAGTCACAGGCACAGCACACTGATACGGCTGTTCTGGTGAAAAAGGCAGAATGAGAAATGTGCACCTCCCAATTTTCATGCATGACACAGCTATTGCGCGATCGAGCTGAATGTATTCACCTAATGTCGGTGTGGACAGTGCAACAGCCATGCTGTTTTCCAGTGCCTGCAAAGGCGTACCTGCATAAGCAAGAGTACACTATTGGGATTCCAATGAATGGAGAGTTAAGAGCATTGCATGCTTGGAAATTCCAAATGGTTCACTCAGCAGAAAAGATGGTAGGAACAACATCTGGCTTGAGTCGTTTCCTTCCTTTGAAGTAGGACCACTCAAACTGGGCTGCTGTGAAATGATCCTGCATAGGATTATGTGCAGAAGAAAACATGTACGAACACTGTTGACTGCATTTGTATTTAAAAAAGGTCCATGTGCAACAGGTGATGCATAGTGCAATCATGGTTCCTTTGTGGGGTTTAACATCCCAAAGGGACTCAGGTTATGAGAAACGCGACAGTGCAATCCTGAATTCATGACAATTTATTATGACCCCCGAAATGGAAGTGTGCAATAAATAGCAGTAATGATGCATTACCACATTCCGCGCAATTTTCCACCGTTCCCGCTGGTGAATTTACGATCAGAATTTTAACCGCAGCTTTGCGGTTACGTTAAGTGTAGTACACAGTGGCGAATGAACGGCAACATTGACACGCAACTGAACCGCTAGTAAGAAAATCGAGACATCAAAATTACGGAAAAGGATACAGTTTATACCTGCTAAAACCACAATCAGCGAGAGAAAAAGCCAGCACAACAGATAGTTTTTGGGCAAGTTATGAATCGCGTTGTTTAGTTACTTTCAGACGTACATTAGCTTCGCGTTAAATTCTGCAATTCACTGTCGTTCGTTACCCTATTCACTAAACGGCGATGCTAGAGTAAAAACAGACTTACATTAGTGGATAGGTAGGGGGAAATATAAGGAAGGCACGTAAAATATTGCGCGGAAAGTAATAACGTGGTTCACGAAACGATGAGGTGACAGTCAGTAAAAGCAGGAGATGTAGCAATATATACCGCCAGCATATTATACTGCAAAAGCTGATGTCTTACACTTGGGGGCACGCCACCGCCATGAATGTGGTCATGAATACGCCCTTTCTACTGCAGGCTATCCTGTATTCGGTTCCAGTGCTTTCTGGCTACTACCATGCCAGTCCACCCTTGACTCTGAATTTCGACGGGCCGGCCTACTACCTTCCCGAGCCGCTCATGGCAGATGACGAAGAAGCGTTGCCACCGCCTATTCTTGCCTTCGTACCTTCCTTCATCTGGCAACCACGCGGGACTATCAGCGCTGGAAATCTGTGTAGTCTTCATAAAGCGCGGCCGTTCTTGTGCCAGTTGGGGCACGCCACCGGCATGAATGTAGTCATGAATACGCCCTTTCTACTGCAGGTTAGTTACTTATCTCAACCTTGCATTCGTTCGAGCGATCCATTCTTTTTTGCGGTGTTGTGCACCTTTGACACTCTTGAATCTTGGCGTAGACTGATTTGTCAGTCATGTTTTGCATACTGTGTTAATGCCTATCTCACATTGTTACTGCTTGGGCTGTCCGGGGACATTGAGCTGAATCCAGGTCCGGACCCTGACTCACGCGCATCGCTTGAATCCATTTCATCGGCACTTGCGCGCATCGAGCTCACCCAGAACAATATACTGTCGGAAGTTTCGGTAATACGAGACGCTCAAAAAAGCATAGAAAGCATGGCTTGTAGTCTTTCGAATCGCGTTGATGCGCTTGAAAAGATTGTGGATAGTTACCAATCCGAGGAAAACAGCTCTAGATCAGCCACTAACCCTACCATCGAGAAGTTATCTTTAGATATCAAGACACTTACGAGGAAATGTGATGACTCTGAAAATCGTCTTCGTCGCGCAAACCTGCTCTTTCTTGGCATCACGGATGTAAAGGGCGAAACTTGTGCATAGACGGAGTCGAATGTTATTACGTTTTGCTCTGAGATACTTGGTTTAAACATCGATAGCTCCGAAATTTAGCGAGCCCATAAACTTGGTCGCTTCCGAGAATCAAAAAATCGGCCCATTATAGTTAAGCTAGCCAATTACAAAACAAAGTGTAACATCCTCTCTGCTGGGCCTAAGTTGAAAGATCTGCCGTATTCCGTACGCGAAGATTACTCGGCGCGTGTTCGATTTGTCCGTGGAAAACTATTTGCATATGGGCAGCAGAGCTCTTCTAATTTCAAGATGCGCTTTGACAAGCTTATCATTGGCAATAAAGTGTACATGTATGACGATGACACCGACTCCGTGCATGAACTAAAAACATAGCAGTCACCACGAAAACACCGGCGCCCGGTCTCGCCGCCATATCAGCCTGTTCAAGCTCCCACCAGTGCGCCTGCGTGTCGAACTATGTCGTTCGTAGTTTCATACCGAAGAAGGAAACTGTGGAAACTATCCTAAAAGACAATCAAAGTAATATTGCGGTATTCACCGAAACATGGTTGACTCCGGACATCAGTAATGATGAACTGCTTGACGACATATGTCATCTTTCACCGTTCATAGGCTCGACAGGGCCGGTCGTAGGGGCGGTGGCGTTCTTGTACTAATAAAATCGGTTATACATTCCTTCACTATTGATGTTACATGTCACCATGAAATTCTCTGTGTAAACTTTTCTCCTCCCGAAAGCACAAATATACTGATTGCCTGTTATCGCCCACCGGATTGTGATACCTCTTTTACTAACGATCTGCACTTGGTCCTTCTTGATTTGAATTTTCGCTTTCCTAACGCCAATTATATTCTTTGTGGCGATTATAACTTTCCAGATATTGATTGAATGAGCTTATCTGCATCCTCCCGCTTTTCCAAAGATTTTATTGACCTAGCTCTTATGTTTAATCTTGCCCAAACTGTAAGCATGCCAACTCGCAATAATAACACACAGGATCTAGTTCTTTCCACCAATCCTGATTTGATACAGTCAATGCAATGTGTCAATGGTGTGAGCGATCACAAAATGCTGCTATTTGACTTATCCTTCCCAGCCCCTGTTCGACAGAAATCCATAAAACACATACGTGACTACAGGCGGGCAGACGGGTCTGGTATTAACGAAGAGTTAGAAATATTTTACCATTCCTTCCGTGAAACTGCCTCTCTAAAATCTGTGCACGAAAACTGGCTGTTATTTAAGCACAAACTTTTATCACTCATTCATAAGTACGTTCCTCTTCTTTCTATTCGCGGTAATACAGAAAACCCGTGGTATTCGAACGTTTTGAGAAAGCTATCCCGAAAGAAAAAACGCCTTTTCGTGCAGAGAAGACATCACATTCTGAACTTAAATGGGAAAAATTTTTTACTTGCCTGAAGGAATACACAGCTTTTGAGACAATCAAAGAAAAAGTTTCATCACCAGTACCTACTCTGCATTCTTCGTACCAACCCCCAAAAATTCTGGAATATTCTTGCACCTACGCGTAGTAAAAGCCATAACATTTCCTTACTTAATCACGACAACTCCCCAGTGCCGATTGATCAGCGTTCCGATGTCATGAATTCATACTTTTCTTCTATTTTCACTCGAGAACCTACCCTGAACACACCCAACCTACCTCCTTTAAACTTTGCTCAGATGCCCCCCATTCACATCAATTCTGAAGGAATTGAAAAATTGATCGACAGCTTAAAGCTGTCAAGTAGCCCTGGTCCTGAAATATACCTGCGAAGGTGCTTAAGTCCACCAAAGTTATTTCCAGCCTTATCTTTCAGATCATATTCACCCAGTCCTTAGTTAGCAGTTCGATTCCGGATGACTGGAAACTAAGTAGAGTATCCCCAGTGTTCAAATCAGGAAACCACTCCAGTCCATCCAATTATCGCCCTATTTCGTTAACTTGCATAGCCTGTAAAATAATGAAACACGTCATCTACTCCCAAGTTGCAAGCCACCTCGATAATAACTCATTTTTCTTTAAGAACGAGCATGGCTTCCGCCCCGGTCTTTCCTGTGAGACTCAGCTCTTTGAATTTACTACTGATCTTCACTTTAACCTTGACTCATCTTTCAAAACCGATCTCATATTCCTGGACTTTTCCAAAGCATTCGATCGCGTCCCTCATAAAAGACTGATGTTTAAACTTTCACGCCTTTGTATTGATCCATTAACTTTATCCTGGATTAACTGCTTCCTCATGAACCGCTTTCAATACACCGTCATCGGAGGGCATCATTCCGCCACACACGAAGTAATCTCGGGCGTGCCGCAAGGATCCGTGCTTGGGCCATTGCTGTTCCTCATCTTTATAAATGACCTCCCCTCTGGCATAGCATCATCCATTCGCCTGTTCGCCGACGACTGCGTCTTATACCGTCGCATTTCTTCTCACGATGACCAAGTAACCCTTCAAAACGACTTACGTAAAATTGATACCTGGTGCTCAGACTGGATGATGGAACTGAATGTAACCAAATGCAAATTCATGCAGGTGTCACGTAAACGTTCTAATATTTCCTATACATATTCACTAAAGGCAACTATCATATCACAGGTTGAAACTTACAGCTATCTCGGCGTCCTAATCAGCAGTAAACTAACATGGAATGAGCACATCACCAAACTAGCTGCTGACACTTCGCGAACTCTAGGCTTTATTAGAAGGTCACTTTCACTATCACCTCCATCCATTCGCAAACTTGCGTACGAAACTTTTATTCGCCCGAAGCTCGAATACGCATCTGCAATTTCATCCCCTCATCAAATGTACTTAACGAAATTGAATCCATCCAGAATCGCGCACCCCGTTTTATATCTTGAAATTATGTCTTTCGTTTCAGCATCAGCAGTATTAAGACATCTCTCGGTATCAGCTTTTTAGCCCTAAGACGCAACATTTCTCGCCTATGCCTGTTTCATAACCTGTACCACAACTTCCACCATCTCCGTGATTCTCTGTTAGTTCCACCATTGCGCACATCATCTCGTCTGTTCAACTTCATGAGCATCCACCGCTTACATGGATCTACTAACGCCTTTAATAGGTGTTTTCTACCAGCCGCAATTCAAGAATGGAACCAGCTTCCCGAACACATTGTAACCGAACGTGACCCTACTAGATTTAAAGAACGCTTGACATGTCATTTCGCTTCATAACCGATTGTTTCCTCTTCCTTTTTTTTTGCAGTGCCTCCTTTATTTGAATTGCTGTATTTGAGCATTTTGGCTTTTTGTACCTATGTTTAGACCATGAACGATTGTTATCTTTATGTGTTACCTCCCCCCCCCACTTATGTAATACCCCACCCGGGGCCTTTAAGGGTATAATAAATGATAATGATGATGATGATGAAAAAGAGAAGTTCTCAAGTGCACCGCGAGGAATTCGAGCGATGAAGTTGGCAGATGCGCAAGCAAATTAACGTGTCTAGGGATCGCCCAAAAGTTAATAAACAAAGCATTTTACAGAAAACAAGCTCAAAGAATGCATTCAGATGAAATGAAAAGAACTTACCTCACATATTCGAGCTCCTTTCGGGGCTGTTTCACGCGGCCCACAGTTAAAAGCCACTGAAGTCTCCGATGTAAAACTAACCTTCCGCAGGGCACTGAATAAAACACTTTGCCGCTTTCGGTGCGGTTTGCGCAGTTTGGCGCACTGCTCCCCGTCATATTTGAAGAGAACGTTCTGCACTGCGCAGCCATGCCATTAGAGCGCACACAAAAGGTGGGAACACACTGCAGAAACCGATGCGACGACAGCTGACGGCACTGCAAGCGGCGAGAAAAATGTTTCGCCTGTAAAGTTGGCTCCTCCTGTTGCGCTTGGCGAGTTGACTCCTCCTTCGAATGGAACGTTTGACGTCATCGCCAAGAGCGACGCAGGGATGTCAGTCGCGCAACTCTGCTCCCTAGGGAGCATATACAGGAACACTAGGCGAGTTAGAGCCGGTCTGAATGTGATGCGTGACTGTGGAAGTGCGGCCGGGTGGTGTGTGGGCGGCGTCGACAGCAGAGCGAAACGTCTGTAAAAGGGCCACAAGCTGCGTCCGGCAGGCGGAAGGAAGAGCGTCATCTATGGCGTTTTGGAAGAAGTCATCTGGCAACGAATCAGGGGTCGAATCGGACTGCAGAGCATCGATCTAGTTACTACGGTAGGTTTTGGAGGCGTCTAGGTTAGAGAGGAGGTTGGCTGGCTGAACAGAACCGGGAGATTGCCCACGTAGCAGAGTAATAGGGCGCGGAGACGGATTGTAGATGAGTAGCATCGTGAAGCCACCGTAAGCATCGAGAACAGCAGACGGCAGCGGCAGGTGCTTGCGATGGATGAAGGATGCAGACGGCGTAAATAAAACACTAACGGCTGACACGGCAGGACACGATAAAGGCACAAGGACACAAGCCTCTGGTGCTACGTCTACATCTTCAGCGATGGTAAGCTTTTGAGGACACACTGAACTGTTGTCGTCGGGCAGTGCGTCGCACCGTGCAGAAAATTCCACTTCAGCTCGGGCGCAATCGATCACGGCGTTATTTTTAGACAAGAAGTCCCATCCGAGGATTCCGTCTTGGGAGCAAGACGACAAAACTACGACCTCAACACTGTACAAAACACCTTCAATGACGACACGTGCTGTACATGCTGCTAAATGTGCAATCCTCTCTTCACTAGCAGTGCGGAGTGACAAACCATCAAATGATGTCACTTTGTGTAATCGTCGGCAGAGTCGGGTGCTGACACTGCAGCACCCGTATCGACCAGCGCATATACGGACAGACCATCGATAGAGATCACTATAACGTTCGTGGGCAAAATTTGAGGCCTTGAGCTTTTCGCAGAGCACACAGTTCTTGCCTCAGGAACCGCTGAGCTTAGTTTCCCTCGTCAGCAGGTGGTGGTCGCCGGCGCATTGGTGACAGTGACCGGCGCCACGAAGAAGGAGAACGACGGGTTGTATACGAACGCTATTCTGTGGCGTACGCAGGCGGAGAGTGGGCAGAATGAAGCAGCGGTGGGGAGCAATCAGAAGACGCAGGCTCGGGAGGCGCGGCCATGCGACGACGACACCGACGAGCCACATGTCAAGCGAAACCACAGTAGTAGCAAATTGGGCGATTGTCCGAAGTACGCCAAGGGTTGTAATAGCGCGGAGTGGAAGGATGAAGCGGAGCCGTTTGAGGAAGCGGTGCAGGGCGCATGACAGGCTGCATGGGTAATGACGGCTCAAGCGGTGGCCGCGCAGCCACAGCTGCGTAGGTCAAAGGGGCTGGAACAGCAGGTTGACTACACTGGACTGGTGCTCCGACGTTTGTCAAAGGAGCAACAGAAGGAACTTCAGGAAGCGTGGGAAGTGCTTCTGCGACTTGTTGGCTGATGACTTGTTGCAACTTAGGCACCAAAGGAGATGGAGCGTCAGGACGTTGGTGAACGAGTGATAGTTGACGGGCAACTTCTCGAACAAACTGTTTTATTTGTGGCAGCAAGGACGACTGGTCTGTGTCAGGTGTTAAAGCTGCAAGAGGTTCCTGGTGTGAGAGCGAAGACCGAGTGATGTTGCGGCGCTTACGTAATTCATCAAAGTGTTGGTATGCATTGATGACATCGACGACGGTTGCTGGATTTCTGGCCAGAAGCATCTGGAACACGTCATCATCAATCCCTTGCAAAATGTGACCAATCTTGGCATGGTCTGGCACTGAAGCGTCCACGCGCTTGCAAAAGTCTACAACATCTTCAAAATAACTGGTAAAAGTTTTGCCAGGAAGCTGTGCACGGCCGCCCAGGCGTTGCTCAGCACGCAGCTTGCGCACGGCAGGTCGGCCGAAGATATCGGCAAAACTGGTCTTGAAAGCAGACCACGAAGTGATGTCGGCCTCATGATTGCGGAACCACAGGTTGGCCACGTCCGTTAGGTAGATTATTACAATATTGAATTTTCTGGCGTCCCTTTGATTGTGAGTACTAACCCGCTCATATGAAGCCAGCCAGTCTTCCACCTTATGGTCGCCGGTTCCGCTGAATATAGGAGGATCCCGCTGGCGCAAAGCTCCAGCGCAGAAGACGGCGGACGAAGGCCCGGTTGGACTAGAGGTGCTTGCGTCGGTCATGACTGTTGACGGAAGTGTGCGGCTTCGAAGCTCCAGGACGGCAGGAAATCCTCACCTCCACCATGTGAAAAGGGGTGTTTAATGTCTTTTAACAGGGATAATAGCCCTCTCCAAGTTGCGCGGAGGACCACACAAGAACACAGCCAGTCTAGGCCTCTACAAGCGAGCTCGAGCAGCGCAGCGGCACTTCGTTGTTCTTTTCCTCGTCTTTGTGACATCCTCGCCTAGCTTATCCTCGTCTTCATAATATCTTCGCAGGGTTCACTACAGAACAATCTTCATTCGATGGCAAATGTATTAAATTTGCCGTGTGGCAGGGCTGAGTGATAACTGCGTTTTCAGTGTTTTCTGCTTGTCATTGCACCTTCCGTGAACACTTCTTGTTTAAACTTGGTTGCCTCCGCTGCCGGGAATATTAGTTCAGTTCAGTTCAGTCGTTCAGTCGTGTCCGACTCTTCATGACCCTATAGACCGTATCACGCCAAGCTTTCCGGTCTCTCACTATCTTCCTAACATCACATAGTTTCATCTGCAGTGCCTAGAGGATGCCATCTAACCATCGCATTCGCTGCCTACCCCTTCTAAGGTGACCCTTGACCTTTCCCAACATCAAATCTTTCTCCAGCGACTCTCTTGTCGCCAGATGACCAAAGTAGCTGAGCTTTAACTTTAGAATTTGACACTCCAATGAGCAGTCAGGGTTTATGGTCGACAATATCAACTGATTTGATCTGGTCGTCCAAGGAACTCTCAAGAGTCTCCGACAGCACCACAATTCAAACGCGTCAATTCTTCGGCGGTCAGCCTTCTGCACAGTCCAACTCTCGCCTCCATACATCACAACTGGAAAGACCATAGCACGAGTTATACGGATCTTGGTTGGCAGTGTAATGTCTTTGCTCTTTACTAGGCGGTCAAGGCTAGCCATGCCTCTCTTTCCCAGAAGAAGGCGTCTCCTAATTTCACGGCAGCAGTCTCCTTCCGAGGTGATTTTGGAGCCCAAAAAAAGTCTGTCACAACTTCCACTTCTTGTCCCTTGATGCTCCTGGACTTGATAGGGCAATGTTCTTTTTAATGTTCAGTTTAAGCCCAAACTTCTCATTCTCTTCTTGTATGCGCATCAGACGTCCCTTGAGTTCCACTTCACTTTCTGCCATTACAATATGCATTAGATTTGTGAATGCTTAGCCAGACAATATTTAGCATGCATTGACATCGCACAGCACATGTTTGCATATTGCGTTTCGCCTCCAAAAACACGGGTGGCGTGGTCAACTTCGGTTCCGCTAACTCAATCGTCCTCAGTAGCTTGAGCCGCTGCGGCAGGTTATTGAACAGACATTTTCCAATATGCGTTTTGAAACTTGCCATGCAATTACTTTGAAGACCAGAGCCAGAGTTCCTTTTAGGTGACAAGATTACGAAAACAAAACATGTCGCTGCACTTGATATTTAGTTCAAAGGTTCTAGAGCTTGTTATAAAGCGCGCTGCAATTCCGCAGTTGGGCGCGATGGTGATACAAATGAAATGAAGATGATACTACAATAATAAAATAGGATATAACATTTAAATCTAATATGCTTTTGGCTAACCTGTGATGCAGCTTTTCAGATATTGCATGTGCTGATATCTCACTTCCCCATGAAATTATCTACCCGATCTGCATTTTTGACAACGGAATAGATGAAATCCATCCTGTACAGGCAGTGGTAAAGCGCAAGCATGAAAAATCTGAACTCTTGATACAGGAGCCCAATATGCGCTATTTTTCTGATGCTCAGAATGCTGGTTTACAAGCTCACTGGCTTTTCATGCGGTCGCACCGGTACGAAATCACTCGCAGTTTCGACGACGCTGCCTAGTTTGTTGTAGCAATTCATTGCATGTAAACGAAGCAAGCGTGTACGATTAAGCAAATAAAGAACATTGGTTCAATGGTCAAGGAATGAACTAATTAACGTGGCGTTGTAATGAAAGCGGGGCACTCAAAATGAGCTCCACTACGTACGCAGCCTTGTTGACGCCCGTCTACAGGAGACACTTGATGCATATGGAGGTGATGTAGTTTCAGACGGCCGTGATTTTGAAAGCATGTCCACTATTATAAAGGGTGATCCCCTTGTGCACACTGTCACCGCGGAAATGCCCGCGAGACACGCACGAACGGCGGGTCGCACGCGCGCACCACGACCACGCTTGCGGCATAAGGCCCGTCTCGGGTTCCGACGGCCACCGCTACGCGGCTTTCTGTGGCGCCCCTATAGGCGCTGCGCATGGCGTTTATGCATGGACTAATCAGCATTGAGTAAGCAAGGTCACCATTACTCGACCCGGTTGGTGTCTACATGAACTCGCTTTCTAGTGAGTAACTATCACAGCGGAGCGTAGCGTCGAGATTCGAAGTTATTGTGAGTTTCTCACTCGGATTTGATCCTATTGCCTTTTACTATTGAGAGTTTCGATTATTATTTTTTATCGCTGATGAGAACTAAAAAGCATTCAATTTCAGTGGCGCTGCTCGCCGCTCCAGAGACTTTTTCATATCCCAGAGTTCCCCATAACTCGACTCCCAGACTCGGCAGCGTCTACATGCCTTTAAATAAGCGGATCAAGCGAGTTAACCTAACCCCTGCAAGCCAGTTAACGCGACCCGCTCTGCCGCCTATGTTACTCGACCCGACTATGTAAAAATGCACCGCACAACAGATGTTTTTACTCGGCCGGCGTAATCGACCTGATTTTATCGAGCTCATGTGTACAGGGGCTGAACGCACGTTTAACAAGTAACAATGCTGCTAAGAATTCAATCTATTGTCTTCTTGCTCCATCCAGTTTTCTGAAAAAATATCTTGTGTAACAAAGGAGGATATTTGGAGTTAAGCAGCTAAGCAACACAAGATCCATATGCGTGCTTCAACGCATGACCCCTCAACGCATTTACAGTTGCCATTTGCTTGGTCATGTGGCAGTTCACTAAAATAACATGATAGAAAAACAGCGCAAAAGACGTGCACGGAGGTGAAGAACGGAGGTCTTTTGCGCTGTTTTTCTATCATGTAACCATACCAACTCGCCCAGATGTCTCTTCTTTTTCACTAAAATATCTGACCAGACATGACAATCAAAAAAACAAATCGAGGTATCATATCTACTTTTAATAAGACATACAAAAGCCGTCTGGCATAGTTTTCGTTGTTGGCATAGCATTCAGAGACTGCGGGAGCTCGGAAGAGTTTGATACGTCTTATTTTGTTTGGCAGTTGCAAGTGAATGCAGAAAAAGAAATATGAATAGAGAATATAAGGCATGGCAGCATCCCGAAATGAACCTATAATGGACAAGTGATGGACACTGTGTATCATAAATGGCGTCACTGGTCACATCAAACACAGAAAATTGTTCTTGAGTATGACCACTTTGAAGCCCAGGAGATGGGTTGGTTGTGGGCATGTAGTTGGAAATGGGCAGTCCTTTTGAGAGGTGGGCGACAAGATCACTACCACCTATTTTGGGAAAGCCTGGCAAGCATTCAGGCAAAGCTGCACATATGTAGGCGCAATAAAAGCACAAGCAATGCACCCCTGAATGAGCAGCTGCACAAATAATTTTCTTTTGAGATGCTGCTCACCCCTACAGCACAGTAGGCAAGCCTGCTCATGTTTTCCGAACTCCGAAGCATATGCAAAACAAACTGAATGTTCTCTAAAAATGGGAAAATTTGAAAGAGTACTTCATTATGACCTCCTTTCTGTAAATGTCTTGCTCTAGGGTTACAGAATAAATTCATTGCAGCTGCGAATAAAGCGAGTTGGGAGCTAATGGAAAATCTCCATGGCTTGGGGAGAGAGCTTTCTATAATTGTCGCTTTGAGCAAAGTAAATAGTCTGGTTTAGGTCACATTGTAATTACATCTGCATGGCTGAAGCCGGTGTAAGCAACCAGCAATGTACAAGCAATCAGTAACTGCATATCTGTATGAAGAAATACATATAGTGCAGGCAGCAGTAATGGAGGGAGAGTGGAAGGCAAACAACCTGAGCAATACTGAATGGATTTCTTCTCTGCAACCTCAATACATGCTTCCTGCGAATTCTTGTAATGCAAGCCTAATCAAATACACTAAATATTTTATGGCATAAAGCGCCTGCACCTCCCAAGTCGAGTGTTGCGCAAATGACCACTACTTGGTCATTTCAATAAGCTATGTTTGTTATTGTGCTATTACACCACAGGTTCACTCCATCTTGCCTCAACTTGAAATAGTCATATACTGTTGAAAAATGCAGCGAAATATAGCACCAGCTATTAAAGTACTGCCACGGACACGAAGGATATTATTTTCTGCATACTATGGGCAAGACTGTGAACAAGTAAGTCTTGAGTTAAAAAGGCAGAAAAAAGCATATAGCACGCAATCATATAGCAAAAAGCCACCAGAGTAGTTAAAACCAATATATGAATACAAAACAAAGGCAACATGTCATACCTACCGAGGCAATCTTTCTTTACACACAGCATGTTTCATGCCAACGTTCCTAAAGTTTTTGACAGGTTATGCGGCACCAAAATGTTAATTATGTTGTCTGCCTCACATTCAGGCAGCACCCGTTTGATGGCAGATGATTGCTGGTGCAAAAGCAGTGCGATGATAAAAGTGGAGCAGCTGGACTGCCGTCGTGAAGAGCAACGAGCCCTAGATGTAAGAAAAGAAAGCCATTAAGTCAATGCCTCTAAAACATGATAACAGCCTACCACGGCTCTTCTCTGTTTAGTTCACCGATATTTGCCATTGAGAGCTGTCAAAAAATGGACTGCTCGACTCTCTATGTTACACATGGAACAACATGACTGAACCAGCGCGGCGATCAGTAAGCATAACGACTGGAATATGCATACTGATGTTTCATGCAGTCTTGACGCTGGAGCTAACAAAGTGTCACGGTGCGAAGAACAAAAATAAAAGCAGGCACGGGCCCCAAAATTGCGCCACAAAACCAACGCGACTAGCGGTGTGCACGGGCATAAATTTTGAGCCCGACCCGAGCCTCATGCTACAAACACGAGCCCGGCCTGGCACTGAAATTGCCTGAGTCCACCCGGCGCTCACACTTAAGGCTCCGGCCCTGCTCGACATGCTATAATAGACCAGTTGCAAAACCTACAAGTCAGCTTTCCTGCGAGGCAAAAATTCATACACAGCGGCGACAGAACCTGATTCAGGGTTAATAGGTGCAGATCATGAATCTACTACAGTCCACGCAGCGGATGCAGTTCCCCTCACACAGGGCATTGTCAGAGAAAGATTTTCGGGCATTCTTAACGCGGTAATAAAGGGAAGAGCGTTGTCATCCTGGGGGTAAAGAAAGAGGATATAGAAAAGGGATCGACACTAACCGGAGAGGGTAATAGTGGGGCGACAATGCGCACGCGATGAATGCTGCGACGAATGGGCAAGAGGTGCGGGAATTGCCCTACCCGTCAGTAAATGTGCTAGCACTGTACTCAACTCTTACCCCAAAGTAAGACTATGCCGTTATTGTGCAGGAATGTCTGCCGCACAGAGAAGCTGACTTGTAGGTTTTGCAACTGATCTATTGCAGCTGAAGCAACGATACAAGTAAGAAAAAAATAGGCGACAATCTCTGGCGATGCATCGCGCGACGACGACGCCAACGCCAGTCGCAGCCGCTGGTGCACATCGCACGGAGCGAAGGACCTCAGTCAGCCACAGAGACGCGTTTTCAGCCTTGCTTTGTTAGCGCCGTCTCTTCGTTTAGTAAAGGGTAGTACAGCTATGCTATATCCAGTTTCTTGCACTAAACAGCATGAAGTACGATAAAAGAAAATTTCTCGAAACGCGTCGCGTCGCAAAAAAGGTCTCAACGCAGCGGTGCGCCCTAAACTGCGATGCAGATATAACTGCAAGCAGCGACGTTCTCCTGCATCTTTCGGAAATTAGCAATATCTAGCAACACTAGCAGTTTTTTTTTTTCATTACTACCCTACCAAGCTTTTACTAAACCTTCTCGATGTGCTCATATTTGCACGGATAAGACAAAATTACCGTCTGCAAGTTCTCCACTAATACCAGACTAGGGATATAAACTTCGCATGCAAAAAAAAAAAATGAACGAAGGGGAGTACCCCAAAGCCTTTTGAGATTGGCTGCCTCGCGAGCTGGTTCCGTGCGAAATGAAAAATTTTCTAAAAACCCTAACACTAGGTGACAGCGACGAGCGGCAATGCTTTGGCGATCCGCCGCCCACCGCGCAACGTGCTGCGACTCGACTCATGCGGTTAGCGCTTTATCGCACCAGAGCTGGGTCTGCGCAAAAGTTGCATCAGCTCGGAATCGGGGTTCCCGGCCCAGCCCAACCGACAGGAGAAAATATGCTTTTGCCCGGCCTCCGCCGACTCCACCTGAGCCCGAAATACCCCGAGGGATCCCGAGCGACCGAGCCCCGTGACGGCTCTACGCCGTGAATATCCGAAGTTGGCTTTTAGGGCTACGATGCCAGTTAGTCGTTTACTTTAGGAAATTAGTAGCAACTCAACAAAGCTGTAATGGTTTAACTTGAAATAACCTGCAAAATGATCGGAATCGAGTGATGGACACTTGAGAACCGCTTTTGAAAAGTTAACAACATGATAAAGATGCTGAAAGAAGACAGATATCCTTAGCACATGGCTTGCGCATCCTGCAGCAACAATGAAATGCAAGGCAATGCTTGTAATTTAAAAAATGCTCAATCTATGAGGCTAATATTTCGCTCCAATATACACAAAGGCTTTACAAAATCGCAATACAGTTTTTGAAAACTTATATGGAATATTTCTTGAAGACACAAGTAGTTTCCGTGGGCGGTGCCACCGAACGCTTAGCCGAGCGGAAGTTGGATAGATAGATGGATGGAATATAGGTACGTCCGCTTTGAAACACCCCGTTAGCAGTAGCTGTCATGCTCATTTTTCTCCCTATATCTTAATTATTGATATAGATTGGTTAACTAAACCATCATTCAATTTATTAAATTTTTGTTTCTACATCACTAACATTTTGTCACTTCTCTGCTTTTAAGCCACCAATCTTTCAGTCGTTTTTTGCTGGTTTCCACCGATGGTTTGCTCACCCAGCCATTGGTATCTTTAAACCCCAGAGCTTCAGGAACAGTGATTGCGCCTGTATCAACTTCCGGATGGATACCATTACATTCGAGAATAATATGGTCAATTGTTTCACTGGAGTTACCTCATACAGCACATGCGTCATCTTCATTGTTAAATTTCTTTTTGTAGCTGCGTGTTCTAAGGCACCCTGATGTAGCTTCAAAAAGTAGGGCACTGCCTTTTGAGTTATCAAAGAAAGCTTCCTTCCTGACCTGCATTTACCACTTTTGGTATAATTCCACACACTGTTTCTTTTCCATTGAATTGATCCAATTTTTACCTTCTGTGTTTTTCTCCTTTTGCTTAATGCTCTTTATTTCTCCGTCCTTGTGACTAGCATACTTACTAGTTAGTTTCCTAGTTCTTTTCCTCCATTGAGAATCAGCGCTTTTTAAGTACAGGTATTTAAATACTTTAGCTGCCCATCTGTTACTGTCCAGTTTCCTCAGGCGTTACTCAGATAATATTTTACTCTGAGCTTCCCGTACTTCGAAAGATGCCCAGCCCATATCCCCAGTACCGCCTCATTTGTGGTTTTGCCGTGGGCACTTAGCGCTAATCATCCAACGGCTCTCTGGTTTATTTTTAATGTCGACTGTACCTCTCATTTTAGGCACAAAACCGCATTTCCGAAAGTAAGTCCGGGCACCATACATCCTTTCCAAATACCCCTCAAAACCTCATACCTGTTGTATCCCCACAATGCCCTATTCTTAATTATCCCGGCATTCCTTCGCCCTTTGGCCTTAAGTGATTGCTCATGCTTTCCAATGTATGCCAATTCATCGTTTACCCATACCCCCAGGTATGTATATTCTGCTAGTCTGCGTATTTCATGGCCTTGTATTTTAAGACCCTGAACAGTTGAGCCGTTGAAAATCATCTTACCCAACTTAACTGCGCTAAAACTGAAGCCTAGAGCGTTCCCTTCGTATCCGCAATACTTAACTAGAGTTTGCAATTCTTCCAGATTCTCAGCTAGCAGCACAATATCGTCTGCATATATCAATCCGGGGAGGCACTGCTCTACCGCCTTTCCATCTAACCTAGATGACAGGTTATAACCTAGGTTAGTGTCTTGTATCCTCCGTTCCATTTTTATCATATAAAGCATGAACAGCAGCGGTGATAGAGGACAGCCTTGTCTTAATCCTTTGCATATTTCGACATCTTCCGCACTTCTTATTCCTTCCCATGTAATTTCTACTTTGTTATCCCGGTATATTTCCTGTAGAAACTCTATTATCTCATAACCGATATCTTCTTCTTTTAATATGTTCCACAGGAGATCCCTGTTTACGTTGTCGTGCGCCCCGTTTACGTCCAGGAAGGCCAAATACAAAGGTTTAATTTCCACTCTAGATATTTCAATGCATTGGGCAAACACGAACAGGCTATCATCTAAGCGCCTACCATTTCTAAAGCCGTTCTGAAGTTCTCCGAGTATCTTGTTACTTTCTACCCATGCTTGCACCTTTAATTTCACCGCATGCATGGATTACCCTAACATAACAGATGTTAGGGTAATCGGTCTGTAGGATTTGATGTGCATCCTTTCTACTTTCCCTTTATAAATCAAATTCATTTTACTCTGCCGCCAGACGTCTGGAATTTGCTTATTCGTTATGACTCTTTCCAGAGCTTTTCTTTACTTTTTGGATCAAGTGCATTAATCAGCTTGATCGGAATTACATCTATTCCTGTAAATGTGTTTTTAGGAATATTTTTTTCTGCCTTTTTCCAGGTTAGATTGGTCAGTTCTAAGCTGCTTTGTATTCTGCTAACTTGTGTTGCTTCACGATTTGCGGAGATTACCCTATCGTCGCTCTTAAATGACTCGGCTATAACTGATTCATTATAAATATAACCAACTCGCCCAACAAAGTATCTTGGTCGGCTATAACTGATGTAATGTATAGTTCACTCCGTTGTCTCCCTTTAAAAACTTCCCTCGTTATCTTGAATCCGATCCTGCTATCTTTGATTCTTCTTCCCTAGCCAGCTTATATGGTTCCAGAATTTTCTTGCTCCGCCTCTAGAGGCATCGTGTATGTCAGCCATCCAGCGATCGGTGGACTGCCTTAGTTTACTTTGTACGAGGACCTGTAACATAGGCTTTTTTTTTTGTCGATATGATTTCCATTTTTGGTCGATTTCCTCCTGAGATACCTGTGCTTTCTTTGCCACTCGGTGTTCCCTTGAAGCAGCCCGTCGTTGTTCAATAGCTTCCCTGATTTCCTTATTCCGCCAGCTGCGTGGCTTCCTCTTTCCATTACAGCGGTTTGCTACTTTAATCTCCTTAATTTTCCTCCTTATGAGTAGTTCTACCTGTTCATAATCTCAGTCATCCATGGGGCTTTTCTCTATTGCTTTTTCTATGTCTGCTGCTATCAGCGCTATTTTATCGTCATTTATTTTTGCGTTTACTTTTTGTCTAAGTTCCATCTCTCTTTATATCAAGGGCCCAATCTTCAGACTAATACGTTTATGATCACTTCTCAGACTATAGTCCCCTTCTTCGTCTATTTCCATTTTTGTGACCTTGCTATAAATTTCCTTCGACATTAGACAGAAGTCAATGGTCGTCTGCCTATTGCGGATTTTCCACCTGATTTGGCTTTCACATTTTGTTTCTATATTTACTATAACTAGATCGTGTCGCTCACAAAAATCTAACATTAGCTTCCCGTAACAATCCATGTATCCATCCAGATCGTCGATTTGGCCGTTCATGTCCCCTAGCAGAATACTATTGGCCCCGTCTCCAAACTGGCTAACATCGTCACTGAGACACTCAAAAAGATCCTTGTTTTCTTGCCTGCATTGGTGTCCTGTTCCTAAATAAACTACCCCTAGCCATGTCCTCATGCCGGCAATTGTTCCTGATACCCAGATATGTTCCCTGGTGTATCAACATACCTACCCCTCCACCCTTTTTTTTCCGTGGTCGTTCTGTTGCACCCTTCCCAGACGTAGCCTTCTATAAACGGCAGATCTTTAGATCCCTGAGATGAGTCTCGCAAAGAGCGTACACACCTATCTTGTCATCCTTCAACTGCTGTTCTATCTCTAGCCATTTCGCTCTTTTTCTACCTCCTTGCATGTTTATGTAGTTGATCCTAGTGATAAATTTTTGTTTGTACTTTCCTTTCTCGACTCCTCCCATTTTTTGGGGCTCAGCCTCCGTTACTACACTTTCTTCTGTTTCACTTCTAGCTACCTCTGTGCACGGAGTCCTCGCGGACCTTCTAAAAAAGCTACAGCCGATCTCTGCTCCCAGCCTTCTGTTGAAATGAATGCCATCTCGCCGAAAAGCCCTACCAAAACCTGCTTTATGCACCTCCCTGTTAACCTCAACCACTTCGAAACACTTCTCCAGGCTTAACTTTCTTATGTCCTGATTAACTGTCACCACGTCCTTTTCCAGCTTTCCGTTCAATCCTAGCACCTCCGGCACTGTGCATACAACTATCTGCGTCTGCTGTGCTATCTCCCTGATCTCGTCAACTCCCTTAGCTAAACTTTCCACCACTCCTGCAGCGTCACCATTTAGGACATCGTTTAGCCACGCGGCTACTTTCACCATAATGCGCTCTGCGGAATTCTTCAACGGCCTATTTTACCCTCTTTTAGCACTGCCTTCATTGTTCTCCCTGGGAAGGTTTCAACCAGCACTCTCTTATCACCCCTTACACGTTCCAAGATATCTCGCTTGTACCTGTTTATGTTAGAATCTCCGGCGATAAGCACCTGGGCCTTTTCTCTCCCTCTCCCGACTGTTGGCTCTTGCTTTCGGTTATCTCTGTCCTTCTCTCTGGGATTTTCATGCTTTCTTACTTCTTCCTTTTTTCGGCTTCTCAGTAGCTGCTTCTAAATAACTCTGTCGGTTCGAATCCGCCTGACCTATTTTGCTTATGCCTTGCATCCCAGTGCTGGTCCTAGCCACGTTGCCCGCACTGGAATTTTCGTCCTCGTTGGTTCCAAGGATAAAATCCGCCGGACCTACTTTGCTTACGCCTTCCATGCCAGTGCTGGTCCAAGCCACGCGGCCCGCGCTGGAATGTTTGTCCTCGTTGGTTCCAAGGATAAAGCCGGCCATTTCTTTTCCATTTGAGGAAGCTGTCCAAGCAGTTTCTGATTTTCTGCCCTTAACAAACGTTCTTCATTTTCTAAATCATCCACACGAGACACTAAACTGCCCCTTTCGTGATCAAATCTATCTAGGCGCGCACTCCGTACGCAATACCGACACAAACAGTTGCGGCCTTCCGCTTCACATACAAAGTCAAAGCGCGTTTCCTTGATATTAACCTGCACCTCACACTGTGTACACTTTACTTTCTTTTGATTGGACATCTTAAGCATGTATCGACTGAACTATAAATATTGCAGTAGGAGCGCCTACGCCACCGGCGCCTACCATTGCTCATGTCGCCGCATTGGCACCACCAACCGCGGCGCCGACATACCACCCAGCACCTCCACCACGTGTAAGGTAACGCGAAGGTCGGACTTGGGGGATCAGGTTTTATTGCAGACCTGAAGCCTTGGTCGCACACTGCAGCCAAACTTACTAACTTACTCCGCGATGACGATGGGTATCTACAAGAGGGAGCAGGATGAAGATGAAGCAGCACGTTCAGCCTTGTGGAAGATGAAGCGGAAGCGTCACACAGGGCTCGCACTATTTCGCCCGCGCAGTTGAATCGGCCAGCCTGGCAGCAATTAGTCCGCAGCATTGCGCCGAATAAAAGGCTTCATACGTGAAACGTTGACAACTCTAGTGACAAGGTAACAACTGTCCGGAGGAGGGTAAACAGGGGAGAAGCGATAGTTGACCGGGGAGGTTTTTCTAAAATAGTGTGAGCACTGTGTGGCGCTTCATCTTCCACAATATTACGAATTCTCAGAATATACAAAATGCCAAAAGAAGACACAAGAAACAACTAGCAAACATGCATTAAAATCAATTCTGCGAATGCAAATAGCCTAGAAAAAAAAAACGATTTATCTAAACAAAATAGTTAAATAATGAATGCAGGAGAAAACCTAGCTGCAGGCACGAAAAACCAAGCCGCTAGGACAAAGATCTAAAATCTAATCTTTAGGCTGCACCTAACCTAACTAGCTGAAAGCGAAATAAAGTTAATACTAGAAAGAACTTATCTATTTCACTCTTCGGAAGCTCCCGCAGTCGCCAGTCCGTCCGTTTCCGGTGGCCATGTGCAATCGGAGGAGCGACGGAACACGCGTCCGCACCACACGGCTGTCAACTGTTAACTGGATGGTCAAAACAACGGAGCACCCTCTTTGAAGCCAAATGATAACTGTTGCTGTCATGCCGGCTATGTGATTGTGGCGCCGTCCTCCGAGCTTCGTAATAATCGCTTTTTGAGCAGATCTGTGGCCTTGGTTCTGTACCTTCTGTTTAGCAAGTGTTTCCTAGATGGTAGGACATTAACCATTCTTGAACGATGCGCTGCTACGGCTGCTTATATATGTAGTGCTCTGTGCCAGCTGCGAAGCGCATCGTCACTTTGGAGAGACGCCTAGCTGTTCCGTTTAAAATACCCACACCTGATCAAGTTGTATTTTGTGAATGCTGTGTTCTACTACGAGTATTTTGCTTACTTGTAGCATACCAGCGAAAATGCTTTCTTACAATGGTGCTCAATCGAGCGAAATATTTCAATCACCCTGAAATGATGATTTAAAGCAAGTTTGTTGAAAATTATTGAGCTAAGCATCTCAGTACTACGACTTGCCACCTCCTTATGTGCTAGTTGCAGAGGATGATTACATTTTCTCTCATAAACAACCAGTTGTATATCCGCACCGTCAGCATTATTCTACCTGCTAGATTAGTCATTTGTTGGCACGATTTATTATATAGGCGCTTGTTTCTTTCTCACAGTTTAGCTTCATGCGTATATTTTATTGCCCAAGAAAATGCAGTGAAAGCACATTTCTCTGCGCAACCTGTTATAAAAGCCCACAAATGTTTGAAAGAAGTCTTTAGTGAGTTTACGTGTGCATGTCTTCTCTCCATACACAATATTTGTAAATAAAACTACCTTCCCCGCGAAAGCCTGCAACTGTTCCACTACAGATATAGCGAATAAATTAGCTTTAATACCGAAGTAAGCTTTATTGTAAAACAACGACGGCTTTATTTAATTTTTGAATTCCACAGTTACTCCTTCTTGCCATATGTAGCGCAAGCATTGTAGTGCAGTGAACGACGACGGACTCGCGAAATGGGCTGGTGAAGAAAAGCGGAGAAAAGTTACAAGCACCTTTTTTTCGCACTTGTGAAAAAAAAGAAAAGAAACTAGAAATTCTAAAATTATGCTACTCATGCACTTGGCATGCCGTCGAATCAAATGTTCTGCTGAGCTGCTTTTCTGGTACTGGCTGCTACACGAAGCTCTTTTGTGTTCATATGAAATTCAGTGTGAAAAAGCCGCACGCGGATATATTTCGCTTCTCAAGTTCTTGCAAATTGTGGAAGCCGGCTCGCCGCCGTGCCGCGGGTGACTCTAGCTGGCTCTGCGAACATTTTTGCCACTGCAGTGATCTGAATATTCGTGGCTTGTTTAGCAAATAGCTGGCGTATTTGTTTTCCGAATGAGTGTTTCAAGATAATCATTGAGCATTTACCAGTACTGCGTGTGTGCGATATTCTATCAGTGATTAATGTGCCGCGGTAATTGCAGTCGTACTTTTGATTATACACGTATATGATAGTCTACTCGTTTGCAAAGCCTAAGACGTAAGTTACGCGAGCTCTACTTATATGAAGTAGGTATATGAAAGAAATAGCGGCTTTAAGTATAACGGTTGAAGCACTGCGGCGGCAATTACCGCAAGGTCGGCGGCCATGTGCACCTTGAACCGCACGTGAAGCATCATAGGCCTGCTCCTTGAATTGAAATGCGCAGGATGTAGCCCGACAACCCCACCTGCAGAGCGAATCCACTCGGGCAAGTCGGCGCCGCTGTTGCTGGCGCCGTGCCTCCATATTTGTCTTCCTTTGTAATGTTTTCAATGGACCTAGTAAGAAGCGAACACAGCGTCCATATTTCGGCGCCAGTGCGTGCGATCACTGGACTGGGACAGAAGTGCGCGTTGCGTCGTAGCAAGAGCGGACGCTTAAAAAAAATGTGCGAATGTAGCGATGAAGAAAAGTGAAACTGTAACCAAGTTAATTTTTCAGCATAACGTTATTATTATTCATATTGTGATTGTATGTAAAGTGTTTTCTCTCCATTTTTATTTTTTGTTAATACTTCTTAGAGCTGTAATGAAGCAGGAAGCATCGATATGATTTGTCATATGTGAGAATGTGCATGTGTGGACCGACATTTATCGCTCAATATACCAGCTTTTATTTAGATAGCCAATGTTAAATCGGTTTAGCGAAAGTATGTGCCGCGACGCTTCGTATTTGTATAGCTTAAAAGGCCTAGTTTATTTTTTCGATGAAAACGCACTCGCCATAGTCGATCTAGGTCACATACGAGTATTAATAGGCCGACGCTTATCGCTCATTAACTGCATCGCATTGCATGCGGGTCCTCTGAATCGTCTCAAGCCACTGTTGTTAAAACTGATACACTCGGTGGCAAACAAATTCGCTAAAACGTTTGGAATTTTCTTCATCTAGAGCAGCAGGAATCGCCACGGAAGCAGCCACGGAAGAACCTAGACCGTCACCGAAGAGAACAAAAAAATAGCAACCGTTGCCTGTGCACAATATATAGCAGGTAATTTTGATTATTTCTAATCTCCCGGTCGGGGCGGAGAAAACCCTCGCCGACCTATCAGACCGGCGACCGGCGACCGATGCCGAACTTGATATTTGACGCCATCTCCCGATCATCGGTCTCATTCAAATTCGTAACAGTATACATGTGTATAGATTACAGTGCTAGTTTAAGTCAATGGAGGTCTTTGTGTAAAAGAACACGTGTCGACCCAAGCAACATCAATATTTAGGCGGAAATAAAACAAACACGACGGCGACCAGCTCCGCCGAACTATAATTGAACACAAGATTTTTGAAGCATTGAAAATTACGAAGATAACTGAACACTTTGGTTACAACAGCGCAGTTAACGAATTCAAATAATTAAATGAGCCTTCCAACCACAAAAGCACTTTATTATGGGGCCCACAGAATATTTCCAGCCACATGATAATTTGTATTTAATATCAACCAGTAGCCGGAATAGACGAGAAAATGCTGATGAAAGTGCAATCCAGTGCACCTGACATTGGCGGGACATGGTAACAGAGCTGACAGTATTGTCCAACATAGGCCATATATTGGCCACCGTCAGTGGAGTAAAGGCTACAGCTGTTCAATATAGCCATCTTTTTGAAATGGCTATGCCCATTCCAGTGATTAGTAAGGTATGCCAATGAATATTTGACATAACCGGGCCATTGTAACAGAGCTGACAGTATCGTCCAATATATGGCATATATTGGCTTACGTCAGTGGACTGATGGCTAGCGCTACCGTTATAGCTAATCTTATAAAACGGCAGCGCCGGTGATACACCGCATATCCAGGCCCATTATAGCAAACCCAATATAATGGCAACATTGATATAGGTGCTATATTTTTACACAGGCGCTGCAAATATTGTTTACCAATGTAATCCTGAGGGCCAATGTTAGCCATGGTATGGAATGGCACAACCATTATCAGCGATAGGATGGCATTGCTGGGCCTACAAGGAGCTGATGATCCGACTCACTGACAAAACTGGCCCAGACTTGCGTGCTATCTGAACCGAGAGATCACAGGCCGGAAGACCACCCACGTAGCAGAGGCAACTGGCCCGATATTAGAAATTGATTGGCGACGTCTGGTCCACCAGTAGCCCGGCGTTGCCAATGCGCTACCAATAATGGTACAGCCATGTGCTAACATTTACCACTCTTGGACCAGTGATATACATGTTCCCCCAAGATTGGCAGTCATGGGCAATCAATGGGCAAAAATGACCTTGCGTATTGAATTGCTTGCCAACATTGTATGCATAATAATATATGATGAACAATATTACTCATCCATTGGCAATGTATTACCCATTATTCACGAATCATGGGATAAATTGGTGAATCATTTCCTGCCAGTATATATGGTTTGTCAATATTGAAGATAGCTTGGTATTCATTGGTGAACATCATCCCGCCAGTGTTAGCGGCTCTGCAAACATCGTATGCATCTTCAGTCCAAGTGGCCGATATTGCCCAGCGATTGGTGGGCACTGGCCTACATTGAACATATGGCATGCATTGGTAAATATTGTCCAGCCAGTATTGGCGGCTTGTTAACATGGAATATATCGTGGAATAGAATGGCCAATATTGCCCTGCCAATCGTGACGGCTCCCCAACATTGTGTATATCTACAGATAAAATGGTCGATGATGGCATACAACGGCAAATACTGCCCTGCCAGTAGAGCTCGCTTGTCGACATTTAATATATCATAGCATATGTTGGTCAATGTTATCCCACCGGCCTTAGTGGCTTCCCAACAATGTATACTTGTGGTTCTAGCGGGCCATATTGCCCAATGAGCTGTGGCGACTGTCCAGCATTGCACCTATCATGGCATACATTGGTGTATATTGCAATGCCAGTATTGATTGCTTGTCAGCATCGAATGTATTTTGGCATACATTGGTCAGCATCCTCCCGCCAGTCATCTTGGCTTCCCAATATTGTATATCTGCAAATACAGTGGTCGACGTTGCCTGACGAAGTCTAATGGCTTGCCAATATACTATACATTTTTGCATATGTTAATCAATATTCTCTTGCCATCAATGATGGCCTGTCAACTCGAAATATTTACTGCCATATGAGGGTCAATATTTTACTGCTGGTTGAGATGGTTTCCTAATATTGTATCCATCACAGGTTATAGCGGTCGATATTTTATGGGCAGTTGCGATGGCTCGCCAACATTGCACGCATCGTTGTATGCATTGATTAACCTGATCCTGTTAGTATAGCTAGCTTATCTACATTGAATACATTTTGACATGTAGGGGTCGATGTAGCCCCGCCAGTTTTGGGGACTTTACAACAATGAATATGACTGCGCTATAGTGGTCGATGTAGTCCACTGAGTTTTGATAGCTGGAAATAAATTGCACATAACATGACATCGGTTGGCCGGAATTGGCTTGCAGAGATTAACAATCGATTTTCAACCTGTATATCTTGATATATTTTTAACGTCCCAAACAATACTGTCATGTCCTCCGCTATGGCTTTCAAGTATATTTTATACATCGTCAACTATATAGTAACAGTAGTAGAGAACTTTTATTCAAGAAAAATGGCGTAGACGGTAAGGGCACAGTTGGTATACGTTCCTCCCCCGCTGCTCTGGGGGCTGAACCCCTGCCGGCGTAAGGCTTCATTTTCTTGACAACCCCATGCCATGCGATAAAGACAGAGATTATTTAAGCAAAACATTTAGAAAACTCTGCAATGAAAGATTGGGTGTCACTACGCATGCAAGCAGGGCATGTTTCGTGCAATGATTCTGTCGAGTCGGACGCGTGGCTTATGCCGTCTAAGAAGCGCTTAGAAATGCCCGACTGTTGCGCTGTACTCAACTGCGAAGTTTAGTACAGAGGTGGAACGCGCAGCAGTTACAAGCCCTACCATTCATTCTATACATCTTCAGTGTGATGCGTGAGGCCACACATGCATCAAAGTATTAAGAATACTTCGTCGCCCTTGATGAAATCGCAACAAAACAGACACATAATTTTTTTTGAGCTGGCAATGGTCGCTTCCTGCGCATAAAATCACAATACAGCACAGTATACAAGCATATACACTTCTGCAATATGTAGTAGGCCAGTAAAAGGTAGCACCTTCAAAACCATATATACTATAGGATGTCAGTCCGGCTTAATTTATTGCGAAGAGGCTTTACATCCGCATCCTGAAAACTTTTGTGCATAACTGGAAGTAGATACATAAATGCTTTATTTATGCATTATTTCATTTGCGTAGTGAAAGAAAAGATGAAATTCTGGAAAACAGGTCGAAGAGATTATGCTAGTAAAAGCAAATGCTGCACCGTTTCGCCATGTATGCTAGCTGACTGCTCAAGAAGGCGCCAGCGCCGACAATCCGCCGTAGGTAGTCTTGTAGCGCTGAAGATGGGCTAGCTGCAGCATATTTTGTGTTGTAATTTATACGAGACATAAACTTGCACTTGATTCCTATGTGCCAGCGTGATCTGCTTTGACTTCTTCAGCAAGAGACGAACCCTTTAGGCTGTTGATGCAGCATAGCTTATAGGCAAAAGGTAGATCCCCCATATAAAAAAATAAAAGCATCATTTTCTATACGCTCTCAACTTTTGCCAGGCAGAGAAAAAAATCTAGCTTTCTCAGATGTTCTGGAATGAAATGTATATAAATTCAACAGAATTGCATGCTGCCAACTTTTTACTACAAGTGTGTACTTGCTGTGGCAGCTGTTACTAGTTCGGATTTAAGCTTCCTGGTAAATAATTTAAAGAGAAAGTATTGAAGCTTGAAGAATAAAAACCCCGCGGTCGGAGACTGGAAATGTGTCAATGAATTTTTTGTTTTACAGAAACAAAAAACATGAATGCGTGCTCACCACCGAAATATTTGTCATAAAATAATTGTTGCCTGGCAATGCTGCTCTTCAAAGAAGTCATTTTTGTTCGAAAGCTGTATAAGCTCGTGTATAATTCTCATGACCTGCGTTTGAATATTTTTTCAAATTGGGCTTAACACCACGCGTTTAAATGCTTGTTCGTATGCAGTATTCTGGGAAGATTCTCCATGTTTTTAGGAATATTATCGAAACACATTGCAAGCAGATGAAGGGTATTGCAATCTAGAAATTACGTTCGTTTTCTCTAACAGTTTATAAAAAACGTACCGCCTTTGCCAAAAGTAGCCTGGCTCTTAGGATTCCTTTTCAACCGAGTTTGGAGCCCTTGATCTATTTCAAAAGGCAAAAAATGGCTTTTACAGGTAAGAGTGATGCGCTTTTTTCCGCACAGTTGAATAATAATTTGGCATGTCCTGTAAAACGCTTAACTACAGGGCTAAGGAGCAAATCGGGCAGCCTGGTTACTTTTGGCAAAGACGGTACGATTTTCTAGCAGTCTTTGCCAGGCGGCTATTTGCGACGCAGCGACGCCAGCCTTCGCCGTGGCAGCGTACGCATTTTTCGTTTCGAAGCCTGATCAGCGACCAGTCAACCCCGGCGGAACTCCAACTCTCGGTGTAATATATTGTCACGTGATGGTGACAAGGTCGATGACAACCAAGTGACAATATGAAACCATGTGGACAGCGCTGCCGCGCTCTCACGACTGGAGCCGGCGCACTCTCTCTCTTCGATATTCCTTTTTCTCTCTAGCAGCGCAGGTGCGCGCCTCGCGGGCTGTCTGCTGCAGCTCCGGTCGCGCTCTGAGAATAAACATTAGAACCATGACATGCCTCGTCCTGTCTCGCGGAACGGTCTGCAGCTCAGTATGAGTACCACTGACTCTTTTTTAAGATATATGTTCGTAACAGTGTAGGTGTTTGGGAGAATTGGTTGCTTTATTTCCCTCCCATGTTGCTACACTTCCCTGCAGGAGTAAAGGCTCGGGATCACTATGACAAACCTCTGCGTGCCAATTTCCTCTTGGGCTGCTTCGTTTGACGTCGCATGCACGGCTGTGCTGGACGACCGGTAAGATATCTATTTTTTATGCAGTGCGGCGTATTAACTGGAAACTAATCATTTTGTCAGTCATTGGCACCTGATAATTAAGATTAACAGAATGTGTCTATCTGCTGTTTATGTACACCGAGTGTAAGAAAAGCTTTTGCTTCAACTCCATTGCACCAAAGCAAAATATGCATTGTTCATGAATTCCAATTTCAGCACACTGACTTGGGCAAGCTAATTTTGTAGCAGTGGCAAATCTTACTGCTCATGAACAGTTCGCCCAAGCTGTACTAAAAAACACAATTCTGCATAAAGTTTTCGCTATTTTTTGTTTTCGCTTGCAGATGTTTGTATCAAAGGAAGGTGATAACATGCAAGCTGCTCGAGCATACATCAGCGAGGGCTGCTGAAAGCTGCTGTTCTTATAACCAAGAGCAAAAGGCGCATGCTAGAGATGCTGGCTTGGCAGACGCCTGAAGCTGCATTTATTGCGGCATCTTCCTACAACCTGGGATCTGTCAACACCTTGTCAATGAACCCAACCAGAGGTGAAGTGCTGAAAGTCTAAAAGAATTCTTCTTATTGTTTTTTTTCACTATTTACCACATGCGCACATAATAAATATCCATGACACGAACAATTCAGGCTTTTTTGTGAATGCATGTATACTTTCAGGATGCTGTATATATATTATTACCTGCATGTAAAATACCTGCAAAAAACCAAATTCAATCCCTTGTTTCGCACATCATGGCCTTAGCTGCCTGTGCGCCATAACCCCCATGAAATAAATATTCATAAAAAAAACACATTACACAATAATGAATTGCTTGGATGCCAATGATGCAAATCGAGAGTAAAAGCTTGAGTTGGCGATGCTGGGCAGCCGACGAGCCTAGCTGGATATCAGTTATTAAAAGCCAGTAAATAAGCTTGCTTGTAGGTATTGGATAGCCAATGAGAGTGGCTCGTTGGACGTTATATAGGAGCCAGTGGGTATGCTTGGGTGGAAGATATTGTGTAGCCGTTGAGTGCGGCTGCATGCCAATAATAAGCCTGTCTGCCATTGGTGGCCATTGTACAAAAGGCAGTCTAGTTGATTGGAATGAATCTTGGCACAGTAAGCGCCCGAATAAAACACCAATATTGGCCCAATATTGGGTCTGGTTTCTCCCAATATTGGGGTGATGGCGGTTTATTGACGAAGAGCTACTTGAGCAAGTGTGTGTGTTTGGACGCTGGTAGGCCGCCGTGGACTCAGTGAAAACCTTTTGCGGCCATACTACGTCTCATAAAAATTGATTCGGCGCATCGGACCGCTTAATGTTTAAGTCATCCCCGACGGTACGATCAACCCAAGGGTGTAGGACGCGCCCAAAAATTCGTCCATGTTGTGCGCCTAAAGTACTATTAGGCGAGCTAAAGGCCACAGTTCTTTTACTTACGCGTATTTTATCTTTGTGTTTATTTTTTTCAAGCATCGAGATGATGCCTTTTTGAGGGGGTAATGCCGCGTTCTATTCAAATTTTTATTTGTACTTTTTGGACAGCCACAGGCATGCTGCCATATCACAGTGAGTCTAGCGCGAAGATGGATTCTGTATTTTCCTTTTGTTCATGCTCGTTGTCGAGAGACGCAGCTTTATCAGTTTGTTAGTCGCACAAGATGCTCCGCTATGTTCCTCAAAATTGCGGCCACTCGCGTAGACATATGAAATGTTCCAGGTTGTGCTAGTCGCCGTTAGAGGTATTATCTCGATCCTTCTTGGTGGCCTTTAAATCGAGCAGTGACGCGTGTAACCGGCATTCTCAGTTCAACGACCGACGAGCACGATTGCTATTATTTCCTCCGACAACCCACTTGGTTCTTTTGTGGGCGTAAGTCGGTCCAATTAAGTTTCATTGATGTGAAACGCCAATGTCTTCGTTTATGATTACCGGGCTTGCCACCGCTACGTGAGAATAATAAATGGTTCTATTGAGGCTTTCGTTTTGACCGATATTAACATTTCACATAACCATTCGCATCAATTTTTGATTTTAAAATACAATAGTTTTTGCTTTACTCTATAATCTGGGTAGGGGGAAGGTATATTTATTTTGCTAAGGACAGTTTGGTTTGGACGATTGGGCGACTACTTCTATCTTTTTCAACACACAAGGGACTTTTTGACATAACGGTGGTTACTATTTACAGTCCGCCGAAGCAAAATATTTTCTATTTTTTCGAAGTGCTGAGCAAGACTAACATTACGCAGGATTGTATTTACAAGGTTGGCGACATGAATACTGACATTCTAAAAACTCTAAAACATTTGGTTGTCAATTTCTTGAACCCTCTTGCCGATGCCGTCTTTGATGCCACAATCAACCTTTCCACGCGCGTTGAAATGTTTCGTAGCAAATCAGCATCGCCGGGATTTCACCACGTGTACGTTCGCCTTGAACACGATGAATCCAGTTCATTTATCGTAGAAGAAAATGTCGAGCCATTTCTCCGTTGGCTGTCTTGTTTTTCCGCAAGCCTAGATAAGGGCTACGAAGCAAAATAAATTTAACACAATCGAGGTCGTTGACAGACATATACTTGACTCCTCAAAGGAAATGTGTGACTGAGATTTGTTTCTAACTCCCACTTCTGAAAGCTCTCTTTACGATTCATTTGATGAAATTGTCACCCAGTAGTTAGAGGGCTGTAAGAAAACTATAATCATAAAGCAAAGAAAGACTGGTTGTCCGTGCAATAACAACGATGTTATATCGCCTATTCCAGAAAGGAAAACGGCTTAGTCTCGTAGGCGTTCGCTTACGAACGCTTCATTGAGGGCACTCAACAAGTCTTCCCACACACACGGCAAATGCATTACTCCATTTAAAAAGAGATCAGTATTTCCAGGCAATGTTTGCGGCGTCGAAAGAAAAGCCAGTTATGCCCTCAGATGTTGTTAACCTCTTAGGTTGCTGTGAACCTAAGAACTTAGCTGCTCCCATTTCCTGCAAAATTAAAGCGTTATGTCCGACACTTTCGGATGAGTTTAATGCTCTTCATCCACTGGTGGTCTGATTGAGTATTCAAACGCATGCAGTCTACTATCTCACATCATACAATCAGTGCTTGAATCAGCATTTATGCCACCTTGCAGTCAAGACGATCTTAAAGCCCCTCAATAAACTAAAAGTAGCGCCAACATGTGAAGTTTGCCGCCCGCCTCCTCTCCTGCGCTCTCCTTCGTCGTTCGACCCTCTCATTGGCCGAGCGCCGTCACGTGCGCGCGCGCGCTTTTTTTTTTTGCTGGGCGTGCAGCTTCCTCCTTTCCAGCGGGGCGGGCAGCGCGCGCGCGGCACATATCGCCGTGTGTTTTGCTGCCACGCGGACTGCTACTAAATCGTTCCCGCTGGCTATTAATTTTTTTTGCAAGCATGTTGCGCTCTTTAGCCGGCGGCTGATAGAAACACGGTGTTGAAGGAGAGTTCAGCCAACGCAGACATCGCGTACAAATGGTGTCACGCACTGACAGTTGAAAACGGAACCGTTTCAGCGCAAAATATAAAAAAAAACTGCTACCACGCTTCTCAAGTTTCACGGTAGCTTACAATTCAGTCCAACCTGCAAAGAAACCACACAGAGTGCAGCTTGCGCAGCCTAGTTAATTTTTTTTCAAGCATGTTGCGCACTTTTGTCAACGGCTGACGGACTCAAGGAGGTGAAAGCGAGTTAAATCAACGCTAAACTCGTGTACGTATGGTGACACACCATGGCAGCTCAACACGGCACCGTCTCAACGCCAAATATAAAAAAAAATAACTGCTACCTCCCTCCCCAAGTTTACCGGTAGCTCACAAGTCAATCAAAGCTGCAAAGACTGCACACAGACTGCAGCTTCCGCCGCCTATAGTTAATTTGATCTGCAGCTGAAGTTGAAAATACATGGAAGACAGCTGCTGCCACACTTCTCAAGTTTACCAGCAGCTCGCAATCCAGTCAACGCTGCAAAGAAACCATACACAGACTGTTCCAAAATTGTTCCTGTCCGCTGCCTAGTTACATATTTTATAAAGCATGCCGCTGAGTGGCCAAATGTGACGAACTACGGACACACGGAGATGACGGCGAGTTGAACCAACGCCGAAATCGCGTATATGTGGTGTACGACACTCACAGCTGAAACTATTCTGGCGGGAAATCCCTGTCAACATTCGGTAATTATGTTTCAGCAGTGAGTAATATTTTAACCTGAACACATTGCGACAAAATGCAAGGCTCTGGTGAGACCCGGCGCACGGCCGCCTCGATCGGCGCGCGCGCGGCGCTGATCGAGACGGCTGTGAAGGGCGCCTGCTCCGGAGAGCGCGCGCTAGTCGCGCACCCCGTAGGTGGAGCCACGGTCGAAATGCGAGAGGAGGAGCGGCGCCGCCGGAGGAGGAGAGAGGAGATGGCGCTACTTTTAGTTTATATAGGGGTTTTAGACGATCTTGGTTGCATCCTTTCTAGCTTTAGCAAGAGAACGTCTCCAGGGCGCGCCAGTATCTCAGTTGATACACTTATAACAAATTTTGAACGATCAAAGCATGTTCTGCTCGCGATTATTAATGACCTAATTTCCACCAAAGTAGTAGCTAAAGGCTTGAAGAAGGCGATAGCTTTTCCAATCTAAAAGAATGGAGTAAAAAGTAAAGTTCAAAATCATCGTGGTTTTTCGATCCTACTATGCATTGAGTTTGTTTTAGAAACACACACTTCACGTTGATGATCAGTTTTCTTGAAGCTCATGACATGTTCTCTAGGAATCAGTTCGCACTTTATGAACCATGTGATCTTCTAAACAGCCGCAAGGCAGAAAATTAATTTGCTAGTGCTTTATACTTTCATGTGTCAAGAGAGTGTGACTCTGTTAATCATTATCTGTTGTCTGATGACCACGACAATTTGGAATTTGAGGCCTTTTCTGTCTCTTGTTAATTATGTATCCAATCGTTCACATCTAGTTATAATAAGTACAAATAGGAGTGGCCTGCAGATAATGTCTTCTTGAACTTCAAGACCTGTTCTCTGGTGATCAGTTCGGCTTTATTAAGAGTCGCGTTACACAGAACGAACTTGATGAGTCCTATGATCTAATGAGCCGCACTGATGTGCGTACAAGAAGAAAGCGAGAAGTTTGGGTATAAACTGAACATTAAAAAGACAAAGATCATCGCGTCTTGCCCTATCAAGTCCTGGAGCATCAAGGGACAAGAAGTGGAAGCTGTGACAGATTTTCTCTTCTTGGGCTCCAAGATTACCTCGGAAGGAGACTGCAGCCATGAAATTAGGAGACGCCTGCTTCATGCAAAGAGAGCAATGGTTAGCCTTGACCGCCTAGTAAAGTGCAGAGACATTAGTCTGCCAACCAAGATCCGTATAACTCGTGCTATGGTCTTTCCAGTTGTGATGTATGGATGCGAGAGTTGGACTGTGAAAAAGGCTGACCGCCGAAGAATTGTGGTGCTGGCGAAGACTCCTGAGAGTTCCTTGCACTGCCAGAAGATCAAATCAGTCAATATTGTCGACCATAAACCCTGACTGCTCATTGGAGGGTCAAATTCTAAGGTTAAAGCTCAGCTACTTTGGTCATCTGATGAGAAGAGAGGAGTCGCTGGAGAAAGATTTGATGTTGGGAAAGGTTGAGGGTCGCCGAAGAAGGGGTAGGCAGCGAACGCGATGGTTAGATGGCATCCTCGAGGCACTGCAGATGAAGTTATGTGATGTTAGGAAGATAGTGAGAGACCGGAAAGCGTGGCGTGACATGGACAATAGGGTCACGAAGAGTAGGACACGACTGAACGACTGAACTGAATGAGCCGCACAGAAGATAATGATTTTGCTTCTGTTTATTTTGGATGTGTCTAAGGCATTTGACTCTGTTATGATGTGTTTTGAGATAAACTCCGCGATTATGGGTGTAGATGTCCTTTTCTGTCTGTTCATGTTAATTCTCCATCCAATCGTTCACGTCTTGTTATATTAGGTAAATATACAAGTGGTCTGCCGCTGATTGAATCCTATGGTTCTAGAGGATATAATGTTGCACGCATTTTGTTTAATTTATATTTAAATAATTTGAGCTCTGTCTGCAAACTTTGCCAGGTTTTTAAATATTCTGATGATACTCGCTTAGTTGCTAGACACAAGGACTATATGATAGCCATATTTTTATTCAACTTGGAAGCGAGTTAGTTATCGAATGGGTCAGGAATATCTTAACAATTACTGACAATAAAACGACACAATTAGTATTTTTTCGCAAATATTTAAAGAGAATACGTAGACATGTGTCAACTTGTTTGTACAGCCCAAATTGTGCAATATGCAAATGTCTGTCAATTATGCCTTTGTCAGCGATGAAATACTTAGTATTCTTCAATTCCAACATGTCTTGGAATGCCCATTTGTCTTTTTTTTGGTGCTCAGCTCAGGAAAGTTGCGTATTTGCTGCCCTATGTTATGTCCTTTTAGCGTCCCTTGATCCTATGTTCGCATGCATATTCTACACTCCTTAGACTACAGTGTTGTACCGTATGGTAGTTACTGCTTTTATTTAAGCTGTGCCTTTTGACGAAAGAAGGTTAGCGGCATGCTGAAATCGACGCTTAAATCAGTAATAAAGTATAGGTCGCGAGATGAAGATAGTAACGTTTTTTGAACTTTTACATATGCCTGACCTTTCTCATCTATTTTCTGAAACTATTTGTTAAACAGATGAGGTCAAAGAATTTTTCTACTTCATATGTTCGTGCGAAAGCTATGCGGAGTCACAGTAGTTTTCTCGTGCCTAGGGTACGAACCCGCTATTGCGAGCGTCTTCAAAAATATTATGCTCCTTCCGTTCTTAACCGACGACCAAAATAAATATTTTCCGCTAATGCAAAGAGATAGGAAAATTGTGTAATTACGTTGTTAGTTCCGGTATTCTGTTTTGCTGCTATGTTCTTACATCTTTTTTCTCCCCTTTCGACTCTATTTTTGCGTTCGATCTTTTCGAAAAGAGTTTTCTTCTCTCATCCTTTATTGCTCCCTTTCCTTTTTTTCTTCCCATCCTTTTTTTTTTCAACTTGTCTGCTCGGTGCATAACCTATATTCTTTCTAGTGCCGGGCTCTGCCACTCGCACTTTTTGATACTTTGACAGGCCCGCATTTATATTTGAAAGATAAAATAAAAAATAATATTATCGCCGTCTCGTTCAAAACTCGCCGACTTTGAAAAACGCCTTTCTGTGACAACTGCAGCGTTCAGTGACGGCGTTGCTCGCCAAACTAGACGTCCTAATTTTAACGATACCCACTTCCTGTCGATCATAAACAAATCGCTATCCACCGCCAACCCCCGGATATTGAGGGAAGGCCTTTGGAAACAACTCGACGTGTTCGACTTAGCTGCAGATCTGCCGCCGCCGATTCCGCCTTTGTGCTCCCATTACATGACTGCCACAGGGTCTGCGCATCCGAATAAAGCACCCGCCATACCGTGTCTCACCATAAGAATGTCAGATAATTTGGTTTGGTTTGGTTGTTTGGTGTTTAACGTCCAAAAGCGACTCAGGCTATGACAGACGACGTAGTGGACGACTGCAGAAATTTCTACCACCTGGGGTTCTTCAACGTGCACTGAAATCGCACAGCGCACGGGCGCCTTGCTTTTCATCTCCATCGAAAGCGGCCGCCGAGGCCGTGATTCGATCCCGCGTCCTTGGGAACGAGTACGCGGGATCTAATCGCGTCCTCGTGGCACAGCTTTAACGCGGGGCGTTAAAAGCTGTGCCATGAGAAATACGCAATGGCACAATTAAAAGGGCAATCTTCGGTGACTTCTTGCGAAGCCGATTTAAATGGAGCTCGTGATACACTCCACATCTTGGTGCTGCTAGCCCGACTTGTAGAAGATCGTCATGTCGTGCTCCTTCAACCGTTGCTTCACCTGGCCAACCAGCCAGAAGGGTCTTATAGTGGCTAGCCGGCATAGCGAGGGGAGATCGCTGACGACACGAAACGATCTGCCATAGATCTATTGTCGGAACTTACCGAAAGCCCAGATGACGCCAAGGTATTTTTTTGTGCAGCTCGTGGAGGCCGCCAGTCGCTGGGCATCGCTCAGCCACTGCATGAGGATCGCCCCGAAGACCACGTTGCTGAAGTAATTGTGGGTATCAATTACTGCTTTCGCGCCAAAATGAGCTATTAGATGCGGCAGCGGAACTCACTGAAGGCTTCGGCTGGGGCACGTTTCCAAAAAAAGGGTGTGGCATCTCGAGTCAAGGCTGTCAATGATTAAGTTATGCGATAAAAATCTTGAAAAAAGCATCGAATACACAAGCAGGGACTTAAAAAGCGTTGAAGGACCTTCTTGGCGTTTGGTTGTGGGAAATTGGAGATGGCAGCAGTCTTGTCGGGGTCTGAAAGTACACCTTGTTTACTGACTAAAGTACATAAAAACAGATTTAGTCGAAGGAGAAATGATATTTCTCCGGGTTGGTAGTTAGTTTCGCAGTTTGGAAAACTTGCAAGATAAAGCGCATTACTCCAAGTGTTCATCGAAGGTAGACGAGCAAATCACTACGTCGTCAAGTTACACAAGCTAAGACTTCCACTTCAGACTAGCTAAAAAGGTGTCAATAATGCGTTGTAACGTTGCTGCAGGAGGGCAAGGCCCAAATGGGAGCGCCTTAAATTCGTACGATCCATCGGTTGTAATGCAAGACGTTTTCTCGCGGTCTCGCTCGTCCACCTCTATCTGCCAATATCCGCTTTTCAGCTCTAAGGAAGAGGAGAAATTGCCGTCGCGGAGTAGGCCAAATACATAATCAATCCTGGGGAGTGGTACACACCCTTTGCAGTAACGTATTTAGTTTCCTGTAATCAACACATAACAGTGAAGTGCTGTCTGTATGTTTGGCCGGGACCACCGGCGATGCCAACGGGCTTGTCGACGGCTCTATAACATCGTCTGCAAGTCCTTCGTCGTCTTCAGTGCTAATAAATTCATATTTTATAGGTGAAACACGATATGGTTGCTAGAAAACTGATAGCCTCGCTGCATTAGGGACAATGCGAAGTTTGCCGTCAGCTCCAAGCAATGTTTAAAATCTACAGACTGGGATGGAACAGAGACGCTGCAAGCAGATGAATTACTCCTACAAGTCGAAATCAGGAACTATCATCGACAATGGCTTTATGACTGAGAGAAAGCACACGAATCACAGCTAAAAACGACAGCCCCCCTGAAGTTTAAGATACATTTCAGAGGCTCTCCGCTATTCGCTGGCGAGCTGAAACTAAAGCTTTGCGCACAAAAGCCTTGAAGACCTTTACACCTGCTGACGGGCACAACGTCACATTTGACGATACCTGGATAAGTGCAGTCAGCAGAGATAGCTTGAATTGTGTTCTACACTGGATGTGCGTCAAACAGTAGTCAAAATTTGGCGGATTGTCGCGCTATGTGCTCGCCCCTCCAGCAGCTCCATTCTTTCACAGCACTATCTCAGCATGAACGAAAATCCACAAAAGAAGTCTCAGAGGAATACTGCAAACTACTATCAACGGGGTCAAGGGCCTTCCGCACACTCCACAAAGGGTCTGTCAGACATCCCCCAGGCGGCAGTGCTAGCGATGGACTTACTTTTCACATTTAAAAAGCTATCATCAGCTATCGCGGAATTTAATTGACGGTAATATCCAGGCCATGATGATGTGACCTATGACGCAATTGCAAAGCTACCTCGCAGTTCCCGCCTTCGACTTCTGGACTATTACAATTCTTATTTAATGTCTGGTGACGTCCCCACACAATGGATGTTTGCGAAAATTGTGCCCATTTTGAAATCTTGTACAAAACCAACACGTTACGCATCCTTGCAGCCCATCGCCCCACTCAGCTGCGTAGGTAAGCTTATGGAGCGAATGATCTACAAACGCGCCACCTGGTTCCTCGAGAGCCGAAAAGAGCATATTCAAGAAATGAACGGGTTTCGCCAAAATAGATCTGCGACTGATAATGTCATTGCACTTGTCTCATCATTTGAAGAGTACCTTCATGCTGGTTTCATCCCGAAAGCCGTTTTACTTGACATAAATGCTGGTTTTGACTCTTTGTTTCATCATGCTATTCTGGCAGCCTTGGCCAGCCTTGGCGTCGGTGGAATGCTTTATAACTGGATTTGACGCTATTTGCAAGAGCGGCAAATGTTTATCACCAGTTCACTT
The DNA here is from genome assembly GCF_055883805.1 of Amblyomma maculatum. Taxonomy (NCBI): domain Eukaryota; kingdom Metazoa; phylum Arthropoda; class Arachnida; order Ixodida; family Ixodidae; genus Amblyomma; species Amblyomma maculatum. Next base: position 3,718,493 of record NW_028146745.1, read on the forward strand.
GGCGCAACTCTCTTTCACGCAACGAAAAGGTGCGTACCTCCGCTAGCTGTGCTCAGCCCTCTCCTGTTTAATATTGCTCTTTTACAAATAACAAGAAACTTTCCACATAGAGTACGCATTACAATTTTTGCGCATAATATTTGCATCTGCAGTGCATCACGTTCCCATTATTCTATCCAAAAACATATTCAGAGAGCATTATTGCACATCTCAATGTATCTGGCCCGCTGTGGTCTTCGTCTATCGTCAGAAGAGGGTGCGGCTATGGCGTTCACAAGGAAAAGAATGACTCGATACCCGCTCTTTCTGGGTGGACAGTGACTACCATATGTACGATCACACCGCTTCTTAGGTGTTATGATTGACAGTAATCGCTCTTGGGCACCTCAGATTAAAAAACGCCACGAGAGTATTACTGCAGTACAAGTCTTTAAATTCATGGTGGGAACATGATGGGGCAGCAACTGGCGGTCGATGGTATATCTTGAAAATGCCTTCGTTGAAGCAGCGTTGCGCTACCATTTACCGATGCTTCAAAGAATACCTCCAACAAGCCAGATGATTCTTCAAGCAGCGCGGAACAACTACTTGCAATATTTCCTGGCCTCCCAAAGGGATCCGCTGCATCAGGAACAGTTGCAGAAGCAGAATGTTACACGCTAGATGTAATTGCCGCCCAAGACACTATGCACACCCGTCTCCGACATGTCCCTCAAGGGTAGAAGTACTTATAAACCATGTCCACATAACTCAATGTAACTCTGGCTTAGGTCAAACTGTACAGTTACTGCCCCTCTCTACTATTACTCATCCAGGAAATCTACTACCACTCACCTCTCCCCCATGGACATTATCGTCTCTAAAGGTGAATATGTATGTTACTGGCGTTGATGGGAAAAGCCGCATGCCACAGGCAGCACTTTTGCAAGCTGCTCTGGCCGACTTAGACAAGGTAGATACACATTAAGCTCACATATTTACCGACGGTACAACTATTCAAGACACTTCTTCCCGTGGCCTTTATGTGCCTTCAATAAACCATGTCCTGTCTTAGCGGCTGCAGCAGAAGACATCATCTGCGACAGGTGAGCTCCATGGCATTAATGAAGCTGTCTCCAATACCCTGCGTCAGGCCACCTGCCGATGGGTTATCTTCAATTATTCCAGAGCATCTCTGCAAATCATGTATAACCTGCCGAAGAAAACCAAGCATCAGCCTATTTTCCTTACCATCGGGAATCTGCATCATTTGGCTACTACCGCAGGTCACTGCATAAGCTTTCAGTTGACACCACCACACTGTGGCAATACAGCCAATGAAAAAGCCGATGAAGAGGCTCTTAAAATCCACCAAAATCAAACATACAATCGGACCTACTTCACGAAATGTCATGCATCCCAACTTGCTAAAATTTGCTTCCGAAGCAAAGTATCACATTTGAATATCGCGGACAAACACTATCAATTTCTTTACTCGGTTTACCCACATCTAAGATCACAACTCCCTCGAAATTTTCTCTCCAAATAGAAATTCTTTACCACCGACTCCGCCTCAACTGGGCATATACACAAAGCTTGCGATACTGTTTTCGTCAAATAAACAGTCCACTTTGTGACAAGTGTGGTTCGGTTGAAACTGTGCACCATATCCTGCTTGAGTGTCTGTGTAAGATGACGAGCGCGCGTACTACGAGCTTAGCATAGAAACGCTTTCCTCAGGCACTTTAACAATGGACATTGTTATAGGCCCTTACCCTGCCCTAGGCAACAGACTCGAAATAAACTTTCTATTTACGTATTTAAGAAAACTTGGACATTTACACAAACTTTAGGTTCACCTTCAATGTTGGTTGCTAAAATTTGCTTCCGAAGCAAAGTATCAAATTTGAATATTGCGGACAAACACTATCAATTTCTTTACTTGGTTTACCCACATCTAAGATCACAACTCCCTCGAAATTTTCTCTCCAAATAGAAATTCTTTACCACCGACTCCGCCTCAACTGGGCATATACACAAAGCTTGCGATACTGTTTTCGTCAAATAAAGAGTCCACTTTGTGACAAGTGTGGTTCGGTTGAAACTGCACCATATCCTGCTTGAGTCTCTGTGTAAGCTGACGAGCGCGCGTACTACGAGCATAGCATAGCAACGCTTTCCTCAGGCACTTTAACAATGGACATTGTTATAGGCCCTTAGTCTGCCCTAGGCAACAGACTCAAAATAAACTTTTTATTTACGTATTTAAGAAAACCTGGACATTTAGACAAACTTTAGGTTCACCTTGAATGTTGGTTGGTTGGTTTGTGGGGTTTAACGTCCCAAAGCAACTCAGGCTATGAGAGACGCCGTAGTGGAGGACTCCGGAAATTTCGACCACCTGGGGTTCTTTAACGTGCACTGACATCGCACAGCACACGGGCGCCTTGCTTTCCGCCTCCATCGAAAAGCTGCCGCCGAGGCCGGGATTCGATCCCGTGTCCTTGGGAACAGTAGCCGAGCGCCGTAACCACTGCGCCACCCCGGCGGGGTTCACCTTGAATGTTACCTTCAGCCATTTTTCACGCTGTGAACTCTATAAGCTTATTCATCAGACCAAGTCTCCACGAAGAATCTTAAGATGGAATTTAATGGCCGCATTTTATCTCCCCCTTTATTTCTTTTAATCTTCTCACGATTCTTTTTCAATTTTTTCCTCCCCAATTCCCCTTCCTACACAGAGTAATATTTCAGCGAAATGTAAACACCGGCTAAAATCTCTGTTCTAACTTAAAGGGTCTCTCTTTCTAGCAGTTGTGACAGAAGATTCATTTGAAGAGATGACAAGCCCAGATTGGTTTTAAAATTTTGAAGGGTGCGGCATTGTCTAAGATTCGTCTCCACGGGCACAAATTCTGCAACCCTCCACATCGTGTAGTAAGGTGACAGCCGCTCTGTTGGGTATGTGCTGAATCTCATTTGTGCAGTTCGTCAAGAACACACTCGCCTAGCCATCATGCAGTTCAACCAGACCATTGCGATAGCTACTCTCTTCTCGTGAAAGAGCGAATTGTGGCGATCCGCAATACCTTTGTGGTTATTAAACGTGTAGTTTACCCAAAGATCGGCCCACGACCATGGTTGCAGAATTATGCCGTTATACACAATTCGCGGGGCCTTAATTCCTGAATTTTATTGGTTACTGTGCACCTCGGCCTGCTTCGTCGAGAACATGACTCGTCCTTAGTATAGGTCCATGACAGCACCGTTCGCCTGCAGAAAGTCGAGACGCAGGATCAAACCCCTCGTACACACACACAGCGACGACGAATTTACTCATGCAGACCAAACCGCAGATTCCGATTCAGGCTGTGCACCTCCAGGCCAGCGTAATGAGGCGACCACCAGCCGTGCGAATTCTCGGGTCAACGATGCGTCAAAATGTTGCTCAGATCCTGGGCGAGACCGCAGGTCATGACTGAATATTTTGCACCAATATCAAGTAAAGCGATGGTGTCACATCCATCAGTTGTCACAAACAAATCAGATGCAGCGCGTCGGATGCTGCCCCTGTGAGATTTCAGTGTATTTTCGTATCGGCGGCGGAGGATCTTCAGTTTTGTAACCGTCAGCGGCCTTGCCTCCGGAGGCCACTGGAATTAATTAACAAGCGGGGACTGACAGAACGCCGCTTATGATAGCTAGGGGCTCGATTTAGGACTTGGGGAACGGCAACGCAAAAAATACAAAGATCGAGAATATTAGTGGCCGGATGTCACAAGATTCTCGCGGCCCAAAAGATGGGCTCCGTTCTCAAGCGGCCGTTCACAATTTTGGAGCAAGGATCGTTCGGTGCCTAACCAGGACGACCTACTCAGCGGTACGGGCATGCCCTCCATAGATGACCCGCCACACCACAGTGGTGACCGAGGGGCCGACTGTCCGGTGGATGCCGCACTTCCGTGGCTGGGGATGAGACTGCGGAGTAGGCACACGGGCAAGACTCGGCTGCTCCACTGCTCGCATCGCGGTGTTCACGTAGTAGCCTGATGCTGCTGGTGCCTGAGAGAGGACACATGCGTAGGTAAGTCTGACGTCAAGCTGGCGTGGAACTTCAGAAACTTGTTGCTGCTTCGCTGCCAGGCGCACCTCATCCCGGATGTCTTCATACTGGGATGTAATAGAGAGCACTGAAAGGCAGCTGGTAGACTCGTAATTCCTCTCTCAGAATCGTCCCGATCACGTCGCTTAAAGAAGTCACATAGCTTCCAAGTAGCACCGACTATAGTGCGGCGGGACCCGGCGAGCTTATATCCCAATTTTACTGGCCCACGCTTTTCAGCAGCGTTGCATCCGTGTTGGTGGATTTGGTGAGGAATGCCGTAGCAGTCCTTGGTGGACTGCATTCTTGGCCTGCGAACAGCTCTTGCTTTACCGCACGCATGAGGTGGTGACGCGTCTACTCAGCCATGGAGGAGTCAGAACGCTTGCACAGAAGTCATGTCCTCCACATAAATGGGATGCGTTCGCTTGTGCGCTGGTTACGGGAGTGTAGCGCCGCATAAGCTTTCTCCCGGCGGTCTGCATTGGGCAATGTAGTAAAAAATCTCGGCGAAATGTTTCTCGTATGGATAGGGTGTTCTCGCGGTTCTTGAAACAATTCTAGCGGAGTCCTTGAGTTCAAAATTGGCGTTGTGGAGCTTACAGTCATCGCTAGGCGCCCGCTCGAAGGTGCCCAGCCAGTCATCTGCAACTTCATATACATAGTCATGTAAGGATGGCGGTGTTTGCAGCGTGTGGCAGAATGTGTGCCGGGGACACGGTGGACAGGGACCTACTATTTGTGGCCCTTTCTGCTATCACCGTCGGTTTAGATTGCGTCGTCCTCATGTGGGTGGCTAGAGACCACATTTAAGGTGACTCACCGAGGAGGTGGCGACCTTGTCGCTGATGGAACATTGTGAGATCCGTGTTTTATTGCGTTGGCGTACGCAGGTCAGAAAGCGCACCCAACACTGCTGCACCATATCTGTATTAGTTGTTACAATGAACTACAGCACAGAAAAAACGTACTGCAGTTGCTGAAGAAGGGCACCTAGTTGTTAGATAGACAGATGGATTTACTGAAAGGAAAGGAAGAGGCTGGCCGGAATGATTAAAATCTGGCCTGGCACTGCACTTAGGAAATGGACGGGGAGAAGAAAGAAGACCATGACGGATGACGATGCGGGAGAAGGCATATGTGCAGGCACAGCACCTTACACTTGTTGTTGCGTACCAAATAACATATGGAAAACTACAGCAGGCCTGCACTTCTACGTCCGTTACCTCTACTCCATGTTTTGTCTTTCTTCTTCTATAGTTATACGTGTCAATATATGTATAAAAGTTTTTTCAGTCTGTTGAGTTTGGGTTAATTACACAGAGGCTTCTTTAGCGATGTCAAAGCAATTCATTATATTCAAGCACTTCTGTGAGTTTTTTGTCGATACCGATAACTCAGAGAGATATTTTCACCAGAATACGCGATATTATCTTCCGAACACTAGTATGTTTCTGATAAAAAATTCTGACAAAAATGATGCCAATTAGCCCCTTCGCAGAGCCATACTTGGCTGATTTCCTACCGGACACACATGCACGTGACTGTTAACTCCGAAATCGAACAATATTTTCAAAACCATTTATTGAATAGTTTTATATTTTGTAGCTTTAGGTTTATGAACTTTATGCTTCAGTCGCATGTATTTCATATTTCAAAACCTTCTTATCTCTCAATAGCTATATATGCTCCGGTCTAAAACGTCATTTGTGATATTATCATGGATTATGCACTTCTCCAGTAACTGAAGAGAATGTTGAACGATCAGCGGCAAGTCACATTCCAATACTGCCAACTTATCGAAATTGCGTAGGCGATGGTTAGGACACATTACCTAGCTCCGGCCATCAAGGGATCTGTCGTGGCTTAGAAATGCCAACTGGGAGAGCAGTACAAAGCTCGGCTTTTTGTGTAATGTGTAATGAAGTGGCAGTGTCAATATGGAGGAAGCTTATCAATCATAGCGCCTTTGATGGAAGTATAATTGAGCGGCTCTGCCAACATGACTCAGTTCAGTTCAGTCGTTCAGTCGTGTCCGACTCTTTGTGACCCTATAGACCATGTCACGCCGCGCTTTCCGGTCTCTCACTATCTTCCTAACATCACATAACTTCATCTGCCGTGCCTCGAGGATGCCATCTAACCATCGCGTTTGCTGCCTACCCCTTCTCCGGCGACCCTCAACCTTTCCCAACATCAAATCTTTCTCCAGCGACTCCTCTCTTCTCATCAGATGACCAAAGTAGCTGAGATTTAACTTTAGAATTTGACCCTCCAATGAGCAGTCAGGGTTTATGGTCGACAATATTGACTGATTTGATCTTCTGGCAGTCCAAGGAACTCTCCGGAGTCTTCGCCAGCACCACAATTCAAACGCGTCAATTCTTCGGCGGTCAGCCTTTTTTACAGTCCAAGTCTCGCATCCATACATCACAACTGGAAAGACCATAGCACGAGTTATACGGATCTTGGTTGGCAGACTAATGTCTCTGCTCTTTACTAGGCGGTCAAGGCTAACCATTGCTCTCTTTCCAAGAAGCAGGCGTCTCCTAATTTCATGGCTGCAGTCTCCTTCCGAGGTAATCTTGGAGCCCAAGAAGAGAAAATCTGTCACAGCTTCCACATCTTGTCCCTTGATGCTCCAGGACTTGATAGGGCAAGACGCCATGATCTTTGTCTTTTTAATGTTCAGTTTAAGCCCAAACTTCTCACTCTCTTCTTGTACGCGCATCAGAAGTCTCTTGAGTTCCGCTTCACTTTCTGCCATTAAAGTTGTATCATCCGCATATCTAAGGTTGTTGATACGTTTTCCAGCAATCTTCACTCCAGCTGAAGACTCGTCCAGACCGGCCTTCCTCATGATGCACTCTGCATATAGGTTAAATAGGCAGGGCGACAGTATGCATCCTTGCCTCACTCCTTTCTCGATCGGAAACCAATCAGTAAGACCATGCCCAGTTCTGACTGTGGCCTCTTGGCCTTCATACAGGTTCCTGAGGAGACAGATAAGGTGAATTGGAACTCCCATCTCTTGGAGAGCTTGCCACAATCTGCTATGATCTACGCAGTCAAACGCTTTCGCATAATCAATAAAGCAGAAGTAGATGGGTTTCTGGAACTCTCTTGCTTTTTCCATGATCCAGCGGAGGTTGGCAACCTGGTCTCTAGTTCCTCTGCCCTTGCGAAACCCAGCTTGCACGTCCGGAAGCTCCCGATCCACATACTGCTGCAGCCTACCTTGGAGGATTTTCAACATCACCTTGCTAGCATGCGAAATGAGCGCGATCGTGCGGTAGTTGGAACAATCTTTGGCACTGCCTTTCTTTGGAATGGGGATGTAAACTGACCTCCTCCAATCCTGTGGCCACTGCAGGGTTGTCCAAATCTTCTGACATAATGTATGCAGAATGTTAACAGCATCATGGTTGAGGTTTTGAAGCAACTCAGCCGGAACGCCATCAAATCCGCTAGTGTTGTTCTTAGCAAGGCTGGCTAAGGCCCATTCAACTTCACTCTTCAGGATGCCCGGCTCGAGATCAGTGATCACAACCGTCTTATGTTGGGCTTGCACATACGGGTCCTTCTTGTACAGTTCTTCTGTGTATTCCTGCCACCTCTTCTTTATCTCTGAGGCTTCAGTGAGGTCCTTGCCTCTTTTGTCCTTTATCACGCCCAGCTTAGCACAGAAGCTTCCTTTGATACCTTTGATTGTCTTATACAGAGCTCTGTGTTCCTTAATTGGCTGTTGTCCTCAACTGCTTAGCACTGTATGTTCAGGAAGGCATTCTTATCTCTCCTTGCTATTTTCTGAAAATCCGCATTGAGAACCTTGTATCTTTCTCTTTCCCCCATAACTTTTGCCATCCTCCTTTCCTCAGCTATTTGCAAAGCCTCTTCGGATAACCAGTTTGCTTTCTTGCATTTCTTTTGCTTTGGAACTACCTTAGCAGCAACTTCTTTTATTATATCACGAACATCAGTCCACAACTCTTCGGGCCCTTTGTCTTCTAGATCTAATTCTTCAAATCGATTCCTCACTTCCACAGCATATTCTAATGGAATTTGATCCAGATCATACCTGAAAGGCCTTCTAGTTTTCTGCGTTTTCCTCAATCGAAGCTTAATCTTGGCAACAAGAAGCTGATGATCGGTGCCAGAATCGGCCTCAGGCCTTGTTTTTACTGCTTGTATAGCGCTTCTTCATCTCTGCCGGCAAATAATATAATCGATCTGATTCCTGTACAGACCGTCCGGTGAAGTCCATGTGTACAGGCGCCTCTTGTGCTGTTGAAAATGAGTATTCGCTATGGTCAGGTTGTTTTCTTGAAAAACTCTACTAGTCTCTGCCCAGCTTCATTTGGCTCACCAAGACCGAACTTGCCTGTAATTCAGGATATTTCTTCACTCCCTACCTTAGCATTCCAGTCTCCTATGAGAAAAACGACGTCTGATGATGGGGTGCGGTCTAAAAGGCATTGTAGGTCCGCATAAAATCTCTCAACTTCAGCTTCTTCAGCAGTAGTGGTCGGTGCATAGACTTGGATAACTGTTATGTTGAAAGGTTGACCTTGGATCCGAAGTGAAATCATTCGGTCGTTCTTGGGGTTGTACCCTAGCGCTGCTTTGCCCATTCTTCTGTTTATTATGATAGCGACCCCATTCCTTCTCTTGGATTCGTGCCCACAATAAAAGACATAATGGTCGCCGGAGTTAAATTCTCCAATTCCGGTCCACTTGAGCTCGCTGATACCCAAGATATCAATGTTCAATCTGTCCATTTCTCCCTTGACGACATCCAGTTTACCTCGCGTCATAGATCTTACATTCCGTGTTGCTATGTGATATACCTCCTTGCAACATCGGACTTTCCGGTCGCTTCCCGACACATCCACAACTGAGCGTCCTTTTGGCTTTAGCCCAGCCGCTTCATTCGTCCTGGTGCTAATAGGAATCGCCCTTTGTTCATCCCCAGTAACATGTGGGACGCCTTCCAACCTGGGGGGCTCATCTTCCGGCGCCATATCATTAATGGTATTGTGACTGGCCATGGGGTTTTCTTGGCAAGAAATACTGGAGTGGGTAGCCATTACCTTCTCCAGTGAATCACATTTTGTCAGAACTCCCTGCCGTGACCTGTCTATCTTGGGTGGCCCTACACAGCAGAGCTCACGATTTCATCGAATTTCGCAAGCCCCTCCGCCACGACAAGGCAGTGACAATTAGGGTGTTCGCAGGCAATTTATTCGAGTGGCACTGCAAAAATGGGTAAATCAGAGGATAGTTTGGTTTGGTTTGGATTGGATTGGTGTTGTGGGGTTTAACGTCCCAAAGCAACTCAGGCTATGAGAGACGCCGTAGCGGATGACTCCAGAAATTTCGACTACCTGAGGTTCTTTAACGTGCACTGACATCGCACAGTACACGGGCGCCTTGATTTTGTTACCAGCGAAAAGCGGCTGCCAATGCCAGGATTCGATCCCGCGTCCTTGGGAACAGTAGACGAGCGCCGTAAGGCCACCCCGGCAGGGTAATGAGAGGACACCTAGGGCCACTATTTTAAGGGTATTAAACTAGCATTGTCCCTATTGGTAGTTCATAGGAATGGCAGGATCATCATTGGCAATCTCAGGAGTGACAACGCCAATACTGGGAAGCAGTGAAGACCCATGTTCAATGTGGATCTGAGATTTGCCATGATATTTCCGATATTGGGCCGTTGTCTTATACTGCTTCGAAAAGTGCAAGAGAAATAATGCAACATTCAATATGATGAAACATAATTTTTTCTTAAAAATGCAGAGCATCAAAAGGATGCTCAAATTAATGCAACGTGCGAAGTGTGTCCTCCCAAACACCCTTAGGTCATCTAGGGGCAGTGGCTCGGGGCTCCCAATAGAGGATCACATCTATAATGGAGAGGTCGCAGGAATCCAGTGTGTAACAGATATGGAAGGTCTTTTGCTGTCGAGCTTTCCTGATGTCATGGGAGATAATAGTCCAATGTCGAAGTTTCGCGAGCAACCTTTGTATAGCTTAAAGACAATGCAGATTATATAACATTAGACCAATAGCGGCTCAGCATCAAAATAATGACACTAATATCATATTTTGATTGGTATTTGTCTCAAATGCAATGCGAGCTAAAAAGAGATATGGCACCTATATTTAGATATTGAAAAAGCCGCATACCTGCGATGCTGGTCCTTCAATCTCAAATCGATAATAATATAATCCTATAGACTGGCTGTTCTATACTGGCAACCCAATGCTATTTGCCGGCTATCGTAATACTTGCCATGCGGTGTTTCACTTGCTTCTAAATATTTTCATCCCCATAAATTCATTAGAACGCAATATTTGAAACGCAATTGAAGTAAACCGGAAATGTGTATTGTGTATGAGATTTCTTTACTTAGTAAAAAAAGCGTGCATACGGCCCAGAGGCTTGTGCAAGATTGGGAGCGGAAGTTATGGACGTTGCCAGACCCAAAGGAAGGCCCAGTGGTGATATAGGAGAGGCAGCATCTGTATTTCGTTCGCCACTGAATGTGTGTTCTCCGAAAGGCGTCGCTTTTATTGTTCCAGAGCAGGGCAAGGGAATAAATGGTGGGCAGTACCAGATGTCATCTGAGAAAGAAGATCAAGTAGAAGTCTCATTCAACTTCTCCAGTGGTAGATTGCTTCGGGAATCCATCGGATGATAAACACCTGTATTTCAGCGATGATAATGGTGAGCTTGTGAAAGGTATGTCATCTGCAGAAGCAAATAGAAATTAAAAACAAGTATACTTTTTGCGGTGCTCCCCGCGTGCAGTTATGGTGTGTCACAGCTCCGTCAGAAAGATCTGAGCAGCAGTGTATCTATCACAACCTTACAGGGCAGATAATATATGCTTAATCATTTTATTTTGCAGCAAAGGTTCTAAGTTTATAGAAACACTACCAAGAGATTTTTGCGTTGTGGTGTTTTACAATAGGCCTGCTTTGAAGCAATCATCGAGATATGGGAAGCTCGTAATTCGGTAAGCATCAAGGAAAAATCCTTTAAGGGGAATGCCTTTAATGCCTCAATCTTGTCGACAGAAGGTTGGTAAAGCTGGCAGCAGAGGTGTCGCGCTTTCGAGAGCGAGAGGTAAAAACTATAATAAACCTTCTCTCCACCGAAACTCGAACCTCCATACCTTGGGTCACCAGCCAAGCACTTTACCAGCTGCTCCACGCCCCGGATCTTAAAACGCTCTTCACAATTCCTCTTGTCTACCGTGAAAATGACAGCGGGATTCCACGAGTGATAGATACTGCGCCTATTCTTCCCTGTAAAATAATATTATGAAGGCAGGTGCGCTTAGGAGGAGGGCAAAACAATTTTATTTATTCAGAGAGAGGTGGACCCTCATTCCAGTGTCCCATTGGCCGTGGCTGCAGTAACAGCGCGGCGAGCCAGCCTTTGCTGGCGCTCCGGCCAGGGGTCCTGCAGGGTGGCCTCACAATCTTCTATGCAGGGTTGGGGGAGAGGGCTTTATGAAGGGGTAACTTGGCAGGCCGAACCATGTGGTAAAGCATTCCCCATTCACCACAATGAGGGCAGACAGGGGATTGAAGGAAGGGGTACCAGAGGTTTAGGAGAAATTGTATGAGAAAGGTATTAGTTTGCAGGCGGCAGTAAGATGCTGCTTCTTGAGTAGATACAGTGGGAGAAGGGGGAGGTAATGGACGGCGAGGCAGCCTCTAGTGTTTAAGCAGTTCAGTGTATGTAAGGATTGGGAAGGCATACGTGTGATCCGGGAGAGGGGAGGCTCGGGGAAGGAATGCGCGAGTGTGTCGATGGGCAGCTTCATTGCCGAGCATCGACTGGTGCTCCGGAATCGAGATCACACTGATCCTTTTCGGAGGATTAGAAACGAGGATTCGGCGGCTGGCGGCACCGATGCGAACGCGAGGATAGGTACAGGAGGCCTTGCGGGAATCAGACGTGATGGTAGCTTGTGCATTAGTGGCGGCGGCCAGAGCGATGGCTGCTTCTTCGGCAATACTCGGTTCGGTGGTGCGAAGAGAGGCATAGTTGAAGAGAGTGCCCGCTGGAGATATCACGGTAATAGCCATGTGTCCGTTAACAGGGCCAGCAGCGTCTACGTACAGAGTATTCGGCTGGCTGTCCCATATTCGATAGAGGTGATGGGCTCTCGCCCGTTGGCGGTTTTGGTGATATTCAGCATCCATGTGCTTAGTGAGAGGTTTGACGGTAATGGCTCGGTGGATATTCTGTGGCAGAGCTTCGCGGTTTTGGGTGGTATAGGGCATGGCAATATTGAGAATTTGAAGGATATGTCTTCCAGTAGACGAGGCCGCTAACCGGATAAGTTGCGCCAAGCGCTGTGCTTCATGCAACACTTCAATAGTGTTATGAACGCCAAGTTAGAGTAAGCGGTTAGTAGACGTGTACTTGGGAAGCCCCAGGGCTGGCATGACTGCTTTTCTGAGAAGAGTGTACAACCGATTCAGCTCCTGCTTACAAAGTGGAAGGTATGGCATGCAGTAGGTCTATCGATCATATCCATACCATCAATCAGGTGATGGAAAAATGCTCGGAATATAACGAGCCTTTATACATAGCGTTCATTGATTACGAAAAAGCATTTGACTCAGTTGAAACCTCGGAGATGTTGAAGGCATTGCGAAATCAGGGAGTAGACGAGCCGTACGTGAAACTGCTGGAAGATGTGTTAGGCAAGGAGACACAATCTCCCCAGTACTAATCACAGCTTGCTTAGAGGAGGTATTCAGAGACTTGGAATCGGAGCAGTTAGGGATAAGGTAGATGGAGAATACCTCAGTAATCAGCGATTTGCTGATGACATTGCCTTGCTATGCAACTCGGGGGATGAACTGCAAATAATGATTGGTGACTAAGACAGGAAAAGTAGAATGGTAGGCTTGAAAATCAACATGCAGAAGACTAAAGTCATTTTCAACAGCCTCGGAAAGGAACAGCAGTTTACATTAGGTAGCGAAGTACTGGAAGTAGTAGGGGAATATATCTACGTAGGACAGGTAGTAACCGCAGATCCGGACCATGAAAGGGAAATAACAAAAAGAATAAGACTGGGATGGCGCGCATTTCGCAAGCACTCGCAGATTACGACTAGGAGCTTACCGGTATCACTAAAGAGGAAAGTATATAACAGTTGCATCTTACCTGTACTAACCTATGGGGCTGAAACGTGGAGGCTAACCAAAAGAGGTCTACTTAAGTTGATGACAACCCAGAGGGCTATGGAACGAAAAGTGGTAGGGGTAACATTAAGAGATAAGAAGCGTGCAGAGTGGGTCGGAGAAATAACTCAGGTTACCGACATTCTAGTGGAAATTAGGACGAAGGAATGGGCATTGGAAGGACATGTAGTTCGAAAAGAGGATAACTCATGGTCGCTTAGGGTAACAAACTGGATTCCAAGGGAAGGAAAGCGTAGCAGGGGGCGGCAGAAAGTTAGGTGGGCTGATGAGGTTAAGAAGTTTGCAGGGGTCAAGGGTGGAGGTGTTCAACTGAGAAGGGTTTTTAGGCTTTGAAATAAAGCGGATTTTAGCAGTCTTCCCTGAATCAGGAATAATTCCTCGTGGCCAACATTTACTGTTGAAAGATTCAGTCAAAGCCTCGAGGGCTGAATCGTCAAGACTGAACAGAAGTTTGCCATTGATACGACCTGTCCCCTGCGCTGCGCCATTCCGCATAGCGGCCAAGGGGGGGGGGGGGGGGGGCAGTAGTTATTCAGCATCCAAGGCGGGATTCTGCGTACCTGTGTAGTCTGGGCAGGAGCTAGAGTGTTCGGTGCAGAGATAGTTTTTAGTAAGAGTTGCAAACAGATCCTCGTTTGTAGCTACGAATCCGTGAATAATTCTTCGTAGTGCTGCTTTCTGTTCGGTATTACGGTTAGCTGGATCAATAAGGGCGCGTAGAATGTTCCATGTTTTGGAAACACCGGGTTTGCCAAGGACATTATCCCATAGGGTACGCCAGTTTTGATGGGTTGGAGTAGTTTCGTAATCGGCGGCCCGGCGGGTGAGGTCAGCGATCCGTTGCTTAAGCTTGCGATTAAGCTTTTACTTTATCCAGCGCCTTGTTAGGGCGCGTGGGACCGCCGACAGGTGAAGTAGGTGGCGGTCCACAGCCGGAGTCTCATTAGATGTGCGGAGAGTTTTGGTGTAATTCTTGACCTGCGCGAGTTGGTCAGATACCCATTTGTCGATATCTGATATATGCTCCGGGTGAGGAGTAGAGTAGGAAGTCACAATTAGTAGGGAAAGTAGGAATGCTTTGGTAGTCCCCCCCTTCGCTAGAAACGTGCATCCAGAATTTAATGCCGAACGAAGGGCCAAACGAGGCGAAGCTCTACGCCGACGGTTCAAGGACTAGGGAGCGAGGAAGTAGTCTATGTTGATGCAGCAAGTGGCAAAACAGGTGCGGCGGTAGCATCTGTAGTCGATGGCTGAGGGCCGTGGGTATCCGCGGGAGCCATCAGAGGCCGCAACATAGAGATTGCGGAGAAAGTTTCGATAGCGCTAGCTTGCGTAGGAACGGAAGACAAGTTCATAATTAGCGACAGCAAAACTGCCATCCAAAATCCTCCCCCAAATAACCCTGAAACGGAAAATTTAGTTATTTGGACACCCGCTCACGTTGCCGTCCCTTGTAACGAGGCAGCTCACGAGCTAGCCCGAGCTCTCTACTTTCGGGTAACCGTCGAGCCCCTCGATTACTGGGCATGCGACGAGCGTCTGCAAAATTACGGGGAAATAATCGACCATTTAAACTGGGATGTAGACTGGTGCCCCCGCCAGGTCTTAGCCTAAATAATAGAGAAGCTGTCGCGTGAAGACGACTACGAACAATGCGTTCATGAACAATGTCTGGGCGTTTGACGCGCTAACAGACCTTAGGGACAATCATCTGTGGAAACACTTTTGGGCGAGAGGGACCCTCAACCATATAATTTGGGAGTGCCCACAATCTTCAGGGACAGGACAAAATATTACAAGTAGAGAAGCATGGGATACCCTGCTGTACAGCGCAGACTCTACGATCCAGCACCGCACAGTCCATCTGGAGGAAGAGGCCTCAACAAACCAAGGGCTACCTGCCAACCTCTAATCCGCGACCGCACGACTCCCCGTCTGTCCCGTCACACGTGCCGGGGGCGGGAAAAAGGCCGCCCATTTCCGATGGAAATAAAAGTTGTGCAAGCAACCAACCAATATGTCGTACCTTGAAATAAATTATAACATCATAAGTGCTGGATATCGTGCGTTGAAATGTGTGTCTATGACATTAGCCGGTCATGTATAATAATTGGAAGTGACGGCGTAATAACGTCATTTCCGGTCATAACGTCACGACTATTGAAGACATCAATAAGCGATTCACGTTTATGCGAAGCTGACCCCGCCGGGCGTTCGATCCAGGCTTCTGTGCGACGCCTTTAATTTGACGCTTCGCATGCAGTACCACAGGGCAATATAACCCGACGCAGTACAGCACGCGTCACCGCCGTTCAAATTAGCTTTCAGGAAAGAAAGGGCGTAGTCTCTGTCATAATTTTTGCGGAGACCTTAACCGAGCCGTAAGGACAAGGAGGAAGGTTTGAGTGAAAACTGGGAAAAGAAGTGTTCTAGTGGAATGCTTTTGCCTTAGATAATTTCGCCTCATGGCACTTTAGGGGTCCAAAGGGATCCTAGAGTTTTCTTGTTTCTATTAAATTTTATATGCACTTTCATGGCCTAATGTTTTGGGAGCTGCGAAATTCAAAAACAATTTATCCCTGCTCAGTCTTCAAGACTGCAAAAATGTTCGCGAATTTTTTCAGCAGATCTAACTTTCATTTTTAATTATTTAGTTTCGCTTTTCATTAAGCGCTCTGCCTGATCTCTCAGGAACAGGCTTTTTTGAAGATCCTAGCATATTCTAACTTTTTTTTGCATATACACGTAGGTTCTGAAAGCTGAAATATTCTAAGAAAAGACCCTCATATACATTTTCTTCTAATAAATTTTCATGTTCCACTCTTTTGCACATCACGGCTGAGAGGCTGCATACAAAATCAACGATCTTAAGTTAACATGACAAAGTTTTTTTTTTATTTTGCATCATTATGGTAAAGGTCATCGCAAACAATGGGCGACAGAGTTACGTTTCGCTCAGCCTCAGCCGACTTAGTTCGAAGTATATATCTTTCGATGCCAAAATTAAGGCTCCATTTGCTGCACACATTAGAATTTTTGTTGTATATATTTGCGTTCTTGACAGAAATAGCTCCAAAATGCACGGATGTATTTAGTGAATAGTATGATTTTCTGGAATAAAATGCTGCACCGTGGCGAGTTTTTCCCAGTCTCCAGGTTGTTTTGTGCAACCTTTGATGTATGCCGGGAAAACAAAATTTACTTTTACTAATCTAATCAGACTGAGTGTACACACACGCGGTGATGTGTTACTCTTCACACTTTCGGTTAATCAATATTTGATGTGCGCATCGAATGCTGTTAGCTCAAACTTTATTTTACAACCACACATTTTTATAAAAATCCGTTTCGGCATCGTTTCATCTCATTTCCCGGCCTTGGCGGCTGCTTTTTGTTGCAGGCGAAAAGCAAGGCGCCGGTATGCTGTGCGATGTCAGTGCACGTTAAAGAATCCCAGGTGGTCAAAATTACCTGAGCCCTCCACTACGCGGTCTCTCATAGCCTGAGGTGCTTTGGGATGTTAAACCCCAGAAACCAACCAACCATCATCTCATTATTGCATGCAATGCTCATCTGATCTTAAATTCTGCTTCCATGTTCAGCACCATTTGCAATTACATTGTTTTTCCCTCCGGCGAGTGCAATGCAATGCCTTGAATATCATCAGCATCGCTGTCGTGATGAAGCACGCAGAGAACGAAGCTTATTTAAGCTAGTCATGCTCCATTTTCACTTATAACAGTTCGGCTTTTTTTTTATGGCCAGCGCTTAGTACCTTTCATTGCCGTTTTTTTCTCTTCAAAGCGTAACCGGTGTCCAATGCCTCTCAGAAGTCAAGCTGCGTCCGTGTACCTCTTTCAATGAAACGATGAAATAATTATTCCTGCTTGGATCTAATCATTTGTTCTATACCATAAATTTCTTTGCTGCACAGTAACTTTGTCATACGCGTGAAAATAATTACTTCAACGTGTCCTACATTTTCTTAGCCTAGCTGTCAGCTCTTGCCTGACGTTTGATATGACTAGATTTTGAGCAGAAAAGAGTTCCGTGTTTCGCATTACTGGAAATGAGCAGGAACGTTACGTGCGACATGTTCCCAAAGCCGCACTCAAATTATTTTCATATGGGTCACAAGCGGTCATTTCCTTGCAAGAAAAAATTGTAGAGGGCACTATGTCGCATTCCAATACTGCCAACTTATCGAAATTGCGTAGGCGATGGTTAGGACACATTACCTAGCTCCGGCCATCAAGGGATCTGTCGTGGCTTAGAAATGCCAACTGGGAGAGCAGTACAAAGCTCGGCTTTTTGTGTAATGTGTAATGAAGTGGCAGTGTCAATATGGAGGAAGCTTATCAATCATAGCGCCTTTGATGGAAGTATAATTGAGCGGCTCTGCCAACATGACTCAGTTCAGTTCAGTCGTTCAGTCGTGTCCGACTCTTTGTGACCCTATAGACCATGTCACGCCACGCTTTCCGGTCTCTCACTATCTTCCTAACATCACATAACTTCATCTGCCGTGCCTCGAGGATGCCATCTAACCATCGCGTTCGCTGCCTACCCCTTCTCCGGCGACCCTCAACCTTTCCCAACATCAAATCTTTCTCCAGCGACTCCTCTCTTCTCATCAGATGACCAAAGTAGCTGAGATTTAACTTTAGAATTTGACCCTCCAATGAGCAGTCAGGGTTTATGGTCGACAATATTGACTGATTTGATCTTCTGGCAGTCCAAGGAACTCTCCGGAGTCTTCGCCAGCACCACAATTCAAACGCGTCAATTCTTCGGCGGTCAGCCTTTTTTACAGTCCAAGTCTCGCATCCATACATCACAACTGGAAAGACCATAGCACGAGTTATACGGATCTTGGTTGGCAGACTAATGTCTCTGCTCTTTACTAGGCGGTCAAGGCTAACCATTGCTCTCTTTCCAAGAAGCAGGCGTCTCCTAATTTCATGGCTGCAGTCTCCTTCCGAGGTAATCTTGGAGCCCAAGAAGAGAAAATCTGTCACAGCTTCCACATCTTGTCCCTTGATGCTCCAGGACTTGATAGGGCAAGACGCCATGATCTTTGTCTTTTTAATGTTCAGTTTAAGCCCAAACTTCTCACTCTCTTCTTGTACGCGCATCAGAAGTCTCTTGAGTTCCGCCTCACTTTCTGCCATTAAAGTGGTATCATCCGCATATCTAAGGTTGTCGATACGTTTTCCAGCAATCTTCACTCCAGCTGAAGACTCGTCCAGACCGGCCTTCCTCATGATGCACTCTGCATATAGGTTAAATAGGCAGGGCGACAGTATGCATCCTTGCCTCACTCCTTTCTCGATCGGAAACCAATCAGTAAGACCATGCCCAGTTCTGACTGTGGCCTCTTGGCCTTCATACAGGTTCCTGAGGAGACAGATAAGGTGAATTGGAACTCCCATCTCTTGGAGAGCTTGCCACAATCTGCTATGATCTACGCAGTCAAACGCTTTCGCATAATCAATAAAGCAGAAGTAGATGGGTTTCTGGAACTCTCTTGCTTTTTCCATGATCCAGCGGAGGTTGGCAACCTGGTCTCTAGTTCATCTGCCCTTGCGAAACCCAGCTTGCACGTCCGGAAGCTCCCGATCCACATACTGCTGCAGCCTACCTTGGAGGATTTTCAACATCACCTTGCTAGCATGCGAAATGAGCGCGATCGTGCGGTAGTTGGAACAATCTTTGGCACTGCCTTTCTTTGGAATGGGGATGTAAACTGACCTCCTCCAATCCTGTGGCCACTGCAGGGTTGTCCAAATCTTCTGACATAATGTATGCAGAATGTTAACAGCATCATGGTTGAGGTTTTGAAGCAACTCAGCCGGAACGCCATCAAATCCGCTAGTGTTGTTCTTAGCAAGGCTGGCTAAGGCCCATTCAACTTCACTCTTCAGGATGCCCGGCTCGAGATCAGTGATCACAACCGTCTTATGTTGGGCTTGCACATACGGGTCCTTCTTGTACAGTTCTTCTGTGTATTCCTGCCACCTCTTCTTTATCTCTGAGGCTTCAGTGAGGTCCTTGCCTCTTTTGTCCTTTATCACGCCCAGCTTAGCACAGAAGCTTCCTTTGATACCTTTGATTGTCTTATACAGAGCTCTGTGTTCCTTAATTGGCTGTTGTCCTCAACTGCTTAGCACTGTATGTTCAGGAAGGCATTCTTATCTCTCCTTGCTATTTTCTGAAAATCCGCATTGAGAACCTTGTATCTTTCTCTTTCCCCCATAACTTTTGCCATCCTCCTTTCCTCAGCTATTTGCAAAGCCTCTTCGGATAACCAGTTTGCTTTCTTGCATTTCTTTTGCTTTGGAACTACCTTAGCAGCAACTTCTTTTATTATATCACGAACATCAGTCCACAACTCTTCGGGCCCTTTGTCTTCTAGATCTAATTCTTCAAATCGATTCCTCACTTCCACAGCATATTCTAATGGAATTTGATCCAGATCATACCTGAAAGGCCTTCTAGTTTTCTGCGTTTTCCTCAATCGAAGCTTAATCTTGGCAACAAGAAGCTGATGATCGGTGCCACAATCGGCCTCAGGCCTTGTTTTTACTGCTTGTATAGCGCTTCTTCATCTCTGCCGGCAAATAATATAATCGATCTGATTCCTGTACAGACCGTCCGGTGAAGTCCATGTGTACAGGCGCCTCTTGTGCTGTTGAAAATGAGTATTCGCTATGGTCAGGTTGTTTTCTTGAAAAACTCTACTAGTCTCTGCCCAGCTTCATTTGGCTCACCAAGACCGAACTTGCCTGTAATTCAGGATATTTCTTCACTCCCTACCTTAGCATTCCAGTCTCCTATGAGAAAAACGACGTCTGATGATGGCGTGCGGTCTAAAAGGCATTGTAGGTCCGCATAAAATCTCTCAACGTCAGCTTCTTCAGCAGTAGTGGTCGGTGCATAGACTTGGATAACTGTTATGTTGAAAGGTTGACCTTGGATCCGAAGTGAAATCATTCGGTCATTCTTGGGGTTGTACCCTAGCGCTGCTTTGCCCATTCTTCTGTTTATTATGATAGCGACCCCATTCCTTCTCTTGGATTCGTGCCCACAATAAAAGACATAATGGTCGCCGGAGTTAAATTCTCCAATTCCGGTCCACTTGAGCTCGCTGATACCCAAGATATCAATGTTCAATCTGTCCATTTCTCCCTTGACGACATCCAGTTTACCTTGCGTCATAGATCTTACATTCCATGTTGCTATGTGATATACCTCCTTGCAACATCGGACTTTCCGGTCGCTTCCCGACACATCCACAACTGAGCGTCCTTTTGGCTTTAGCCCAGCCGCTTCATTCGTCCTGGTGCTAATAGGAATCGCCCTTTGTTCATCCCCAGTAACATGTGGGACGCCTTCCAACCTGGGGGGCTCATCTTCCGGCGCCATATCATTAATGGTATTGTGACTGGCCATGGGGTTTTCTTGGCAAGAAATACTGGAGTGGGTAGCCATTACCTTCTCCAGTGAATCACATTTTGCCAGAACTCCCTGCCGTGACCTGTCTATCTTGGGTGGCCCTACACAGCAGAGCTCACGACTTCATCGAATTTCGCAAGCCCCTCCGCCACGACAAGGCAGTGACAATTAGGGTGTTCGCAGGCAATTTATTCGAGTGGCACTGCAAAAATGGGTAAATCAGAGGATAGTTTGGTTTGGTTTGGATTGGATTGGTGTTGTGGGATTTAACGTCCCAAAGCAACTCAGGCTATGAGAGACGCCGTAGCGGATGGCTCCAGAAATTTCGACTACCTGAGGTTCTTTAACGTGCACTGACATCGCACAGTACACGGGCGCCTTGATTTTGTTACCAGCGAAAAGCGGCTGCCAATGCCAGGATTCGATCCCGCGTCCTTGGGAACAGTAGACGAGCGCCGTAAGGCCACCCCGGCAGGGTAATGAGAGGACACCTAGGGCCACTATTTTAAGGGTAGTAAACTAGCATTGTCCCTATTGGTAGTTCATAGGAATGGCAGGATCATCATTGGCAATCTCAGGAGTGACAACGCCAATACTGGGAAGCAGTGAAGACCCATGTTCAATGTGGATCTGAGATTTGCCATGATATTTCCGATATTGGGCCGTTGTCTTATACTGCTTCGAAAAGTGCAAGAGAAATAATGCAACATTCAATATGATGAAACATAATTTTTTCTTAAAAATGCAGAGCATCAAAAGGATTCTCAAATTAATGCAACGTGCGAAGTGTGTCCTCCCAAACACCCTTAGGTCATCTAGGGGCAGTGGCTCGGGGCTCCCAATAGAGGATCACATCTATAATGGAGAGGTCGCAGGAATCCAGTGTGTAACAGATATGGAAGGTCTTTTGCTGTCGAGCTTTCCTGATGTCATGGGAGATAATAGTCCAATGTCGAAGTTTCGCGAGCAACCTTTGTATAGCTTAAAGACAATGCAGATTATAGAACATTAGACCAATAGCGGCTCAGCATCAAAATAATGACACTAATATCATATTTTGATTGGTATTTGTCTCAAATGCAATGCGAGCTAAAAAGAGATATGGCACCTATATTTAGATATTGAAAAAGCCGCATACCTGCGATGCTGGTCCTTCAATCTCAAATCGATAATAATATAATCCTATAGACTGGCTGTTCTATACTGGCAACCCAATGCTATTTGCCGGCTATCGTAATACTTGCCATGCGGTGTTTCACTTGCTTCTAAATATTTTCATCCCCATAAATTCATTAGAACGCAATATTTGAAACGCAATTGAAGTAAACCGGAAATGTGTATTGTGTATGAGATTTCTTTACTTAGTAAAAAAAGCGTGCATACGGCCCAGAGGCTTGTGCAAGATTGGGAGCGGAAGTTATGGACGTTGCCAGACCCAAAGGAAGGCCCAGTGGTGATATAGGAGAGGCAGCATCTGTATTTCGTTCGCCACTGAATGTGTGTTCTCCGAAAGGCGTCGCTTTTATTGTTCCAGAGCAGGGCAAGGGAATAAATGGTGGGCAGTACCAGATGTCATCTGAGAAAGAAGATCAACTAGAAGTCTCATTCAACTTCTCCAGTGGTAGATTGCTTCGGGAATCCATCGGATGATAAACACCTGTATTTCAGCGATGATAATGGTGAGCTTGTGAAAGGTATGTCATCTGCAGAAACAAATAGAAATTAAAAACAAGTATACTTTTTGCGGTGCTCCCCGCGTGCAGTTATGGTGTGTCACAGCTCCGTCAGAAAGATCTGAGCAGCAGTGTATCTATCACAACCTTTCAGGGCAGATAATATATGCTTAATCATTTTATTTTGCAGCAAAGGTTCTAAGTTTATAGAAACACTACCAAGAGATTTTTGCGTTGTGGTGTTTTACAATAGGCCTGCTTTGAAGCAATCATCGAGATATGGGAAGCTCGTAATTCGGTAAGCATCAAGGAAAAATCCTTTAAGGGGAATGCCTTTAATGCCTCAATCTTGTCGACAGAAGGTTGGTAAAGCTGGCAGCAGAGGTGTCGCGCTTTCGAGAGCGAGAGGTAAAAACTATAATAAACCTTCTCTCCACCGAAACTCGAACCTCCATACCTTGGGTCACCAGCCAAGCACTTTACCAGCTGCTCCACGCCCCGGATCTTAAAACGCTCTTCACAATTCCTCTTGTCTACCGTGAAAATGACAGCGGGATTCCACGAGTGATAGATACTGCGCCTATTCTTCCCTGTAAAATAATATTATGAAGGCAGGTGCGCTTAGGAGGAGGGCAAAACAATTTTATTTATTCAGAGAGAGGTGGACCCTCATTCCAGGGTCCCATTGGCCGTGGCTGCAGTAACAGCGCGGCGAGCCAGCCTTTGCTGGCGCTCCGGCCAGGGGTCCTGCAGGGTGGCCTCACAATCTTCTATGCAGGGTTGGGGGAGAGGGCTTTATGAAGGGGTTACTTGGCAGGCCGAACCATGTGGTAAAGCATTCCCCATTCACCGCAATAAGGGCAGACAGGGGATTGAAGGAAGGGGTACCAGAGGTTTAGGAGAAATTGTATGAGAAAGGTATTAGTTTGCAGGCGGCAGTAAGATGCTGCTTCTTGAGTAGATACAGTGGGAGAAGGGGGAGGTAATGGACGGCGAGGCAGCCTCTAGTGTTTAAGCAGTTCAGTGTATGTAAGGATTGGGAAGGCATACGTGTGATCCGGGAGAGGGGAGGCTCGGGGAAGGAATGCGCGAGTGTGTCGATGGGCAGCTTCATTGCCGAGCATCGACTGGTGCTCCGGAATCGAGATCACACTGATCCTTTTCGGAGGATTAGAAACGAGGATTCGGCGGCTGGCGGCACCGATGCGAACGCGAGGATAGGTACAGGAGGCCTTGCGGGAATCAGACGTGATGGTAGCTTGTGCATTAGTGGCGGCGGCCAGAGCGATGGCTGCTTCTTCGGCAATACTCGGTTCGGTGGTGCGAAGAGAGGCATAGTTGAAGAGAGTGCCCGCTGGAGATATCACGGTAATAGCCATGTGTCCGTTAACAGGGCCAGCAGCGTCTACGTACAGAGTATTCGGCTGGCTGTCCCATATTCGATAGAGGTGATGGGCTCTCGCCCGTTGGCGGTTTTGGTGATATTCAGCATCCATGTGCTTAGTGAGAGGTTTGACGGTAATGGCTCGGTGGATATTCTGTGGCAGAGCTTCGTGGTTTTGGGTGGTATAGGGCATGGCAATATTGAGAATTTGAAGGATATGTCTTCCAGTAGACGAGGCCGCTAACCGGATAAGTTGCGCCAAGCGCTGTGCTTCATGCAACACTTCAATAGTGTTATGAACGCCAAGTTAGAGTAAGCGGTTAGTAGACGTGTACTTGGGAAGCCCCAGGGCTGGCATGACTGCTTTTCTGAGAAGAGTGTACAACCGATTCAGCTCCTGCTTAGAAAGTGGAAGGTATGGCATGCAGTAGGTCTATCGATCATATCCATACCATCAATCAGGTGATGGAAAAATGCTCGGAATATAACGAGCCTTTATACATAGCGTTCATTGATTACGAAAAAGCATTTGACTCAGTTGAAACCTCGGAGATGTTGAAGGCATTGCGAAATCAGGGAGTAGACGAGCCGTACGTGAAACTGCTGGAAGATGTGTTAGGCAAGGAGACACAATCTCCCCAGTACTAATCACAGCTTGCTTAGAGGAGGTATTCAGAGACTTGGAATCGGAGCAGTTAGGGATAAGGGTAGATGGAGAATACCTCAGTAATCAGCGATTTGCTGATGACATTGCCTTGCTATGCAACTCGGGGGATGAACTGCAAATAATGATTGGTGACTTAGACAGGAAAAGTAGAAAGGTAGGCTTGAAAATCAACATGCAGAAGACTAAAGTCATTTTCAACAGCCTCGGAAAGGAACAGCAGTTTACATTAGGTAGCGAAGTACTGGAAGTAGTAGGGGAATATATCTACGTAGGACAGGTAGTAACCGCAGATCCGGACCATGAAAGGGAAATAACAAAAAGAATAAGACTGGGATGGCGCGCATTTCGCAAGCACTCACAGATTACGACTAGGAGCTTACCGGTATCACTAAAGAGGAAAGTATATAACAGTTGCATCTTACCTGTACTAACCTATGGGGCTGAAACGTGGAGGCTAACCAAAAGAGGTCTACTTAAGTTGATGACAACCCAGAGGGCTATGGAACGAAAAATGGTAGGGGTAACATTAAGAGATAAGAAGCGTGCAGAGTGGGTCGGAGAAATAACTCAGGTTACCGACATTCTAGTGGAAATTAGGACGAAGGAATGGGCATTGGAAGGACATGTAGTTCGAAAAGAGGATAACTCATGGTCGCTTAGGGTAACAAACTGGATTCCAAGGGAAGGAAAGCGTAGCAGGGGGCGGCAGAAAGTTAGGTGGGCTGATGAGGTTAAGAAGTTTGCAGGGGTCAAGGGTGGAGGTGTTCAACTGAGAAGGGTTTTTAGGCTTTGAAATAAAGCGGATTTTAGCAGTCTTCCCTGAATCAGGAATAATTCCTCGTGGCCAACATTTACTGTTGAAAGATTCAGTCAAAGCCTCGAGGGCTGAATCGTCAAGACTGAAGAGAAGTTTGCCATTGATACGATCTGTCCCCTGCGCTGCGCCATTCCGCATAGCGGCCAGAGGGGGGGGGGGCAGTAGTTATTCAGCATCCAAGGCGGGATTCTGCGTGCCTGTGTAGTCTGGGCAGGAGCTAGAGTGTTCGGTGCAGAGATAGTTTTTAGTAAGAGTTGCAAACAGATCCTCGTTTGTAGCTACGAATCCGTGAATAATTCTTCGTAGTGCTGCTTTCTGTTCGGTATTACGGTTAGCTGGATCAATAAGGGCGCGTAGAATGTTCCATGTTTTGGAAACACCGGGTTTGCCAAGGACATTATCCCATAGGGTACGCCAGTTTTGATGGGTTGGAGTAGTTTCGTAATCGGCGGCCCGGCGGGTGAGGTCAGCGATCCGTTGCTTAAGCTTGCGATTAAGCTTTTACTTTATCCAGCGCCTTGTTAGGGCGCGTGGGACCGCCGACAGGTGAAGTAGGTGGCGGTCCACAGCCGGAGTCTCATTAGATGTGCGGAGAGTTTTGGTGTACTTCTTGACCTGCGCGAGTTGGTCAGATACCCATTTGTCGATATCTGATATATGCTCCGGGTGAGGAGTAGAGTAGGAAGTCACAATTAGTAGGGAAAGTAGGAATGCTTTGGTAGTCCCCCCCTTCCCTAGAAACGTGCATCCAGAATTTAATGCCGAACGAAGGGCCAAACGAGGCGAAGCTCTACGGCGACGGTTCAAGGACTAGGGAGCGAGGAAGTAGTCTATGTTGATGCAGCAAGTGGCAAAACAGGTGCGGCGGTAGCATCTGTAGTCGATGGCTGAGGGGCGTGGGTATCCGCGGGAGCCATCAGAGGCCGCAACATAGAGAATGCGGAGAAAGTTTCGATAGCGCTAGCTTGCGTAGGAACGGAAGACAAGTTCATAATTAGCGACAGCAAAACTGCCATCCAAAATCCTCCCCCAAATAACCCTGAAACGGAAAATTTAGTTATTTGGACACCCGCTCACGTTGCCATCCCTTGTAACGAGGCAGCTCACGAGCTAGCCCGAGCTCTCTACTTTCGGGTAACCGTCGAGCCCCTCGATTACTGGGCATGCGACGAGCGTCTGCAAAATTACGGGGAAATAATCGACCATTTAAACTGGGATGTAGACTGGTGCCCCCGCCAGGTCTTAGCCTAAATAATAGAGAAGCTGTCGCGTGAAGACGACTACGAACAATGCGTTCATGAACAATGTCTGGGCGTTTGACGCGCTAACAGACCTTAGGGACAATCATCTGTGGAAACACTTTTGGGCGAGAGGGACCCTCAACCATATAATTTGGGAGTGCCCACAATCTTCAGGGACTGGACAAAATATTACAAGTAGAGAAGCATGGGATACCCTGCTGTACAGCGCAGACTCTGCGATCCAGCACCGCACAGTCCATCTGGAGGAAGAGGCCTCAACAAACCAAGGGCTACCTGCCAGCCTCTAATCCGCGACCGCACGACTCCCCGTCTGTCCCGTCACACGTGCCGGGGGCGGGAAAAAGGCCGCCCATTTCCGATGGAAATAAAAGTTGTGCAACCAACCAACCAATATGTCGTACCTTGAAATAAATTATAACATCATAAGTGCTGGATATCGTGCGTTGAAATGTGTGTCTATGACATTAGCCGGTCATGTATAATAATTGGAAGTGACGGCGTAATAACGTCATTTCCGGTCATAACGTCACGACTATTGAAGACATCAATAAGCGATTCACGTTTATGCGAAGCTGACCCCGCCGGGCGTTCGATCCAGGCTTCTGTGCGACGCCTTTAATTTGACGCTTCGCATGCAGTACCACAGGGCAATATAACCCGACGCAGTACAGCACGCGTCACCGCCGTTCAAATTAGCTTTCAGGAAAGAAAGGGCGTAGTCTCTGTCATAATTTTTGCGGACACCTTAACCGAGCCGTAAGGACAAGGAGGAAGGTTTGAGTGAAAACTGGGAAAAGAAGTGTTCTAGTGGAATGCTTTTGCCTTAGATAATTTCGCCTCATGGCACTTTAGGGGTCCAAAGGGATCCTAGAGTTTTCTTGTTTCTATTAAATTTTATATGCACTTTCATGGCCTAATGTTTTGGGAGCTGCGAAATTCAAAAACAATTTATCCCTGCTCAGTCTTCAAG
Organism: Amblyomma maculatum; assembly: GCF_055883805.1. Taxonomy (NCBI): domain Eukaryota; kingdom Metazoa; phylum Arthropoda; class Arachnida; order Ixodida; family Ixodidae; genus Amblyomma; species Amblyomma maculatum. The sequence continues at coordinate 3,746,036 of NW_028146745.1, forward strand.
ACTGCAAAAATGTTCGCGAATTTTTTCAGCAGATCTAACTTTCATTTTTAATTATTTAGTTCCGCTTTTCATTAAGCGCTCTGCCTGATCTCTCAGGAACAGGCTTTTTTGAAGATCCTAGCATATCCTAACTTTTTTTTGCATATACACGTAGGTTCTGAAAGCTGAAATATTCTAAGAAAAGACCCTCATATACATTTTCTTCTAATAAATTTTCATGTTCCACTCTTTTGCACATCACGGCTGAGAGGCTGCATACAAAATCAACGATCTTAAGTTAACATGACAAAGTTTTTTTTATTTTGCATCATTATGGTAAAGGTCATCGCTAACAATGGGCGACAGAGTTACGTTTCGCTCAGCCTCAGCCGACTTAGTTCGAAGTATATATCTTTCGATGCCAAAATTAAGGCTCCATTTGCTGCACACATTAGAATTTTTGTTGTATATATTTGCGTTCTTGACAGAAATAGCTCCAAAATGCACGGATGTATTTAGTGAATAGTATGATTTTCTGGAATAAAATGCTGCACCGTGGCGAGTTTTTCCCAGTCTCCAGGTTGTTTTGTGCAACCTTTGATGTATGCCGGGAAAACAAAATTTACTTTTACTAATCTAATCAGACTGAGTGTACACACACGCGGTGATGTGTTACTCTTCACACTTTCGGTTAATCAATATTTGATGTGCGCATCGAATGCTGTTAGCTCAAACTTTATTTTACAACCACACATTTTTATAAAAATCCGTTTCGGCATCGTTTCATCTCATTTCCCGGCCTTGGCGGCTGCTTTTTGTTGCAGGCGAAAAGCAAGGCGCCGGTATGCTGTGCGATGTCAGTGCACGTTAAAGAATCCCAGGTGGTCAAAATTACCTGAGCCCTCCACTACGCGGTCTCTCATAGCCTGAGGTGCTTTGGGATGTTAAACCCCAGAAACCAACCAACCATCATCTCATTATTGCATGCAATGCTCATCTGATCTTAAATTCTGCTTCCATGTTCAGCACTATTTGCAATTACATTGTTTTTCCCTCCGGCGAGTGCAATACAATGCCTTGAATATCATCAGCATCGCTGTCGTGATGAAGCACGCAGAGAACGAAGCTTATTTAAGCTAGTCATGCTCCATTTTCACTTATAACAGTTCGGCTTTTTTTTTATGGCCAGCGCTTAGTACCTTTCATTGCCGTTTTTTTCTCTTCAAAGCGTAACCGGTGTCCAATGCCTCTCAGAAGTCAAGCTGCGTCCGTGTACCTCTTTCAATGAAACGATGAAATAATTATTCCTGCTTGGATCTATTCATTTGTTCTATGACCATAAATTTCTTTGCTGCACAGTAACTTTGTCATACGCGTGAAAACAATTACTTCAACGTGTCCTACATTTTCTTAGCCTAGATGTCAGCTCTTGCCTGACGTTTGATATGACTAGATTTTGAGCAGAAAAGAGTTCCGTGTTTCGCATTACTGGAAATGAGCAGGAATGTTACGTGCGACATGTTCCCAAAGCCGCACTCAAATTATTTTCATATGGTTCACAAGCGGTCATTTCCTTGCAAGAAAAAATTGTAGAGGGCACTATGGACCAAAAAAGTGCGATGGGGCGAAATCCATTATAGCCCGGTGATTCGTAGTCCTCCACTAAGGCACCTCTACTCCCTCTCTTTTTTCACTACCACATTCCGTCCTTCTTTTACCTGGTGGTGGTGAAAAACGTTTAATGAAGTGGCGTCCGTGTGCTGTGCAGTGTCAGCGCATGGTAAAGATCCCCATGTGGTCGAAATTACTTTGTAGCCCTCCACCCACGGCTCCTCTTTCTATCTTTCCACTTTTTCTCCCACCTCCTTCTCTTCCCTTAAGGCGCGTTTCAGGTGTCCAGACAGTACGTGCTATACATACTGTGCCTTTCCCTTCCTGTGAACCAATTATTATTATCATTATACAAAAGGGTGGATGTATGCACTAGATGAATCTTTGAAGATCGGGCCCTTACAAATACTAGGAGCTTTTCCAAGTGCGGGACCCCAGTGCGGTCGGCCACTGCCCGGGAGGCGTATTTGGGTTTGCTCGGTACGGCGGCTCCGCAAGGGACAAAGCAACAGAAGAGACGAAGAAAACGGGCTGTTCCGACTAGCATCTACCGCCCCCAGGAGCCGAGCAGCCTAGCGATTAGCGGCGCATGCTTTTTCAATAGGCGTCATGTTGGACGCGGCACTAGCTTGAGAGAGCCTATAATACTACTACTACTACTGCTACTAAATAATAATAATAATAATAATACACAGTAATATTTCTCTGCTAATTAGTATTATTAATATTATTATTATTATCATTAGTAGTAGTAGTAGTATAGAGGAAGACTCGTTTCACGAAGTTGGCACTGAATTGTCTAGTTAACGGCCGAATTAACTGGCTAAATCTCTTCACAGTTTTAATTATATTATTAATAATAATTGGTTCACAGGAAGGGAAAGGCGCAGTATCTGTCGCACTTGTGTCTGTGGACACCTTCATCCCTTGGTGTCCACAGACACAAGTGTGACAGATACTGCGCCTTTCCCTTCCTGTGAACCAATTAATAATATTATCACTATTAATTAAAACTGTGAAGATAATATTTAGCCAGTTATTTTGGCTGTTACCTACAGACAATTCAGTGCCAACTTAGTGAAACGAGTCTTCCTCTATACTACTACTACTACTACTACTACTACTAATAATAATAATAATAATAGTAGTAGTAGTAGTAGTAGTAGTAATAGTAGTAGTAGTAGTATATAGGCTCTCTCAAGCTAGTGCCGCGTCCAACATAACGCCCATTGAAAAAGCATGCGTCGCTAATCGCTAGGCTGCTCGGCTCCTGGGGGCGGTAGATGCTAGTCGGAACAGCCCGCTTTCTTCGTCTCTTCTGTCATTTTGTCCCTTGCGGGGCCACCGTACCGAGCAAACCCAAATACGCACCCGGGAGGGCTCGACCAGCCCCGCCGGGGTGGTGCAGTGGTAAGACGCCCGACTACTGTGCCGGAGTTCCCGGGTTCGAACCCGACCGCGGCGGCTGCGTTTCGATGGAGGCGAAACGAAGAGGCGTCCGTGTGCTGTGCGATGTCAGCGCACGTTAAAGATCCCCAGGTGGTCGAAATTACTCCGTAGCCCTCCACTACGGCTCCTCTTTCTCTCTATCCACTTTCATTCCCACCTTCCTCCCTTCCCTTACGGCGCGGTTCGGGTGTCCACAGAGCAAGTGTGACAGTTACTGCGCCTTTCCCTTCCTGTGAACCAATTTAACTTTTATTTTTTTAGGGCTCGACCAAGGCCTTTTCGGCATGCAGGTCATAGCAGCCGAGCAGGGTCGCCTCCCAGTCATCCCGAGTGGGCTTCACGAGCAGTTGTCCGCACTGTAAGGAGAAGTCTTCGGACATCTACCACATGGTGTGGGCATTCAACCCAACTATTTCCTTCATTTACGGCGTGGTATATATGTACGCGTAGAACTGTGACAGATATTGCGCCTTTTCTCTCCTGTAAATCTATTTCAAACTCTACCGTTGCGTGCTGTACTAACGCCACCTAGACATCTGGGTCTGCTTCTGTTTGCTGTGTGGTGCGGCGTTCAAAGAAGCGGCAAATGAAAGCGCTGCACGATGGCCTGGATCGGACGCCCGGCGAGGTCATCTTCGTAAATACATGTTGTTGTTGTTGTTATGAACTTTATTTTTTCTCCGATGTAGGAGGCCTTCAACTCTCCGCCCCCGGCACGCAGGCCTATGGGACGGAGGCTGGGGCCTCAGCGAATAAAGACAGGCGAAGCGACAGTTCTTCTTCGCGGCTTCAACCGCCAGGGTAATAGCTTGTGCTGGATGGCGGGGCGAACCGCCTGGTGACGCCATAATCTCTCGTGGCAGTACATCGCGCGCCCCTTGCCGAATGTAACCAGCATTTCATTGATGATTGCTATCTTGAATTGCTCCCTTTTTCTCGTGTCAATCAAAGTGTACATATTTTAAATGTGTACAGCAGTCCGCGTAAAAGAAGTCACAACTTCAGTTTCCGCAACAAACGCTTTCTTAAACACGCGGGCCATGCCCCAGCCGTCATCGCCGGAGATTTCAGTGCACCACACCCCGCCTGTGGTTATCCGTCTGCCACACCTAAGGGACGCAAGTTGGTAGACCTGGCATCTAATGAAGCCCTCACCACACTAACCCATTGGTGTTACCCATTCGTACCCACTAATGGGTAGCAGCGTCTCTGGGGACACCTGTCCTGCCTGATCTCACCTTTGTAAAAAATTCTCATCGTCAATCTTGGGCAAACCTAAATGAAACACTAGGCTGTGACCATTGTATTCGATCTACCATTTATATTAACAAGTGCAGTCGGTGTATGGGTACTGCCAACACTGTTAGATGGTACAAATGGCGCGAGGCTATGTCTATTACCCACCCGGAGCATATATCGTATCGACAAATGGGCATCTGACCAACTGGCACAGGCCAAGAAGTACACCAAAACTCTCCGCACATCTAATGAGACTCCGGATTGACCGCCACCTACTTCACCTGTGGGAGGCCCGACGCGCCCTAACAAGGCGCTGGATAAAGTAAAAGCTTAATCGCAAGCTTAAGCAACGGATCGCTGACCTCACCCGCCGGGCCGCCGATTACGGAACTACTCCAACCCATCAAAACTGGCGTACACTATGGGATAATGTCCTTGGCAAACCCGGTGTTTCCAAAACATGGAACATTCTACGCGCCCTTATTGATCCAGCTAGCAGCACTACGAAGAATTATTCACGGATTCGCAGCTACAAACGAGGATATGTTTGCAACTCTTACTAAAAACTATCTCTGCACCGAACCCTCTAGCTCCTGCCCAGACTACACAGGGACGCAAAATCCCGCCTTGGATGCTGAATAACTACTGCCCCCCCCCCCCCCCCCCCCCCCTGGCCGCTATGCGGAATGGTGCAGCACAGGGGACAGATAGTATCAATGGCAAACTTCTCTTCAATCTTGGCAATTCAGCCCTCGAGGGTTTGACTGAATATTTCAATAGTATTTGCTGGCCACAAGGAATTATTCCTGATTCGTGGAAGACTGCTGAAATCCACTTTATTCCAAAGCCCAAGAAACCCTTCTCAGTTGAGCACTTCCGCCCTATTTTCGTTACTTCTTGCTTAGGGAAGCTGAGCGAGTTAGTAATACCCGTCTCACGAAATATGTTGGAGAAGAAGGCATCCTTCCGCTTTCTGTTTGGCTTCCGCGCCCACCTCTCTACACAAGATATTCTAATCCAACTACAATCAGAAGTTCTCACGCACCCAAATCGTCATCAAGTACGCGGCATCCTGGCTTTAGATCTGCGCGGTGCTTTCGATACTGTTACCCATAGCAGCATTCTTCCCAGCCTGCACTCCAAAAGCTGTGGTTCTTGTACCTACAACTATGTACGAGCTTTTCTAATCAACAAGAAAGCCATCTTTGATGTGGACAGAGCTAGTTCCACACCCATCAGTCTGGGCCCTAGGAGTACACCTCAAGGCGCAATACTTTCACCCCTGCTTTTCAACCTCATTAGGAAGGACCCTCCCAATGAGCTCGACATCCTTCCGAGAGTTCGACACGCCACCTACGCGGAAGATTTGACCATTTGGACTCCCCATTGTAATGAAGGCGAAATTCAAAATGACCTTAAAGCGGCGACAGACCTGGTCAGTACATATGCCTGTTCTCGTGGCCTTGCATGTGCCCCTGAAAAATCTGAAATTCTTATTATTAACCGCTGGCGACATCCCCCTTATAGTGCCACTTCGCCAGTTGAGGTCATCCTGCATAGCCAAATGATAGAAGTGAAGCCGAAGATCAAGATCCTCGTCCTCGTTATCCCTAACGGCCGCTCCCATTCCTCTACTATCACTCATTTAGTCAACACTACCGATCAAAATATACGAATGTTTCAACGAGCTAAACATCAAAACTACTGCATTAGGGAGCGAGACGCCCTGCAGCTAGTCAACGCATTCATTACCGACCACATTACTTACTGCACGCCATGCCTTCCGCTTCGTAAGCAGGAGCTGAATCCAATGTACACTCTTCTCAGAAAATTGGGGAAGCCAGTTCTGGGGCTTCCCAAATGCACATCTACTGACCGCTTACTCTAACTTGGCGTTCATAACACCATTGAAGAGTTGCTGAAGCACATCGCCTGGCGCAACTTGTCCGCTTAGCGGCCTCGTCGAATGGAAGACATATCCTTAAAACTCTCAATATTGCCACGCCCTATACCACCCGAAACCGCGAAGCTCTGCCACAGAATATCCACCGAGCCATTACCGTCAAACCTGTCCCTAAACACATAGATGCTGAATATCATCAAGACCGCCAACAGGCGAGATCCCCTCACCTCTCTCGAATATGGGACAGCCAATCGAATACTCTGTATGCAGACGCTGCTGGCTCTGTTAACGGTCACATGGTTATTACCGTAACATCTCTAATGACGCTCTCCTCAACTATGCCTAACTTCGCACCACCGAACCGAGTATTGCCGATGGAGCAGCCATCACTCTGGCCGCCGCCACTAATGCACAAGTTTCCATCTTGTCAGATTCCCGCACGGCCACCTGTAACTATCTTCGCAGACGTATCGGTGCCGCCAGCAGCCAAATCCTTGTCGCTAATCCTCCGAAAAGAATCAGTGTGATCTCGATTCCAGGACACCAGTCGATGCTCGGCAATGAAGCTGCCCATCGACACGCTCGCGCGCTCCTTCCCCGAGCCTCCTCTTTCCCGGATCACACGTATGCCTTCCCAATCATTACATACACTGAACTGCTTGAACACTACAGGTTGTCTCGCTGTACATTACCTCTCCCCTCTCCCACCCTCTCTACACAAGAAGCAGCAACTTACCGCCAACTTTAAACTTATACCTTTCTTATACCATTTCTCCTAAACCTCTGGTACCCCTTCCTTTATTCCCCTGACTGCCCACATTGCAGTTGGGCGTGCCCAGTTACCTCTTCTTTAAGCCCTCTTCCCCATCCCTGCATGGAAGATTGGGAGGCCACCTTGCAGGATCGCTGGCTGGAGCGCCAGCAAAGGCTGGGTCCCCGCGCTGTTACTGCAGCCACTGCCAATGGGACCCTGAACTGAGCCCCCCCCCCCCGTCGATGAATAAATAACGTTGTTTTGTCCGCCTCGTAAGAGCACCTGCGTTCATAATATTATAATTTTACAGAGAAGAATAGGCGCAGTATCTATCATTCGCGGAATCCCGCTTTCATTTTCACAGTAGACTAGGGGTATTGTGAACAGCATTTTATTATCCGGGGCATGGGGGGGGGAGCAGCTGGTAAAGTGCTTGGCTGGTGACCCAAGGTATGGAGGTTCGATTTTCGGTAGAGAGAAGGTTTATTATAGTTTTTTACCTCTCGCTCTCGAAAGCGCGACACATCTGCTGCCAGCTTTACCAACCTTCTGTCGACAAGAATGAGGCATTAAAGGCATTCCCCTTAAAGGATTCTTCCTTGATGCTTACCGAATTACGAGCTTCGCATATCTCGATCATTGCTTCAAAGCACGCCTATTGTAAAACACCACAACGCAAAAATCTCTTGGTAGTGTTTCTATAAACTTAGAACCTTTGCTGCAAAATAAAATGATTAAGCATATATTATCTGCCCTGAAAGGTTGTGATAGGTACACTGCTGCTCAGATCTTTCTGACGGAGCTGTGACACCATAACTGCACGCGGGGAGCACCGCAAAAAGTATACTTGTTTTTAATTTCTATTTGTTTCTGCAGATGACATACCTTTCACAAGCTCACCATTATCATCGCTGAAATACAGGTGTTTATCATCCGATGGATTCCCGCAGCAATCTACCACTGAGAAGTTGAATGAGACGTCTACTTATTTTCTTTCTCATCTGGAACTGCCCACCCTTTATTCCCTTGCCCTGCTCTGCAACAACACACGCGACGCCTTTTATAGAACACATTCACCGGCAATCGAAATACAAATGCTGCATCTCCTATATAACCACTTTACCTACCCGTGAGCCTGGCACCATCCGCAACTTCCACTCCCGAACTTGCACAAACCACTGGGCCGTATGCACGCTTTTATTACTAAATAAAGAAATCTAATCACAGTACACATTTCCGGTTTACTTCAATTGCGTTTTCAATATTATGTTCCATAGAATTGGAGAGCATGAAAATATTTAGAAGCATGTGAAACATCGCATGGCAAGAATTACAATAGCCGGCAAATACCGTTCGGTTGCCAGTATAGAATAGCCAGTCTATAGGATTATAATATAATCGGTTTGAGATTGAATGACCAGCATCGCAGGTATGCGGCTTTTTCAATATCTAAATATAGGTGCCATATCTGTTTTTAGCCCGCTTATATAATGGCTCGGGCAGCATTTCAGACAAATACAAATCAAAATACAATATTGGTGTCATTATTTTGTTGCTAAGCCCCTATTGGTCTAATGTTATATAATCTGCATTGTCTTTAAGATATACAAAGCTTGCTCGCAATCCTTCGACAGCGATCTATTCTCTCCCATGCAACCAGGAAATCTGGACAGCAAAATACCTTCCATATTTGTAACACTCCGGATTCCTGCTTGCTTGCCATTAAAGATGCGATCATCTAATGGGAGCCCCGAGCCACTGCCCCTAGATGACCTAAGGGTGTTTGGGAGGACACACTTCGCACGTTGCAGTAATTTGAGCATCCTTTTGACGCTCTGCATTTTCAAGAAAAATTATGTTTCATCATATTGAATGTTGCATTATTTCTCTTGCACTTTTCGAAGCAGTATAAGACAACGGCCCAATATCGGAAATATCATGGCAAATCTCAGATCCACATTGAACATGGATCTTCACTGCTTCCCAGTATCGGCGTTGTCACTCCTAAGACTGCCAATGATGATCCTGCCATTCCTATGAACTACCAATAGTGCCAATGCTAGTTTACCACCCTTAAAAGAATGGCCCTAGTTATCCTCGGATTACCCTGCTGGGGTGATGTAGTGGTTATGGCACTCGACTACTGTTCCCAAGGACGCGGCTCGAATCCCACAGGCAGCACTAGAGCCCGGGCCAATATCGTCAGTGAGTTGGCAGATATCAGCCCTATGTAGGCCCAATGCTGCCATCTTATGGCTGGTATTGGTTGTGCCAATCTATAGCACGTCCAAAACTGGCCCTGAGGATTTCATTGGTAACCAATATTGTTAGTGCCTATTTATAGTGAAAGCAACATTGGGCCGTCATATCTAATGTTCTCACAATATCGGTGGTACCATTACACGAGGGTGGCAATGATGAGCCTGGTTTTCCGGTGTATCACCAGTGCTGGCGCTGCCATGAGATAAGGATGGCTATAACGGACAGCATTAGCCATCAATCCACTGATGTTGGCCAATATTCGACATATGCTGGACAATAATGTGAGCTCTGTTACAATGGCCCACCAATATCAGATATACACTGGCATACCTTACATATCAACAGTATTGGCATTGCCCTTTTTAAGGATGGCTATATCGAACAGCGTTAGCCTTTACTCCACTGACGTTGGCTAATATATGGCATATGATGGACAATACTGAGAGTTATGACCCGCCAGATGCATTGGCATACATTTTAGACAACATTGTCTTGTCTATTTCACCTACTGGTCAATATTAGATGCAAATTAGCATGTAGCTGGAATTATTTCGTGGGAAACCGCATTAGCGTGCTTTTGCGTTTGGCAGGCTCATTTAATTCTTGGAGTCATTAAATGTGCTGTTACAATCGATGTTTACAAGTTACCTTTGCAATTTTCAATACTTCGGAAATCTTCTGTCTAAATAATTATAGTTCCGCGGTGCTGGATTCCGTCGTGTTTGCTCTAATCCCACCTAGCTGTTGTTGATGTTGCTTGGGATTACACCATGTTCTTTTACACTAGATCTTCATTGACTTAAGCTGGCACTGTAATCAATCCACATGTATACTGTGACGAATTTGGATGAGACTGACAATCGGTCACTGGCATCAAATATCAATAAGTTCACCGCCGTTTGCTGGCCCGTCAGGGCGGCGGCGGCGATAGATAGCTCCATGCCGACCGGGAGAATAGAAAGAATCAAAACGACATGTCATATATCGTGCATAGGCAATGGTTGCTATATTTTGCATTCTATTCTGCAATGGTCTAGGTTCCTTCATGGCTGCTCCCGTGGCGATTCCTACTGCTCTGAGTGAAGAGAATTCCAAAAGTCTTAGCAAATTTCTTTTCTCCCTAGTGTATTAGTTTTAACAATGGCTTGAAACAGACGATTACCGCAGGACACGCATGCAGTGCGATGCAAAAAATCAGCATGAAGCGTCGGCCTGTTAAGGCTCGTACGTGACTCAGATCGACTATGGCGAGCGCACTTCCATCGAAATACACTTTAAAAATACATTAAGCCGTTTAAGCTATACGAATACGAACCATCGCAGCACATACTTTCGCTTAAAAGATTTAACAATGGTGATTTAATTAAAGCTGGGTTATTGAGCGGTAAATTAAACGTCGGTCCGCACATGCATGGACGTTCCCACACATGGCAAATCGTATCGACGCTTTCTGCTTCGTTGTCGCTCTAAGCAGTGAAGTATTAGAAACAAAACGGAGACAAAACACTGCACGTAGGATCTCAGTATGAATAATATTGAGGTTATGCTGAAACAAATAACTGGGTTACAGTTTCACTTTTATTCATCGCACTCGTTTGCACACTTGTTTTTTCTCAAGCGTCCGCCCTTGTTGACGACACACCGCGCACTTCTCGTCCAGTCCACTGATGGCACTCACTCGCGCCGAAATATGGAAGCTCTGTTAGCTGCTTGCTAGGTGCATTGAAAACATCACAAACAAAGGAAGAAAAACATGGAGGCAAGGCGCCAGCAACATCGGCGCCGACTTGCCCGAGTGGATGCGTTCTGCAGGTGGGGTTGTCGGGTTACATGCTGCGCGATGCAATCCAAGATGCAGGCCCTGACGCTCCACGTGTGGTTCAAGGTGCACACGCCCGGGCGGGGATTTACGACGCATTGCGTCAGCCGCTATACTTTAAGGCTCTATTTCATTCATATACCTCTTTGACATACGTACAGCTAGCGTAACTTACGTCTTAGGCTTTGAAAGTGTAGACCCTTCCATACGTGTATAATCAAAAGTACGACTGCAATGACCATGGCGCATTAATCACTGATGAAATATCGCACACATACGGTACTGGTAAATGCTCTATGATTATCTTGAAACACTCATTCGGCAAACGAGTACGCCAGTTATTTGTTAAACAAGCCGCGAATATTCAAATCACTGCAGTGGCAAAAATGATAGCAGAGCCAGAGAGTCGCCCGCGGCACGGTGACGGGCCGGCTTCCACATTTCACAAGAACTTGTAACGCGAAATATATCCGCGTGCGGCTTTGTCACACTGTTTTTCATAGGCAATCAAAATAGCTTCGTGTAGCAGCCAGTATACAAGAACGGCAGCTCAACAGAACATTTGATTCGACGCCATGCAAGTGCATTGATAGCATAATTTGTGAATTTCTCGGTTATTTTTTTTTGCACAGTGCTAAAAAAGAAGTCTGTAACGTTACTCCGCTTTTATTCACACCCCCAATTTCGTTATTCCGTCGTCGTTCACTGCAATACAATGCTTGCGCTACATATGGCAAGAAGGAATAACTGTAGAGTTCAAAAACTAAATAAAGCAGTCGTTGTTTTACAATTAAGCTTAATTCGGTATCAAAGCTTATTTATTCTCTGACTACCTCCGTGGTGGAACAGTTACAGGCGTGCGCGGGGAAGGTATTTTTTTTTACAAATATTGTGTATGGAGAGAAGATACCCACGTGTAAACTGACTTGTTCGCATTAGAACGAAAAAAAAATGTGAAAAAAAGGTTTGGAAACACAAATAAAATACAAAAACGTACAATGGGTATATAAATGACACATCTTTGTTTCCCACACGCTCGTTCGCACAGTTTTCCAGCGCCTGCCCTCCGTGCTGACGCACCGCTCAATCCCGTCCTCGCCCACTTCGCACTCCTGTCGTTTCCCGGATCGCACTCTCTCACCGCATGCGATGCGAGCAAGGTCCGAGGTTGCATGCGCGCGTTGAAATCCACGCAGGTGCTCCAAAGCGGTGGACGGGTCGACGCACCACTCAGGGTCCAAAGGGCGGACGGCCGCCGCCCAGGGGAGGAATTGCGCAGTAATAACAATACGAACGCTAACAGATTGGAGACTTCTTTCAAACATTTCCGGGCTCTCATAACAGGTTGCATAGAGAAATGTGCTTTTACCGCATTTTCATGGCCAATAAAATATACGCAAGGAACTAAACTGTGAGAAACAAGCGCCTATTGAATTGGGCTAACAAACGACTAATCTAGCAGATAGAATGATGCTGACGGTGCGGATATATGAGAAAAAATGTAAGCATCGTATGCAACTAGCTTATAAAGAGGTGGCAAGTCGCGGTACTGAGATGCTTAGCTCAATAATTTTCAACAAACTTGCTTTAAATCCTCATTTCATTGTGATTGAAATATTCTACTCGATTGAGCACTATTTTATGAAAGCATTTTCGTTGGTATGCTAAAAGTGAGCAAACTATTTTTAGTAGAACACAGCATTCCCAAAATACAACTTGAACAGATTTGGGTGTTGTAAACAAAACAGCTAGGCGCCTCTGCAGGGCGACGACGCGCTTCGCTGCAGGCACAGAGCCCTACATAGATAAGCAGCAGCAGCAGCGCATCTATGCTGCTGCTGAAAAAGCGATTACTAAAAAGCTCGAAGGATGACGCGACAATCAATTAGCCAGCATGAGGGCGACAGTTGTATTTTGTTTCAAAGAGGGCGCTCGTTCTTTCGTCCATCCAACGGCTACTCGCTCGCTCGGCTCGACGTTCGATGGCACCGCGCACGGAAAATGCTTCTTTCTTCAAGAAATATTCCATGTAAGTTTTCCCACTTTCTCATTCAGATTTCATAAAGCGTTTGTGTATATTGGAGCAAAATATTAGCCTCTTAGTTTGAGCATTTTTTAAATAACAAGCGTTGTCTTACATTTCATTGTTGCTGCAGGCTGCGTAAGCCATGTGCCAGGGAGATTTCTCTTCTTTTAGCATATTTCTTACGTTGTTTACTTTTCAAAATGGTTCTCAGGTGTGCGCGACTTGATGCCCATCATTTTGCAGCTTATTTCAAGTTAAACCGCTACTGTTTTGCCGAGTACTGATTTCCTAAATAAACAACTGTGTGGCATCGTAGCCCTAAAAGCCAACTTCGGATATTCACGGCGTTACAGTGGCTGGAGCGGCTTATAGGCAACCTGCAATGGAGTTTGCTGAGACATGTGGCGCCACCTGGCGGCCGACGGGAGCTAATACTGAGGCGGCGCAGAAGCTGACGCCGTATATGTTGCGGCCGCTGTGTTCCTTCTGCGTTCGCTTTTTGTTATCCCAGTGAGTGTGATTTACTCATTTAGTGACTTCAGTGGTCTCGTGCGACGCTTCGACTACTACGGATGTGGACAAGAATAAAAATAAGCGCAAGGGCGGCGAGAAAGACTGCCGCAATCACGAAGGAAACCTAAGCGTACCGCTTGCTGGGAGAACCTGGGGAGAATGATGAGAGAAGGAGATATTGGCTGTGAGAGAGTAATGTAACTGAAATTCGTTTTGTTATGGGGCCATTGGCGTACAGACGCCAAGAAGCTAAAATTAGACGATTGCCCACGAGCGGAGGAAACGGTATAAACTTCTGACTCGGGGAGTCGCACGCTGGTTGGGGCATACTACTCAGTACGCGCTCCGCGCTGCAAAATTTGGCGTGTACTGGTATATGCTGTGCAAGATAAAGTGGCATACGTCCAGAAAAGTAACAAAGCCGCGCAGCCGCAGCATCGTATTCCAGCCGCATTTCAACGGAAGCGAAATTAAAAAAAAAATGTGTGTGTGGATCTGTGAACCGGATTTCTAATGCGGTGTCTATTCGGAACCACAAAGCCAAAATATCTTCAAAACTTCCAATTACAGATTTCAATAGCATATTTATCTGTAAATTAGTTCTTAAGGTGCTGAAAAAGTCGAAGTGGCGGAGTGTAGAGGCCCGTGATACTGTATACGCTGAGAATGGAACTTAGTTCTATCGTTCCGCGCCAAATATTTCTTTCACCGACTGCTCAAGCTACTCAAAAGTCTCTTGTCCCAGACGATAGACTATTTCATCATTACTAGCAACAGTAAAAAATTCTAACTCTTAACGACCTCCTTTACGAAAGCTTTGCCGTTGAGTGCCAGCATTACCCGCCTGCTTTCCCCAAGATTGAGGTACGGAGGTACAAAATGCATGCCAGTTGTTAAGAGCTTTATTTTTCCAACGATGTAGGAAGCCCCCTACTCCCCGCCCCCGGCACGCACAGTTTTCGTTGATGACACACGCTACAACCGCACAGTGCTTGCAATCGCCACGATATCCCGCACCATGCCTCCTGTAACTTCCGCGGCACTGTCGAAAGGTGCACCACGAACATAAGTGTTCGTCATGTTATTAAACTGTAAAGGAAAACCGCGAGGAAATTATTATGCGGCTGTAATCAAACAGCAAGAACAAAAAAAGAAGAAACGGCGATCAATCTCTTTTCAGGTTCTCTCTGCACTTTCAATGTTTGGGTATGAGGTGTGAACGCAATAGGTAAATGAAAAGCTACGTTTACAACATTTTTCATTCATTTAATTATTTCTTAATTCATCATCACACATCCGACTGATGCTCCGAGAGAATAAATTTCGTTAAAAAAAATTCCGTCTACTCACGCGAAATTCAAAGCTGTGCGCGCGGGGGTTCCGTCGCGAGCAGCGCGCACTTCGCGGTGACGTCGACACCGTTCACGTTTTAAACATGAGCATTCTCGAACAGGCGGCGTCCTTTCGTCAGTATTGATTTTCGGAAGTAGCTCTGAAGACATTCGATTGTCTTAAAACCGCAGAAAATGAGAGCCGGGATGCTTCCCGCCGTACAACGCGAACGCAACCCGACCGCGCCGGCCTACTCAATATTCGGCGCGCCGTTGGCGGCGCTGAACGCTGCGCTCCACTAGCGCCGCCTGGCCACTGCAGGCTGCCTATAGCCGTCGCGTGGCTCGGCCGCTCGGGTTCCCTTCGGTGACCTCGGGCGGAGTCGGCGGAATCCGGGCAAAAGCATATTTTCTCGTGTCTGGTGCTATAAAACGCTAACCGCATGAGTCCTGCGGCAGCACGATGTGCAGTGCCCTGAGGACCGCTAAACATTGCCGCTCGGCGCGTTCGTCCAGGTTCTAGGTTTTTAGAAAATCGCTCATTGTACTGGAACCAGCCCGCGAGGCAGCCAATCCTTCGCTGTTTGTTTTTTTGTTTTTCTTTTTTTTGCATGCAAAGTTTTTTTCCCTAGTCCGGTATGAGCGAAAATGCTGCAGACGCTCATTTCGCCTGATCCGTGCATATATGAGCGCATCGAGGCGGTTTAGTAAAAGCTTAGTAGGGTAGTAATGCAAAACAAAAAAGGCTAGTGTGGCTAGATATTGCTAATTTTCGAACGTTGCAGAAAAACGCCACTGCTTTCAATCATAGTAGTATAGTAGCACGCCGCTGCGCTAGGACCATTTTTTTGGAGGGGGGAGGGGGCTAGACGCTTTTCAAGAAATTTCATCAGTTTTGCGGTTTAGTGCAAGAAACTGGATATAGCGTAACTGTACTCATTTACCAAACGAGGAGGCGGCGCTAACAAAGCAAGGCTGAAAACGCGTCTCTGTCGCTGAGGCCCTTCGCTCTGTGCGATGTGCACCAGCAGCAGCGACAGGCGTTGGCGTCGTCGTCACGCGATGCATCGCCAGGGATTGTCACCTATTTTTTTCTTTCTGTATTGTTGCTTCAGCTGCATTAGATCAGTTTCAAAACCTACACGTCAGCTTCCCGGTGCGGTAGACATTCCTGCACAATGGCGGCATAGACTTTGGGGTAATATGTGGGTACAGTTCTAGCACATCGCATGAAGGGTAGGGTAATTTCCGCACCTCTTGCCCATTCGTCACAGTATTATTCGCGTGCGCATATTCGCCCCACTATTACCCCCTCCGGTTAGTGTCCCTTTTCTAAATTTTCTTTCTTCACCCCTAGGGTGACAGTGCTCCCCCCTTTATTCCAGTGTTAAGAATGCCCGAAAACCTTTCTCTGACAATGGCCTCTGCGTGGGGAACTGCATCCCAAGCAGCGTGGACTATGCTAGATGCATGTACTGCACCTAACTATTATCCATGAATCAGGTTCTGTCGCCATTGTGCACGAATTCCTGCCACACAGGGAAGCCGACTTGTAGGTTTTGCAACTGGTCTGTTATAGCATGTCCAGCAGGGCCGGAGCCTTAAGTGTGAGCGCTGGGTGGGCTCAGGCAATTTCAGTTCCAGGCCGGGTTCGGGTTTGTAGCATGAGGCCCAGGTCGGGCTCAAAATTTATGCCCGTGCACACCTCTAGTCGTGTCGGTTGTGTAGCACACGTTTGGCGCCCATGCATGCTTTTAATTTTGTTCTTCGCACCATGACATTTTGCTCCAGTATCAAGACTGCATGAAACATCAGTATGCATTTTCCGGTCGTTATGCTAACTGATCGCCCCACCGGACTGGCACAGCTATGTTATACCGTGTGTAACATAGAGTTGCAATTAGTCCATTTTTTGAGACAGCTTTCAATTGAGATTATAGATTAACTAAACAGAGAAGAGCCGTGGTATGATTTTATCATGATTTAGAGGCATCGATTTAATGGAGACTTTCTTGCATTTAGGGCTCTTTGCTCCATAACGCCCGCAGTCCAGCTGCTCCACTTGTATCATCGCACTGCTTTTGCACAAGCAATCATCTGCCATCAAAGGGGTGCTGCCTGAATGTGAGGCAGACAACATCGTCAACATTTTGGTGCTGCAAACCTGTCAACAACTGTGGGAGCCTTGCCATGAAACATGCTGTGTGTAAGGAAACATTGCCTCGGTAGGTATGACACATTGCCTTTGTTTTGCATTATATAAGGGCTTTAAATGCTCTGCTGGCGTTTTGCTATATGATTGCATGCTATATGACTTTTTCTAGCTTTTTAGCTCAAGACTTACTTGTTCAGAAGTCTTGCCCACCAGTATGCAGAAAATAATATCCTTCATGTACCTGGCAGTTCTTTAATGGCTAGTGCTATATTTAGCTGCTTTATTTCAACAGTATGTGACGATTTCAAGTTGAGACATAATTGAGTGAACCTGTGGTGTAATAGCACAATAACATACATAGCTTGTTGAACTGACGAAGTAGTCATTTGCGTAACACGGGAGTGCAGGTGCTTTAAGTGATGGAATATTTATCCTACTTGATTATGCTTGCATTACAAGAATTCGCAGGAAGCCTGTATTGAGGTTGCAGAGAAGAAAGCCATTCAGTATTGCTCAGGTTATTTGCCTTCCACTATCCCTTCATTACTGCTGCCTGCACAGTATGTATTTGTTCATACAGACATGCAGTTACTGACTGCAGATTTCTGATTGCCTGCACTGGCTTCAGCCATGTAGCTGTAATATTACTTTGTTTAAACCAGGCTGTTTCCTTTGCTCAAAGTGACAATTATAAACAATTTTTTACCCCAAGCCATTGAGATTCGCCATTGGCTCCCAACCCGCTTTATTCGTAGCTGCAATGAATTTATTCTGTAACCCTAGAGCAAGACATTTGCAGAAAGTAGATCATCATGCAAAGTTCGTTCAAATTTTGTAAAGTTTAGAGAACATTCTGTTTGTTTTTGGATATGCTTCTGTGTTCGGAAAACAGACCAGACTTGCTTACAGTGCAGGAGGGGTGGGCTGCAAGACAAAAGCAAATTATTAGTGCAGCTGCTCATTCAGGCGTGCATTCATTGTGCATTTATTGCTATTATATATGTGCACCTTTGCTGCATGCTTGCCAGGGCATTCCCCATAATGAGTGGCAGTGATCTTGCCGCCTACCTCCCAGAGGGACTGCCCTTTTCCAACTACCTGCCCACAACCAACTCACCTCCTGGGCTTCAAATTTGTCGCACTCAAGGACGATTTTCTGTGTTTGATGTTACCTGCGACGCCATTTCAGATACGCAGTATGCATCATTGGTCTATTAGTTTCATTTCGGGATGTTGTCACCCTTTATATTCCTTACTGATATTTCTTTTTCTACATCCCCTAGCAACTGCCAAACGAAATAAGACGTTTGAAATTGCCAAACTCTCGCAGTCTCGGAATGCTATGTCAACAACAAAAAAGCTTTTGCATGTCTTAATAAAAGTAGAAGTGATCCCCCGATTTTTGTTTGATTGTCATGTCTAGTCAGACAATTTAGAGAGCTGCCACTTGACCAAGCAAATCGCAACTGTAAGTGCACTGAGGTGTCATGCGTTAGAGCAAGCATATGGATCTTGTGTTGCTTAGCTGCTTAACTCCAAATATCCTCCTTTGTCAGACAAGATATATTTTTAGAAAACTGGATGGGGGCAGCCAAAAGAAAGCGATTGGATTCTTAGCAGCATTGCTACTTGTTACACATGCGTTCCACCCCTGTATACATGAACTCGGCAGAATTGGGTCGAGTACGTCTGTCGAGTGAAAAATCAGTTGTGGGGTTGATGTATACACAGTCGGGTCGAGTAAAATAGGCGGCGGAGCGGGTCGCGTTAACTCGCTTGTAGGGGGTAGGTTAATTCACTTGACCCGCTTATCTAAAGGCATGTAGACGCTGTCCTGTCAGGGGGTCTAGTTATATGGAACTCTGGGATATGAAAAAGCCTCTGGAGAGGCGACGAGCGTCACTCGAAATGAATGCTTTTTAGCGCTCATCAACGATAAAAAATAATCGAAGCTCTCGATAGTAAAAGGCAATGGGATCAAACATGAGTATGAACTTGCACAATACCTTCGAATCTCGATGCTACGCTCTGCTACGATACTTACTCACTAGAAAGCGAGTTCATGTAGACATCAGCCGTGTCGAGAATGATGACTGACCTTGCTTACTCAACGCTGTTTCAACCGATGCTGTCGAGTCCATGTACACAGGGCTATTGTGCTTGTAATTTTAGGTGAACTCTCAGTTCGTGTATTGCACATTAAATTTGAGCGATATTGGTGCTTGTTTGCGTATGTGCTGTTTTGTTCTGCAATTAATACTATTTCTCAAGATACAATCTTTTTTATTTGAGTACAAAATATTGTTCATTTTTGAAAAAAATAATTTGTGAAGCTGTTAAGCAATTTTGATTTTGAAATATATTCACAAAATATCAACATTTTATAGATACTGAAATATAAAATGTGTGGGAAACAACTTTTCAGCTCAGGATTAAACTGGTTTTTCAAAGAACTTGTGATAGGGTGAAAGTGATAAATCAGTCATGCTAGATTTATCGTTTTTTTATGATCCCATAGTCACATCAAGCATTGTATTTTAGGGTGTGCTTAGGCAATGAAAATAATATTTGGCCTCAGATATTCAGGCAGATTACTATTCTCTATACCAACAACTACTATGAATTGGTTTGAAGAAAGCAGATGCCCGAGCACCACACCTAGTACCTGGACATAAAATCACCCATGTATGCCTCACTGAATATAATCTTGCACGTGGAAGGTTGCCGATGGTATGGTCATATGATTAACTGTGAAGAGGGAAAATGCATACCTGGCAGGCTGCTAGGTGATAAGGAAGTACGATATGATTGTACTCAGATCTAGCATAACATTTTCCTGCCTGTGCAAAGTAAATTTCTAGCACTTGCTCAATTGCTCATTGCAGGCTGACTGTAAACATTGGAATGCCAACATTGGACCTGTCATGGCACTGCCAACATAAGCTATCAGCTGGCCGTGCCCCTAGTGTCGCGTAATGGCATGTCACTAGTATTCATTGGCACATGTGACATTGGCAATAAACCGGCCGTGCCGCTAGTCTCACATATTGGTATTTATTGGCAGGCTACTAGTATTCATCGGCACACGTGGCATTGACACTGCCACTGTTAAGTACCTTTAGCCATGCAGTTATTTCACCCTTGCCCTTACTGCTGCCATTTGCTTAACTGTCACTCTGACAATTGTTGTTTTCTTATGCAGTCATTTCCCAATACCACCTTGCATGTCATCTCCCTAAGAAGCCATAAAAACAATGCAATTAAATGAGGCAAGCAAAATATTTTCCGAAAACATTTTATTGAGAGCTCATACACATGTACATGCCACAAGGACATCAGAGGGCCAAAATGCAGTGGAGGAGGCATTGGGTACAGGATTAATAAGGGAGAGGCTAGTAGGTGTAATTGGAAACAGGGCACTAAGCAGCACATGATCAGGTAGTGCAGGTAGAGGAGATGGGGTGCAGTGTGCATTGGTAATGATGGAAGGGGCTGGACACCTTGAGCAGGGTTGCAGTGCGAGAGGTGTTCCAGGAATAGGAGGCTGAGCATGTGTGCATTCCAGGGCAGTGTCCACCATGGATGGAAAATGGCAATGAACTGTGTTGAGCATGATAGCTGGCATTGAAGGGTCAATGGATCAAGTGATGAGGTTGAGGGGGCGGGGGAAGCGCATGGCCCAGGTAGTAAGCTGGGCGCCCCGCAGGAAACCATTCAGGAACTGTTGAGGAGATTGGCCCATGAGTTTTACAAATGACATCTGCAAAGAACACAAGCATATATCACCCTAAGATCTAAACTCACCTTCTCAACACTTATCCAAACATATATTTGAAGTCTGGGTGATCTATACGATTGAGTACAAAATACAGAACCTTGCTATAGTAAACCCTGATGTAGTAAAGTGAAACTGAAGTCCCAGTTCATCTTCCATAGGCAACTGTACATTTTCCCCCTTTACAGTAAAGATGTTTTTGGTAAAAATCGGTTAAAGTGCTTCTGGCCATGACGACGACTCCCGCGCACAACCTAGAGTCGCGAGGCCTAGACTTTTTGTATTTGAAAACAGAACAATAACCCCGAGTGTTCATTTAGGTGGCTTTACTAAGCCGTAGCAGCAGTCAGAAGAAACCTACTTTACAGAAGCCTTGGAGCCGTGACGGAAAGCGCGCAGCGCGAAGAAGAAAAAAGTTAAGTTTTCTACAAACGTAGCTAGGAGGCGACGTGTTACATTCAGAAAGTAAAGGAGCAAACGTGCAGCAAGAAATAGGAAAGAGAAAGAAATGGGTCAACATTCACTGATATGTGCAGTACAAATCATGAGGCAGTGGTGGCAGAAAGTGGAGGTGCAGCGAGTAAGGTCTCACAGCACTTGAGTGCCATGCGAATTTATCATTTATTGCCTTTTAAAAGACAGAAAGAGCAAAAAAGAACACCATGTTCATGCAAAGATTTAGTTTTTACATGAACTCGAACTTGGTTGCATTCGTAATCACGTCTTCATGCTTCAGAGGTACTTCCACAAGATGTAGAGAAATTTTATAATGAAAAAATCACACACAGAGATGATAAAAGCGAGATGGAAGGTATTCAGGATTTTTTTTTTAATTAAGCAACAAGACGTGTTCAGTAAGTGCCTATTTAACTATTAGGCACTACTTTCAGGACCATGTCATCACAGACCACTGATACAGTAAAGACCATGATATAGTAAATATTTATGCTGGCCTCAGTGGGTTTACTATGAAGGGGTTCTACTGTATATATTGAAGGCCTATTGCCACACATTCTTCTTTTAGAGCACTTTGCGACAGGTTTCTGGGCCTGCAAGGGCATGCAGCATCTTATGACGTAGGGATAATAAACATATATGCAAAATAGTATCCATTCCAGATACAAAAGAGAGATATTTGGAAGGAAAAACCTGCTTCCGGCAAACCGATGACTTCAGGTGGATGCTTAGTGTTCATATAGAATTACAGTTCCTGAAAATATGACGGTTCACGCTCCAGAACTTTCAATTTTTAAAACATTCTTAAACATTCCTGCAATAGACAATATGGATTACTAAGCATGCAAAACTGGATATTAAAGAACACATTAAAGAATATTTTTCTGCAGTACGCCAGTTACAGGCACGCATACATTACTGCCGCCAGAATAAAGAAATAATTGCCCTGACAGAATCAATCAAGCTATCTTCAATCAGCTTACTGAGGGAGATGTGTACATCGCAGATATTCTGAAGGCTGTGTACGCGTATAATATTATCAAGATAACCGTACCATTCTATGTTTCAGCTTTTTAGTTTTCACAGCTTTATTGCTTGCTGCATTCTACTATAAACAATTGCCTTACTTGTAATGTGCCAAGGAATCGTTTTCATACAGTGCTCATTACAAATTAGACACCAGAACAACATGCACACAAACAAGAAAAGAAGAACGGGACAGAGCGCCATTCACAACTGATTTATTGTGCAGAATAAAGTACATATATATCTCACTGCCGGTATATGCGCAAGAAACCCATTCAGCATCATATCGATTAAGATATGTTCAAGAAGCCCATGCCTCATACCCCAGCCTCTTTATCTGAGAAAGCATTTCTTGAACATAGCTTATCCTAAACTACATGATGGCGAATGGGATGTAGCTGAATGTGTTCCTTGCGCATGTGCCGGCAGTGAGATATAGATGTACTTTGTTCTGCACAATAAATCAGTTTTGAGTGGAACTCTGTCCCGTTCTTTTCTTGTGTGCGTGCATTGTTTTGGCGCCTTCAGTTTATAATAAATAATCACGAACAAGCCCGACAAGAAGTTCTAGTATTCAGACAGTGCATGCTTGTTCAGCTGAAATTATTACAGTCATCCTGCAATGAGCAATTGAGCAAGTACTAGAAATTTACTTTGCATAGGCAGGAAAATGTTATGCTAGATCTGAGTACAATGATATCATACTTCATTATCACCTAGCAACCTACCAGGCATGCATTTTCCCTCATCACAGCTAATCATATGGCCATACCATCGGCAACCTTCCACGTGCGAGATTATATTCAGTTAGGCATACATGGGTGATTTTATGTCCAGGTACCAGGTGTGGTGCTCGGGCATCTGATTTCTTCAAACCAATTCGTAGTAGTTGCTTGTATAGAGAATAGTAATGTGCCGGAATATCTGAACGCACGTGTAACAAGTAACAATGCTGCTAAGAATCCAATCTGCTGTCTTCTGGCTGCGCGCATCCAGTTTTCTAAAAATATATCTTGTCTGACAAAGGAGGATATTTGGAGTTAAGCAGCTAAGCAACACAAGATCCATGTGCTTGCTCTAACGCATGACTCCTCAGTGCACTTACAGTTGCAATTTGCTTGGTCATGTGGAAGTTCACTAAACCGTTTGACTAGACATGAAAATAAAAAAAAATCGGGGGAAGATTTCTACTTTTATTAAGACATGCAAAAGTTTTTTGTTGTTGACATAGCATTCAGAGACTGCGAGAGTTTGGCAGTTTTAAACGACTTATTTCGTTTGGCAGTTGCAAGGGGATGTAAAAAAGGAAATATGAGTAAGGAATATAAAGGGTGACAACATCCCGAAATGAAACTAATGGACCAATGATGCACACTGCGTATTTTAAATGGCGTCACTGGTAACATCAAACAAAGAAAATCGGCCTTGAAAAACAAATTTGAAGCCCAGGAGGTGCGTTGGTTGTGGGCAGGTAGTCAGAAAAGGAGAGTCCCCCTGAGAGGTAGGCGGCAAGATCACTGCCACCCATTATGGGGAAAGCCCTGGCAAGCATGCAGGCAAAGGTGCACATATATAAGAGCAATAAATGCACAAGGAATGCATGCTTGAATGAGCAGCTGCACTAATAATTTCCTTTTGTCTTGCAGCCCATCCCTCCTGCATTATAAGCAAGTCTGCTCTTTTTTCCAAACACAGAAGCATATGCAAAAACAAACAGAATGTTCTCTAAAATTTACAAACTTTGAACGAGTATTGCATGATGATCTCCTTTCTGCAAATGTCTTGCTCTAGGGTTACAGAATAAATTCATTGCAGCTGCGAATAAAGTGAGTTGGGAGCTTATGACTAATCTCAATGGCTTGGGGAGAGAATTATTTATAATTGTCACTTTGAGGAAAGTAAATAGCCTGGTTGACATCAAAGTAATATTACATCTACATGGCTGAAGCAAGTGTAGGCAACCAGAAATGTGCAAGCAGTTAGTAACTGCATGTCTGTTTGAACAAATACATACAGTGCAAGCAGCAGTAATGAAGGGAGGGTGGAAGGCAAATAACCTGAGCAATACTGAAAGGCTTTCTTCTCTGCAACCTCAATACAGGCTTCCTGCGAATTCTTGTAATGCAAGCATTATCAAGAATGCTAAATATTCCATCACTTAAAGCACCTGCACTCCCGTGTTACGCAAATGACTACTTTGTCAGTTCAACAAGCTATGTCTGTTATTGTGCTATTACACCACAGGTTCGCTCAATCATGTCTCCACTTGAAATAGTCACTTACTCTTGAAATAAAGCAACGAAATATGGCATTAGCTATTAAAGCACTGCCAGTGACATGAGTTATATAATTTTCTGCGTACTGTGGGCAAGACTTCTGAACATGTAAGTCTTGAGCTAAAAAGCCAGAAAAAGTCGTATAGCATGCAATCATATAGCAAAAAGCCAGCAGAGCATTTAAAGCCTTTATATAATGCAAAACAAAGGCAATGTGTCATACCTACTGAGGCAATGTTTCCTTACACACAGCATGTTTCATGGCAAGGCTCCCACAGTTATTGACAGGTTTTGCAGCACCAAAATGTTGATCATGTTGTCTGCCTCATATCCAGGCAGCACCCCTTTGATGGCAGATGATACAAGTGGAGCAGCTGGACTGCGGGCGTTATAGAGAAAAGAGCCCTAAATGCAAGAAAAAAAAGTCTCCATTAAATCGATGCTTCTAAATCATGATAACAGCATACCACTGCTCTTCTCTTTATAGATAATCTATAATTTCAATTGAAAGCTGTCTCAAAAAATGGACTAATTGCAACTCCATGTTGCACATGGTATACCATAGCTGTGCCAGGGCGGTGGGCCGATCAGTTAGCATAACGACCGGAAATTGCATGCTGATGTTTCATGCAGTCCTGATTGGAGAAAAGTGTCATGGTGCGAAGAACAAAACTAAAAGCATGCATGGGCGCCAAACGTGTGCTACACAACCGACGCGACTAGAGGTGTGCACGGGCATAAAGTTTGAGCTCGACTCGGGCCTCATGCTACAAACCTGAACACGGCCTGGAACTGAAATTGCCTGAGCCCACCCAGCGCTCACACTTAAGGCTCCTGCCCTGCTGGATATTCTATAACAGACCAGTTGCAAAACCTACAAGTCGGCTTCCCTGTGAGGCAGGAATTCGTGCACAGTGGCGACAGAACCTGATTCAGGGATAATAGGTGAGTACATGTATCTACCACAGTCCACGCTGCTTGGGATGCAGTTCCCCACGCACAGGCCATTCTCAGAGAAAGGTTTGTGGTCATTCCTAACGCTGTAATAAAAGTGGGAGCACTGTCACCCTAGCGGTGAAGAAAGAAAATTTAGAAAAGGGACACTAACCGGAGAGGGGGATAGTGGGGCGTCAATGCGCACGCGAATAATACTGTGACGAATGGGCAAGAGGTGCGGCAATTACCCTACCCGTCAGGCGATGCTAGCACTGTACCCAACTATTACCCCAAAGTCTATGCCGCCATTGTGCAGGAATGTATTGCGCACCGGAAAGCAAACGTGCAGGTTTTGCAACTGGTCTATTGCAGCTGAAGCAACGATACAGAAAGAAAAAAATAGGCGACAATTCCTGGCGATGCATCGCGCGACGACGACGCCAACGCTTGTCGCTGCTGCTGGTGCACATCGCACAGAGCAAAGGGCCTCAGCGACACAGACGCGTTTTCAGCCTTGCTTTGTTAGCGCCGCCTCTTCGTTTGGTAAATGAGTACAGTAACGCTATATCCAGTTTCTTGCACTAAACACCAACCCTGATGAAATTTCTTGAAAAACGTCGAGCCCCCCCCCCCCCCCCCAAAAAAAAAAAAAAAATATGGTCCCAGCGCAGCGGCGTGCTACTATACTGCGATGTAGACATGCTTGAAAGCAGTGCCGTTTTTCTGCAACTTTTGAAAATTAGCAACATCTAGCCACACTAGCCTTTTTTGTTTTGCAATACTACCCTACCAAGCTTTTACTAAACCGTCTCGATGCGCTCATATATGCACGGATCAGACAAATTAGCGTCTGCAGGATTTTCGCTCATACCTGACTAGGGAAACAAACTTTGCGTGCAAAAAAGAAAAACAAGAAAAGAAACAACGAAGGTGAGTACCCCAAAGCCTTTTGCGATTGGCTGCCTCGCGAGCTGGTTCCAGCATCATGAGCGATTTTCGAAAAACCCAGAACCTGGGCGACAGCGCCGAGCGGCAATGCTTTAGCGGTCCTCGGCGCACTGCGCATCGTGCTGCCGCGCGACTCATGCGGTTAGCGTTTTATCGCACCAGACACGAGAAAATATGCTTTTTCCCGGACTCGCCGACTCCGCCCGAAGTCACCTGAGGGAACCCGAGCGGCCGAGCCACGCGACGGCTATACACCGTTCCAGCCACTGTAACGCCGTGAATATCCGAAGTTTGCTTTTAGGGCTACGATGCCACGCAGTTGTTTACTTTAGAAAATCAGTACTCGGCAAAACAGTAACGGTTTAACTTGAAATAAGCTGCAAAATGATCGCCATCAAGTCGCGCACAGTTGAGAATCACTTTTGAAAAGGTAACAACATAAGAAATATGCTAAAAGAAGACAAATCTCCCTAGCACATGGCTTACGCAGCCTGCAGCAATAAATGTAAGACAACGCTTGTAATTTAAAAATTGCTCAACCTAAGAGGCTAATATTTTGCTGCAATATACATAAAGGCTGTATGAAATCTGAATGAAAAAATTTGAAAACTTACATGGAATATTTCCTGAAGAAAGAAGCATTTTCCGTGCGCGGTGCCACCGAACGTCAAGCTGAGCGAACGAGGGCCGTTGGATGGACGAAAAAACGGAGCGCCCTCTTTGAAACAAAATGCAACTGTCGCCGTCATGCCGGCTAAGCGATTGTCGCGTCATCCTTCGAGCTTTTTCGTAATCGCTTTTTCAGCAGCTGCTGCTGCTGCTGCTCATCTGCCGGGATAATGAAGCATAAGGCATTGTGGGGATACAATAGGTATGAGGTTTTGAGGGGTATTTGGAAAGGAATTATAGTGCCCCGATTTACTTTCGGAAATGCGGTTTTGTGCCTAAAATCAGAGGTACAGTCGACATTAGAAACAAATCAGAGATTCGTTGGACGATTAGCACTAGGTGCCCACGGCAAAACTACAAATGAGGCTATACAGGGAGATATGGGCTGGGCATCTTTGGAAGTACGGGAAGCTCAGAGTAAAATATCGCCGCAATGTTATCTTACTGGCGCCGCCATGTGGCCAGCTCGGGAGACTGGCACGTGCTCGTCTTCTTAGCTCTCGGTGCTCGCCCGCCAGTGGGTTCCGTGCCTGATCTTGCCGGTACTTTTACTTAGTTGTAAGTAAACCTGCTGAACCAGTTTCACTGGCTTCTGTGACATTTTTGGTGGAGGTTCTGGGTAGATCCCATTACGAACAGCCTCTGGCTGCCCCCTACGCCAATCTACACACCGTGGACACGACACCTGTGCGCAAGGCGAGCCGTCGCTTGAGAGGCTTAGCACCCGTGTGTGGTCCTCTTGTTTGCCCACAGCGAACCACGATGACTACAGCGGCAATTCAGACCACTCAGCTTCCCGTGAGTGCCCAGCAGCTGATCTGCCATACTCCACGTATGCCCACACCGTTTCATGGCGACAAGTTCGAAGACGTTGAGGACTGGCTGACCAGCTACGACCGGGTCGCTGTATTTAATGCGTGGGACGAGGAGCGAAAATTGCAGAATGTTTATTTCGCACTAGAAGACTCCGCCAAAATGTGGTTCGAAAACCATGAGGCTACCATTTCCACCTGGCAGGATTTCCGGCGGCAGCTGCTCGCAACATTCGGCAACGATGCAGGAAAAGAGATGGCCGAACTCGCTCTACAGTCCCGAGCACAGCGGCCTAATGAAAGCGTCGTAATGTTTGTGGAAGAAATGATTCGCCTTTTCAACCGGGCGGATCCCTCCATATCGGTGGTAAAGAAGGTGCGCTACCTTATGCAAGGCGTCAAGGAGCAGTTGTTCGTTGGCCTTGTACGTCACCCTCCACGTACTGTTGCTTATTTTACGAAAGAAGCAACAAGCATCGAGCGTGCCTTGAATCAGCGATTTGTACATTTTGATCGCTCAGCAAACATCGCTGCCATAGACTTCCGCCTGCCAAGGGCCGGAAACGACAGGGAAGCCCTTCGCGAAATTATCCGAAGCATCGTGCGCGAAGAGCTGCAAAAGCAGCCCTCTCTCGAACAACATCCACGTGTTGGGGGCATCTCGGATATGGTGCGCGAAGAGCTCCGCCAAGCAGTGCCATCAGTACCGTCACCTCAGCCGCCTGCACCTCAGATCATGACGTACAGCGACGTGTTGCGTACCCCTGCGCCTGAACCATTGGCACCCTACAACCCCGCTCCTCCCGCACGTCCTCCACCGCAATATCCAGTTTCGACTGGTGTGCCTGAACCTCGACCACCCGTTCGCAAAGCACACGCGTGGCGCACGCCGAGCAATCTGCCTTTGTGCTTCCACTGCGGCGAAGCCGGTCACGTTCTGCGCCACTGCCCGTACCGTAGGATGGGCTTGCGCGGATTTTCCCCGGATGCCCCTCGGCCGCGCTATGGCGAACGACCTCGGGATATCGACCAATACCTCAGCGACCACGTCTCACCTGCGTCCCTCCAGCGACGCCAGTCCAGGTCACCACCGCCGAGACAGTTTGCAACTAGCCGCCGCTCTTTCCTCAGGCAGTCCCCAAGTCCGCACTGGGAAAACTGAAGACGGCGACCCTCGGGGGTAGGGCCGCCGTCGATGGACATTACGACCAACACCCTCCGCTCACCGATTCGATCACACATACTGACCTCCGACCCTTTGCTCCGATCAACAATCCGACCACTTTTCGACGATCGCCGAAGCTTTCCTCCGACGCCCCCAATCGATGCACCGCACGACCAACGAGTCCGGCGTCCTCCTGACGATCACAGAAGCTTACCTTCGATGCCGTAATTCGACGCAACGAACGACCAGTCAGCCCGACGATCCCTGACAAGCCGCACTTTGTCGACGGTGAGCTACATTCCGCCGAAATAGCGATCGTCGTTGACAACCACAATACGACTGCCCTTGTAGATACCGGCGCTGATTTTTGCGTTGAGTCACGGCCTTGCTACCATTCTGCGAAAAGTCCTGACTCCTTGGCACGGAGCCCCGATAAGGACAGCCGGAGGGCACGTGGTAACGCCGCTCGGAGTGTGCACCGCTCGCGTCGGGATCCACCTCGTAACTTTCTCGTGCTGCTTTGTTGTGCTAGCAGAGTGCTCCAAGGACCTGATTCTCGGCCTTGATTTTCTTAGAGAAAACGACGCAATCATCGACTTCCGTGACTTCATGGTGACGTTTTCCACTCACCGCGCAATTTCCGGCGAGTACAGACAGCACAGCGACGACTACACAGACAGGCCAGTTTTTCGAGTGTGCGACGACCATGTCACTCTACCTCCACGCACCAGCTTGTTTGTTACAGTGCACTGCGACAACCCCTCCGCCTTTCAAGGCCTCGCGGAAACGAACGTGAATTTATTGTTGAGCCTACAAGTCTGCGTCGCTCGGGGGGTCTTCGCCTTGAAATGTAAACGAACTGAACTGCTTTTAACGAACTTTAGTGCCGAATACCGCCATTTACCGCAAGGTACAGCTGTCGCTTATTTTGACGAAGTCAGTGCGCTTTCCCCCCATTGCGCCCTTTCGCTGGCTAGCGAGAACTTTCCCGAGAGCACTGGACATACTGTTCAAACTGACGTGAATCCAGCTTTGTCTCTTACCCAGAAACGCCGCCTTCAAGCAATTCTGGACATTTACAGTGACTGCTTTGCCGTCACTTCCAAAGTGAAACAGACGTCAGTAACCAAACATCGAATTATAGTTGATCCCACCGAGCGCCCTATCCGCCAACACCCCTACCGAGTATCGCCGAAAGAACGAGAGGCTATTCGGGCGCAAGTTGATGAAATGCTCCGCGATGATGTGATCCAGCCGTGCACAATCCCATGGGCGTCACCAGTTGTGCTGGTCGCTAAAAAGGACGGAGCACTCAGATTCTGCGTCGGCTATAGGAGGCTTAACAAAATTACGAAAAAGGACGTCTACTCATTGCCTCGAATGGATGACTCGTTCGACCGACTTCGCCACGCCCGATACTTTTCATCGCTCGATCTACGCAGCGGGTACTGGCAGATCGAAGTCGACGAACGTGATCGAGAGAAGACCGCATTCATTACTCGTGACGGACTGTACGAATTCAAGGTGCTTCCATTCGGTTTGTGTTCCGCTCCCGCAACCTTTCAAAGAATGATGGACACCGTCCTAGCCAAACGTGCCTCGTCTACTTTGACGACGTTGTCATTTTCTCTGCGACCTACGAAGAGCACCTCAAACGATTGACGGCCGTGCTAAATGTCATCCGCGGCATTTAGAAAAATGCCACTTTGCATTCCAACAGCTCAAGTACCTGGGTCACGTCATGAGTGCTGAGGGAATTAACCCTGATCCAGAGAATACGGCTGCCGTAGCTGCTTTCCAGACCTCCACTGATAAAAGTTCCGTACGTCGGTTTTTGGGCCTCTGTGCATATTACAGGAGATTTGTGCACGACTTCTCCCGAATAGCGGAACCATTGACTCGTCTAACAAAGGACGACCAGCCTTTCATCTGGGCCAACGAGCAGCAAAGGGCCTTCGCGAAGCTTCGCAAGCGCCTTCAAAGAACGCCCGTACTTGGCCACTTAGGCGAGGAGGCCGACACAGAATTGCATACCGACGCCAGTAATGTTGGCCTCGATGCAGTTCTCGTTCAGTGGCAAGAAGGCGTTGAGCGGGTGATTGCTTACGCCAGCCGCAGCTTGTCTCGTTCCGAAGCGAATTATTCTACTACCGAAAAGGACTGCTTTGCAGTTGCGTGGGTGGTAACAAAATTTCGGCGGTATTTGTATGGTCGGCCGTTTAGAGCGGTCAGCGACCTCCACTCACTCTGTTGGTTAGCGAACCTTAAAGATCCTTCAGGCAGGTTAGCCCGCTGGAGTCTCCGCTTACAGGAGTTCGATGTCACTATTGTGTACAAGTCCGGCAAGAAACATAGTGACGCTGACTGCCTATCCCGAGACCCTATCCCGTGTTCTTCAAGTGAAACAGATGACTCCGTCTTTCTCGGCGCTCTCTGGACGCCAGATCTCGCTCAACAGCAGCGAGACGACACCGAACTGCGGCCCCTTATCGATTACTTCGAAGGAACCGCCTCATCGCCGCCTCGCCTTTTCACGCGTGGCCAGTCATCGTTCTGCTTGCGTGACGGCGTCCTCTACAAGAAAAACTACGCTTGCACAGACATTCAGTATCTGCTGGTTGTCCCAACGCCGTTCCGTACCGAGGTTTTGCAGGCATGAAACAACGAGCTTTCTGCCGGAAATCTCGGTTTTTCGCGCACCTTAGGACAAGTACGACAAAAGTACTACTGGCCCAAGCTTGCCGCTATGGTTCAGCGCTATGTTAGGACGTGCCGTGATTGCCAACGTCGGAAGATACCACCTGTGAAGCCGGCCGGCCTGCTGCAGCCTATTGTTCCTCCGCGAGTACCTTTTCACCAAGTCGGTATGGACTTGCTCGGGCCATTTCCTACGTCATCATTGTGCAACAGGTATATTATAGTCGCCACAGATTATCTAACCCGCTATTGTGAGACCAAAGCTGTTCCCAGCGGCACGTCTACTGATATTTCGAACTTTTTCATCTTTAATCTAGTCCTTCGTCACGGTGCCCCTGCGATCGTTTTAACTGACAGTGGCACGGAATTTACTTCAGCTCTAGCCCAGAAAGAGATGCGGCTCAGTGGCACTTGTCATCGCAGAACAACAGCTTACCACCCTCAGACGAATGGCCTTACTGAGCGACTCAATAAGACCATCGCCGATATGCTTTCTATGTACGTCGACGAAGATCATAAGAACTGCGACCAGATACTACCGTATGCAACATTTGCTTATAACACCGCAGTCCAGGAAACGACCCGCTTCACACCGTTTCGTTTGGTGTACGGTCGCGAAGCTGTCACCATGCTGGACGCAATGCTACTGCCACATGTTGCCCACCCATCGAATGCCGGTGCCGACCAATTCGTCCAGCATGCCGAGGCCGCTCGCCAGCTGGCTAGACTGACAGTCCGGACACAGCAAGTTAAAGATGCTCGACGGTATAACCTTCGTCACAGGGAGGTAATTTACAACCCTGGCGATCAGGTTTCGGTGTGGACACCTGTTTGCCAGCGGGGTCGCTCCGAGAAGCTTCTGCGCCGCTACTTCGGCCCGTACGAAGTACAACGCAAACTCAGCGAAGTCAGCTACGAAGTGACCCCGCAAGGAACTGTTCGCTCATCCCGACGGCAAGCACAATCGGAAGTCGTACATGTCGCCAGGATGAAGCCCTTCTACTCCCGCTAGGTCAAGCTACATGTGTTTTTTTTTGCTTCTTTTAACTACTTTATGTAAACACGCATCCTCGCCGACCAGGGTTATCCTCAACCTCGCCACTCGGCATCGGGACGATGCCTTTCCCACCGGGAGGGGCAATGCCGCAATGTTATCTTACTGGCGCCGCCATGTGGCGAGCTCGGGAGACTGGCACGCGCTCGTCTTCTTCGCTCTCGGTGCTCGCCCGCCAGTCGGTTGCGTGCCTGATCTTGCCGGTACTTTTACTTAGTTGTAATTAAACCTGCTGAACCAGTTTCACTGGCTTCTGTGACAATATTATATGAGGAACGCCTGAGGAAATTGGACAGTAACAGATGGGCAGCTAAGGTATTTAAATATCAGTACCTAAAAAGCATTGGCTCACAATGGTGGAAAGCACTAGGAAACTAACTAGTAAGTATGCTAGTAACAAGGACGGATAAATAAAGAGCATTAAGCAACAGGTGAAAAACACAGAAGGTAACAATTGGATAAATTCGATGGAAAAGAAACAGAGTGTGGAATTATACCGAAAGTGGAAAATGCAGATCAGGAAGGAAGATTTCTTTGATAACTCAAGAGGCAGTGCCCTACTTTTTGAAGCTAGATCAAGGTGCCTTAGAACATGCAGCTACAAAAAGAAATTTAACAATGGATATGACGCATGTGCTGTATGTGGAAACTCCAGTGAAACAATTGACCATATTATACTCGAATGCAATGGTATCCATCCGGAAGTTGATGCTGGCGCAATCACTGTTCCTGAAACTCTGGGGTTTAGAGATAACAGTGGCCGGGTGAATCAACCGGCGGTGGAAACTAGCAAAAAACGGCTGGAAGATTGGTGGCTTAAAAGCAGAGAAGTGACATAATGTTAGTAATGTAGGAGCAAAATTTAATAAATGGAATGATGGTTTAGTTAACCATTCTAAACAAATAATTAAAATATATGGAGTAAAATGAGCATGATAGCTACTACCACCCCGTTTCAAAGGGGACGCTCCTATATTCCATCCATCCATCCATCTATGTAGGGCTCTGTGCCAGCAGCGAAGCGCGTCGTCGCCCTGGAGAGGCGCCTAGCTGTTTTGTTTATAACACCCAAACCTGTTCAAGTTTTATTTTGTGAATGCTGTGTTCTACTACGAAGAGTTTGCTCACTTTTAGCATACCAACGAAAATGCTTTCATACAATAGTGCTCAATCGAGTGAAATATTTCAATCACCCTGAAATGAGGATTTGAAGCAAGTTTGTTGAAAATTATTCAGTTAAGCTTCTCAGTACCGCGACTCGCCACCTCGGTAAAAGCTAGTTGCATAGGATGCTTACATTTTTTCTCATATATCCACACCGTCAGCATCATTCTATCTGCTAGATTAGTCGTTTGTTGGCTCGATTCATTAGGCGCTTGTTTCTTTCTCACACTTTAGTTTCTTGCGTATATTTTATTGGCCAAGAAAATGCGGCAAAAGCACATTTCTCTATGCAACCTGTTATGAGAACCCGGAAATGTTTGAAAGAAGTCTCCAGTCTGTTAGCGTTCGCGTTTTTATTACTGCGCAATTCCTTCCCCTGGGCGGCGGCCGTCCGCCCCTTGGACCCTGAGTGGTGCGTCGACCCGTCCACCGCTTTGGCGCACCTGCGCGGATTTCGACGCGCGCATGCAACCTCGGACCTTGCTCGCATCGCATGCGGTGAGAGAGTGCGATCCGGGTAACGACAGGAGTGCGAAGTGCGCGAGGACGAGATTGAGCGGTGCGTCAGCACGGAGAGCAGGCGCTGGAAAACTGTGCGAACGAGCGTGTGCGAAACAAACATGTGTCATTGTAATCCAGTTGTTAATATACACATTGTACCTTTTCGTATTTTATTTGTGTTTCCAAACCTTTTTTTCACATTTTTTTTCGTTCTAATGCGAACAAGTCAGTTTACACGTGGGTATCTTCTCTCCATACACAATATTTGTAAAAAAAAATACCTTCCCCGCGCACGCCTGCAACTGTTCCACCACGGAGGTAGTCAGAGAATAAATAAGCTTTGATGCCGAATTAAGCTTAATTGTAAAACAACGACTGCTTTATTTAGTTTTTGAACTCCACAGTTATTCCTTCTTGCCATATGTAGCGCAAGCATTGTATTGCAGTGAACGACGACGGAATAACGAATTTGGAGGTGTGAATAAAAGCGGAGAAACGTTAGACTTCTTTTTTTCGCACTTGTGCAAAAAAATCAATAAATTCAAAAATTATGCTATCAATGCACTTGCATGGCGTCGAATCAAATGCTGTTCTGCTGAGCTGCCATTCTTGTATACTGGCTGCTACACGAAGCTATTTTGGTTGTCTATGAAATTCAGTGTGGCAAAGCCCCACGCGGATATATTTCGCGTTTCAAGTTCTTGTGAAATGTGGAAGCCGGCCCGTCGCCGTGCCGCGGGTGACTCTAGCTGGCTCTGCGATCATTTTTGCCACTGCAGTGATTTGAATATTCCCGGCTTGTTTAGCAAATAACCGGCGTACTCGTCTGCCGAATGAGTGTTTCAAGATAATCATAGAGCATTTACCAGTGCCGTATGTGTGCGATATTATATCAGTGATTAATGCGCCATGGTCATTGCAGTCGTACTTTTGATTATACACGTATGGCATGGTCTTCTCTTGCAAAGCCTAAGACGTAAGTTACGCTAGCTCTGCGTATGTCAAATAGGTATATGAAAGAAATAGAGCCTTAAAGTATAGCGGCTGACGCATGGCGTCCTAAATTCCCGCCCGGGCGGCGGCCGTGTGCACCTTGAACCCCACGTGCAGCGTCAGGGCCTGCGTATTGGATTGCATCGCGCAGCGTGTAACCCGACAACCCCACCTGCAGAGCGCATCCACTCGGGCAAGTCGGCGCCGCTGTTGCTGGCGCCGTGCCTCCATGTTTTTCTTCCTTTGTTTGTGATGTTTTCAATGCACTTAGCAAGCAGCGAACAGAGCGTCTTATTTCGGCGCGAGTGAGTGCCATCCGTGGACTGGAACAGACGTGCGCGGTGTGTCGTCAACAAGGGCAAGCGCTTGAGAAAAAACAAATGTGCCAACGAGTACGATGAAGAAAAGTGAAACTGTAACCCAGTTATTTGTTTCAGCATAACCTTAATATTATTCATACTGAGATTGTGCGTGCAGTGTTTTCTCTCCATGTTTTTTCTAATACATCACTTCTTAGAGCGACAATGAAGCACGAAGCGTCGATACGATTTGCCATATGTGGGAACGTCCATGCATGTGCGGACCGACGTTTAATTTACTGCTCAATAACCCAGCTTTAATTTAGATCACTGTTGTTAAATCGTTTAAGCGAAAGTATGTGCTGCGATGCTTCGTATTCGTATAGCTGAAACGGCCTAGTGTATTTTTAATGTGTATTTCGATGGAAGCGCGCTCGCCATGGTCGACCTGAGTCGCGTACGAGCCTTAATAGGCCGACGCTTATCGCTCATTTTTTGCATCGCACTGCATGCGTGTCCTGCGGTAATCATCTGTTTGAAGACACTGTTGCTAAAACTAATACACTCGGGGGCAAAGAAATTTGCTAAAACGTTTAGAATTCTCTTCAGCCAGAGCAACAGGAATCGCCACGGGAGCAGCCATGAGAGAACCTAGACCATTGCCGAATAGAATACAAAAAATAGGAACCATTGCCAATGCACGATATATGACAGGTCGTTTTGATTCTTTCTGATCTCCCGGTCCGCGTGAAGCTATTTATTGCCGCCGCCGCCCTGACGAACAAGCAAACGGTGGTAAACTTATTGATATTTGACGCCGTTGACTGATTATCGGTCTCATCCAAATTCGTCACAGTATACATGCGGATTGATTACAGTGCCAGCTTAAGTCAATGAAGATCTAGTGTAAAAGAACATGGTGTAATCCCAAGCAACATTAAGAACAGCTAGGTGGCATTAAAGCAAACACGACAAAAACCAGCTCCGCGGAACTATAACTATTTAGACACAAGATTTCCGAGGTATTTAAAATTGCAAAGGTAACTTGAAAACATCGATTATAAAAGCACAGTTAATGACTCCAAATATTAAATGAGCCTGCCAACCGCAAAAGCACGCTAATGCGGTTTCCCACGGAATATTTCCAGCCACATGATAATTTGCATCTAATATTGACCAGTAGGTGAAATAGCAAGACAATGTTGAGTAAAGTGTATGCCAATGCATCTGGCGGGACATGGTAACAGAACTGACAGTATTGTCCAGCATATGCCATATATTAGCCAATGTCAGTGGAGTAATGGCTAGTGCTCTTCGATATAGTCATCCTTATGAAAGGGCAATGCCAATACTGTTGATATGTAAGGTATGCCAGAGTATATCTGACATTGGCGGGTCATTGTAAAAGAGCTCACATTATTGTCCAGCATATGCCGAATATTGGCCAACATCAGTAGACTGATGGCTAATGCTGTCAGTAATAGCCATCCTTATCTCATGGCAGCACCAACACTGGTGATACGCCGGATATCCAGGCCCATCATTGCCCTCATCATATATATTGGTACCACCGATATTGTGAGGGCATCGGATATTACGGGCCATTGTTGTTATCATTATAAATAGGTACAAACAATATTGGTTACCAATGGAATCCTCAGGCCCAGTGTTGGACGTGTTATAGAATGGCACAACCAACACCAGCCATCAGATGGCAGCGCTGGGCGTACATAGGGCTGATCTCTGCCAACTCACTGACAATATTGGCCCGGGCTCTTGTGCTGCTTAGTTGCTTGCTCAATTGATCATTGCAGGCTGACAGTAATAATTTTAGCTGAACAATCATGCATTGTATGATTACTAGAACTTCTTGTTGGGCTTGTTCGTGTTTATTCATTATAAACTGAAGGCGTAAAAACAATGCACGCACACAGGACAAGAACGGGACAGAGTTCCACTCACAACTGATTTTTTGTCAGAACAAATTAAATATATATCTCACTGCCGGCACATGCGCGAGGAACACATTCAGTTTCATCACATTCAGCATCATGTAGTTTAAGATAAGCTATGTTTAAGAAATGCTTTCTCAGAGGAAGAGGCTGTGGTATGAGGCATGGGCTTCTTCAACCTATCTTATCTTAAACTACATGATGCTGAACGGGTTCCTTGCGCATATGCCTGCAGTGAGATATATACCCAGGCAGCACAAAGCATTGGGCCAATGTTGTAAGTACGACGGCAAGCAGTGGCCCTACATTGGGCCAGCCTAACCAGCATGCTCCCAACATAGGACATGCCAGTCAACACAATGTCCAACAATGGCCCAGTCTAGCCAGTGCTCTCCCAGTGCTGGCGCTGCCAGTAGCCAACACTGGCTAGCTTGGGCCAAGATGTACATTGAGTTCCCGATATTGGCACTGCCGTACATACAGAATGTCTATGTTGGACCGAGATTGCCGTTGTTCCTCCAATAATGGTCGCGCGGGTTTTAAAAATGGCTATAATGGGCCAAGCTGTCCTGCCTTCCTCCGTCGTTGGGTTTTCCGTTTTTTAAAACTGGCTACAATGGACCAAGTTGTCCTGTCTTCTTCCGGCATTGGATGTTCCGGTTTTTAAACATGGCTACAATGGACAATGTTATCCTCTGTTCTTCCAGTATTGGATGTTCAGTC
This sequence comes from Amblyomma maculatum, assembly GCF_055883805.1. Lineage (NCBI taxonomy): Eukaryota > Metazoa > Arthropoda > Arachnida > Ixodida > Ixodidae > Amblyomma > Amblyomma maculatum. The sequence goes on from NW_028146745.1 coordinate 3,784,523, forward strand.
TTTTAAAGATGGCTACAATGGGCCAAGTTGTCCTGTGTTCCGCCGTCGTCGGCCGTTCCTTTTTTAAAACTGGCTACAATGGACCATGTTGTCCAGTGTTCTTCCGGCGTGGCCCGTTCAGTTTTTAAAACTGGCTACAATGGACCAAGGTGTCCTGTGTTCTTCCGACGTTGACCGTTCCGTTGTTTTAAACTGGCTGTAATGGACCATTGCAATTTGTCTTGTGTTTTTCCAGTATAAGCTGTCCCTGTATGAAAACTGCCCACGATGGACCACTTTTTCCCCTGATCTCGCAAATGTCATTGCCATCCTAAAAACGCAGCTTTAATGGGCTGCCGAAGTGAATATTTTCCGTTGACCATTCACTCAAAACAAATTCTCCATTTTTATGGTTGAATACACGTGCGCTGGACGCCAAACCGCGGCATTTAATTCCGACAACATTTCAGCAGATCGTTCGGACCTCACCAAGTACCACGTACGGGACAATTACTATAACGCATTCAAGCACGTACCGCGGCAACTGTCTGGATTCGTCTTTTCGGTGCGCTCATATATGCGGCGCACCTTTGGGGGTCAGCAATATGTGTTTACGGTTTTAGCCTATTGGCATGCATGCAGATTTCGTCGCAGGCGCATACGTTTGTCGCACAATTATATCTAATGATAGCACGACCGTGCGACCACATATGTATACCCCAGACCGGCTAGCACTCACGACCCAATATGCCTGTATTGGACGCCGATTACATCCCTGCATCTATACGTAACCTACAGTACAAATCCAGTTGTCAGTGAGAACGCGCATAAAAACGAAATCGTGTCGCCATAGCATGTTCATGTGACATTAAATTAGTGATTAGAAGGTAGCTTTTTCATTGCCCAGAAGGAAAACGTTGCCTCAAGTTGAAGGAACAAATGACCATTTTCTCAGCGATGTTTTTGTTCTAGTGCTTTTGTATTATCCATAAGGAACTACGCGCAGCATCGTCTGTTTACCTGGAGAAAGGACCGAATACGATGTGTGTACTTTCTAGACGCAATCACTGGAAAATGAAAAGCCGGAAGACTCGCCAGGTTACCATTTTAGTTTTGGGCATTCACACGGTGGTAAAAAAATGACAGTTTTTCGTGCAGACTGCGAGCATGAAGGCCCCGGTACATTTATATGGCGCACAACATATATATCGCCAATAAACAAAAAAAAAATAGTTTTTTCCGCCTATTAGTTTAGAGTTTGATCATTCCAACCGCGCTAGGCGGTGGCAAAGGAATAAAAAAAAACTGTACAGGAATGAAAATAATGTGCGCTGTCGAGTCATTCGAAAAAACGAATGCAGCCTACAAACACTGTTTTAATGAGGCAGTTTTCCATGCCCTTTCCAATTCTTTCATTCTACTAAAATGATTTGGAATACGTTGCTTGCTCATTGAACGTTATCGTCTTTTTGTGCAATCCGCGTTAAGGTGAAGGTGATTGCGAAAAACGTCTGTGTATTGCCTGATGCCACAGCGCTTCAGGACCTCGACGCGCACAAAATTGATTCTGAATCATTCATTGCTGTGTCTGTCCCCGTCGATTTGCGAAGTCGAGACAAAACATGAGCGAAGAAATATTGTTACAGCTGGAGAATGATGAGGACGAAGTGGCGCGCTCGTTTGTGGAAGATTAAGAAAAAGAAGTGCGTCGAATGGGCGGCCCTCGTAGCCTGGCTCCTTGGCTGTTCCTCAATGTATATATCTTTATTCCTCTTTTGTAAATATATTTCTCCCTGTTACAAAATTATATGCCAAAATTTAAAAACCTTGAACAATTCACAAATTCCGTAGAATGTTCAGAACAGCGCGGTGCGCTATAATTGGACAAAGGCTTTATCGATGTGGCCATAATTACTTGCACAACAAAATTATGCAAGGTGTTTTAATGGGTTTGAAAGCTGAGGTAGTGTAGAATAGGTGGAAAAAGTTTAAACAATGTGAAAACTGTTTTGTTTTCCTAAAAATTTTCAATGTTCGCTGTTTTCTGTAAATTAGCGCGATCATATCTCTGTATCCAAATGTCATAAAAATATCAGCTTTAGCTGTTTGCGGATAATTATGCTGAGAACATATTGTGGAATTATTGCTGCTCTACCATGAACATTTCTGAAATAAAGGCCTGCAAATTAGGAAAATTTTCGTTTACTGAGCTGATGTTTAGAATTTTTATAAAAACATCTACTCATACCCGAAAAGCGAACATTAACTGAATACAAATAAAAACATGTATATATTTAGTCGGATAATTTTCAGCTAGCTAACTTGAGCATAATTTGTATAATCTATAACCAAAGTTGGCCAGAATAGAAGAGAAGCTCGGAACTCCGCCTCTTCGACATTATTAATCAGTCATCACGCAACAGTATATAATATTTTGAAGTAAATATAAAAGGTCGAACGACCATCCTTTGTTCGATCATAGGTGGCGAAAGGGAGGGGACGCGCGCATTTGTCGATGCACCAGCTGTATGGATTTACGCAAGAATGTGGATGGTAGATGGGGAGGCTTTCTATTTTTTTAGAAAATGTTTGTCCGTGGTTGGCTTGAAGAAACAATGCGTTTGCGAGCACACAAAACAAAACTATTTATTAGAACTCGACTCGAGCGGTGCGCGCGGCGGCCGCTCATCGGCACGGTCCGAAGTCACGGCTGGCCGGTGCAAGCAGAAGAGGGCTGGGTAAAGGAGGAATGGAATGTTGAGAGGGTCGTTGGTCCTTCGTTCCCACGCGCAGCCCTTGCGAACACAACACCGCGGCGGGAATCACGCGCTGGTTGACCGGGTCGTTGTTCCCCCTCGCCTACGCGTCTGCGTGCAAGACACAACAGGCAGCATCCCCAGCTGCGCTGCTGTGCGGCCTCCTCCCGAAGCGTTCATTTCAGAGCTTGTTGGAGACGCTACAAGACTTGTGACAGCTTCTTAAACCTTTCTTTAATTTCTTCCCTCATTAATTTTCTTTTTCATTATGCTGTGCATAATTTTCTCTTGCGCCTATACATGTCCATGTGCTCCGGTTGGTGCTTGCTACATATCAGTGAATAGCTGAGCTGTGAAATGTCGCCGGAGTACGGATTACAGCAACGGCGGGATACCATCGACATTATCAGACTCAGTGAACGCCGTCATCTTAGACCGTGAGTATATACTTTTAGAGCATGCCATTGCTTTATAATTGGTTCTATATAATCTCCTACCAGTCCCAAATGTTCTCTTTCCTTATTCTCCTCGAAACAACTGCGCGAAGCATGACTTCAAGAACTAAGCGAATTTTCGTCCGGGTTACATGCAAGCAAGTGCGTGGACTTATTTGCTGGCTGCGATATGAATAGCATTTGCGCCGAAAATAGAGGAGCCGTGCGTAACAGGTGTGTATGCCACCAACACGTGACAGAATACTGCAGGCAGCCATTTGCGCAGTTTTTTGACTGTGCAGCGCGCCGCAATCAATTAGTAACCAGATACTATGCGCCCGGCATTGTACATATATTTTGGACAGCCTCTCTTCTGCGGGCAGGAAGCCATGTTCACACAGTTTTTGGATTTTGTCAAGAGTTAAGGGCAGTTTTTTGTTTTCAGATGTACAGGCGAAGTTTTGAAACTGTTCGTGCCGTCTGTGCAAGCGAATTTTACAGTGGGGCAGACATGTGCGTGATGCTGCTTGATGACTAGGCTATAATTAAGTCATAATGATCCTCCACTTTTATAATGGTTAATATCATATTGAGGAATTGAAAGCCGTGAACAGCGCAAGTGAGCCCCTTCTCAAAATTTTCTTAATCGACGCCCCCCTTCTGAGCACGTGCCTTCAGGTGAGGGCGTTATCAGAAAGCGGCGACAATAGTTGAGCGATTTCGCAGACGCGCTTCGAGGGCGGGGGAAAATAACAATACTAGCAAAAAGGCACATCAGCCGTGTGTGCACTGCGTCCCTGTCACTACAAAGTAAACAACGTGCACGCGAGACACAATGTACAAAACATTGACGGCCGCTATGAGGCAACCACATCGTCCGAAATATATTGCTCGCGAAGCGCTCGATGACGGCGCGCACTTTCAGGCGAAATGGGACAGGACGTCAGGTCCGCCTGTTCGGCAACTACAGCTCTTTGTACCTCACGTGCCGTACCGTATGCATGAAGTGCACGCCATAGCCATCGTGCAAGAATGTTGAAACCGAAGCAGCGATCCACGTATTCTAATTCTATAGGAAATCATTTGGGAGTAGAAAAGAGCAACTTAATATGATGTGCATGGTTCTTTAATGAACGATATGTATAAATGGACGGTTGGATAGTTACAGTAATGGAGTGTTCCGCTAGAATTGTTTACGGCCGTGACCGCAATAAACATTACTCATATTGCTCTTAGCTTTAAGCTCTGGCATTGATAAGCCTATCTAAAGAACCGACTGGCAGTGACATGTTGTTTACAAGTGTTGATCAAAAAGTAGGCCATCATGCTACTATTGCAGGCATATTTGCTTCTTTTTGTACCTCTGTTTACTAAAACTTAATTTTGTTCCCCATTCCTAGGGACGCTGCACCTCTTACAACACTCACTGTTCAGTCGCTTTTATTCAAGTATACAAAAAGGTGGAAATGCGCATGCACTCATAGGATAGCCTGTCTTTCCGTTAACAGCTGCAAATAACACGCCACTGCTCCTCGGTACCTTGGATGAAGTTTTCAATGGGGTTACCTGAGATGCCTAGCAATTGCTGTAATATTTATACCAATCACTGCAGTGAAACAGAAAGGTAACACTGCATCACTTTAACTGCTGCATGCACCTATAAACGTGCCTTAATTTATTGCCTATTCTTATAGACGCAGGACCTCTTACTATAGGCTTTGTTCAGTAAGCAACCGTCTTTCATTGCTTCAATTTCTATCTCTCCACCACTTTCTTGTTGCTCTGGGTGTGATCATTTGATTTCATTGTTCAAATCATATTGTTTTATCATGTGTGAATGATTTAGCCTGCACATACATGCTTTCATTTTTTTAGATGCGCATCGGGTGCGTTTTCTACGTAGAAGTGGATCGATTGAGTTGTATCACTGGTGCGAAAACCGACAACCTCCAGAAGATATGTGTCCTGTGGTTGGAAGGGCAATAAAGAAGAAGAAAATCAGCGGAAAAGCCTGCCTAAAAAAATGTAGCACTGCATCACTGTAACTGCTGCATGCACCTTTAAATATGCCTTATTTTTATTGCCTATTCTTATAGACGGTGGACCTCTTGCTATTGGCTTTTTGCAGAAAGCAACCGCCTTTCATTGCTTCAATTCCTATCTCTCCACCACTTTTATGTTACTTCGAGTGTGATCCTTTGATTTTATTGTTCAAATCATATTATTAAATCGCCGGTGAATGATTTCGCCTACACATACATGCTTTGATTTTTTTTAGGTGCGCATCGAGAGTGTTTTCTACGTATAAATGGATCGATTAAGTTGTATCACTGGTGCGAAAACCAACAGTTCGGTACCCCCAGAAGATTTGTGTCTTGTGGGTGGCAGGGGTATTAAAGTGAGGATAATCAGTGGAAAAGCCTGCCTAAAAACTTACAAAGATGGCGCAAAAGCGAAATGCCGATCAGGGTTAGAGTCTGATTACTTCTGTTATCCCATTTCACTTGCTAGGTGATGTGACATATATGAAGCACCTTAGTATAATTTGTGGTATACTCACTGAAAATTGTGTAGACATTAGCTTTTTTTCTCGTTCAATTATTTTGAGTGACGCACGAATTGGAATAAAACAAAGTCATCCTTACATCTAATGCCCATAGACATTAGATGCGTGGATGAGCTCATTGTGTTCCTATGTGAGCATGCAATCGTTTGTCGAATATATTAATATGGTAAAAGTTGATTTTTTTACTGTTAACCGGAGTAATACATATGCTCCATATCATAGCATTATTCGCCTGTAGTTTGTATCTGCTCTTTCCTAAATTGTATTCTACAAAGTATACGTGTGTCATCTCGTACGTCTATATAACTAGCGAACAATTTGCAATCGAATCCCTTTTGTGATGTTGTTTCAGCTACAAATGATGTATGACAGTTGTGACAATATAGGTAGCTTTAGGTATAACATATAGCGCGAAAATCTTTAATATATGCGATGATATTTTTATTCACCGCATTGGCTAAACCAGCCTGTTGAAGAGACGAAATGAAAACAAATATGGATGTCTTCGGACAGGAACAGTAATCGTGGTGCCATGACCATTTTTTAAATTAAATTTTCATATGTCGTGGGCTAATGTCTCGACACAAAGGAATGACCCTTAGGTTTGCCAGATGCGGCGTAGTATTCTCGAAAAAAAAAACGCCTATCACTAAAGCTGGAAAACGCCGTTTTTGTCGTTTCAAAAAGTTGCACGTTTGGAGGCCGGCTGGTTGCGTAAAATTTTGTCATCCACTGTTTTTTACTCACCGCATTTGGGTAACGTTTACTTGTATAAGAAGTATTAAAAGTGTGTTTCATTGATGCAGTTGATTTAGTAAAAAATCGCAAACTTTGCTTCACGAACAACGCGCTACAAAAATGTTAATGTTCAACCTTACATACTGGCGTGACGCATTGCGTTGTTTGCACTAAAATATTCTGTGTTTATTACGCAGGCCATATTGTTAATTTAAGGCAGAATTTGGAGCTCTAAGCTGCTATGTGTGTTCTCTGTAACGCCACCAAAAGTATTATGCTGGAAAGCGATTTGCTTAAGATTGTAATTATAAAAATTACACATTGAAAAATCATCTTCAAAAATATAGTATTGTTAGTGGTGGTCAAAGCTGACAAATGGAATAATATATTAATAACCTAGATTGAATACTATTGCACCTAGCAATAAAAAAGAATGCAGGACAGAGAAAAAGTTCAGCCTTCACTTGCGTTCTGCCATGAAATTGACAGAAATAGTGAATTAATACCATTTTAAGCTATATTAAGTATTTGTCCCAGAAGCAGAAAAACGGTGTTAAGCGCTGACAATGTTTTAAATTTTACTTAAGATAAAATGTAACTAAATTAAGCAAATACTAAATTGAAGTTTTGATGCCTATTCCATAAGGGGGAGCCATATAAGCACATCTATAGAACAAAAACAAGCATTTTTATATTTCTAATATTACATTTTGCAGAATTCAATATATTTACTGACTCAAATTAACAAAGTACTTTGCATTGTTTCCACAGATTTTGATAAAAATTGATGTTGCGGCCGTTTCTTCAATTCTAATAAGTTTTCCTTATTTTACCATTTTCTTACTTTTGTCCAATTTCAAAATAATATGCAGATACATACAAAAATCTAGAGCTTCAAATTTTTTCAGAAATAAAGGATGGAACCTAGATAATGTAGAAAAATAGTTTCTGTGCCAAGATATTATTGGATCTTGCAAGAACGCAGGCTGAGTTTGGCCATTATCAGCACAAGCACTCGGTTTAAGATTTAATGTTATATTTTTAAACAGTATAACGCAACACTTTTTAGTCCGTGATATTTTTGAGGTACTGAAGATTTTTGAGAGGGATTTGAATGAAAATCGAAGATGATCTTTTTTTAATTGCAGCAAATTTGCCCTTTACTGCTGTTTTCGAATTCTGAGCAATTTTGATGCGTTGTGGAGAACACACCTAGTGGTCTGGAGCTCCAGATACTGCCTGGAATTAAGAACATGCGTCAGGAAGTGAAAACATATTTAGTGCAACCAACCTAATGCATCATATGCCTGTACATAAGGTTAAAAATGAATATTTTTGCAGCGTATCGCTCCTGAAGAAAAGTTTGCGATTTTTTAATAACACAACTGCAAAAACAAAATAGGTTTCTAATAGTGTTTGTAAATATGAAACCTGCATATATTTAGTGAGTAAAAAAGAGCAGATGACAAAATCATGGCATCCAAACTTGCAACATTTTGAAATGGCAAAAACAGCGTTTTCTATCTCTAGAGATATACCATACAATTGTTTTTTTTCGAGGAAACTACGCGTATCTTGAAAAACTAAGGTTAATTCTTTTGTGTCTAGATACTTGCCCACCACATATAAGAATTTCATTGGAAACGAAAGATGGCCATGGGACCTCGATTATGTTTCTTATCTAAGGCACCCATAATACGCTGTGAGAAAGCCAATATCAAGGGCTTTTTTTAATATTCCATATTTCGAACGGTTGTGCCATCTAAGAAAATTAGAAAGCTAGGCGCACCTTAGGTGTAGCCAGCCCCCACTTTCTGTTACAGCTGCATTTGCTAAGCTGAATTAATGCGTTGATTACTTTATTTTAGCCACGAATATAGCGCTATTACGTGTCAATTTTAAAGAAAGGCCGCAGTGACGCGATTCCTGTAGAATTTGTAAGTGAAATCTGTAAACCGTACAAATCTACCCATATATATGATCTCTTGCAGGTTTTATTCAAGCTACATTACACCTGCTGCGCCCCATAGCTTGAGCCAAGGGTTATAAATAAACCATTAGAAACAGACGATGGAAACCGGTGGTGCATTGCTGGCAGCCACTTAGGACAGCGCAGAAAATTTTTATTTTTTACGTGGGGAAGTGAGGTTATTCGCTTCAAGTACTAAATATTCACTTTAGACAATAAATAGGACTTACAGAGTCGGTGGGCACGTTCGGAAACCCCTGTTTCAATATTTGCGGTTAGAAACCTCATGTGTACCTTTTTTTCCAGCTGTAGATAAATTCCGGGTTATGTAGATACCGAAACCGTTACGAGCCCATTCGCGCACCTCAACTGTGCTGCTCACAACATGATTTTGAGCGGACAAAACAACCTGCCGCTAAGATTGCTAGCCCGATGCATGAGTAAGGGTGATATGCTGGCGATGGTTGCTTCGCGTCGGCCCTTTGACGCACATGAAGGCTCGAGTTACAATGAGCGCGCCGAACTTTGCAATGCGGATAATGACTACAAAGCGGTAAGGATATAAATGAGTTTAACAGTATTTTTCAGCTGTAAAATACAAATACAGTCTTGTTGGACGATGTGCTGGCGCGGACGAAGAAACCATAGGCAGCTTGTAGGTCTAACGCTACACAGGGCTCTCGAGCCAAGCCAAGTCCTCAATTGTATTGTCCGGGAATCAGATTTCTTTATTTTCGTGGTTTCCTATTGTATCTGGCGTTCAAAATGCAGACGTGAGGGTTCTTTATCACAAATAATCAAACGTGGATTGTGCCGGTACTCTTCAAAGTAGCAACACCATTAATTGTGTAAGTCATTAATCAGAAATTTAGGTAAATAATGTCAATAAGGATTCCAAACAAAACCTTTTCTGTGGCGCTCAAGGTAGCTTCCAGCAATATATATCTGGTTTCCTTTGCCTGCCTCCGAAATGTTTTTTTTTATCCCTTGGATCAAATTTGGTGGACAAGCAGTATATGTGTAAAAATGATGCACCTGTGAGCTACCCGTTTAAGTGAGCTCCCGTTTAAGTGAATTACCCACAAAACCAGTCAAAAGCGTATATCAGCTAACCAGCGGCCAGTGCAGCAGTCGTGGGCTTAGATCGCTTGTATGTATTATATCTAGCCATTTAAAAAAAATGAAAATGGTCGCCGAACATTCTCTTGGTAACGATTATTAGTATAAACTGTTTGCACATTGCAGAAAGCGTAGGAGCGGCAAAAAACTCGCGCGCCAGTCATATGCGGAGACAGCCGATAATCAAGCACTAATTCCAAGTGTGGGATGAAACACTGGCTGTCTCAGCCGCATTGCTGTGGAGGCGATCAAAATGCAACAGGGCACATGCTATGCAATGTATGTGCGTCTTTCATCCTAATAAACCCAAGGCAGCTGAAACTAGTCTGGAACTCATCAGTATAGTGTTTCTCATTGACCATAAATTTCGGTACATGAATCCTGGAATTTTCTACATCTTCCTAAAATAATGCGCGCGATTTTATATGCCTCGTAATAGTGTTGTAAATTTTGTTTCCTCATTGTTTTTGTGCAGGTGCCATTTGCGAAAAAGTTGGGGTGGACGATTTGGAGGCACACGCATTTATTCGCAGGTGGCTGCCTGGTTCCTGTGACAGGAGGGGTGGAAGAAAAAGGCGTTATGCTGAAACCTCCCCTGGCGAACCAGGCATGCCACCTGTGAATGCAATTGCAGGGTCAGCCCCCTCACTACGCCTATGAGTGTGCCCTCCAGCTCCCTGGCCCCTTCCACTTCCCGAGAGCCCGCCCTGCCCTGACCAACCCTGGCACTGCCCCGCTAACTGCTGCTGTGTGTGCCCTCAGCGCTGGCTAGTAACAACTGCCGTCTATAGTAACAATTGCAATAAATATTATCTTTTTGTGAACCATGCCCTTGTTTTGTGAATATCTACTGGTTGCTCATGAGCACCAATTTGAATTTATATGGCCACTCCTATTTGAAAGGCCATTATTGTCCCAGCAAGTTCGATGTGCTGTCACGAATATGGCTAGAATGAAAAAGGCTGCATTTTATGGCCTGCACAGGCAGTGCCACAATGGCACATGAATGGAGTAGCCGGTGTACCCATAAACCATTGGATTAATATTGGTATCGACAATATGCGGCATGAATGGAGTAGCCAGTGCACCTGCAATGGCTAACCATTGGTGTGATATTGGCATTGACAATGGGCCATCAATGGAATAGCTGGTATTAAACAAATATTGGTAATACAATGATGGTATAATGCTGGACAGTATTGGCAAGAATCATGGTGCATGAATGGAAAGTCTAATATTTTGCCTACATTGGTGGCTCCAGCTTGGTTGAACACTGGACCAATCTTGGAATGAAAGATGGGCCAAGAATGGAGAATGTAGTAAAATGCCCAAATGCCAATATCAGTCCAATATTGATGCCATTCTTTTCCAGTGATGAACCATTGTTGGACCAATGCTGGTGTGCTGCTTGGGTATGTACTTTATTCTGCACAATAAATCAGCTGTGAATGGCGCTCTGTCCCATTCTTCTTTTCTTGTTTGTGCGCATGTTGTTCTGGTGTCTTAAATTTATAATAAGCACTGTATGAAAACCATTCCTTGGTACATTACAAGTAAGGCAATTGTTTATAGTAGAATGCAGCAAGCAATAAAGCTGTGAAAACTTAAAAGCTGGAACTTGAAATGGTACGCTTATCTTGAGAATATTATACGCGTACACAGCCTTGAGAATATCTGCGATGTACACATCTCCCCCAGTTAGCTGATTGAAGATAGCTTGATTGATTCTGTCAGGGCAATTATTTCTTCATTCTGGCCGCAGTGATATATGCATGCCTGTAACTGGTGTACTCCAGAAAAATATTCTTTAATGTGTTCTTTATTATCCAGTTTTGCATGCTTAGTAATCCATATTGTCTATTGCAGGAATGTTTAAGAATATTTAAAAAATTGAAAGTTCTGGAGCCAGAACCGTCATATTTTCAGGAAGTGTAATTCTATATGAACACTTAGCATCCACCTGAAGTTATCGGTTTGCCGGAAGCAGGTTTTTCCTTCCAAATATCTCTCTTTTGTACCTTGAATGGATATTATTTTGCATATATGTTTAATATTCCTACGTCATAAGGTGCTGCATGCCCTTGCAGGCCCAGAAACCTGTCGCAAAGTGCTCTAAAAGAAGAATGAGTGGCAATAGGCCTTCAATATATGCAGTAGAACCCCTTTATAGTAAAGCCATTGAGGCCAGCGAAGATAATTACTATATCATGGTCTTTACTGTATCAGTGGTCTGTGATGATATGGTCCTGAAAGTGCTGTCTAGTAGTTAAATAGCACTTACTGAACACGTCTTGTTGCTTAATGAAAAAAAAAACCTAAATACCTTCCATCTCACTTTTATCATTTCTTTGTGTGATTTTTTGACTACAAAATTTCTCTACATCTTGAGGAAGTACCTCTGAAGCATGAAGACGTGATTATGAATGCAACCAAGTTCGATTTCATTTAAAAACTAAAGCCTTGCATCAACATGGCGTCCCTTTTTGCGCTTTCTGTCTTTTAAAAGGCAATAAATGATAAAATCGCATGGCACTCAAGAGCTGTAAGACCTTACTAGCTGCACCTCCACTTTCTGCCACCACTGCCTCATGATTGGTACTGCAGATATCAGTGAATGTTGGCCCATTTCTTTCCCTTCCCTATTTCTTGCTGCACTTTTACTCCTTTACTTTCTGAATGGAACACGCTGCCTCCTTGCTATGTTTGTAGACAGCTTTACTTTTTTCTTGTTAGCACTGCGCGCTTTCCCTCACGGCTCCAAGGCTTCTGTAAAATAGGCTTCCTCTGACTGCTGCTATAGTAGTAAAGCCACCTAAACGAACTCTCGGAGTTATTGTTCTGTTTTCAAATACAAAAAGTCGGCCTCGCGACACTAGGTAGCGCGCGGGAGTCGTCGCCATGGCCAGAAGCACTTTAACCGATTTTTATCAAAAACATTTTTACTATAAAGGGGGAAAATGTACAGTTGCCTATGGAAGATGAACTGGGACTTCAGTTTCACTTTACTATATCAGAAGTTTTACTATAGCGGGGTTCCATATTTCGTACTCAATCGTATAGAACACCCAGACTTAAAATATTTGTTTGGATAACTGTGGAGAAAGTGAGTTTAGATGTTATGGTGATAAATGCTTGTCTTCTGTGCAGATGTCATCTGTAAGACCCACGGGCCAATCTCCTCAACAAACTGTTCCTGAATGATTGTTTCGTGCGGGGTGCCCAGCTTACTAAATGGGCCATGCGCTTCCCCCGCCCCCTCAACCTCATCACTTGATCCATTGACCCTTCACTGCCAACTATCATGGTGAACACAGTCCACTGGCATTTTCCATCCATGGTGGACACTGCCCTGCAATGCACCCATGCTCAGCCTCCTATTCCTGCAACACATCTCGCACTACAAGGCTATAGTGCATCAACCCTGCTCAACATGTCCAGCCCCTTCCATCATGACCATTGCATACTGCACCCCATCACCTCTACTTGCACTACCTGGTCATGTGCTCTTTAGTGCCCTGTTTCCAATTACACCTACTAGCCTCTCCCATATTAACCCTGTACTCAATGCCTCCTGCACTGCATTTTGGCCCTCTGATGTCCTTGTGGCATGTACATGTATATGAGCTCTCAATAAAATGTTTTCGGAAAATATTTTGCTTGCCTCATTGAATTGCATGGTTTTTATGGCTCCTTATGGAGATGAAATGCAAGGTGGTATTGGGAAATGGCCCCATAAGAAAACCACAATTGTCAGAGTGACAGTTAAGAAAATGACAGCAGTAAGGGCAATGGTGAAATAACTGCATGGCTAAAGGTGGCTTAGCAGTGGCAGTGCCAATGCCACGTGTGCCAATGAATACTTGTTGCATGCCAATAAATACCAATATGTGATACTAGCGGCACGGCTGGTTTATTGCCAATGTCAAATGTGCCAATGAATACTAGTGGCATGCCAATACGTGACACTAGGGGCACGGCCAGCTGATAGCCTATGTTGGCAGTGCCAAGACAGGTGCTATGTTGGCACATAAGCCGGAGCAATGTATAAAAATGTGGTAATTTCTCAAACAACCAGCATTACGCCAATGTTGGTGCCAATTTTTGTCGACGTTGGGCCTGGGTTGGTGCGTTGTTGGTGTGCTGCCTGGGCCCTGCCTCAGCGGCCGCTTTTCGCTGGCGGCGAACAGTAAGGCGCCCGTGTACTGTGCAATGTCAGTGCATGTAAAGAACCCCAGGTGGTCGACATTTCTGGAGTCCCCCACTACGGCGTCTCTAATAGCATGAATTGCTTTGGGACGTTAAACCCCACAAAACCAAACCAATCACAAGCAAACTATCCTCTGATTTACGCATTTTTGCAGTGCCACTCCAATAAATTGCCTGCGAACGCCCTAGTTGTCCACTGTTACCTATGTTGGTGGAGCCGCTCAATTACACTTCCACCAAAGGCGCTATTATTCATAAGTTTTCTCCATATTTACGCTGCCACTTCATTACACATTAAACAAAATGCCTGGCTATGTACTGTTCCCCCATGTTGGCAATTCCAAGTCATGACAGATCCCTTGATGGCCAAAGCTCGGCAATGTGTCCTAATTATCGCCTACACAATTTCGACAAGGTGGCAGTATTGGACTTTGACTAGCCGCTGATCGTTCAACATTCTCTTCAGTTACTGGAAAAGAAGTGCATAATCTATGATGATATCTCAAATGACGTTTCAGATCGAAGCATATGTAGCTATTGAGCGATAAGAAGGTTTTGAAAGATAAAATTACATGCGACTGAAGCATAAACTTCATAAACCTAAAACTACAAAATATGAAACTATTCAGTAAGTGGCTTTTAAAATTTTTTGCGAATTCGGAGATAACAGTCACGCGCATGCGTGTCCGATAGGAAATAAGCCAAGTATGGCTTTGCCAAGGGGGTAATTAAGGCATCGTTTTTTGTCAGAATTTCTGATCACAAACATACAAATTCTCGGAAGATAATATCGCGTATTCAGGTGAAAATATCTTTTCCAGCTACCGGTATCTCGAAAAATTCACAGAAGTGCTTGAATATAATGAATTACTTTGACATCACTAAAGAAGCATCTGTGTAATGAACCCAAACGTAACAGACTTAACAAACTTCTACACATATTGTTACGGAAAATATTTCACAGTACGGCAGTTGTCCACACCACTGAGGATAATCACAGCACAGCACTCGCACAGCAAAGCACTCGTCTGCGTCGTCTTCTTGTGGGAGTCTGTCGCACTTCTTTTTCGTCACCACTGCCAGCAAATACCGCTCAGTAACACCACCCCACCCTCGCGAAAAGCCCAGTCCCGGTGCGTTCTACGTTTGTGAAACAGAACATGCATAATAGGGCTTCATGCGGGACACATGCACTATTTCAGAGGATGGCGCTCTGGACGTAGATTTCGGAGGCACAGATTCAACTTCGTATGTGACGTGTGTCACGGGGCGCAGAACTCGGTAAGGGCCTGTGTAGCGGGCAAAAGTTTTTCACACAAGCCCACGCGACGGCACGGAAGCTACAAAGACGAGTGACCCAGGAGTGTAGTGGACATCCAGGTGGCGACTGTCGTACCGGAACTTTTGAGAGTCTTGGGATACAGAGAGCCTGACATGAGCTATCCGGCGGGCATCATGAGCGCGGGCTACGGCATCAGTGGCGTAAGTACTGGTGGCGTCTGCCGCGGGTAGTGAGGTGTCGAAGGGCAGGAACGGGTGTCGGCCAAATAAGAGATAAAATGGGGAGTATCCAGCGGTAGAATGGACTGATGAATTGTAGGCGAATGTCACAAAGGGTAGATGAACGTCCCAATCCCGGTGGTCGTCAGACACATACATGGACAGCATGTCTGTGAGGGTACGGTTTAGGCGTTCCGTGAGGCCGTTGGTCTGGGGGTGATAGGCTGTGGTGAATTTGTGACGGACGGAGCACGAACGGAGAACTTCGTCAACCACTCGCGACACAAAGCAGCGGCCACGATCAGTTAGTAGTTCACGAGGGGCACCATGATGTAGAATCACGTTTTCTAGGAGGGAGTCAGCGACGTCTGTGGCGCAGCTGGTCGGGATAGCTCTGGTAATAGCATACCGCGTAGCATAATCGATGGCGACGGCGATCCGTTTGTTCCCTGAGGCGGAAACTGGAAAGGGCCCAAGAAGCTCAACACCTAAACGGGAGAAGGGGTCAGTGGGCATGGGGATCAGCTGCAAATGGCCTGAAGGCAAAATTGTGGGCTTCTTTCGACGCTGACACAATTCACATGCGGCAATGTATTGCTGGACGGAGCGGTAGAGCCCCGGCCAGTAGAAGCTTCGGCGCAGGCTGTCGTATGTGCGAGAGACACCCAGGTGGCCAGCCGTTGGAGCATCATGAAACTGGTCAAGGATGGTGGAATGCGGATGTTGAACGATGAGCAAAAGGTCTGTGCCGTCTGGTCGCATATTGCGTCGGTATAGGGTGTTCTCGTGGAGCACATATAAGGTAAGAGATGGATCAGGTCGGTCGCAGGTCAGACGTAGGATAATGGAATGGAGCAAAGGATCTAAGTGTTGTTAGTCGGCAATGTTACAAAAGGCCGACACAGACAAGACACATGCATCATCGTCAGAGTCGGTAGGACAAGGGGAGTCGACGGGATGACGGGACAAGCAGTCTGCATCTTGGTGATGCCGGCCGGACTTGTACACGACGGAAAATGTATACTCTTGTAATCGAAGCGCCCAGCGCCCCAAACGGCCTGTAGGATCTTTGATGGAGGAAAGCCAACACAAGGCATGATGGTCTGTTATAACAGTAAAATGCCGGCCAAACAAATAAGGGCGGAATTTTGTAATAGCCCAAACGAGTGCCAGGCACTCACGCTCTGTGATAGAGTAATTTTGTTCGGACGTAGATAAGAGGCGGCTGGCATACGCAGTCACCCTTGTGTGGCCGTGTTGTCTCTGGGCAAGTATAGCTCCAATGCCATGGCCACTTGCGTCGATGCGCAGCTCAGTATAGACAACCTGCAGTGGCCAGGCGGCGCTAGTGGAGCGCAGCGTGCAGCGCCGCCAACGGCGGCGCCGAGTAATCTGAGTAGGCCGGCGCGGTCGGGTTGCGTTCGCGTTGTACGGCTAGAAGCATCTCAGCTCTCATTTTCTGCGGTTTTAAGGCAATCGAATGTCTTGAGAGCTACTTCCGAAAACCAATACTGACGAAAGGACACCGCCTGTTCAAGAATGCTCATGTTTAAAACGTGAACGGCGTCGACGTCACCGCGAAGTGCGCACTGCTCGCGACGGAACACCCGCGCGCACAGCTTTGAATGTCGCGTGAGTAGACGGAATTTTTTTTAACGAAATTTATTCTCTCAGGGCATTAGTCGGATATGTGATGATGAATTAAGAAATAAATAAATGAATGAAAAATGTTGTAAACGTAGCTTTTCATTCACCTATTGCGTTCACACCTGATACCCAAACATTGAAAGTGCAGAGAGAACCTGAGAAGAGACTGATCGCCGTTTCTTTTTTTGTTCTTGCTGTTTGATTACAGCAGCATAATAATTTCCTCGCGGTTTTGCTTTAAAGTTTAATACCATGACGAACACTTTTGTTCGTGGTGCAGCTTTCGACAGTGCCGCGGAAGTTACAGGATGCATGGTGCGGTACCCGCTACGGATGTCGTGGCGATTGCAAGCACTGTGCGGTTGCAGCGTACGTGCATCAACGAAAACTGTGCGTGCCGGGGGCGGGGAGTAGGGGGCCTCCTACACCGTTGGAAAAATAAAGCCCTTAATAACAACAATAACTGACATGCATTTTGTATCTCCGTACCTCAAGCTTGGGGAAAGCCGGCGGGAAATTCTGGCACTCAACGGCAAAGCTTTCGTAACGGAGGTCGTTAAGAGTTAGAATTTTTTACTGTTGTTACTAATGATGAAATATTCTATCGTCTGAGACAAGAGACTCCTGAGTAGCTTGAGCAGTCGGTGAAAGAAATATTTGGCGCGAACAATAGAACGAAGTTCTATTCTCAGCGTACACAGTATCACGGGCCTCTACATTCCGCCACTTCGACTTTTTCAGCACCTTAAGAACTAATTTACAGATAAATACACTTATTGAAATCTGTAATTGGAAGTTTTGAAGATATTTTGGCTTTGTGGTTCCGAATAGACACCGCATTAGAAATCCGGTTCACAGATCCACGAACATTTTTTTTTATTTTGCCTCCGTTGAAATGCGGCTGGAATACGATGCTGCGGCTGCACGGCTTTGTTGATTTTCTGGACGTATGCCACTCCATCTTGCACAGAATATACCAGTACACGCCAAATTTTACAGCGCGTACTGAGTAGTGTGCCCCAACCAGCGTGCGACTCCCCGAGTCAGAAGTTTATACCGTTTCTTCCACTCACGGGCAATCGTCTTATTTTAGCTTCTTGGCGTCTGTACGCCAATGGCCCCATAACAAAACGAATTTCAGTTACATTACTCTCTCGCAGCCAATATCTCCTCTCATCATTCTCCCCAGGTTCTCCCAGCAAGCGGTACGCTTAGGTCTCCTTCGTGATTGTGGTAGTCTTTCTCGCCGCCCTTGCGCTTATTTTTATTCTTTTTCACATCCGTAGTAGTCGAAGCATCGCACGAGACCACTGAAGTCACTAAATGAGTAAATCACACTCACTGGGATAACAAAATGGGAACGCAGAAGGAACACAGCGGCCGCAACATATACGGTGTCAGCTTCTGCGCCGCCTCAGTATTAGCTCCCGTCGGCCGCCAGGTGGCGCCACATGTCTCAGTAAACTCCATTGCAGGTTGCCTATTGGCAATATATTGACACGTATATGTATAGAAGAAATACAACACATGGAGTAGAGGTAACGGGCGTAGAAGTGCAGGCCTACAGTAGTTTGCCATATGTTATTTGGTACGCAACACCTAGGTGTAAGGTGCTTTGCCTGCACATATTTTCATATGTCTTCTCCCACATCGTCATCCATCACGATCCTCTTTCTTCTCCCTGTCCATTTGCCCAGTGCAGAGTACCAGGCCAGATTTTAATCATTCATGCCAGCCTCTTCCTTTCCTTTCAGTAAATCCATCTTTCTATCTAACAACTAGGTGCCCTTCTTCAGCAACTGCAGTAGGTTTTTTCTGTGCTGTGATTCATTGTAACAACTAACACAGATCTGGCGTAGCTGTGTTTGGTGCGCTTTCTGACCTGCGTACGCCAACGCTATATAACACGGATCTCACAACGTTCCATCTGCGCCAAGGCCGCTACCTCCTCGGTGAGACACCTTAAATGTGGTCTCTAGCCACCCACATGAGGACGACGCAATCTCGAGCGACGGTCCTAGCAGAAATGGAAACAATTAGTAGGTCCCCGGCCACCGTGTCCCCGGCACACATTCTGCCACACGCTGCAAACACTGCCATTCTTACATGACTACGTATATGCAGTTGCGGATGACTGCCTGGACACCTTCGAGCGGGCGCCTACTGCAATGGTTGGAGCGATGACTGTAAGCTCCATAACGTTGATTTTGAACTCAAAGACTCCGCTACACATGGTTCAAGAACCGCGAAAACACCCTATCCATACGAGAAACATTACGTCGAATTGTTTTACCTACATTGCCCAATGCAGACCACCGGGAGAAAGCTGATGCAGCACTACACTCCCGTAACCACCCTTACGGAAATGCCATATCTGGACTTATAAAACAAAATCCAGATCAGGTATATCAGGAATTGGGCAGATATGGTATATTAAGACAGATCTGGGCCAGATAAGGCATATCCTGCTTGAGTGCCTGTGTACGCTGACGAGCGCGCGTACTACGAGCGTAGCATGAAAACGCTTTCCTCAGGGCTTTTAAGAATGGACATTGTTATAGAACCTTATCCTCCCGTAGGCGACAGACTCGAAATAAACTTTTTATTTACGTATTCAAGAAAAAGTGGACATTTAGGCAAACTTTAAGTTCACCTTGAATGTTACCTTCAGGCATTTTTCATGCTGTGAGGTCTATAAGCTTATTTATCAGACCAATTCTCCACGAAGAACTTAAGAATTTAATGGCCACATTCTATCTCCCCCTTTATTTCTTTTAATCTCCTCACGGTTCTTTTTCAATATTTTTCACTCAATTTTCCTTCATACACAGAGTCGCATGTCAGCGAAATTTAAACGCCGGCTAAATCTCTGTTCTAACTTAAAGGGTCTCTCTCTATAGCAGTGATGACAGAAGATTCATTTAATGAGATGACAAGCCCAGATTGTTTTTAAAAGTTTGAAGGGTACGCCATTGTCATTAGGATTCGTCTCCACGGGCACAGATTCTGCAACCCTCCACGTAGTGGAGTAAGGCGAGAGCCGTTTTGTTGGGTATGTGCTTAATCTCATTTGTGCAGTTCGTCAGGAACACACTCCAATATTGGATATTTGCAATATTGGATATTTATTTGCAGAAGGTAGACGAAGGCCATATATTGCTAATATACAATAACTATGGCGCCTACATAATTAAGGCCCCGATGAGGTTATATAAAGTCCTGTTGATGCCGGGCATATGGCCCTGGTCTGTCTATATAAGGTCATGACGATGCCATATATGCCCTTTATCAGGCCACATAAGGTCGCGGGGATACCATATATGCCCCTGATCAAGCCATGTAAGGTCCCGTTAGCCGTTCAGATATGGATTATATGTTCAGTTCAGTTCAGTCGTTCAGTCGTGTCTGACTCTTCGTGACCCTATTGACCATGTCACGCCACGCTTTCCGGTCTCTCACTATCTTTCTAACATCACATAACTTCATCTGCAGTGCCTCGAGGATGCCATCTAACCATCGCGTTCACTGCCTACCCCTTCTCCATTTGGCCATGTTGCATATGGCCAAATCTGAGCCATATAAGGGCAGCATTTTGCACATATATGACCTTATCTGGCCCAGATAAGGACTGATTTGCTGCCTTATATATTTGTATCTGGCAGCATATGTTTCATATCTGAAGCAGATATGGGATTTCCGTAAGGGCAGCGCACAAGCGAACGCATCCGCATTTATGTGGAGGACATGACTTCTGTGCAAGCGTGCTGACCCCTCCATGGCTGAGGCATCAAGGGACAAGGACATCAAGGACATAGATTCTGCGCGAAGTGGAACTAACCACAACAAGGGAAGAGGACTTTTCCAATTGGCTCACCGACAACACTAATAGCGGGAGCCTGCTCCGGTTCCTCACGGAAAAAGATTTACAAGTTTTTATAATATGCCTTATGCAAGCTTGCATAGAAAAAAAGAAGCATCACCACCTCATGCGTGGGGTAAAGCAAGAACTGTTCGCATGCCTTGAATGCAGTCCGCCAAGGACTGTTGCGGCATTCCTCATCAAATCCACCAACATGAAAGCAATGCTGCTGAAAAGCGTGGGCCAGTAAAATTGGGATATAAGCTTGCCGGGTCCCGCTGCACTATAATAGTTGCTACTTGGGAGCTATGTACTGTTTTAAGCGACGTGATCGGGTCGATTCTCAGAGAGGAATTACGAGCCCTCCAGCTGCCTTCCAGTGCTCTCTATTACATCCCAGTATGAAGACATCCGGGATGAGTTGCGCCTGGTAGCAACGCAGCAACAAGTTTTTAAGTTCACGCCAGCTTGACATCAGACCTACCTACGCATCTGTGCTCTCTCAGGCAACAGCAGCACCAGGCTACTACGTGAACACCGCTATTCGAGCAGTGGAGCAGCCGAATATTGCCTGTTTGCCTGCTCTGCGGTCTCATCACCAGCCACGGAAGTGTGGCATCCGCCGGACAGTTGGCCCCTCACCACTGTGGTGAGGCGGGTCATATATGGAGGGCATGCCCGTACCGCTGAGCGGGTTTTCCTGGTTAGGCACCCAACGATCCTTGCCCGCGGAGTTCTGAACGGCTGCTTGAGATCGAAACCCATCTGTTGGCCCGCGAGAATCTTGTGACATCCGCCCACTAATATTCTCGATCTTCGTCTTTTTTGCGTTGCGTTCCCCAAGTCCTAAATCGAGCCCCTAGCTCTCATAAGCGGCATTCTGTCAGTCCCCGCTTGTTAACTATTTCCAGCGGCCTCAGGAGGCAAGGTATCTGACGTTAGGAAAACTGAAGATCCTCCGCCGCCGAAACGAAAATACATTGAAACCTCACAACGGCAGCATCCGACGCGCTGCATCTGATCTGTTTGTGACAATTGATGGATGTGCAAACTTGATACTGATGCAAACTATTCAGTCATGGCCTACGGTCTCGCCTAGGATCTGAGCAACATTATGACGCATCGTTGGGTTCGAGCATTCGCTCGGCCGGTGGTCGCCTCATTACACCGGCCTGGAGGTGCACAGCCTGAATCGGAGTCTGCGGTTTGCTCTACGTCAGTAAATTCGTCGTCTTCTGTGTGGTCGAGGGGTTTGATCCTGGGTCTCGACTTTCTGCAGGCGAACGGTGCTGTCATGGACCTACACTGAGGACGAGTTACGTTCTCGACGAAACAGGCCGAGGCGCAGAGTAACAAAGAAAATTCACGAATTAAGGCCCCGCGAATTGTGTAAGACGGCATAATTCTGCTATCATGGTCGTGGGCCGATCTTAGTGTAAACTACTCGTTTAACGACCACAAAGGTATTGCGGACCGCCACAATTCGTCCTTTCACGAGAAGGGAGTAGATATCGCATGTGGTCTGGTTGAACTGCATGATGGCTAGGCGAGTGTGTTCCTGACGAACTGCACAAATGAGATTAAGCACATACCCAACAAAACGGCTCTCGCCTTACTCCACTACGTGGAGGGTTGCAGAATCTGTGCCCGTGGAGACGAATCCTAATGACAATGGCGTACCCTTCAAACTTTTAAAAACAATCTGGGCTTGTCATCTCATTAAATGAATCTTCTGTCATCACTGCTATAGAGAGAGACCCTTTAATTTAGAACAGAGATTTAGCCGGCGTTTAAATTTCGCTGATATGCGACTCTGTGTATGAAGGAAAATTGAGTGGAAAATATTGAAAAAGAACCGTGAGGAGATTAAAAGAAATAAAGGGGGAGATAGAATGCGGCCATTAAATTCTTAAGTTCTTCGTGGAGAATTGGTCTGATAAATAAGGTTATAGACCTCCCAGCGTAAAAAATGCCTGAAGGTAACATTCAAGGTGAACTTAAAGTTTGCCTAAATGTCCACTTTTTCTTGAATACGTAAATAAAAACTTTATTTCGAGTCTGTTGCCTACGGGAGGATAAGGTTCTATAACAATGTCCATTGTTATAAGCTCTGAGTAAAGCGTTTTCATGCTATGCTCGTAGTACGACAGGCACTCAAGCAGGATATGTTGCACAGTTTCAACCGAACCACACTTGTCACCAAGCGGACTGTTCATTTGACGAAAACGGTATCGCAAGCTATATATATATGCCCAGTTCTGGCGGAGTCGGTGGTAAAGAATTTCTATTTGACGAGGAAATTTCGGAGGGCATCTTGATATTAGATGTGGGTAAACCGAGTAAAGAAATTGATAGTGATTTGTCCGCGAGATTCAAATTTGATACTTTGCGTCGGAAGCAAATTTTAGCCGGTTGGGATGTATGACATTTCGTGAAGTAGGTCCGATTGCATGTTTGATGTTGGTAGCTTTTAAGAGCCTCTTCATCGGCTTTTTCATTGGCTTTAATGCCACAGTGTGGTGATGTCAACTGAAAGCTTATGCAGTGAGCTGCGGTAGTAGCCAAATGATGCAGATTCCCGATGTCAAGGAAAACAGGCTGATGATTGGTTTTCATCAGCTGGTTATACATGATTTGCAGATATGCTCTGGAATACTTGAAGATAACTCATCGGCAGGGTGTCTGACGCAGGGTATAGGAGACAGCTTCTTTAATGCCATGGTGCTCAGCTGTCGTAGATGATGTCTTCCGCTGCAGCCACTAAGAAAGGACATGGTTTATTGATATCACATAAATGCCACAGGAAGAAGTGTCTTGAATAGTTGTACCGTCGGTAAATATGTGGGTGTACTGTGTATGTACCTCTTCTAAGTCAGCGAGAGCAGCTTGCAGAAGTGCTGCCTGTGGCATGCGGCTTTTCGCATCCACGCCAATAACATACATATTCACCTTTGGAGACGATGATGTCCATAGGGGAAGGTGTGTGGCAGTAGATTTTCTGGATGAGTAATAGTAGAGAGGGGCAGTAACTGTACAGCTTGACCTAAGCTATAGTTACATTGAATTATGTGGACACGGTTTAAGAAGTACTTCTATCCTTGAAGGACATGTCGGAGACGGGTGCGCATAGTGTCTCGGGCGGCAATTACATTTAGCGGGAGACATCCTGCTTCTGCAACTGTTGCTGATGCCGAGGATCCCTTTGGGAGACGAAGGAATATTGCAAGTAGTTCCGGGCTGCTTAAAGAATCTTCTGGCTTGTTGGTGGTAATCTTTGAAGCACCGGTAAATAGTAGCGCAACGCTCCTTCAACGAACGCATTTTCAAGCTATACCATCTTTGAAGCATCGGTAAATAGTAGCGCTACGCTCCTACAACAAAAGCATTTTCAAGCTATACCATCGACCGACAGTTGCTGCCCCATCACGTTCCCACCATGAATTTATAAACCTGTCGTGCTGCAGTTGTCGCTCGCGGAGGTTTTTAATCTGAGGCGCCCAAGAGAGATTACTGTCAATCATAACACCTAAGAAGTGGTGTGATCGTACATATGATAGTGACTGTCCACTCATTCTTTTTCTTGTGAAAGCCATAGCCCCACTATTTTCTGATGAGAGACTAAGACCACGGGGGGCCAGATACATTGAGATGTGCAGTAATGCTCTGTGAATTCGGTGCTGCGTAGAATAACAGGAACGTGATGCACTGCAGATGCAAATATCATCCGCAAAAATTGTTATGCGTGCTCTATATGGAAACTTTCTTGTTATATGTATAGGGGCAATCCCGCAGGGGCACCTTGTGTAAACTAGGTGTTGGTGCTTGGTGCCACCACAGACCCTCAGCCCCCATGCAGAAGCTGTAATCCGTACCGTGGCGATAGGTTGAGAGGTGGAGGGAAGAAACCTTGAACGGTGGCGGTCGAGGCCATGGTCAAGCCTCGGCCGATGTGCTCCTCGCCTGTCCACCAGGCGAGGTGCTCCGGGACCTTCCTCTGCGTATAAGGGTGAACCAGAGGCGACATATATTAGGACCCATTAAACTATCCATACTGCATGAAAAATCTACCTTTAAAAATCCTGATCGACCCCCGAAAAGGAGTCGCACCGAAGTGACGCAAAAAATCACGACACCAACTGAGAATTTTTCAAAATTTCTTGTTTTGCGCTCTATAATCGAATCTAAACCAGTAAATGACCGGTCAGTCTTTCGATTGCCAACTCTCTGAAGGCCATCATTGGGGCCAACTATAAAGCGAAAAAACTAGGATCTCGTGACCTGCTAATAGAGGTATCAGACAAAAGTCAGTCTGACAACCTCTTCACAACAAAAACATTTGCTCACCTTGACGTTCAACTATCACCCCACCGCAGTCTTAACAGCTGCCAGGGAATGGTTTCTGAGCGAGACCTCCTAAACGAAACAGAATCAGATCTCCTTGAGGGCCTACTGAACCAAGGTGTAACAGCAGTACGAAGAATAACAATCAGGCGAAAGAATGAAGAAATAAAAACGAAACATATTGTTCTCACCTTCAACCGGAGCACACTTCCTGAATTTATCAATGTGGAATTCATCCGATGCAAAGTTAGCCCGTACATACCAAGCCCCCGCAGGTGCTTCAAGTGTCAGCGGTACGGGCATGGTAGCCAGACAATCCGGGGACGCCTTACATGTGCAAAATGCAGCGCACATGACCATGCAACCGATAATTGCAGTGCAACTGACTACAAATGTATGAACTTTGAGGGCACCCACCCTGCATACTCACGGTCCTGTGCAGCCTTTCAGGCCGAAAAGGAAGTAAACAATATAAAGGTAACTGAGAAGATAACATACGGAGAGGCGCGAAATAAGCACAGAATGCTTTCCTCCGCTCCCTATGCTGACGCCACCCGCAGAGAGGCCAGGCCGCGTCTAGTAACGATGGGCACGCAGTGCAATGCTGCTGGCGTGCTCCCACCACGGCTCCTCACTAAGCAGCCACCGGCTGCACCAATCTTTGCAATCGCGGAGGTCACTTTCCCCCAGACGTCCGGGACACTAAAGACATCTGAGAGGGACTTTGTTCCTCTTGAAAAACCTCCTGCCTCCATGCCTTCACCAGAGGCGATGGAGGTGAGCATGGACTCCCAAGCGTCAGTGGCGCCTAGGGAGTCCGCCAATGAGAGGCAGGGCCTGCTAGATCCCCTCAAATAAAAAAAAACATACACCAGTTAAGCCCCCTGATGTGGACGTCGAATCTTAACCCTACTCTATATTCTTTCCACACCTACCAAAATGGCTACCGAGAGCATCATTTATTGGAACTGTCGAGGACTTCTAAAAATCTGGATGACGTATATGAAATTCTCGCCGAACACCAACCAAACATAGTTTGTCTGCAAGAAATGCATCTGAAACCAACACACACAAGTTTTCTCAAGCAGTATCGTGTATTCAGGAAAGATAGGCAAGGCAGTACGCACCCCTCCGGTGGTGTTGCCATTATACCACAAAAGTCAATCGCTTGTCGAAACATCTCGCTTAACACAGACTTAGAGGCAGTGGCAATACAAGCCTTAATATTCGGTAAAATAACAACGGTATGTTTGCTGTATATTCCGCCAGATCATAGACTATGCAACAAAAATTTTGAAAAGCTGATTGACCAACTCCCAGAACCATGGCTGCTGGTCGGAGACTTTAATGCCCACCACACATTATGGGGATGTACAAGAACGGACTTCCGAGGTGCACTAATTGAAAAATTTTTCTGTCCGCAGGAGCATGTTTACTAACCTCAAAACAGCCAACATACTACAGGTCAGCTCATAATACGTACACAGCAATTGATTTAGCCATTGGCCCACCGATGCTCTTGGAAGCTACAGAGTGGGTTGTTATTGACAATCTATATGGAAGTGACCATTTTCCCATCTCTGTGAAGTACACAGGCAATAACAATGTAAACGCATCTAGTCCCAGGAAATTTAAAGAATATGCGGCCAACTGGGAGATGTTCAGGGAACACTCAGCTCTGCCCTTTTCATCAGTTACTGCCTTAGGCGTTGACGAATGTCAACTCCTGATCATGCTGCACATTATAGATGCTGCAGAAAAACACATCCCACAAACATCAAATAAGCCACGAAACAAACGAAGGCCGTGGTGGAATGCAGAATGTAAGACTGCCCGTGAAACACAAAACAAGGCATGGTCGAAGTTACGCCGATACCCCACGGCTGAAAATCTAATAGGATTTAAGCGTGCAAAGGCAAATGGTAAACGTGTTCGACGCATCTCCAAGCGAGAAAGCTGGTCATCATTACTTTCTTCTGTGAACTCTTATTCTGATGCTCACAAAGTATACAACAGAATAAGAGCACTCAAAGGATATAGCACAATCCCAACGCCCCTTGTCAGCACCAGTGGTGACTCTCTTGAACACCAAGCAGACACACTAGGGCGACACTTTGAATATGTATTCAGCTCAACGCACTATGCAGATTCCTTTTCGCGGCACAAGGCAACTGAGGAGAGGAAGCCTATATGTGATAAAAGACCGTGCACAGGAGGGTACAATAGCCCTTTCACCATGCAGGAGCTGAAGATTGCACTTGGCACATGTGCACATGGCTCTCAGTAAGTTCCGACAATACATCTATGGCCGATCGTTTTGTGTTGTCAGCGATCACCCCTCGCTATGCCGGCTAGCCAGCATAAGACCCTTCTGGCCGGTTGGCCAGGTGGAGCCTATGGTTGCAGGAGCATGACATTCCGCTTTTCTACAAGTCGGGCTAGCAGCACCAAGATGCGGAGTGTATCACGAGTCCAGTTAAATCGGCTTCGCAAGAAGTCACCGAAGATTGCCCTTTTAATTGTGCCATAAGCGTATTTCTCATGGCACAGCTTTAACGCCCAAACTCTCAGTCGGCTGGCTGTTTTCCAGCATATGCTGATCCCCAAGTGGCTGCTAATGGTGAATCCTGACTAGCGGTCAAGATTAAGAAGCATACCTGGGGTGGTACAAGCAGAACCTGCTCGTTGTTACTTTAAAGGTATGCTTCTGCAGAACGCCGCGTCGAAGAATAAATGAATGAAGCCCATGATGAAATAAACGCGGTACACACATGAAGACTTTCCAGGTACTCAACGAATGCCACCGACTCTGAGTCGGAGCCACTCAGAACTTGTGAGAAGCTTGAAAAGCTGGCACTAATCACGCTCGGACACATACCGATTAATAGTTCGACGCATATCTGACCAGTAAAAACATTCCACGCCCGCGTCCTTGGGAACGAGGACGCGGAAGCGAATCCCGGCCTCGGCGGCCGCTTTTCGATGGAGGCGAACAGCAAGGCGCCCGTGTGCTGTGCGATGTCAGTGCAAGTTAAAGATTTCCAGGTGGTCGAAATTTCCGCAGTCCTCCACTACGGCGTCTCTCATAGCCTGAGTCGCTTTTAGACATTAAACTGCAAAAAACCAAACCAAACTATCTGACATTCTGATGCTGAGACACGGCATGGCGGCTATGTTAATCGGGTGTGCAGACCCTGTGTCGCTCATGTAATAGGAGCAGAAAGGCGGAATCGTTGGCGGCCGGTCTGCAGCGAAGTCGCACACGCCGAGTTGTTTCCAAATACCTTCCCTTAATATCCAGTGGTTGGTGGTGGATAGCGATTTGTTTACATCCACAGGAAGTGGGTATCGTTAAAAACGGGACGTCTAGTTCGGAGAGAAATGCCGTCACTGAACGCTGCAATTGTCACAGAAAGGCGTTTTTCAAAGTCGGCGAGTTTTGAACCAGACGGCAATAATAATCATCATCATCAGCCTGACTATACGCACTGCAGGGCGAAGGCCTCTCCCATATTTATCCACTTAACGTGGTTCTTTGCTAGCTGCATCCACTTGACCACAGCGAACTTCTTAACCTCATCCACCTACCTAACTTTCTGCTGCCCCCTGCTACGCTTTCCTTCTCTTGGAATCCAGTTTGTTACCCTAAGCGACCATCGGTTATCCTCTCTTCGCACTACATGTCCTGCTCATGCCCATTTCTTCTTCTTAATTTCCACTAGAATGTCGGTATTTCTCTGACCCACTCTGCACGCTTCCTATCTCTTAATGTTACCCCTACCATTTTTCGTTCTATAGCCCTCTGGGTTGACCTCAACTTAAGTAGAACTCTCTTGGTTAGCCTCAACGTTTCAGCCCCATAGGTGAGTACAGGTAAGATGCAATTGTTGTATACTTTCCTCTTGAGCGATACCGGTTGGCTGCTAGTAATAATCTGTGAGTGCTTGCCAAATGCGCTACATCACAATCTTATTCTTCTTGTTATTTCCTTTTCATGGTCCGGATCTGTGGTTACCACCTGTCCTAAGTAGACATAATCGCCTACTACTTCCAGTACTTCGCTACCTAATGTAACCTGCTGTTCCTTCCCGAGGCTGTTGAACATTACCTTAGTCTTCTGCATATTGATTTTCAAGCCTACCTTTCTACTTTTCCTGTCTAGCTCATAATAATAATATTTTTATTCACTCTTTCCAATACGAATGCGGGCCTGTCAAAGTATCCAAATTCGCGAGTGCCAGTACCCGGCACTAGAAAGAATATATATTATGCACCGAGCAGACAAGTTGAAAGAAGGATGGGAAGAAAAAAAACGAAAGGGAGCAATAAAGGATGGGAGAAGAAAAATTGTTTCGAACAGAGCGAACGCAAAAATAGAGTCAAAAGGGGAAAAAAAGATGTAAGAAGATAGCAGCAAAACAGAAAGCTGGAACTAACAACGTAATTTCCCAAGCAAGCTTTCACTATCTCTTTGGAATTCGCGGAAAATATTTATTCTGGTCACCGGAGCATAATATTTTTGAAGACGCTCGCGATAGCGGGTTCGTACCCTAGGCACGAGAAAACTACTGCGACTCCGCA
This sequence comes from Amblyomma maculatum, assembly GCF_055883805.1. Lineage (NCBI taxonomy): Eukaryota > Metazoa > Arthropoda > Arachnida > Ixodida > Ixodidae > Amblyomma > Amblyomma maculatum. Next base: position 3,814,218 of record NW_028146745.1, read on the forward strand.
TAGTTTTCACATGAACATATGAAGTAGAAAAATTGTTAGACCACATCTGTTTAAAAATTAGTGTTAGAAAATAGATGAGAAAAGTCAGCCATATATAAAAGTTCAAAAACGCTACTATCTTCATCTCGCGACCTATAATTTAATACTGATTTAAGCGTCGATTTCAGCATGCCGTTAACATTCTTTCGCCAAAAAGCACAGCTGAAATAAAAGCAGTAAATACCATACGGTAACACACTGTAGCCTAAGGAGTGTAGAATATGCATGCGAACATAGGGTAAAGGGACGCTAAAAGGACTTATCAGAGGGCAGCAAATACGCATCTTTCCTGAGCTGAGCACCAGAAAAAGACAAATGGGTATTCCAAGACATGTCGGAATTGAAGAATGCTAAGTATTTCTGCGCTGACAAAGGCATAATGGACAGATATTTGCAATTTACACAATTTGGTCAGTACTAACGAGTTGACACATCATTACAAATTCCCCTTCAATATTTGTGAAAAAAATACTAATTGTGTCGTTTTATTGTTAGCATTTGTAATATATTCCTGAACCGTTCAATAACTAACTCGCTGCCATGTTGAATAAAAATATGGCTGTCATATAGTCCTTGTGTCTAGCAACTAAGCGAGTATCATCGGAATATTGAAAAACATGGCACAGTTTGCAGACAGACCCCAAATCATTGACCTATATATTAAACAAAATGCGTGCAACTTTATATCCTCTATAACCACGGGATTCAATCAGCTGCAGGCCACTTGTATATTTACATAATATAACGAGATGGGAACGATTGCATGGAGAAATAACATGAACAGACAGAAAATGACATCTAAACCCATAATCGTGGAGTTTAGCTCAAAACACATCATAACAGAGGCAAATGCCTTGGACACATTCAAAATAAAGCACAAGCAAAATCATTTTCTTCTGTGCGGCTCTTTAAGAGATCACAGGACTCATCAAGCGCGTTTTGTGTAACGCGACTCTTAATAAAGCCGAACTGATCACCAGAGAACAGGTCTTGAGGTTCAAGAAGACTGATTATCTGCAGGCCACTCCTATTTGTAGTTATTATAACGAGATGTGAACGATTGGACAGATAATTAACAAGAGACAGAAAAGGCCTCAAATCCCTAATTGTCGAGGTGATCAGACAACAGGTAATGATTAACAGAGTCCCACTCTCTTGACACATGAAAATATAAAGCACTAGGAAATAATTTTCTGCCTTGCGGCTGTTTAGAAGATCACATGGTTCATGAAGTGCGAACTGATTACTAGAGAACACGTCATGAGCTTCAAGAAAACTGATCATCAACGTGAAGTGTGTGTTTCTAAAACAAACGCAATGCATAGTAGGATCGAAAAGCCACGATAATTTTCAACTTTGCTTTTTACTCCATTCTTTTAGATTGGAATAACTATCGCCTTCTTCAAGCCCTTAGCTACTACTTTGGTGGAAATTAGGTCATTAATAATCGCGAGCAGAACATGCTTTGATCGTTCAAAAATTGTTATAAGTGTATCAACTCAGATACTGGCGCACCCTGGAAACGTTCTCTTGCTAAAGCTAGAAAGGATGCAACCAAGATCGTCTTGACTGCAAGGTGGCATAAATGCTGATTCAAGCACCGATTGCATGATGTGGTATAGTAGACTGCATGCGTTTGAATACTCAATCAGACCAGCAGCGGATGAAGAGCATTAAACACATCCGAAAATGTCGGACATAATGCTTTAATGTTGCAGAAAATGGGAACAGCTAAGTTCTTAGGTGCACAGTAACCTAAGCGGTTAACATCTGGGGACATAACTGGCTTCTCTTTCGACGCCGCAAACATTGCCTCGAAATACTGATCTCTTTTTAAATGAAGTAATGCGCTTGTTCTGTGTGCGGGAAGACCTGTTGAGTGCCCTCAATGAGGCGTTCGTAAGCGAACGTCTACGAGACTAAGCCGTTTTCCTTTCTGGAATAGCCGATATAACATCGTTGTTATTGCACGGACAACCAGTCTTCCTTTGCTTTATTATTATAGTTTTCTTACAGCACTCTAACAACTGTGTGACAATTTCATCAAATGAATCGTAAAGAGAGCTTTCAGAAGTGGGAGTTAGAAACAAATCTCAGTCACACATTTCCTTTGAGGAGTCAAGTATATGTCTGTCAACGACCTCGATTGTGTTCAATTTATTTTGCTTCATAGCCCTTATCCAGGCTTGCGGAAAAACAAGACAGCCAACGGAGAAATGGCTCGACATTTTGTTCTACGATAAATGAACTGGATTCATCGTGTTCAAGGCGAACGTACACGTGGTGAAATCACGGCGATACTAATTTGCTATGAAACATTTCAACGCGCGTGGAAATGTTGATTGTGGCATCAATGACGGCATCGGCAAGAGGGTTCAAGAAATTGACAACCAAATGTTTTAGAGTTTTTAGAATGTCAGTATTCATGTCGCCAAACCTTGCAAATACAATCATCAGAAATGTTAGTCTTGCTCAGCACTTCGAAGATATAGAAAATATTTTGCTTCGGCGGACTGTAAGTAGTAACCACCGTTATGTCAAAAGGCCCTTGTGAACGCAGACAGCTAATGATTCCACGATGACGAAGGAGATAGAAGTAGTCGTCCAAACCAAACTGTCCTTAACAAAATAAATATACCTTCCCCCTACCCAGATTCACGAGTAAATGAACTTGAGCAAAGTAGAGTTCTGGGCTAGTTGGTAATACATGATAAGTGGGAGGCTTAGCGCGGAACAGACAACGACAAGAGAGGCACACAGGACGAGCGCTAACTTACAACTGAAAATTGGAAGTGAAAATGTATGAACTCGAGGAAAAAATACATGCGCCTGCTCTATAAAGCACTGAATTGCATGACTGGAAAGATAATTCAAGATAATCTAGGGCCACCCAAAGGCAGATAAAACAGAAGAAATAGAGAAGAAATACCGGAAGCATACAAAAAACTTACACAGCATTTAAAAACAATGATTCCTTTTTCAACAGAATAACCGACGTTTCCCTGACACACTTATCGGTTCCTAATCTATGGATGAATGACGCCTCAAGAAGCTCTCTTGCGAATTGCACCTTAGACCGACCAAGAACTTTTGTTTGCCCGAAAAGTGGATGGTATTTGCAACTTAAACAATCCCTAGGCAGGTTATTAGATTGGGACGATTTAAACGATGCAGCATGTTTCCTTAAGCGCTCATTTAGACATCGGCCAGTCTGGCCTATATAGGCGCGGCCACAGCTTAGAGGGACTTCATACACAACACCCACTTTACAGGCAACAAACTTAGTTACATGCTTTACACTACATGCCGGTTTCTGGTGGCTTAGGCTCGTCGGAGCGCGCAGACTAGACAGTTTTCGAGGTGCCGTGGAAACAACGTCTACATCGAACTTTCCCGCTATTCTCTTTAGGTTGTACGTAACGCAGTGAACGTAAGGCACCACCACTTATTTCTTTTTTTGTCTAATATCAGAGGCAGTGCTGAGTGCAGGTTCGCTCTTTTCATACTTCCGTAGCGGCTTAAGTAAGCTTTCCGCCACTGCCGTCAGCAGAGAAACAGGATAGCTAGCATCCTTGAGGCGTTCGGTCTGAAGTGCGAAACTTGGTTCCACTGTGTGAACACAGGACTTAGACAGCGCGGATTTAAAAGACGATGAGACAATACCACGTTTAACGAGCTTAGAATGTGATGAATGATAAGGTAGAGGGGTCTTCTTTGTGCGTGGCATATAGGCCCAACAAATGTGGCTTGTCATGTTAAAACACAGCCTTAGATCTAAAAACTGAAGTGAATTATTGTGTGTTAATTCAAAGGTAAAATTCAGGGAACTGGTAACGGCAAAAAACCGCCCCAGGACCGAGTCAGCAACGAAGTCAATGTTATCATCCCTTAGTTGTAAAAGGACCAGGAAGTCGTCAACAAATCTAAAGAGATGCGCCACACAATCATTTCTCACATTCTGGCTTAACTCACGGTCAAATTTACCTAGAAAAATTTCACACAAAACAGGAGCTACACAAGAGCGGATACAAATTCCGCGTTTTTGGACATAACATTTTTTCTCAAAGCTAACAATAGTAGAATTGAGGTAAAACGTCAGTAATTCTAAAAACGCCTCCACGGTGAGGCTGCACTCGTTCTGAAAGGCGACACTACCAGACACTATCAATGCTCTCCCGGACTGCAAGAAGGAGTTCGTCGTGCGGCACCGAGTATAACAGTTCCTCAATGTCCACCGAGAAGCCATTGTTCGCTCCGTGCGGGTCTTCCCGCAGCAATTCCACCACTTGGACCGCACTGCTCACTTTGTACTGATCTTCAATTTGAAGCGTACTGAGGTGACGATGAAGCCGACCATAGAAAGGTGACAGGAACCGGACCAGCTTTGCTTACCGCCCGATTAGGTAGGCTGGGGATGGTTCTCGCCCAAAGGAAATCCACACCAATCCGCACTGACTTCTGAAAGCTGGTCAGCACCTTCAATCCGGAAGGTCCATAACCTCCCAAGTGGAAGCAAAGCACTCTCAACCAGTCGTTCAAGAGTCTCACCTGCCTCCAACATTCTGCCTTAAGTATCTTGGTAACCCTTTTCCAATGGCCGACTGAAGGGCCAACGCACCCAAAAATGGAAGCAATCTGAGGTGGGCAGGAGTTCTTCTTAAGGCAACAGGCGAGGTATCTTGCTCCACATGTAGTGGCGATGATGAAGCTGGAACACTGCACACACTGTTCCTCGACGAAAAGAGCACAAAGCAAAAAGAGCCCAATGTAGAAATGAACTTGAGCAAAGTAGAGTTCTGGGCTAGTTGGTAATACATGATAAGTGGGAGGCTTAGCGCGGAACAGACAACGACAAGAGAGGCACACAGGACGAGCGCTAACTCGTAACTGAAAATACAAGGGAAAATGTACGAACTCGAAGAAAAAATATATGCGCATGCTCTATAAAGCCCTGAATTTGCATGACTGACTGAATTTGCATCCTCGAGTTCTTACATTTTCCCTTCCAATTTTCAGTTGTAAGTTAGCGCTAAGGACGAAGGACGAAGACAGACTAAGGACGAAGACAAGGGTTGAAGCCATGCCGAAGGCGTCGACACGCTACTCAAGAGCGTCGGCCTCCAGAAGGACGGCAAGCAGCTGTTTCGCGACGTCGCAAAGTACTTCCGTGAGTCAAACCTTTCCCTTTTGCTCGTGGTAAAGAAGACGGGTTTTTCGCTCTGCCCCAATACTTATTTGAAGAAAAGGCCCAGTTTGTCATTCAAAAAAACTTTAAAGTTACGACATTAAAACCACGAAAGGTCAAGACTAAGGCCGTCGCTTTCCTGAATGAACTAAATTTGGAACGACTGAGGAAGAGTGTCCAGAAGAGCGAGGGTATAGTACTGAATGTGTTCTTCAGCGCTAAGACGCATAAGCCACAATGCCCACTAAGAGCTGTAGTTACTGAACGAAATTCCTGGCAAGCTGAAGTCAGCAAATTTCTGCATCGTCACCTCAGTACGCTTCAAATTGAAGATCCGTACAAAGTGAGCAGTGCGGTCCAAGTAGTGGAATTGCTGCGGGAAGACCCGCGTGGAGCGAACAATGGCTTCTCGGTGGACATTGAGGAACTGTTCTACTCGGTGCCGCACGACGAACTCCTTCTTGCAGTCCGGGAGAGCATTGATAGTGTCTGGTAGTGTCGCCTTTCAGAACGAGTGCAGCCTCACCGTGGAGGCGTTTTTAGAATTACTGACGTTTTACCTCAATTCTACTATTGTTAGCTTTGAGAAAAAATGTTATGTCCAAAAACGCGGAATTTGTATCCGCTCTTGTGTAGCTCCTGTTTTGTGCGAAATTTTTCTAGCTAAATTTGACCGTGAGTTAAGCCAGAATGTGAGTAATGATTGTGTGGCGCATGTCTTTAGATTTGTTGACGACTTCCTGGTCCTTTTACAACTAAGGGATGATAACATTGACTTTGTTGCTGACTCGGTCCTGGGGCGGTTTTTTGCCGTTACCAGTTCCCTGAATTTTACCTTTGAATTAGCACACAATAATTCACTTCAGTTTCTAGATCTAAGGCTGTGTTTTAACATGACAAGCCACATTTGTTGGGCCTATATGCCAGGCACAAAGAAGACCCCTCTACCTTATCATTCCTCACATTCTAAGTTCGTTAAACGTGGTATTGTCTCATCGTCTTTTAAATCCGCGCTGTCTAAGTCCTGTGTTCACACAGTGGAACTAAGTTTCGCACTTCAGACCGAACGCCTCAAGGATGCTGGCTATCCTGTTTCTCTGCTGACGGCAGTGGCGGAAAGCTTACTTAAGCCGCTACGGAAGTATGAGAAGAGCGAACCTGCACTCAGCACTGCCTCTGATATTAGACAGAAAAAGAAATACGTGGTGGTGCCTTACGATCACCGCGTTACGTACAACCTAAAGAGAATAGCGGGAAAGTTCGATGTAGACGTTGTTTCCACGGCACCTCGAAAACTGTCTAGTCTGCGCGCTCCGACGAGCCTAAGCCACCAGAAACCGGCATGTAGTGTAAAGCATGTAACTAAGTTTGTTGTCTGTAAAGTGGGTGTCGTGTATAAAGTCCCTCTAAGCTGTGGCCGCGCCTATATAGGCCAGACTGGCCGATGTCTAAATGAGCGCTTAAGGGAACATGCTGCATCGTTTAAATCGTCCCAATCTAATAACCTGCCTAGGCATTGTTTAAGTTGCAAATGTCATCCACTTTTCGGGCAAACAAAAGTTCTTGGTCGGTCTAAGGTGCAATTAGCAAGAGAGCTTCTTGAGGCGTCATTCATCCATAGATTAGGAACCGATAAGTGGGTTAGTGAAACGCCGGTTATTCTGTTGAAAAAGGAAGCATTGTTGTTAAATGCCGTGTAAGTTTTTTGTATGCTTCCGGTATTTCTTTATTTCTTCTGTTTTGTCTGCCTTTGGGTGGCCCTAGATTATCTTGAATTATCTTTCCAGTCATGCAAATTCAGGGCTTTATAGAGCAGGCGCACATATTTTTTTCCTCGAGTTCATAAATTTTCACTTCCAATTTTCAGTTGTAAGTTAGCGCTCGTCCTGTGTGCCTCTCTTGTCGTTGTCTGTTCCGCGCTAAGCCTCCCACTTATCCCGAGTAAAGCAAAAACTATTGTATTTCAAAATCAAAAATTGATGCGAATGGTTATGTGAAATGTTAATATCGGTCGAAATGAAAGCGTCAATGGTACCATTTATTATTCTCACGTAGCGGTGGCAAGCCCGGTAGCCATAAACGAAGACATTGGTGTTGCACATCAATGAAACTAATTGGACTGACTTACGCCCACAAAAGAACCAAGTGAGTTGGCGGCATAAATGAAAGCAATCGTGCTCGTCGGTCGTTGAACTGAGAATGCCGGTTACACGCCTCACTGCTCGATTTAAAGGCCACCAAGAAAGATCGAGATAATACTTCTAACGGCGACTAGCACAACCTGGAAAATTTCAGATGTCTACGCGGGCAGCCGGAATTTTCGAGAAACATAGCGGAGCATCTTGCGCGACTAACAAACTGATAAAGCTGCGTCTCGCGACCACGAGCATGAACAAAGCCAAAGGACAGAATCTATCCTCGCGCTAACTTCACTGTGATAAGGCAGCATGCCTGTGGCTGTCAAAGAGTACAAATAAAATTTGAATATTACGCGGCATTACCCCCCTCAGAAAGGCATCACCTCGATGCTTGCAAAATAAACACAAAGATAAAAAGCGCGTAAATAAAAGAACTAGGACCCTTAGCTCGCGTACTAAGGCTTTAGGCGCACAACATGGACAATTTTCTGGGCGCGTCTTACACCGCTGGGGTTGGTCGTGCCTTCAGGGATGACTTAAAAATTAAGCGGTCCGATGCGCCGAATTACTTTGTATGGGACGTAGTATGGCCGCAAAAGCTTTGAACGCAGTCCATGGCGGCCTACCAGCATCCAAACCCACACTTGCTTTAGTAGCACGCCGTGAATAGACCGCTATGCCACGCGCCGAGGTTGCTCATGTCGCCTGAATGAAGCCGTACTACCCCTGCAATAGTTCGTCCCAGAGCGCACCGGGACTGCGCTTTTCGTGGGGGGTAATGTAACATATATGCCCTGCATCGCTGGACGTTGAAGAAGACAACCATCAGCAACAGTGACACAGAAGAAGACAAAGTGTAGCAACGTTTGGTGTTAGAAAAAGGTTTTGTGCTTTGTGTGCTTCGTCATCCTGGACTAACCTTCGTGCACTAACCTTGCCACGTATCAATATAGTAAGGGACGAGCGTTAGTGGAAAAAATGCTTCAGGTGATAATGCGGATAGCCTGATTTTGTATATGATGTGCAGACGGTAAATGGCAGTTGTAAGCATTTCCCCAAACGACAATCCCATAAGTGAGGCGACTGTGAATGAAGGCCTAGTACAGAGATAACAGAATGTAACAAGGAAAATATGTACGCTCTTTAATGAGAGCTCGGATTCCAAACAGATATTTTTTCAGATGAGTGATGTGGGCTGAGAATTTAAATGCAGAGTCAAGAATAACGCCCAAAAATCTAGTGTGATCGGAAGCTGGAACAGTGTAAGAACAGAGGGTTGACGTATTATCGCAGACCACAGCACCGACCTGCTATTCACAGATTTTTCTTAACGCCATCTCTCCGACGAACACATCTTTGGTGTTTTCGCCTGTGTGGCGGCCTTCGATGTGCTTAAATGACAATGTGCATAGCCGAAGGCGCCAATCTTTATCAAACAGTACCCTGATGCCCAGGACTGACTGTCTGGTCCAGCTAGTCCAGATATCTGCTATAAAATGAAGCCCCCTTGAGGAGTGTTTTGAAGCTCATCCCGTGGAGACGGAAGTACGATCTTCATCGCCAGGTCTTCAAGCTGCTGGCTTACCAATCTAGGTGAGAGCAAATTGAGATCGGGCTTTAAAAACTCTATTAGCCGTTTGAAGCCGACACCCTTAGTAACGGAGAGCGGTAGGCCATCCAAGGCAATCATTTCATCAATGTACTTGTTTAACTTGTTTAATTGTTGTTGACTCTGATGTGGTCGCGCCAATTTGCTTTTAACGGTGTTCTTTTGTTTATACACGGCAAACGGAGCGTCCAGCCTCTTCTGGCGCTTCGCTAGGATTTCTTCACATTGTGTCTTGTAAACAAGCTGTAAATAGACACCACAGAATACTACATATAATATGTTGAGGCATGAAAAGGAAAGAAAAATAAAGAGCCTCTGCCCGTGCCACTTAGTATAACGGGCTAAAGTCAGAATAACGTAGTCTGCCCTGCACTAAATGCGGGAGTGATTTCCCTCGCACTGACAATCCTAGAGACTTTACCAACACAGCCGCCTCGATCCACTCTTCCCAAAGCTATGCATTGTGGCACATTGTCGAAAAAAAGAATTCCAGATCACCCCTTCGTCCTTAACACAATACCAACTTAGGTAACGCATCAAGCATGACGTTAACACCTTCGCTGTCTCTGTGTTAAATAAGTTCATTGTGTATGCGCGCTTCTAAATGCGCCCTTTCCTATCAACGAAAGTTCTCCAGGTTATGTCCACAGTACGGCGTACGCATTTTCACTCGTGTACCTTTGTTCTGGTAAAACCACAGTTGAATATTTCTTAGGCTGCTTATTTTGCATCAGAAAGACACCGTGCAACAGAAACGAAAAACAGTGCACATCGAAGACAAGTAGCAAATGTAATGAAGTTTTTTTTTCACCTTCACTTCTCCTCACTATCTATTTCCACTATTTATTAATTATATAACCGACCATCCCAAACTAGCACCACCAGAAGGGCTTGGGCGACGTGATACGGTATAACGGCTAGGGGCTCTTTGAATGAATGTTTTCACAGTGGGGCAACCGCGTTACATTCACCTCCCGCACAGGTTTTTTTTTGGTTTAAGGGTTTTAAAATCCCAAAGCGACGCAGGCTATAAGATGCGCCGTAGTGGAGGGCTCGGGAAGTTTCGACCATGTGGGGTTTTTCAACGTCCACTGACATTGCACAGCCCACGGGTATCTATTTCTTTTCGCCTCTATCAAAAAACGGCCGCCGATGCCGGGATGGATTCGATACTCGGACAGCTAATGGCATAAGACGCGGTCGCCAAACAGTCAATCTAGAACGTAACGGGCCACCGTGTAGTTCTAACCACATTCGTTACTTATAAAACTAGAAGCCGCCGCATTCTAGTACTGCGAAAGATTTTTATTTCGCGCTCTTTGCTTGCCTCTAACTTTTGCCGTTACCTGTTTATAAATTTGCTGTTGTGTGCAGTTGGGTCGCGACGTAGCACAACAGGCAGTGTAAACACAACTACAACATATACGCTCTGCGATGTTCATTAGGGATCACATGAGTCACACATATGAACCAACAACCCCCGAATGGAGTCATGTACTGCTATAAATGAACAAAATAAACATTACCTGCACTACTGAAATTATGTCTCAGAAACAAGTCAACCCAATACCTGTAATTCTGGTAACACTTCAGTGAGAGAAACTATAAGATTAACTATTTCAATGCAACAGTTACCTCATTATTAGATCCCTCTGGAGTAAATTTAAGTTCAGGAAAGTGTTTGAATTGTTCAAATTTTGTGGTTAGCATGCCAGTTTCACTATAAATGCAAGAACTCCGTAAAGGTAAGAGAAATCGATGCCCAAAACAAAAAGGTATTCCTGCGCTCACTAAGCACACATTATTCTCAATCCAAGTACACACTGCGATCTTCCCATCACTCTTTGTCGCCTCTACTATTTTCAGTTTCGATTCAGTGCTTAGAGCGGTCGGGCGCTGAACGGGACGACTCGGATTCTATCTCGGACGCGAAAGCTGCAGGCGCCCGAGTACTGCGCAATCTTAGCACGCGTTAAAGAACCCCAGATGGTCAAAATATTCATGGCACCCTCCACTACGGCGTCTCTCATAGCCTGAGTAATTTTGAGACGTTAAACCCCACAAGCCAAAAACAATCAAAGTGGCTTCAATAAACCCGCAATATTTGTTTGACGTAGAATTTGATTGGTGTAGCATTCGTTTGATGTAGCAAATGGCAGTGGCTACAACAAAAATGAATGGGACGGAATTACGTACGATATAATTACAAAATGTTACGAAATTTGTTATACAAAAATCGATTATACCATTCAAAAGAAAATAAAACAAGGGCAACTGACAACAACGTATCGCGTAAGTCGACAGCCCGTTTGAGGCAAGAAAAAGAAATCGAGAAACCATTCATCTTGATTGCAATGCTTTGAGCAGTAGAGGACCTTCTCAGGTTGAGTTCTGCTGCTGCCATTGTAACTGTAAGGGTCTTTGAGCGCTTTGCTTATTTTGTAGCCCGGAACGTTAGATAAATCTTCCGGCTCTTCAGAGTATGTTTCTGCCATTGCAGTTCTACTGATATTCATAGCTCCTTTGGAACAATTGAGTTTGGTCCTTAGCTGAGCTTGGCTGTTCGCATCTGGAGGATACAGGAATGAATATCCTTCTTTTAAAGTGTTTGCAGGGGTGATGGAATGAGCGATCCTGGTGCGCGTGCGTCACAACTTCCTGTCCCTGTTTTCGCGCCAAAATACATAGGCACAGGCATAGCCTTCAACCAATAAGAAATTAAACTTCATGAAACTAAGGAAAAAATAACTTTCAAACTCCTCAATGGCATGTCGGCGCCTGCGAGGAGGATGCCTCGGCAGCATTGTGTACCTTCAACAATGTTGTACAGTGTCCTCCGGAACCTGTGAAAAGTGCGGACGTGTTTTGGCCGTGCTCCTGCGCCGCGCCTGCCCTCTCCTCAGCGTCAGTTCTCCCTTAACCTTGGACGCGCTGGAAGTGCGTTGCGCTCGCTCCGACGAGTACGCGCGTGGCCGATTGCGCCGCCCATAATCTTCGCCACTGCCGATCTCATCTGGTGTGGTGTTGCGCTCGTGAGGGCTGTGTTGTGCGTGTTGTGCTTCTCTTTCCTCGATAAAGACCCCGCGCAGCGGACCACCTGAGCGCCCTTCGCGACGTTAGGATTACACGCGTACGGCACCACTACAGCAGCCTTCCACAGCAACCAGCGATGGACCCAACCAGCCTTTCGTGGTAACCCGTCGACGCCGAGCTGTACGTGGTACAACATATCTCTTCAGCTAAGCTACACCGCGTCCTCTGACCCGCGGCCTCGGCAAGCTTGATTTTGTTCGGTTCGCAGGGCGTCCCGTACATTAACTGCTATTCGCGTCCCTGAGCCTTTTGCGAGCCACCACTGGCCATTTGAGGTACAGTGCGTCACGTTTTTTTAACCCTGGCCTTGGCCGGGGGAAAACGTTTGTTTTTTTTTAGCGCAGTTCCGCAGGTTTTTCCCTAAACTGTTCTGAGTACTTTTGCTCTGACTCCGCGAGCCGCAATTACCAAGACCCGTCCGCCCGACCGCCCCTGCGAGGAACCACCCGCTGTCACGGAATCTCTCGCGTAATCACCGGTAGCTTGCGTTACGCTCAGTGCATTTTATTGTGCTTTGCCGCTGGTGGAACGCGCTCTGGCAACAGCCTGCTAGCTCCTTTCTGGACCATCTTACCACCTACCCCCTGAGGCATAGAAGAGAACGTGTAGTCCCATGTCCCCTTACTGCGGAGGCACGCGATTCGGCCAGTCCCCAAACGGAACCATGTAGACTTCGCTCCTCTAGCCTCGTGCTTGAACCTGGCCCCCTGAGACACACCATGAGGCAACGAGTGGTCGACCAGCTAGAGGAATACCTCTAAACACTGCGGCTGCTGGTCTGCCCCAATACGCGCTCCCCAGAATAAACGGAGCTACCAAGCATCGTTCTCTAGGTGAGTCGCCTCCGTCGCGTGCGCGCTCATCTTCCCTTTCTCCACCAGGTTGTCGATCCAGGTACGGGTTGCCACCTTCCCTGTATTTTCGCCATGCAGGACGCGGCACATGAGACAGCACTTTCTCAAATACCAGCATTTTGACCAGCCGCCTCCTAAGCAGCGACAGCAGCGCAAGCAGAAAGAGCCGTCGCGGGAGAAGTGCATCGGCACCACCAAGAAAACACAGGATGTGGTGAGTAATAACCAGAGCACTAATCCCCTTCGCCACCTCTTTGCCCTTCAGATGCACGCAGCGTTGCAGCTGCCACGGCGCCTGGGCCCGAAGACTCAGCTGCTCAAACCTCGGACTCCATGCCCGGTGCCGCCTCCCCTCATGTGACTCAACGACCCTCTCCGCTGCTGAGGAGACCGATGGCACTTTTTCCGATCACCGGGCCGAAACAGAGGACATCCTGACATCCATCTCAGCTTACGAAAAACTGTCCCAAGGTGATGACTTCTCGTCAGCGGTTCTATTTCTCATCCACCACCTTCTAAATAGGTTGTTGTCTCCGCAGGGAGGCAGGACGACGGTGGCTGGATTCAGGTACAGTGCAGGGCGAGATTCCAGCACAGCCGCAATCTGTCCAGACTGACCAACGTCTTCTTCCGTCCTTTGGAACGAGGCCTCTTCCTCAGGGCCATCGTGAAGGAGGACTATAGTACCTACCCCTACGGCTACCTGAGAGTCCTGGAGGTCGGGTAAACATCAAGCGGTGCATCATCGCCACCCATGTATCTACGGAGACTTCCCGTGACCAGCTCCTGGCTCTCTCCTCACTACTCGACACCCCGGTTAGTGCGTTCGAGGCCTCCCAACAGAACAACCACACTGTCATTGTGTACGGCATGAACCGGGAGGTAAGCAACAGCGCCGCTGGTAACTTCGAGGCTGATGTGGAATTGTCAGCCTGAGACGCAGCGGTCAAGCCGTAACGGTCCGGTTTGCTGCCCCACCTCCACACCACGTCCTCATCTCTGGGATGCGGTTCTGAGTCCGTCCCCTTATGGCCCGTACCTTGCAGTGTCCTTTTTGCGGCGGATATAACCATACCAGGTCTGCCTGCAACCGTCCGCCATGCCGCACCACCTGCAGTGGGTCGAACCTCTGGCTCCCAAGTGCATCCACTGCACTGAATGTCACAAGGCCTCGGATTGGTGTTGTCCCAGGTGGAAGCAGCAGAGCAAGCTAACCACCGCTCTACGGAGGAACCCCGATTCAGAAGCAAGGCGGTAAATTCTTTCCGAGATGCTCTCACAGCAATCAAGCCAACGCTCCTAGGACCCACAGCTCACCTGGCGGGAACAGGTCCTCAAGGGCCTGTTCCGCTGCTTTGTGCCTTTAGGAGGGTGTCCTCAAGGCACGAAGCACTGGACCACCTCGTCCTGCAGCCCAAGCTCCTGCCAAGCCTCCTGCCCTGGTGGAAGCAGTGCCGCCAGGCGTGACCGCTGCCATTCAACTGACGGTCCAGACTCTCCTCTCCCAGCTTCCCCCTACCCGGGGGCAAGTAAGATGTATGAGGGAGCTCTCGCTGCGGAGTGCCCTTAATCATGGCGAGCCGTAGAGGAATTACAGAGAGGCCACGCGTCCCTCAGTGGAATGTGAATTGCCTACGCGCATGCCTGGCCGACTTACGAAACCTGATTTTGCAATGAGCCATGGACTTTCACATGCTGGCGCTTCAGGAGACCAGAATACCTGTGGAATCTGCTCGCCTTCCGGGCTACACTGTTACTCTGGCCTGTCCTGCTGTGCCCTCGAGACAAGCGCAGACGCCTCCTGCCTGAACCCAACCCATCCTCAAGACCCACCCCGCACAGCCATCTACGTGCGCAAATCCATCCAGCACACGGTGCTCGATGTCGCTGCCAAGGACCTGGGCCACCTCGAAATCTGTGCCATCCGATTTCGTCTGCAGTACGAACACCTCGGTGGCCTCGATCAACGCCCCCCCAGGCATCCCATGGGACCCTTCCTGCCCTAAACCCTAGTACTGAAGCCTATGTAATGATGGTCAAATCTGGGGATTTCAACTCTCACCACAGGGCTTGGGGCAGCAGACGTCCTCATCTAGGGGCAAGAAGCTGCTGGATACCATCTCAGCTGCCGGCCTGCAGTTCCTGAAGCGCACGGCCCCAAACTTCATCAGGCCTCGACGCTCTTCCATCCTTGACCTGGCACTGCTGACGGAAGCCTGTTTCTTCACCTGGGAGCACGCAGCTGACTCTCTGGGCTCCCACCACTTCCCCATCTACCTCACACCTACCAAGCAGCATCGACAGATACAGGGTGTATCGGGTACTAAGCTGGTCGCAGTTCAGGGCGCTGACCTAGGGTATTCCACATGCAGGTGACTTCCTGCGCCCAGAGTGCCACCGTGTCCTACTACGTCCCCAGAAGTACCCCGATGCCTGACCTCCGGCTTCTGGGCCTTCGAGCACCCAGGTAAAGGGCGTAAAGCATGGCCAAGCGGATGGAGCTCCCACAACACTGGAGCAAATGCCGGAAGAATGCTGCCGCCGACAGGCTAACCGACGCTGACAGAAGGCTGGGCCAGCATCTGTCACAAGCTGCAGACCGACGGAATTCGGCGACAGCATGGCGACTCTTTCGATCCCTCCTCCAGGTGACTGGTATACGCCATCCTGTCCTAAGAGCAGCATTTGCTAGAGGGGTGTCCTACCAGGTGTAAGCCGAGGAGCTGCAGACCACCCTGCCAAGGCCGCCCACCTGGTCCTCGGCCCTCAACTCAGTCCTCCGCTACCTGAGCACCAGAGCCGTCACTCCGGCCTGCTGCAGCAATCTCCAAGGTCGCTGCCCAGTGCTCGGATCCCATTATCACCCACGCGCTTCTTCGGGCCATCAACCAGTCAAAGAAAAAGACGGCCCCAGGTGCAGGTGGGATCACCCTCCAGATGCTACGCAACCTGGACATCCATGAAAAGGACCGTCTCCTGCAGGTGTTCAGTGAGATCTGGGAGAGCGGCACCCTTCCCGAGAGCTGGACCATGGCCATCGTGGTCCCCATCCTCAAGGCAACAAGGCCCCCCAGCAGCTCTCTTCCTACCGCTCCGTGTTCCTGAGGTCCGCTGCCTGCCAGGCCATGGAGTCCGTGGCCCTGGAGCGTCTCTCTTTGATTTCCCGGTTGAAAAACGTTTTCTCTGAAAGCCCATCTTGATTCTGGAGACACACGTGTACCTCGGACTCCATCGCAGACTTAGTGTCTACCCTGGAGGAGGCAAAGCACATGAGAGACGTCACCCTTCTCGCTCTCCTAGATGTCCTGTCCGCCTTTGACCATCTACCGCATCAGGCCATCTAACAGGCACTGGACGACCTGGGGGTCACAGGTAACCTGCGGCGTTTCATAATGGTCTTTCTTTCCAATCGCTCTTTGCAGATCGGGGTTGGACAGACCGTCCGCCTCCTCACCCCATCATCAGCGGAGTGCCCCAGGGGTCTGTTCACCACCCCTTCCTGTTCAACCTGGTCCTGGCTGGCTTCCCGAGTGCCATCAAACACAATCGCCATCACAGAGTGCTGACCTCTGTCTATGCCGACGACATGGCGCTCTGGGTCCGAGCCCCAAGGAGACAGACGGTCTCAGCCAGGCTAGCCCTGCCATGAGTCCTCGACGCAGTTCAGCAGTTCCTAATTGACAAGGGAATCAAGCTCTCCGCCTCAAAGTTGGCGGTTCTAATGGTCCGCCCATTGGGAGCGCGAGCCTCAGTCCGTGCAGCCACCCTCGTGATTGACAGCACCAGCCTGCCCTAGAAGCGCCAGGTCAAGTACTTGGGGCTCGTGATCGACCACCGCCTCTCGTGGATCCCTGCGGACATGGTCTACTTGGATCCTCTGAACCGGGTTGGCCGAGCAGCCCAACGCCTCCTGGCATGGGCTAAAGGCTGCACATCATGGGCGATCCGGTTGTTTGAGGTGGCTGCCACCATCCATTCTGTCTGCTTTCTCTTTTGTAACCCTCAGGTACACCAAAGTGAACGTCCTCGACGGAGTCCGCAGGAAATGAATCCGATGCCTGCTGGGGGCAACGCGGTGCACTAGGATTGAGGCAACACTGGCAGAAGCCGGTGTCTACCTCCTGACCCTGCTGCTCCTCCAGAGAGGCATCACTGATGTGGAGTGACTTCACCCTACCCCTTACGGAGCCTCCTTCCTGGAACGGCCGCGCAGTGCCCCCCACTCACGGATGGGACAACTGACAGCTGTGTACACGCACCTCATAGGACCAACCCCACGTATTTCATTTTCCCGCTGCCACCAACACGTCCCCTTTTAAAGGTCACCCTCGTCTTAGAGGGGGGCAGCAAGCGCCCTTCCCCTGTTGCTGCCATTTTCCAGGCTGCCGCAGCCCTCTAAGAAAAGTGCAAAGGAGCACCCTTCTCTTTACCGACGGCTCGGTCCTATCTCCTACAGGCCAGGCTGCACCGGCTATCGCAACGCGTCTCTCATAGCCTGAGTCGCTTTGGGACGTTAAACCCCACAAACGAACCTGAAAACGAGGACGTATTGACGTACAGCAAGATATGCGGTTTTCGTTTAAAATAGGGGTTGTTAAAAAAAATGTATACGATTGAAATATGCTTGTTACGTGATTTGTCTTCGGAAAAGTTTATTTGAAATTGTGACTAGTGTAAAAATACTGAATATACCGGTTATTTTCTAAATTATCTTACTTCTAGTGCTTCCAAGCCTCACCGTGATCACGAGGACCGTGCAGGGAGGTATTCTCAAAACGCGACGGGGCCGTTTTGTAAAGATAGCCTTTGCGACGGCGTGCCCAATAAGCGCTTTACGAAACCCAATAATAACGCAGTTCCTGCTACAGTTTCATTTAAAAAGCAGACAAAATCGCGCAAGGGCGCAGCAGGTACAAATACTGTGATACAAACGGTTCCTGTCAATGTATCCAGACCCCTTAAATGAACAAAGCTTTATAATACATCGCATTTTGTTTCTGGATACTAAAGGCTGATAATTGCAGAAGTTTAGTGCATTCTGTCACGTTATGACAGCTCCCACTAGCTTCATATAGGGCCTTAATGAAAAACAAATTGTATGTCCAATGCTGTGTAACTATTTGAACGTACTTTTCATCCTGGGGTATGCCTATGCACAGTATCAATCATGTGCAAATGTTAAGCAGAAATGAAGCCCAAATTTTAAATTTATTCATTTTTGTTATTTTTCTATCAGTTTGAAAGAATAGATATTCTAATGCATTCTTACGCACAAATTTACTTGATTCGTATTTCAAAATGTCAGTACTACAAATACCAATTTCTGAAACACAAACACAAATATGTTACAGTATTGTTGACAAATACAGCTGTTTATATGACTACAGCAGTTGTCAGCATACGAGTAATGTGGTATACTTGTGCAACCACAGCCTTTGCACTAACCACTTTTTTTCTGCAGACAAAGAAAAATGACCAGGTACTGTTCTACCACAGTCACAATTCTGCCCTGTCCTAGATGTTGGATGTGCACAGGTTTTCAGTGGTATTGCAACCACGTACAGTGTGAGATGAGTAGCCTTTAAAGTGACTTAGTGGGAGCATGTGACCAGCAGCAGCACGGCATAAGCAAAATCATTTGCACATACTGTTCTCACCGCATACAATTGAGAAAACTGTGGCCCACTTTGGCAAGAAATATTATCACACAAGCAAAACAACATATACTTCAGTAAAGTACAAATGACATTTGTAGATACCTTATACACACACCAGCCATGATGATAACTGTTCAGCCGGTCACACTGCAGAGTGAGTAGCAGAGAATATATAAGAAACAACAGTTTGTAAGGGCAACAGGTGTCGGTCTCAAAGGGCGGAATTAATATTTGCAAGAGTATAATGCAGAAAGGCTTAGTCGACATAAAAACTGTACACAACAAAACGTGCACGATTTGAATCACAGGGGGTAAGGAGTGATGCAAAAGGCAATAGACATTGTAATACAAGGCTAACCAAAATTCTGCTGAATATTGCACCTGCAAATAATAACAGTTTTCCGTGGCCCTATATATATCCTTCAGTTGTCGCAACTGCAATTGCAATATTAGCACTGTTTGATCACTTAAAGTTGATGGTCAAAATTATCGTTACATTTTGAGTAGGTAGCTCGCATTTTATGTTTATGCCACATGGCTCGTCCGAGTATTGCTGCCATGTATGTCATACAACGACAAAATTTATACAAAGCCTGTGGCTGTGAACACCTACCATAATATGGTAGCCCGGGTTTCTGCTTTTGCATACATGCACCAAGTCTCCCAGAGTTTAACATTACACTGTTATATCGCGAACGTGTTTCACAATATGGCAATCCTTGAGTGATGGAAAAAAATATTGGATGTTTAAAAATTACTGCACAGACTCTAACAAGATATATCTTGCAGGTATTCAAATAGCAAATTCACAGCTTAAAAACATCTGTAACCTGTTCAGCACTATACTTGACCGCATCGAACCAACTCTTGGCGTAACCGATGGTAAGGTTAGGTTAGGTTTG
Organism: Amblyomma maculatum; assembly: GCF_055883805.1. NCBI lineage: Eukaryota > Metazoa > Arthropoda > Arachnida > Ixodida > Ixodidae > Amblyomma > Amblyomma maculatum. The sequence continues at coordinate 3,833,695 of NW_028146745.1, forward strand.
ATTTATTGGACTGAAAATCCCAAATTCACTCAAGCTATGAGAGGTACAGTAAGGGAGAGGTAGGGAAATTTCGACCAACTGGGATCTTATTACATTCGCTGACATCTTTTAACATTCACAGCAGACATGCGCCTATGTTTTCGCCTCCATCGAAATGTGGCCACAATGGACAGGATTCAATCCTACATCTTCGGGTGCAGTAGTCGAGCGCCCTAACCACTGCAACACCATTGCAGGTAGACATTAGGCTTAGTGCTCAAATATAATCTCCTATTTATATGTCTCGATTCGGTTGTTCCAACCAAAATGAAGTGAAAAGAATTTTATGCTCCATCTGTTATGTTCTCTACGTACTCGAAAGCAACGATTTCAATGCACACTCTTGTGTAGGCCTCAGGAGGTCGGTCAATACAAGATTGATGTAGCACATAATGAAACACATTTGCATAGTCACCCAGTCATGAGCGGTCACCCAGTGAAAACATTAAACTTATTGACTAGTACAGGCATGATTTATTTCACGTAATTGTACTTATAGCAGGAGAAAGTATGAAGCACCATGCCTTTGCACACCATGAATCTATAGCCCCGGCGAGAGTATGCATGTACAAACACTTCACTTTGCACTTCCGTGTGCTCACTTATGTTGTGCGCTTACTCCCGGGACACGTTGCGGAGTTAACAGTTCGTCACGATGCTTATCCACATATGATCCAGTGACATGTGCAACTGATCATGGAGGGAATGGAAGCAGCATTTCAGCTGCCCTATTGTCCTACAAAAAAGCATGGTGAGTGGGCTATCCACTGCCATTATAGTGTTGGTGACGCGCGTAACGCAAGTTATTGGAGTCAAAGGAATGCATACAATGCTGAATAAGAAAAATTTCCTCTCCATCATGATGCATTTCAAATAAAGCCATATCTGCTCTAAGTAACCTGTAGTTATAGAACTGACAGCTTCATAATATGCTGTACATGGAATGTATGCTTTGAGTATTTGTTTTTCCAAGCTATCACACAGCCTGTAAACATGTCGAGTGCAATGTAAAGCAGCAAATACCCTTGCCCTATTAATGAATAGAAACATTTTTCAACCTTCATTTAAGGGTAATATATATCATGCTCAAAAGACGAAATATTGCGACAATTATTGGACAAGTTCAATTGATAAGTAAATATTAATATGTGTCATATTCAATAAATATAACTTGACTGACACCACACCATAATTTGTTTGCTGAAAAGCCCCTCCCCCCCCCCCCCCACACACACACACAGTTCGGGCAGTGTTATTTGAGTGCAGTGTTACTTAACTAGCCACAAAATGTCACATCAAAGTCAATTTCAGCATACACGAATCGCACAACAACCATTGCAACCGGTCCAAGCTGTTCGAACAACACGGACACGCACAACCGGTCAGTGTCCGGGATACCATGCAATCCAATATTTAGAATGAGCTGCACACCAACCTTTCAGTCACTGCTCCAGTGGTTGCGTGAGCTGCGTTGTATCGCCTTTTGACGTACGTGTCCGCATGCCTAAGCCAAGTCTGTACGGACAGCCACTGTAGTCGTGGCCTAGTGGTTAGGGCGTCCGTCTCGGCTGCGGGAGGTGGTTCGTTCGAAACCCGCCGCCGGACACCCACCGGTAAAAATGGGTACAAGCGTCCCCCGGCCTGGCGCCCGGCTCTCACAGGGGTGTGCGCTTGGAAGAGGCTCCGCAAACCCCGCTGCGCTCCTTCTGGGGCAAAATAGTTTCGAACACTTCAGCCTGCAAAGGTGGTTCGAGTTGCCGTGTTTCACGGGGTTCAAAACTGAAAACGAGTCGTGTCCTGCACACGCGAAAACTCAGAAAATGCCTTGTTTCAAGTGCGAAACGCTTTAGGCCAGCGTGTCGAAAGACGTAAAGGTTCACTGTCACTGATGAAGCTCACTTCTCAGAGATCACTGCAGTCCCACGGCAAGTCCGGATTTCCGGCCTGCCTGACTTTGCGAGAAAAAAAAAAAGGGCCACATAATGGGCTGTTGCCGCGCAAGGCGGACTTATTGTTGTCCGATGGCGGAACGAATCACTGCCACATCGGCGCAACTATTTGGGCCGTGACCCCTTTTCCCAAGCATTTCACCCCAGAAGAGCCGAGCACCAGGCCGGGGGAAAGCTTGTACCCATTAAAAACCGGTGGGTGCCCGGCGGCACCAGGGATCGAACCCGGTACCTCCCGATTGCGAGGCGGATGCTCTACCACAAGGCCAAAGGTGGTTCGAGTTGCCGTGTTTCACGGGGTTCAAAACTGAAAACGAGTCGTGTCCTGCACACGCGAAAACTCAGAAAATGCCTTGTTTCAAGTGCGAAACGCTTTAAGCCAGCGTGTCGAAAGACGTAAAGGTTCACTGTCACTGATGAAGTTCACTTCTCAGAGATCACTGCAGTTGTACCCACCGGTAAAATTGGGTACAAGCGTCCCCCGGCCCGGCGCCCGGCTCCTTTAGGGGTGTGCGTTTGGAAGAGGCTCTGCTAACCCTGCTGTGCCCCTTCGGGGGCTTAGTTTCGAACAACCATGGCCTGCAAAGGCCGTGCCAAATACGAAAAACCCCGGGCTGCGTGTCAAAAAAAAAAAGGGCCACATAATGGGCTGTTGCCGCGCAAGGCGGACTTATTGTTGTCCGATGGCGGAACGAATCACTGCCACATCGGCGCAACTATTTGGGCCGTGACCCCTTTTCCCAAGCATTTCACCCCAGAAGAGCCGAGCACCAGGCCGGGGGATAGCTTGTACCCATTTTATAGCCGGTGGGTACCCGGCGGCACCAGGGATCGAACCCGGTACCTCCCGAATGCGAGGCGGATGCTCTACCACAAGGCCACCGCTTCGGTCAAACAGAACCACCTTTGCAGGCTGCGAGGTTCGAAACTGGGTTTGGGCCCACTGCGGAGGAGGGGCGCGCAGCGGGGTTTACGGAGCTTCTCCCAAACGTACACCCCTGTAAAAGCCGAGCACCAGGCCGGGGGACGCTTGTACCCATTTTTACCGGTGGGTGTCCGGCGGTGGGTTTCGAACTGACCACCTCCCGCAGCCGAGACGGGCGCTCTAACCACCCCATATGAAGCACTGAGCGAGGCCGGCTTGTGTGAGCACTCGTGCGACGTTTGTCCCACCGGGCCTCTTCGCAACCACATCTAAGATCTGGCACTTGCTGTCTACCAGAAGCTGTACGAAGATGGAGTGATGAAATGGCTATTTATGTGTACGCTTCCTCGTACAGCTGCGGGGCCTGGATGACATCGATGGCGCCCACGATGCCGGGAAAACCTCCAGCACAGTAGTCGTTCATGAAGCACGGAACCTCATCCTGTGATGACCAGCTGTAAAGCAGGAAGCTTATATCAGTTCTGGTGCACATATTCATTGCTCACGGTTGCAGACAATCATGTGGCGGCACAAAACTGAGATTACTGAGATTAAATTCCACGCTGATGCTATAGTGCAGCAAGACTCGTCCTTTACTCCATCAGTGACGTGCCGATGAGGCTCTGAAGAGGATGCAGTGCTGAGCAAATGCCCTAAGTGTCCAAAGTCAGCTGACGAGGTGGATCTTTGCCACCTTTTATGGACGTGCCCAGGAATGCAGCCGTCAAGAATAAGACAACTACAAGATGTTGGACTGTTGGCTAGAAAGGAGGCACATTTACAGTTATGGCTAATGGACTATATTAGGAGCCGGAGGTTGCTCCGGTTGCTTGAAGACTTGAAAATAAACTGCATGACTTCCTTTAAGTGAAAAGACAGCCTCAATCTATACCCCACGGCAAGCCTTCAAAAAATACTTGTCGTACAGCCCGTATAATGCAAGCTGTCTAGGTGCGCAGTCGGTATTATAAACCTGATTTAGTAAATCGCTGTGCTCACTCAAGGCAGTAAACGCTTATGACCGTAAACAGCGGAAAAAGTAAGCGTTCTTAAAAATGCTGCTTCGCTGTCGCTAACATCCGCTGTCGGACTTGTAAATCACAACGACCGCTAAATAATTGTATACGAATTAAAACACTTTACTCTATTTCTTCCCGTCTTGACCCAACTAGTCAAGGAACATCACAGCAGACAAAATCGGTGAAATGACAATGACGGCTCTTACCGTGCGCAGGCTGCGGCGTTCCTTTTAGGTGCGAGGACGACTCTTCTTACTGCCCGGCTTGCCGTCGACTCGTCCACGCCGACCGGTTCACCAGCCTTTTTGAGAAAGCCGCAAGTAGCAATACCTTCAATGCCAGAAGCACCTGGTAACGTATGACTGCGATCAGTCGGGTGACAATGTCGGTGTGAAGCAGCTCGGTCAACGGATGCGCACCCAGCTGAAGCGAGAACACGCTTGCAGCTCCTACTCGCAGGGATATGTCCTGTCCCTGAAAGCACGTTGATGACACAGATGGAGATCTGCAAGGGGCAGCAGGCGATACTGACGCTCCGCAGGCATTCGACAAACGAGAAAACGTGAACGAAAGCACGCCATGCCGATCAACAAACACACGCTGAGTGACCATCTCTTTAGTTTTTCGGCCTCGCAAAATATGGCGACCGGATTTAGTGAAGTTTCAGTTATTTTGTAGAGCAGCCGAGGGGCGGCGCGCACATCGTTATCTCAGAATACAACGCAAGGAAGGCACGCGGTCAAAAACAAAAATACGGGTATATTGGCGTCAAGCCGAGCCGTTATTTCTATGGCGTTGCCACCTCGCGGTAAAACATTGCGGCAAAACGTCGTCACTGCCCAGCTCGTTCATAGGCTTTGTGCAGGTATCTAGTCTGTCTCGGTTGGCTTTTGATTTTCCTATGGCCAGCGTTCTTGCTTAGATTTTCCTGCGGCGTAAGTCGCTTGCACAAAACGTTCTGACTGCAGTTTAGTCCGGAGATAAGACGGAACATAAGACAGCGTATAGGCAGCCTTAACTGCAGACTTTAGCAAGATTTAACATGGCTGCAGCGCGGTTGCTACGGCTGGCTGCAGATTCTAGACCCCTTGAAGGGTGGTAAACATCCAACTAAGTTTTTCTGTACCCTTTTGTGGTGTGCAGGGATGAAACGCGTGTTTTTAGAACTGTTTGGTGACTGGGAACTTGTGTCGACGTTGCTCCGTTGCTCTTTGGACTGCCATGCGGGTCGCGCGGCTTCGTTGGCTTGAACATTTTCGCCATTTTTTTGCGTGAGTGTTTTGCTATATTGCCTCGCTCATGTATTGAACGGTGAATTCGGTTAAAAATAAAAAATATTGCGCGGAACGTAGTGGTGTTCTTCATCACCATTTTGTTCGTGCTACAATACCGGGCGATGCAGAATAATTTTGATGGTGTGTTTTCTCAGCCGTGGCTTGGTTGTCGTCGTAGTAGTTGCGAGGCACATATTTTTTTCGTCTTCCCTGTGTTGTGTGTATGGCACCGTGCATCCCCCGGGGCCTTTAGCGCTGTGGCAACGTTTAAACGCGGCACAAGCTGCCGGTTTCAAACATCGCATGTCCAGTCTCACCTGCTAATCGCCTGTTTCTTTCCTCTCATTGTGTAAAATGGGCGTGCAGCTCAAACATCCATTCGTACCACTCCATGTATGTTCCAAATCGAGAGAAATTGAAACGAGGGTCCGAAGTGAAACACGTGCGCCTTGTTTCCAGTCGCCATTCTCCGGAGGATGGACCTGGCGTGATTACATCAAACCCTTGGGATATTTCCAACTCGTCGTGGGCGCCATCCATTGCACTCTCTTCAAGATCCTAGTGCTGGGGGCACCTGAAAGCATGCACAAACCAACTGCTAGTCTTCGCGTTAGTGCTTCAAAGATATTCAGCGCTTGTTCTGCCATCTCAGGGGGCAACTCGCAAGTAGCCCATTGCTGATTGTATATTTAGACTTTGTGTCAACGCTGTGTCCTCATTGTGTGAAGCCGGGACTTCCCATCGTCACCAGGAGTGAGACCCGCTGCATATTGTGTTGGTTGCTCATGTGTTCTTGGTGTCAGCACTATGTGTTCAGTGCCTGCAATTTGGATGTTCAGTGCAACTAGAGAAGTGAGACCCATTACACCTGAGCTGTTGGCGTCAGCCTTGTCAGTTTTGTGTGCTGCAGAAACGTTCAGTGTCGATACAATATGTGAAGGCGTAGCTGCCAACGTTGGACTTTTCACATATCTAGCAAACCTTAAGGGTTTTATGTAAGCCCTCATTTTCGCGGAGACAATTGGTGTAGTACTGAACGGCCTGCTTTTAAAGTGTCATTCGCAAGAATTCAGATGTTTGCATAGTGTTTATGCAATTAACAAGGAATATATGGCATTCTTTATAGCAAAGTATCTACACACTCTTTAAAATCCACAACTGTAGTTGCAACTTTTGAAATCCTTTTAAGCCCCCAGAGTTCATACTCATATTCTTGTATTCAGTGAGAGCAATATGTTTTGAGTACTTTTACTACCTGTTGCTGCAAGCCGGCACGTCATGTGTATGCCAAGAATGTGAGAGCTATTGTCGCGTAAACAGCAAGCCTTACAGTTGCGTCCGAGATCCAAGGCGTGGCAAAGGTTCTACGAACAGCGTCAGAGTTCAGGCTCGAGGTTAGCGCACTTCTTCTTCCTCTCACACTTCTGCGCTTCTTTGTCGTCAACGCATGCTACATTAGCCCCCCCGTGCGAAAAGCATCGTCCCGATGCTAGATTGAAAGAGGGACAGAGTAAAAGGGGCTGCTATCTGGCATGAAAAGGCTTCAAGCGGACCACGTGGACCAGTTCAGAACGCTTGGGACGCCGGGGCTCTGGTTCCTCGTGCGGAACGACTTCATAGTCCAGATCACTAACGCGTCGAAGAACGCGGTAGGGGCCGAAATAACGGCGCAAGAGTTTTTCGCTGAGTCCGCGTCGTCGAATGGGGTACCAAACCCGGACAAGGTCACCTGGCAGATATTCTGCAGTCCGCCGCCGCAGGTTGTAGCGTTGTGCATCTCGGCCTTGCTGCTGCTGTATTCGCACCCGTGCAAGTTGACGGGCCTCTTCGGCACGCTGTAGAAAAGAGGCGACATCATCATTTGAACTTTCGTCTATGTGGGACAGCATGAAGTCGAGCGTGGTCGTCACTTCTCGGCCGTAAACTAGGCTGAATGGAGTCATGTTGGTAGTTTCCTGAACGGCGGTATTGTATGCAAATGTTACATGCGGCAATACTTCGTCCCATGTCTTGTGATGGACGTCCACATACATTGACAACATATCAACAATGGTCTTGTTCAAATGTTCTGTCAGGCCGTTTGTTTGCGGGTGGTATGCAGTCGTGCGACGATGATTGGTGCGACTAAGAACAAGGATATGCTGGATGAGCTCTGCAGAAAATGCAGCTCCTCTGTCAGTAATGAGTACTTCTGGTGCGCCATGTCTCAGGACAATTTGAAGAACGAAAAATTTCGCAACTTCAAAAGCGGTAGCACAAGGAAGAGCAGCGGTTTCTGCGTAGCGGGTCAGGTAGTCATTAGCTACTATAATACACCTGTTCCCACAGGTGGAAGTAGGGAACGGTCCGAGCAAGTCCATCCCTATTAGCTGGAATGGTCTGGACGGTGGCGTAATGGGCTTTCAAAGACCGGTTGGCCTCAGAGGCGGAACCTTTCGACGTTGGCAGTCACGGCAAGTTCGAACTTAATGCGTTACATCGCTTGACAAACGAGGCCAGTAATACCGTTCTTCAATTCTGGATATCGTCCGAGTGACTCCCAGGTAGCCGGATGTGGGTTCGTCGTGGTAGGCTTGAAAAATCTCATCCCTTAGGCTTGCTGGTACAACGAGGAGTTATTGGCGACTGTTGGCTGTAAAATTCTTCTTGACGAGAACGCCATCACGGAGACACAGAGAAGACAAAGTACGACGGAAAGGGCTAGGGACCATGCTGCTGGCACCTTGAAGAAAGTCGATTACCTGGCGAAGTTCGGGATCATTCCGTTGGTCATCGGCAAAATTGTCTGAACTAATTGCACTCAGAAATGCGTCGTCGTCACCTGAGGCGTCCGAAGCTGGTTGTACAGGAGCACGAGACAGGCAGTCAGCGTCTAAATGCTTACGACCTGACTTGTAGGTTACAGTGATGTCGTATTCTTGAAGTCGTAGGCTCCACCTGGCGAGACGCGTAGAAGGGTCTTTAAGGCTTGTCAGCCAACAAAGCGCGTGATGGTCGGTCACCACTTTGAAGGGTCTGCCGTACAGGTATGGTCGAAACTTCGAAACAGACCACACGATGGCCAGGCATTCCCTTTCAGTGGCAGAGTAGTTTGTCTCAGCCCTAGACAAAGCCCAACTAGCGTAGGCGATCACACGTTGTTCACTGTTCCGTATCTGTACTAGGACAGCGCCCAAACCAACATTGCTTGCATCCGTGTGGAGTTCGGTGTCAGCGGTTTCATCGAAATGTGCTAGAACTGGAGGTGACTGCAGGCGACGTTGAAGCTCCTGAAATGCGTCCATTTGCGGGTCGCCCCATGTGAACGGCATATCAGCCTTAGTAAGAAGTGTAAGGGGGGCGGCTATTTTAGAAAAGTTTTTCACGAAACGTCGATAATATGCACATAGCCCAAGAAAGCGTCGCACCTCTTTCTGGTCCCGCGGCGTCGGAAAATTGGCGATGGCAACTGTTTTTCAGGATCCGGCAGAACTCCCGCTTGGTTCACGACATGGCCCAAAAACGTCAGCTCTTCATAAGCAAAATGGCATTTTTCGGCTTTCAGAGTGAGGCCCGACGTTTGGATGGCGTCTAGTACTGCGTCTAGGCGACGGAGGTGCTCCTCGAAATTCGGGGCAAATACAATTACGTCGTCCAAGTATACAAGACATGTCGTCCACCTCAGATCTCCAAGAACGCTGTCCATGAGTCTCTGAAAGGTTGCGGGCGCGGAGCAAAGGCCGAAGGGCATGACCTCGAATTCGTATAGCCCGTCAGGTGTAATGAAAGCAGTCTTTTCGCGGCCCCTCTCATTATCAGCCAGTATTCAGACTTGAGATCCATGGAGGAGAAGTATCTTGTGTTGCACAGACGATCTAAGGCGTCATCTATTCTGGGCAAAGGGTAAACATCTTTTTTCGTAACGTTGTTCAGTCGGCGATAGTCTAGGCAGAAACGAAGTGTGCCATCTTTTTTCTTCACAAGTACCACAGGAGCAGCCCAGGGGCTGCGGGAAGGGCGAATGACATCGTTATCGAGCATGTCCTTCACTTGGTTTCGGATGGCAGTACGTTCTTTAGGGCAAACTCGATAAGGCGACTGGCGGAGTGGTCGAACAGCTTCGTCTGTAATGACGCGGTGCTTTGCAAGGTGGGTTCGACCGACGCGTGATGATCTGGCAAATGCATTAGAGTAGCGACGGAGCAGGTGCCGCAGTTTCTCTTGATACTTTCAAGGTAAGGCCGGGTTTATATTGTACAGAGGTTGTGTTGTCGGAGGGTTCTGTGGCTGAAGCGCTGGTGAAATTGCACTCATAACTAGTGTCAGTTATGGCGTCGAGATATGCGACAGTTGTCCCTCTGTTCAGATGTTGATATTCATTGCTGAAGTTCGTGAGAAGAACATCAACTTTGCAATTGTCAACAAAAACAACTGCCCTGGCAACGGCGATGCCTCTGTCAATAAGCAGTTTCTGTTTTGTCTTGACGACACCTTCTGTATCTTGCATTGGGAGGGAACCCACGGAGACCATGATGCTTGAACGTGGGGGCACACTAACATGGTCATCAATAATGTGGAGTGCAGCGGGGAGCATGCTGCTGGATTCGATAGCATTCTCAACTCAAAATCTTACGGACTTATTCTGCAGATCGATAACGGCGCCATTTTAGGGGAAAAAGTCCATACCGAGGATGACGTCACGGGAACACTGAGCCAATACGATGAACGTCGCCAGAAAGGTTTGCCCTTGTACAGTGATCCTCGACGTGACGTGCACACTCCCGTGGGCATAATTAAATGTCCGCCAGCTGTGCGTATTTGCGGGCCACCCCATGATGTTGTGAGCTTTCTGAGAGCTTTGGCGAAGTGTGCACTTAGAATTGAATAATCGGCGCCAGTGTCGACTAGAGCAGTGACGTCTACGCCATCAACGGAGATCTGCAGGTCGGCAGTTTGTTGTGTCGGGCGGCGACAGCTTCGTGGGGTTCGGTCTCGACTTCGATGCTCTAGAGGAGTGGTGGGGCGAATGTCGGCGTCGTGGTTACGTTGAGGATCAGCGGAATTTCGTAGCGGCGTCGATTCTGCTGGTGGCCGTATGTAACGAACTGTAGTTTGCAGTGAAGAACTGTCGTGGGTCTGTGGAGGATCTTGAAATTTTCGCACTGTAGCAGCCGCACCTCCAGGGGCTGCTGCATCCAGTTTCCCCTATGGGGACTTTGGAGTTGCTCCTGGCGTCCAGGAGAGCTGTAACGGCGAGGCGACGGCGATCGGAGGCGGCTTGGGCCTGTGTTGGAACGCGAAATGTATTCTGCGATTTCGCGTGGCTGCTGGCCAGGCAACGGACGACGGGCATCAAAAGAAAACCCACGGAGGCCGAGTTCCCTGTAGGGGCAGCGGCGACACAGGTGTCCAGCTTCGCCGCAATGGTAGCACAACGGTTGGTGATCGGGCGTTCGCCAGATATCGGTCCTTCGGCGGCGTACGCTCGGCCGTGAAGACACATGGGCGACCGGTGCGCGAGGGTCGTAGGATGCTGTCGAAGGCGGCAGGTAGCGGCTGGTGACCGCGGCGTAGCTCAGGGTCTGGGGCAGCGGTGTAGCTACGACAGGTTCAGGCGCGGAGACGGGTGCGGGCCCGGTGACGGGTGCGGGAACACCCAGCGCCTGTTGTACTTCCTCACGGATGATATCGGAAACTGTGGCAACCTGTGGCTGTGGAGGAATCCGCAGGTATTTGGCCACCTCTTCCCGGACTATCGCCCGGATCGTATCACGCAACGATTCTGACGAAAACTGTATGGCTTCACCTGCACTCGCGGCGTTCATAGACACTGTAGTGCGCTGGTATTGCCGGGCTCGCGTGTCAAGTGCCTTCTCGATGGTAGACGCCTCGCTTATGAATTCGGCGACAGTTGTTGGTGGACTTCGCACCAGGCCTGCAAATAACTGCTCTTTAACACCTTGCATCAAAAGGCGCACTTTTTTCTCTTCTGACATGGTTGGGTGCGCGCGTCGAAACAGTCGCTTCATCTCTTCGGCATAGGCCGTAACAGTTTCATTCGGATGTTGTATACGGCTATTTAAAAGCAGTTGCGCTTTTTCCTTGCGAAGCGTGTTGGTAAACATACGCAAGAATTCTGCCTAGAATGTGTCCCACGTTCGGAGTCCGGCTTCTTGATTTTCGAACCATGTCCTCGCAGAATCCTCCAGTGCGAAGTAGACATGGCGTTGCTTCGAGTCAGCGTTCCAGTCGTTGAAGGCAGCCACCCGGTCGAACTGCTCCAGCCAGTCTTCAGCGTCCTCATGGGGCAGGCCGTGGAAATGTGGTGGATACCGCTGGTGGTGGAGCAGGACAGGAGTTGCCGGTACCGGGGGATTCATTGCGCTGACAGAAACGCTCCTTGTTGGTCTGTGGTCAGGGAGAGGACCACACTCGGGAGGCAGACCTTGCAGTCGGCGGCTCCTCTGGTGTACTGGGGTCTCCACCTTAGGGGTGCGTCCTGGGCTTGTAGGGGGCGTCCGGCTCATGAAAATCGTACCCGGCAGCTCCACCAGATGTCGCGTAAACAGCGATCCTTACAGTTGCGTCCGAGGTCCAAGGCGTGGCAAAGGTTCTACGAACAGCGTCAGAGTTCAGGCTCGAGGTTAGCACACTTCTTCTTCCTCTCACACTTCTGCGCTTTTTTGTCGTCAACGCATGCTACAATATTTCCATCTCCCTTGAAACTGTGTCCGCAGTCTTTAAGACCTTTTCTCAGGCTGCATGACCGCGATAAAAATTCGCTGTAGCAAACTCCAGCTCTGAGCCATGGATTGCCCTTATGTATTAGTTTGTCAATGTTGGCCAAACAATTGTAGCAAAATGAGGGGCTCGTAATGGCACACACGATTGGTTTGCTTCGTTGGGTTTTATGTCCCAAAGGGACTCAGGCTAACAGACGTTGTAGTGAAGGCCTTCAGAAATTTAGACCATCTGGGTTCTTTACATGCACTGATGTCACACAGCACACAGACAGACGGCAAGAGTCAAATGACGAGTCACCAAAAGCTTTGAGAGTATTGTAATGTTAGGGCGTATATTGCACAAAAATTGTATTTATCCCAGCCATATGGACAACGAAATAATGTCATGGCTGAAATGTAAATTATTGCAAAATAGGCACAATAAGTAGGAATCCTCAACTCTAACCTATATATGTTGAATGCTGAACAGTACCAGCTGAGCGTCTGTGTAAACGTATACTTTCATGGGCGCCATTACCCTTAAACGGAGCATTAAAGAAATGGAAAAATAGACTTACTTGATCAGAAACGCATTTGACTGCAGTGTTCATATCAAAAGAATTCATCTGTTCAAATATTATTCTGAAATTGTTTACCAAATTTATCGCCCTGTTAATGGCTGTTTTCAATACATTTTCAGGTCACATTGTTTCTAGCTAAATTACATTTATAAACGCTAATTGATTATAAGGAAGGCTTTACATGACGTTTATGTACAATTGAGCCGTTTTTGTATTTGTAAGCAGCTTTACTTTGATGCCCGCTGGGGTGGCGCAGTCGTTACGGCGCTCGACTACTGTTTCCAAGAATGCAGGATCGAATCACGGCCTCGACGGCCGCTTTTCGATGAAGGCTAAAAGCAGGGGGCCCGTGTGCAGTGCGATGTCAAAGCACGTTAAAAAACCCCAGGGGGTCGAAATTTCTGGAGGGTTCCACTACGTCGTCTCTCACAGCCTGAGTAGCTTTGGGATATTAAACCCCACAATCCAAACCAAGCCAAACCTTTAATATGGCACTATTTGCAAGTGGTACTCTCCTCCATAGGGTGAGACGCAGGACGATTACCAAATGGAATGTGTATGAAGTGTGAGAGTGGGAGCTATGCAAGGACCCCTTTATGCATCAAGACAAAGAGTAAGAGCAGGGTCACTTAAAATTCTATAATAATTAAGAGTTCATTTCTATACAGGTTGGATATAAACGATGAGAAGTTTTGCGCGGGTATTCATTCAGTATATTTAGTATTCAAACGTATGAGTTCTACCCACAACACCAGAGAAAAATAGTTGGTTCAGTGGAAGGGGAAGGCGCAGTATCTGTCACACTTGCTCTGTGGACACCTAAACCGCGCCGTAAGGGAAGGGAAGAGGGTGGGAGTGAAAGTGGACAGAGAGAAGGGGGAGCCATACCGGAGGTCTACGGAGTAATTTCGACCACCTGGGGATCTTTAACGTGCGCCGACATCGCACAGCACATGGACGCCACTTCATTTCGCCTCCATCTAAACGCAGCCGCCGTGGTCAGGTTCGAACCCGGGAACTCCGGCACAGCAGTCGGACGTCTTACCACTGCACCACCCCGGCGGGGCCCAGAGAAGTGAATAAACGCTCTTTCGTCACAATATATTCGGTAACATATTTAATTTCCGCTACCATCTCCCTTACAAAATGGTGCTTCATCAGGTTCTTCCATGCACTACACTGGAGGCATTGCTTTTCAGTTGCTTGTTTGTATAATAAATCAACTGTTTTTATGCAAGATGCTGGTACTACGCATGACTTCATGTACTACCGCTCGGCCTATGCCATGTACAGAAGGCTGAAACCCGTCTCGTATATATTTGCTGTTGGCTCAGTCTGCTTCAGATAGTAGCATAACAATATTTCACGTGGCAAACTAAAATCCTTCAACATTAAACCCTCTTATGCTCATAATTGTTATTTGCTTCTGCTTTCCGTTAGGTCAATGAGCAGGCTTAGGGCATGGAAACAGTGTGCACAACAGGCTACTTTTCTAAGATTCTGTATCGGGGTATATTAACTGTTTATAAACAATTGCTTGTGCTCGTGCTATGCCCCGTTCAGGTCGGTCGTGGAATTCTACACAAAAGGAGTCCTCATCCCAACTTTATTTAACGTTGCGCTAATTGGCCTGGTGGGTGAATTGACAACATCCACATAAGTGCATATGCTGACGACATCTGCATCTGGGCCTCTGGTTCGGCGCGCCCACAACTACGTGCGAGATTGCAACTAGCTGTGGCATCAACATCGATGCATTTACGACGTCAAGGTTTAATTTTAGCGGCAGAAACGTTTGCAGTGATCGAATTTACGGGAAAATGTGTCAGCCGCTGCCCGATTACTCTTCATCGAGTCCTAATACCGTGCGTCTCCAGGCACAGATTCTTGGGAGTAATCATTTACCCCCGACTATCCTGGTCGAACCATATTACTATCGTGAAGAATAGGCTAAATAATTTTGCCCTGTACTTCGTTTCATAGCTGCTATCAAATGGGGTTCAACTGAGCGATCCTTAATACGACTTTAAGAGACTTTGTTCGTTGGTTCCATCCGGTATAGTCTCCCAGTACTCCCTAGTATGAGCATTTTCTGCTTGCGGACTTTAGAGCACGTGCAAGCGCAGGCACTGAAAATATGCCTTGGTCTGCCCATATGCACCTCTAACAAAGGTACAATTGAAGAGATGCTCACCCAATATCTAAATTCTTGTCACTCGAACCACTTCGTGTATATTTACGAGCACTTACAAGACACCGTTTTTACCCACTCAGCAAGAGTCTGGATAAGCGGCCGGACTGCAGTTTAACAAGTGCACACCGCTGCCACAAGTCGGAAGTACCGACAGGATAAGCCCTCCCATATCTTCCTTCCCAACCACCATGAATGATGGCTAAATCTTTGGTGCACCTTCATGTTCCCGGAATACTAAAGAAATCGTGCTGCCAATTAGACTCAAACAGCTCAGTCTGGCGCACATCTGGTCAGAATATCCTAATTATATTCACGTATACACCGATGGATCTGTGTCAGCACAGACATCCGCTTCAGCTGTGGTCATAACAGCTCAAAAAACGACTCTACATTTCATTTTGGGATATACTTCTACATGAACCGCTGCAGAACATGAGCTATTCAGGAATCTATTCGCTAGATATGTGGGGAACCACATCAAAAATGGTGCATATTCAAGGATCCAATGACTGCATTATAAATTTTGGAAAACGTCTTACCCCACACTGCCTACCAGTTCCTGGCACTAAACATTATGGAGCTCCTCACATTTGCCCAGCTGCAAGACCACAGGATGTTTTAATGGATCGCTGCCCACTGCGGGCTCCATGGTAATGAGCAGGCCGATGTTGAAGCTAAAAGCGCATTTACCAATGGCCTCCAAACAGCTGTGCCTTTTACAAGAGCGGATACGATGTGCCTTCTTACGAGTTGTATGAAGATTGCTACAGCAGCTTACTAGGCCCAGCCAGACGCCCGACAGATTCGTCTAAGAAGGCTCGATCGAGCATAGAAGTTTTATGTTCCGCGTGACATCCCGCGTCATCAGGCATGCTTGCTACATTTACTTCGTTTAAATGTGGCTTTCCCGCGCAAGTACTTACATTTAAATTAACAGGTGGACTCACCGGAATGTTCAACTTGTGTCATCCCAGAGACTGTGGACCATATATTATTGGTGTGCCCAGCGTATGCGTGCGAAAAAATTGTGCTAGCCTCTCCCTTGAAGCATTTGGACAAGAGGCCTCTGTCGGAGGAACTGCTGCTGGGCGCTTGGCAGGACAAGGGGAAAGGTGTCTAGGCTTTGCCGATTTTTGTGCGCCAGCGGACTTGATTCGCACTGGTAAAGTAAGCCACTTTGCATGTACATATGTATTCCATATGCCTTCTCCTACATCGTCACCCATCATGATCTTTCTTCTCTCCTTCCCCTCCCCAGTGCAGGGTAGCAGGCCAGATTTGAATTATTCCGGCCAACCTCTCTGTCTTTTCCTTTCAATAAATCTATCTATTGTGTGAATCACAAAGGGCTACAATTGAATGTAATTATTGCAATATGCCTAGCTTGAAAGCATTATGTTCCAAAACATGTGACTTTCTTGCTGACAGAAATTTAAATATTTCGGCAGAAAAATAACCCGATTGTTGTACAGGAGAACAAAATAGGATACTGTTCCTCAGGTGGGCTCTATAACTGCAATGTCGTCATTTGACTAGCATCTTTATCTTTACACAAATTACACAAATTAGTATGATTTATTTGGTACAGAAGGAGCTCCCGAAGCGAAGCTGTCAGGGGGACCTCCTATAACAAAAGCTATAACAAAATCTTTGCTTTTATTTTCTGGTGAAAGCCTCCAATAATGCCTCCAGGCATGAGGTTTTCTGTGCTGTCAGTAACTTTAATGATGACAACAGCAAATGAGGTCATGGTCACAACACCAAGCACCAATAAATGGTTGTTAACATATTTACGCACTCTGCTTCGTACCTAATTTGATTAGGGACATGAAATACTGTTAATAAATGTACCACGTTTTTTGTTCTGGCTAATATCCGAACCTTGATTCTTTAACTGTATGTGCACTAACAGCTTGTATTGACAATGGTTAACCTATTACTAGAAAGAAGATGGGATGCTACAATTTTCATGCAGTTTCGTTGTGTTTAAACGAAATTTCAGCAAAATGGGGGGAGGGAGTTATAAACCAAGAAATATGATGTGAAGAGATATTACTGTTTTGTTATTACTGTTTTGTATTACAAAATATGATGCATAGCGCACCGAATATTTCAAGGGGTATCTTTGTAACATTTATAGTATTGCAATGCAATTCACAAAATTACACTGGTAGAAAGTTACATAGGCCTTGCAAACTTCAAACTTCTTGCGGTAGAGAACGCAGCGTTGCGCCACGCCCGTGCGTCTCACCCACCACGGTACCTCTTTGTCTTCAAAGAGTATTAAAACTGTCCTCGAATTTCTTCCGTCTTCTCACCCCACAGACCGGAGGATTCCCGTTTACTTGCAGCCTTTTCAAAATATCTTCGTCCGAGAAAGACAAAGGGACTTCATGTATGACGCCTGTCCCGCAGTCCTCTGGCATAGCGATGTACGTAGTCAGTTCGATTTTTCCCCCTTCAAACACGAGGAGCTTCAAGCCGGCGTACTTTAGCTTCTTTTCCGCGCTGACGGTGGCGACAAGAATTAAATATTGCTTCACATTATATCAGATGACATCTTCTCCAGCCGCGTCTGGGCTCGCGCCAGCCGCCCTAACTATTACGTCAGCCAAATGCGCACTTCCGTAATTCATCAAACGTGCGAGACCGCCGCGCGGCCTCATGACTATGTTCTCGGCGCCAGCCGGAATACGGGCAAATTTCCTTTCAGCCGACTTTGCCGCAATCTTCCTGCCTACGAGCTTCTCGGCGGCTCGCGTTCATTAGAGCAGCCGCTTTCCCTTTTTCCTACTAACGTACCATTGTCCAGGCACGTTCATTTCTTCTGTATCTATCTCCGTACCTTGTACGGTCTCTCTCATGGTTAAGGCAGTCTTCGAGCGGAGCTTCTGCCACCTGTGGCTTCTCACCGCTAGGCCTAATCTCAGGCTTAGCTCACTACGTGGCTCGTCGAACACATCAAAGTCCCAAAAATTTTAAGGAGACGCAGAAGGCCCACCATAAAAGAAATGATATCCCCGGCGTCCGTTCGTCGAATATCCAAAATCCGTCGAAACCAACTTGTGCTCGAGCGGCCGTAGTCGATGGAGACCATCGAACGCACCTCCGCTCTTTTATATCGCACCTTAAAATAATGATGACGTCATCAGAGTATGTAGTAGTACGTACCATGAATTAAATAATGAAGTCATCAGCGGTGTCATATGTCGTAACCTGAAATCACCAGGGAATCGAGCGGGCGTACCTTCCATGGGCTCCGCCAATTTCGGTCACTTTGGACAATTCGTCGGCTCTGCGTTTTTGAATTTTGCGTCGAATTAACGCAATGCATCAAGGGGACCACAGGAATACCAGTTTTTCTAAGGTGGGACTCTTGTTTCTGATTTTTTTTGCTTGTTTTGTTCGGTGGACTACGTGTTGAAGCTAGGCCTAAAGTGGTGTAGCCTCTTGCGGCAGCCAGGGATCGCGGCGGCCCAGTCGGGGACCCATCCCTCCTCGCGAAGCCAACTAAAGAACAAAAAATGCTAATTGTGAAAGCAACGCCGCTAGATCCGGAGGAATGTCAAGCGCATGGGCAGTGGTATACCAGCAAGAAGAGATATGTGCCGCTTGAGCAGACCGTGCTAGAAGCTGCGAAGCAGCGATCTCCTGAGAAGCATGCTGTAAAAACAATGGCTGCAAAGCCGGTGGAAAAACAGCATGATCGCCTACCCGATGGCGCCGAGAAGATCATTTTGAGGCCACGTGGCGGCCTCGTGCGTCTGTTCAAATTTGGCAACGCAATTTTGGCTGACGCAATAATCGTGGCAGCTGGTATCCGCCCGGGCGAGACCGGGGAGGACGTTATCTCGACAAATATTAAGCAGCACTCGATTCTCGTGGCAACTACAAGCGCCGAAAGGAAGAGACGCTACGCGAGCCTAATACACTTCCTGTTCGAGGGGAAGATCGAATTGACTGCCTACGTGGCGACGCCTTAGAATTGCGGCACGGGCGTGGTACATGGCGTGCCGCTTACTTATACCGACGAGATCATCATGGAGAGGCTGAGAATCCACGGAAACCTGAGTGTCTGGGTGTGCGGAGATTCGGCGAAAATTTCAGAACTGTACTAATTCTCTTTGAGGAAAGAGAAGTACCATAATGGGTAAGCCTGACTGCGATTGCGCAGCGGTGTCAACTTTACCGCAAAAAATATGAAGTCTGCAATGCCTGCGGTAGACTCGGCCACAGGGAGGACGTCCGTCCGGACTGGAGCAACCTCAGGTGCAGGAGCTTCGGAATGGAGAGGCCACCACAAGGTCACCAGTGCGTGGCAAAATGCCAGCTATGCTGCAAGGGCCACCTGCTTGACGGGCGAATATGTAAGGAAATATGCAGAATCCGCAGGAGGTGATGAAGAATCAATGGGAGCGAAAAGTCAGGATCAGCGCGCACACGACGACACGACCGAAATTCAAGCAAGAAGGAGGAGAAGACTTCAGCGTTAGAGAAGACTTTCCCAAGTCTGGAACCTACCGCCAACGAGACGCCACCGCAACAGCGATCGGCGTTCCAGTTCTCACACCATGGGACGCTCCACGGCTGTGTCCGGGAGACGCTTGAGTTCGTGGGACGCGACCAACCCATGGAACAAGCGGAACGCCAGCGGAGACAGGAGAAACGTAAGCTTCAAAAGCGGGGCCTCTCAGGCTAAACCTAAGAAAGGTAAGAAAGTCGAGGAAGTCAAAATTCTTAAAAATAAATTGAGGAGCTTAAGGGATGATTAAAAAGCTCACGCAAAATCAAAATTCGAAACAGCAGACGGAAAAGCAAGGGTCTCCCACTCCCGCGAAGCATCTGCTGCCAGCTCAGCCAGTCGCCCCGCCACTAGCGGCGCCAACGCCGAAAAGGGGTGAGCAAATGGTGACTAAGGTGTCTCGCCCGCCCCCATGAAGCGCAAAATTAGACAGACCAGTTACAAGCACTCGAATATAGGCTGGACAAAAAATTTAATCCACTCATGAGCGAAATGACCCAATTCATGAACCAAATTCATAGCCAGGTACGGGCACTTGCCGGGGAAGTGCAAAGAGTTCGAACAGAGCTCATAGCCGTCATCACGTGGCAGGAAAATGTCGATCAAACCCTAGCGCAGCTGCAAAATGGCCAGGAGCGTAAATGAAAACCGACTTTGGCAGTGCAACTGTCGCGGCTTCCAGCACAAGAGGTGGTGGTAGAAACATTGACTGCCAATAATACAGAGGGTGGAGGCGTTGCCCCCTTTGGCATTTGAGAGCCCCCTGCGTGTACGACGGCCTTCTTACAAAGCAAAAGAAAGCCCTTGGAGGGCTATCCGAGCGAGAGCGCATGTAAAGATCTTGCGCTGGTCCTTATAGGAGGTACTGGTGAGTAGCTTCTCCCAGTAATCTAGGGCCACCTCTGGTGAAGGAGGATGAGGGAATGAGGGGCAGGTGAATAGTGTGTGTAGAAAGTCGCCAGGTTTGCCACAGAGCTTGCAGGAAGAAGAAAACTGGAAGGAAAGCGGGCATGAAGAAGGATGGGGTATGGGGCTTTGCGCGTTTGCAGCTTGCGCCAATGAGCAGCTTGTGTTTTTGTAAGATTCTGGGCAGGGAGTACGTAAGTTCTTCTATTTTCGCGGTGGTAGGTAAAGTGGTAGGTCGCCGAGCATCAGGCCGGGGGAAAGCTTGTTTCCATTGGAAAGGAATTATTTTGCCTGGACTTACTTTCGTAATTGCGGGTTTGTGCCTAAAATCAGATGTACAGTCGACATTACAAATAAATCACAGAGCCGTTGGACGATTAGCACTAAATGCCCATGGCAAAACGAGAAATGAGGCGGTACTGGGAGATATGGGAGGGGCATCTTTCGACGTACGGGAAGCTCAGAGTAAAAAATTATATGAGGAACACCTGAGGAAATTGGACAGTAACAGATGGGCAGCTAAAGTATTTAAATACCTGTACTTAAAAAGCTTTGACTCACAATGGAGGAAAAGTACTAGGAAACTAACTAGTAAGTATGCTAGTCACAAGGACGGAGAAATAAAGAGCATTAAGCAATAGGTGGAAAACACAGAATGTAAAAATTGGATAAATTCGATGGAAAAGAAACCGAGTGGAAAATGCAGATCAGGGAGGAAGCTTTCTTTGATAACTCAAGAGGAGTGCCCCACTTTTTGAAGCTAGATCAGGGTGCCTTAGAACACGCAGGTACAAAAAGAAATTTAACAATAAAGATGACGCATGTGCTGTATGTGGTAACTCCAGTGAAGCAATTGACCATATTCCCGGTAATGAGGAGGCTCACTACCTGGCCCGAGGTCGCACTTTTCAGGCTGGGGAGGAAGAGTCTTCCTCATATGCCGAGGAGTGCCTGCTGTCCTTTCGTGACATCCTTACCTATCACCGCGACAATAGGAGGATTTACGCACCCCCTGCCCCGAATCTTAGAATAACACAAGCTGCCCATTGGCTCAAGCTACAAACGCGCACAGCCTCGTACCCTATCCTTCTCCACGCCCGCTTTCCAGACCAGTTTTCTTCTTCCTGCAAGCTCTGTGGCAAACCTGGCGACTTTCTACACATATTGCTCACCTGCCCCTCATTCCCTCATCCTCCTTCACCAGAGGTGGGCCTAGATTACTGGGAGAAGCTACTCACAGTACCTCCTATAAGGACCAGCGCAAGATCTTTACATGCGCTCTCGCTCGGATAGCCCTCCAAGGGCTTTCTTTTGTTTTGTAGGAGGGCCCTCCATACATGAAGGGGGCTCTCAAATGCCATGAAGGGGGCAGCGCCCCCCCCCCCTTTGTAATATTGGCAGTAAATGTTTCTACTACCACCGGCTACTTCATGTTGGACCGTCTGCTACATCGGCTGCGCGTGCCGCCACTCTACGCCGAACTGCCACTCTTCGGTAGGGACCACTCGACTGTAGCGGCCGCCTGTAGGGCGCGGTCATTTGCGGCGCAGGTTGGGGAATACGTTAGCACAACAAACGTAGTGAATTGGCATGGACCTTCCTTATAATTTTCCAGAAGGATCCGCAAATTGAAACAATGGGCTTTATTACTTGCTGAGAGGATCGTGAAATTCTGGTAATAGCTAACGTTAATGTTAAAAACGCTTTAAATATTGCCGCAAAACCTTCAAAACTGTATCTGTTGTTTTTTGACAGTCGCCGACATGCGGCCTATCACTCTGATTCTGGATCGCGTATCAGTTCTGTATTCTTTGTTTGTAAATGATCGATGTCGCGAGTCGCACCTTTATCAGTTTCGTTGTAGCGCAAGATGCACCGAGATCTGTCTCGAAGATTCCACCCACTCGTGCGTCTTTCTTCAATGTTCCAGCTTGTGCTTGTAGCATTTGCGACGTTATCTAGATTGTTCCGAGCAGCCTTTAAATTGAGCATTGACGAGTGCGACGGGCATTCTTTGTTCGACGATCGACGAGCATGTTTTTTTGCTGTCGCCGCCGGCGAGTTGCTTAGTTCATTTGCGGGCGCAAGTCAGCCCAATAAGGAGTTAATTTCAGTACCATCAAGCTTGTGTCCTCTTTTGGTGTCAACGGCCCTTGTCACCACTACGTGAAATCTGGTGGAGGTGCTGCCCTTGATCTTTCAATTGAAGACCTCAGCCCTGTTACTGTCGCCCTGGAAGACCAGCCTACAGGTCACCGAGCCAGCCGCCGACTCCAAGGCCTACAACCCCAACACGGTCTGCTGCCTGACCCCAGTTCGACTCCGGAAGGCATCAATTTTCGAAATGGCCCAGTCAACAGCACCAGTCGTCTTCATGCAGCCCAGAGAGCCCCTCCATCTTCCAAGGATTGCCCAGTGAAGATGTGGAAGACTGGATGGACCTTTTCAACCGTGTGGAAGAATTCAACGGCTGGAACGACACCGCGAAACTCCGGTAAGTCTACTTTGTTCTTCAAGATGTCCGAGTTTGGTTCGAAAATGATGAGGAAGCTATGAATGATTGGGAGATTTTCAAGGAAACGTTTTTGACTGCCTTTGCAGGTTCGGTCTGAAAGTAAGGAGCTCAGGCCCTCGCCCAATCAAGAGTTCAACTCCCTAACGAGCCAGTCCTGGCATACGTTGAGGAGATGGAGCGCCTCATTCGCCGCGCCGACATTAACATGACCTAAGGTGAGAGAGCGAAAATTTCAATGCGACGCATTAAATAATTGATTTTTGCAGGTATTGTCCGAAATCCGCCAAAGCCGTGGCGGAATTTAAATCGGAAGCTTCTACCATCGAGAAGACGTTGGACACACGGATGCGTCACTACGAGCGACCACTTCAGCCGGAATACTCAAGTCACTACCCCAGCGCATCTGCAAGCGGAGAGAATCTTTGGGACCTCATCCGGGATATCGTGCGAAAGGAGCTCCGCCAATTGATGCCATCGTCGCAACAACCCCAGATGGTGACGCTCGCGGACGTCGTCCGTGAAGAAGTCCAGCAGGCGCTGGACGTTCCTCAAGCGACGGCTGTGGCTGTTCCAGCACAAGAGGCAACAGCGATGAACTACGCTGCTGCATTACGTCGCCCTGCGCCCCGACGTGATGGCTTTCCGAGCCCTCGCCTCTACCGTCCTGTTCCTGAAAACCGCCTGTTGGCCCCCGCCCGCCAAGCCTACCAATGACCCCCAAGCCCCAGGAAGTGCGATGCCTGGAGGACAGCAAACAACCGGCCATCATGCTTGCACTGCGATGAGGCCGGCCACATTCTGCGCCACAGCCCGTACCAACGAATCATTCTCCGCGGATTTGCAGTCGACGCTCCACGACCACGCCCAGGTGAACGACCGCAAGAAATCGACCACTATCTGCGTAGCGGTGAGATTGTGCCACCAAGCCGTCGGTTCAGGTCTCCATCGCCGTACAGGGCGCGCTTTGCGTCGCCAGGCCGTTAACTACGATGAGAGTGTGCCCGGAAGGTCTCCAAGCCCGCGCAGGGGTAACTAAATAGAGCAACCTTTGGAGGCGATGTTGCTCAACGGCGAAAAAAGGAACATCCTCCGCCGCCGACGACCCCTAACGACAACATAGCCATTTCACCGCCGGTCCATACGACGACATCGACGACAACAGGACCAGAGTGCGAGCCGACACCGCCGCCCGGCGAAGTAGCAACGGTATGCCCCGGCCATGACCTGAAGAAACGACGGAGCCGATATCGAACACCAAGACTCACGTGCACTGCGAGGACGCGAACAGGTGACCTTAGAGTTGATGTAGGCGATCGCTGAGTCACTGTCCTAGAGACACCGGAGCTGTCTATTCAGTCATCACTGGACCGTTAGCCTCCCATCTCAGGAAAGTTTCAACCGCTTGGGATGGCCCGCTGATTCGCACCGCAGGTGGCAACCTGATTACTATATCGGGACGAAGTACTGCAAGAATAACCGTAAATGGGCGTACTTACCCCCCAGCTTTGTGGCCTTGCAGCAGTGCTCCTGCGATGTGATTTTAGGCATGGACTTTCTAAATGAACATAGGGCTATCATTGACCTGCAATCCAAGCTCTTCAAGCTCTCTGCAGACAAAGCCATTCCTGCTATGACGACTTCGACGTAACACGTCGATCTAAACGTCCTTGATGGAGAATTGCCCGTGCCGCCCCGATCAAGCATCGCAGTCTGCGTAGGTATCGCAAACATCGAAATCCCTGAATGCATCGTCGAAGGAAATATCCAATTGCTCTTCGAACGAGGTGTCGGCATCGCAAGAGGCATCGCGAAATTCCGGAGAGGTCAAGCTCAGGTGCTGGTAACAAACTTCACCGAGGAATACCAGCATCTCAACAAAGGCAGGACGATCATCTTTCTCGACGAATTAGCGTACCTCAAAGATGGATTCGCCCTCCACGAGCAAACGCTGGAAGAAGCACCGGACCAACACCGTCAGCCCACATTTGACATCAATCCAGCATTGACCCATAGCAGGAAATACCAGATTCTCAGTCCTTTAGAAGCTACGGGGAGTGCTTCTCACCATCGAAGGTACGAAAAACACCCCTGGCCAAGCATCGCATTATAACGGACGAACACGACCGACCTCTGCGTCAAAGCCCCTATCGTGTATCGCCGCGTGAACGCCAGGCCATACGCGATCAAGTTGAGGAAATGATGCGTGATGACGTAACCCAGCCATCGAAGAGCCGCGGTTTGTAGGTCACATCGTTAGCAAGAAAGGTATTCGCCCAGACCCGGAGAAAACATCTGCAATCGCACAATTCCCACCTCCTGCCGACAAGAAAGCTGTGCGCCTATTCCTTGGGCTGTGCGCGTAATATCGACGATTTGTCAGAAACTTTTCGAGCA
This sequence comes from Amblyomma maculatum, assembly GCF_055883805.1. Lineage (NCBI taxonomy): Eukaryota > Metazoa > Arthropoda > Arachnida > Ixodida > Ixodidae > Amblyomma > Amblyomma maculatum. Next base: position 3,858,714 of record NW_028146745.1, read on the forward strand.
TCGCCGAACCGGTGAGGCAGCTTACAAAGGCTGACGTACCTTTTAAATGGGAAGCGCGCAAGGAGAAGTCTTTTCGAACTCAAGCGCCACCTGCAGTGCCATCCTGTACTTGGCCGATTTGATCAAAACGCCGAGACCGAAATTCATACCGATACGAGCAGTGTGAGCCTAGGAGGCGTTCTCGTCCAGAAGAGTGCCGGACAGGAGAAGGTAATCGCCTACGCTAGCAGGTCCCTCACAAAAAGTCAATTACTCGACAACCGAGAAGGAGTACCTCGCGATCATCTGGACCACTTCTAAGTTTCTTGCGTACCTATACAACCGACCATTCAAGGTGGTAAGCGGCCATCACGTGCTCTGCTGGCTGGTTAATTTGAAAGATCCCTCCGGCCGCCTTGCCAGATGGAGCCTACGATTTCTAGAATAACTCTTGACTGTATTCTATAAGTCGGGCCGGAAGCATTCTGACCCAGACTGCTTATCACGTGCTCCCTTCGACACTCCCTTGAAGGGCGATGACGACGAAGCCTTTTTGGGACAGCTAAGCGCCAGCAGTTTCGCAGAACAACAGCGATCAGACCCTGAGCTGAAAGCGCTAGCCGATTACTTAGAAGAAAAGAGCGCTTCCCCTCCTGATGTGTTCAGGCGACATTTATCTTCGTTCGCGTTAAGCAATGACCTCCTCGTGAAGAACTTCGCACCCAACAGGACTGCACAACTTTTTGTAGTGCCTAAAAACCTCCGGCAGGAAAATCTGCAGGCGTTGCATGATGAGCCCACAGCAGGCCATCTCGGATTTGCACGCACGTTCCGTCGAATCCAGAAGTAATACTGGCCGCGACTGCCTACTGAAGTTTCCCACTACGTGAAGACATGTCGTGAGTGCCAACGACGCAAGACGCCGCCTATCGGACCAGCAGAACTACTAAACCCGATTCCGCCTCCAGACCTGCCCTTTCAACAAACTGGGATCGATCTCCTCGGCCACTTTCCAGCTTCGTCTATGGGTAACAAGTGGATCATCGTGGCCACTGACTACCTTACCCGTTACACCGAAGCAAAAGCACTGCCCAATGGTACTGTGGCAGAAGTCGGCAAATTTTTTGTCGAGCAAATTCTCTTGCGACACGGCGCCCAAGAAGTGCTCATCATGGACAAGGGAACGGCGTTTACGGCAGAGTTGACGCAAGCCACCCTGGAATACAGTCATACAAGCCATCGACGAACAACTGCGTACCATCCCCAGACCAATGGCCTTATGGAGCGCCTGAACAAAACGATCGCGGACATGATCGCCATGTATGTCGACGCTGAACATAAGACCTGTGACGCCATCTTGCCGTACGTGATCTTCGCGTATACATGGCAGTCCAGGAGACGACCAGAGCGACCCCGTTCAAGCTTGTATACAGCAGGGAGCCCAGGACCACGCTCGACGCAATGATGCCGCACGTAACCAGCGAGGACAACCTTGACGTCGCCGCCTTCCTGCAGCGTGAGAGGAAGCCCGACTACTCGCACGGCTGCGTTTTAAAGACCAACAGCGCACCGACAGCCGACCATACAACTTACGACGACGTCACGCAGATTAAATCCCAAGAGACCAAGTGTGGATTTGGACATCAATTCGCCATCGCGGACTAAATTAAAAGGTGTTACGTCGATACTCTGGGCCGTACAAAATCATTCGCTGCGTAGGACCACTGTACTGTGAAGTCATTCCCGACGGAACGTCAGCATCACAACGGCCACGCGCACGCCCAGAAATTGTACATTTTGTACGACTGAAGCTATATTACGCACGTTAAATAATCTCTGGTGTTTAAATTTGCATTGTTTATGTTTAAGTTTCTTTGTTTTGGAATATCGAGGCGATGTTTTTTAAGGAGGGAGTAATGCCGCGCAACCTTCACAATAGTACATGTTGCTTTTTGGCAGCCGCCGGCATGCGGCCTTATCCCTCTGATTCTGGATTGCGTATCAGTTCTGTATTATTTTTTTGTTAATGCTCGACGTCGCGCGTCGCACCTTTATGAGTTCCGTTGTAGCGCAAGATGCACCGAGATCTGTCTCGAACTTTCCGGCCACTCGCGTGTCTTCCTTCAATGTCCTAGCTTGTGCTTGTAGGAGTTGCGATGTTATCTAGATTGTTCTGAGCAGCCTTTAAATTGAGGATGGGCGAGTGCGACGGACATTCTTTGTTCGACGATCGACGAGCACGTTTTTTTTATGTCGCCGCAGCCGAGTTCCTTAGTTCTTTTGCGGGCGCAAGTCAGCCCAATAAAGAGTTAATTTCAGTACTATCAAGCCTTTGTCTTCTTTTGGTGTCAATGGCCTTGTCACCACTACGTGACAATATTCGTTCAATGTATCCAACTCTCGATCAGTCCCATCCGTCGCAGCGCAGTCCAGTGTTCCACCTAATAGGACTGGTAACACGCATTTTGATTTTCTGATAATAAGGAATTTTTTGTGCAGAGAAGGTGAGAGACGCTTCATCCTGAGCATGTTTGATATTTGATTAACAGGACAAAAATAATGTCCCCGTATACAAAGAAATACCGCAAATATGCCCTAGTACTTACAAGTAGTAGCTGGCAGATGAAGTGGTCAGGCATTTTGTCGGTCTGGTTTTTGTCGGAAGTTTGCGAGGTCAGCCAACTCGTACAGCTCCTTTGAGATGGTGAGGGAGATTCACCGGGAACTTTTGACTCTGTCACATATGTTGCCCTTAGCAATCCAGACGCGTTCGTAGGTCTCCTTTAAAAGGGGGCGTTCTTATGTGTTGACTGGTCTTCCATGTAATGTGGCAGCCTACGAGAGTATGGTAACCAGTATGTGGGGTGCAAAGGAGGCACAGACAAACTTATTGGGTGACCAAGAGAAAATCTTTAGGAAGACTGTAGAGATCTGCATTGGAGAAATGCGAAAGCGTGCGTGTTGGCTTCTCTTTAATAGCACCTAGAGTGTCATCTCTAAAAACTGGTCATTTCCGTGACATTGATTCAAGTACACAAGTGATGTGCTCCATGGTCATGCACACTCGATCGCCGATATTATTGACTCGTAACAAGTGACTATGACGAATGACTAAACTGTAATGACTTACATGACATGACTTGGCATGACATGACATCTATACGCCAATTGTGATGACATAAACATTTGTTACAACCAGTCTCACCTTAATGTTACATCGTATCACACGTTACACTTTGCTTCTATGTTTTCGTTCAGCGTTTTTCGGACACGTTTTCGCAAACATAGCCTACTAATGTTTTAGCCTCAATAAGAGCGCAAGTTATGCAAATGAAAATCCGCAAAAGGAACAAGACAGGTGCTATCAATGCTGTCGCCTGATACTCTTTCAAGTGTCTCATGAATAAGTAACGCGATAGCAATAAATGCCTCTCCTTGAGGAAAATCCGGCTTTGTGGCGTTGTTGCTGTTCCGAGCGAAAAGTCACGCTCAGGACTCTTTGCCGGTGGTAGTTCGCCTTTGACATGACCCGGTACTGACTGGCCGTTGAGTAGTGCGCTATCAGGTGCCCTTTTGACATGGCAGGAACCACCAATCAAACCTTCCAGGAACCTTGGCTGAGGATTATGAAATGCTATTTTAATGCAGTATAGGCATGTCTGCACACCTGTATTTCACCTAATATGGTACCTTCTACTAATGCATGCGGATGAAAATATTTATTTATTTATTTATTTATTTATTTATTTATTTATTTATTTATTTATTTATTTATTTATTTATTTATTTATTTATTTATTTATTTATTTCAGCAGCCTCAGGGCCAAATTACAGAGGGGAGTAGGGTACAATAAGAGCAAACAAAAGGGAAGAAAGAACAGCAGTCAGTATTAATACAAATGTGAACAAGTAGTATGGCTGGCACAAACAAGCAAGTTACAACAATATAAGATTAGAAATTAATAGCTAGTCGCACAGAATGTAAACAAAACGTAGAACCAATGTTACGAGCAGGCAGGAAGCAAAGCTGCTGAAATATACCATCATGCACCTTAATCAGCAGCACAATTTGGGAGGAAAATAGAGACAAAATGTTTTTTAAAAACAGCAGATTAACTGAAAACAATAAACAAATGGCAGTGCGGAAGAATTCAATGTACTATGTTAACATCAGATTAGCTAAAGCAGATTTAAAGCAGAATGGTCACTTGTTTCAACAACCGAGGGGGGAAGGCGATTTCAATGTGCCAATGTGCTGGGCATGAATGAGTTTTAGAAGTGATTAGTTTCGCACGAAGGAATACCAACTTTATGACGGTGATCTTATCCGAGCAGACTTGTAGCAAAGTGGCGTTATGAATTTTCTCTTAAGGATTGGATTATCATAGTAGCTCTTATGAAATAGACAAAGACAGAATATATTTCTATGTTCAGAAATGAGTGGCAGTGATAAGCTTGATTTTATAGCAGTGACACTACAATTACGATGATACCTAGAGAGAATGAAACGGGCCGCACGGTTCTGAATAGATTCGAGTTGATAGATTGGTGCCTCTTCATAGGTGCCCCGGATGAATGAAGCATATTCTTGTTTACTACTAACCAACGATTTCTAAAGGAGCAATTTTACGGAGGTGGAGGAAAGGTTAAAGTTACGATGTATTATCCCAGCATGAAATTAGCGTTGTTTGTTGCGTGATCTATATGAGCATTCCAGATAAGATTATGGGCAATAAATACACCTAAATATTTATAACAAGGCACAGATACAAGGCTACTATTATTAAGAAGGTATGTGGGTAATAAAGTGTTACGACGAGAGACACCCATATACTAGCATTTGTTGATGATCCATGTTCCACCTGTTAGTCCATTCAAGGGCATGATTGGTATCGGATTGAAGGAGAGCAACGTTGAAATCGCTGCTAATTTCATGGTATTTGACGGAATCATCTGCGAAAAGATTTATTGTTGAACATAAGTTATCAGGTACGTCACTGATATATTCAAGAAAAAGAAGAGGCCTTAGCACAGAGCCTTGTGGCACGCCTGATCCAATTGGAAGAGTGAAGAATGATGTGTTTTTAGCAGTGACAAGCTGTGAACGATCTGTAAGAATGCAGCCGCTTGAGAACGTTAGGGTCAAGGTTAAGTTTACTTAATATCAGAAAAAGCAATTGACGAGAGACCTTATCAAAGGCCATCGAAAATTGAAGAAATATGCAGTCGAGAACGGAACCTCTGTCAAGGAATGAATTTACATCATGCGTGAAGGTTAAAAGCGGCGTTTCACAAGAAAACAACTTCCGAAAACAATGTTGACTGTCCGTAAAAAAAGCATTAGAATCAAGGAATAATGCAAGGTGAGAAAAAATAACACGCTCCATAAATTTATACGGAATGCTTGTTAGCGAGATTGGTCCATAATTATGTGGGGAATGTTTATCTCCGGACTTATGCAACGGAATCACCTTCCCGACCTTCCAGTCGCCCGATATGCAGGCTGTTTGAAGTGATTGCTGAAATAGATTAGATAGTATTATTGCTCTGTACACTTTGTTTTTAATTAATAACTTGGAATTATTAGTATCAACACCACATGATGAAGAAATGTTTTGTTTTTCGATAATTTTTCCACGCCAGCAAAAACAAAGACAAAAGAATCCATTGGCAAGAAGTCAGCACTGGCATATGCAGTGGTTTCAGAACACACATATTTAAAAAACCGAAATGAGTACATTGTTAAGGAGATTTGCACATTCATTTGTGTGGATTAGCTCATAAAGAGTCTTTAAGGCTGATGGATGAAGTGCCGTTCTTGTTTAAACACGAAAATTGCCTAGGGTTATTTAATAAGAGGGAAGGTATTGTTTCATTGAAAAATACATTCCTGGTGTACTTGAGTGATGTTTTATACTTCATGGCGGCGGCCTGATAAGCAGCACAACGTTCTTGGCAACCGGTTAGTTTTGCACAGCTGAAAATGCGTCTTTTCTCATTGCAAATACGTTTTAACGATTCAGGTAACCATGGTGATTGTCGATTAGAGATGATGACTAAACGTGGAACATATTTCTAAGTGAGCGCAGCAACTTTTTTTTAAATAGGCTCCATTTTGCATTCACGCAACAATCGTGAAAGCTTGGTAGGTAATCATCTAGAAAAACAGAGTTCAGGGTAATGGCATCAAAGTCAGCCTTCTTGTAATTACGAAGGGGCTTTTTGTGTTTATGTCGATGAGGAACAGTGCAGGTTACCGAAAAAGGAAGCAGAAGGTGAGCACTTAACCCTGGCAAGTATGATATGTGCTGGAAAGGATCTGGCGTTGCGGTGAGTATCATGTCGAGGATATGAGAAGTAGTAGGCAAAATTCGAGTTGCTTGCATTAAAAGCTGGGACAGGTTGAAATCACTGCAAAGATTCAGACATATGTCACATTCGCTCGAAAAGGGATCACAATAACAAGAACGCACATTAGACAACACTATGTTGGGGAAACTAAAATCACCCATTAAAAGGAATGGACTGTTCAGATAACGGACTGTAATCATATGGATGACATCATGAAGTTCCTTAACAAAGGCGGGGGAAGCAGACGGCGAACGATAGCAAGTGCCCAATATCAATTTCTTAAAAGCACGTGCGAATTTCGATTAGCACAAGTTCTAATGCGTTTACGAAGTGGATCGGGAAAGACATAACAGCATCTGTAACAGCTACAAGCACTCCTCCGCCACATCTAGACTCCCTGTCGCACTGATAAATGTTGTAGTGCTTCTTACACGTAATTAGCTCGCCGCTATCTATCTTTGCCGATAGCCAAGTTTCAGTGAGGCATACGATGTCGGCATCGCAAGCTCGATAACAGAACAGAGATCATTGCGTTTAGGTATTAAGCTACGGATATTTGTGAATAAAAATGAAATGGGGTAATAACCGGGGACATCATTCCACTGCCCCTCGCGCAATGCTATTCAGTTAGAGTATCGATCGGTGGCCCAGAGGCACTATGGGTTTCATCCATAGAATCCTCAGGGCTCCGGATTTCATGGACGGAATCATCAGAGTGTTTGTAAGCGTAGCACTTGTTTTTTACGAAGAGCTTAGTGAAGCGAAGCTTGAATGTTAAAGGCTGGGTTTTGCCAAATTCGACTAGTTGTTTCCTAGCGTGACAAGTGGCGGGAGAATAGTCTTCGTTAAGGGTAATTTTTTTTGTCCTTGAGCTTGGAACTATTGACTTGTATTTTCTGTTTCATCGTGAAATGAGAATTTGGCAACAATCGGTCTGATCTGATAACCCGCCGAGCCTGTGTGCTCTTTCGATCAAAATTTCAGAGGACGGAATGGCTAAGCAGGATGAAAGGACACTAACTAATGTTTCTTCTGACTGAGCCCAGGACTCTGACTGCGTGTCTGATATACCATAAAACAGAAGGTTCTCGCGTCGCTGCCTGTCTTCGAGCTCAGCCAGGCGTGCGCAGTTGGGCGTTTTCACTTGAAATTTGTGTCAACTAACTATTGAAAAGGCTGTACTTCCCTCTCGACTACATCAACGGCAACCGTTTTGCACTCAACTTCCGTTAGTCTTTTGTTCACTTCTGTCAAATTTTCTTCCAACTTCGGCTGGGACTTTTAAAGTTCAACAGACTTTATAAAAGCCGCTATATCCAGCTGCATTTCCACAGTTCGCTTGTTGACGACTTCTAACATTGCAAACATATCTTCCAATTTCTTAGACTGAGCCCCAGGCAGAGCACTATATTTGGGCCCTCGTGTTAGGCCCATGATAGGGCTCGACATCCCCGGACAACACCAGCAGTTGGTTTGCGATATCAAACCACTCACTCACCCATATTTTCCATCGGTCCTCTCATTTATTTCTGTGACTGGAGCCTGAAGAATTTTCATTGAAGTGAGTAACAGCCAGATGTGACCTAACTAAAAAGAAGAATGATTTTCTACTCACTTTGTAATAAAAGTGTTTCTTGTTGCCTACTAGCAAAATTATGCCGGGTAGAGGCTACTATGTGGAACCATTATGCATTATATTCACATCACTGTAGCAGAGGTTGCTTCTGTTTTAGCTTCTATATCCAGCGCCTTTATATCGAATTAATAATGTTATGCAGTGATCTTCAAGCAGCAAAATGAATGTATGACATGGGCTATACAACATCGTATCGGTAATCACCCGTGTTCTCCCTGCTGTTATATTCTAGCGATCATCATTTGTCCAAGTGATCAAGTGAACCTTGAGCATTCTTTCAATTTCAATGCTGCAGCTTTGGGACATTCGAGACAATTCTAGAGGGGTCCGAAACTTGCGCTGATAACTTCCAGTTCTTTTCTTTAAAAACTACCTTTGTCTTGGGACTGCAATAAAATGAGGCGCACTAAAGGTGTTTTTCCAGCTTACCCTCCATGCTTGCCCTCAACGTTGTGTCATTGCAGTGTCTCAGCTCTTGTCATTTCTGTCTGTATGTATTCCTGGTGCACTGTTCTTCATCTCATCCCATCTGCCTATTCTAACATAACAGCAATGACTTTCAATGAGGACCCTTGGGTGGCCTGGGCCGTACGTCTATAGCCTCCTGTCTCACGTTTTCCATGGAAGGGGATTACAGAATGGCTAGTGCTACCATCCTACCAAATATGTTTTTACTATATTCTATGAAGCATGCTTGAATGTCAGAAGTGTGCACCGCAGTCTCCTCCAAATGTATGAAAACTACCTTTGACATGGCAGTGTTCCAAGTTTCGAAAAGAAATACACAAGATAAGTTCAGCTAATTTTGCAGCAGTGTATATACTATCAGGATGAAAGGATCGTGACAACTGGCTCATTGTGTGCCTACTATATGCAGAAGTTGAGATTGAATTACGTAGCGGGCACTTTTTTGGCAGATGTCAGGGTCGACTCCTGTGAATCGCAATTGTAGGGTCTCGCTTTACCTGGCTTGATAACATGAGAGCTCCAGATCAAGCGCTGAACAATGAAGACTGAAGTCAAGCCCAACTTCCATAAAAATTAGGCACCCAATGCATCTAGTAACACAGCAGCTGCTCCCTGCTCATATTAAAGAAAACACTTGAACTCGTTTTTTCTTTTTCTACAGACCTCAGCACTACACCATGAGAAAGACTGTTTTGAGGTGCATGATATTGGTCCCAGTGCAATGTTTCAGCCCTCCAGGGGCCATATTACGGGCCACTCTATACCCAGGCAGCACGCCAACATCGCACCAACGCCGGCCCAACGTCGACAAAAATTGGTACCAACATTGGCGTAACACTGGTTTTTTGAGAAATTACTACATTTTTATATATTGGTCCGGCTTATATGCCAACATTGCACCTGTCTTGGCACTGCCAACATAGGCTATCAGCTGGCCATGCCCCTTGTGTCACGTATTGGCATGCCACTAGTATTCATTGGCCCATTTTGCATTGGCAATAAACCGGCCGTGCCGCTAGTATCACATATTGGTATTTATTGGCATGCAACAAGTATTCATCGGCACACGTGGCACTGGCACTGCCACTGTTAAGCCACCTTTAGCCATTCAGTTATTTCACCTTTGCCCTTACTGCTGCCATTTGCTTAACTGTCACTCTGACAATTGTGGCTTTCTTATGCAGTCATTTCCCAATACCACCTTGCATGTCATCTCCCTAAGAAGCCATAAAAACCATGCATTTAAATGAGGCAAGCAAAATATTTTCCGAAAACATTTTATTGAGAGCTCATATACATGTACATGCCACAAGGACATCAGAGGGCCAAAATGCAGTGCAGGAGGCATTCGGTACAGGGCTAATATGGGAGAGGCTAGTAGGTGTAATTGGAAACAGGGCACTAAGCAGCACATGACCAGGTAGTGCAGGTAGAGGTGATGGGGTGCAGTGTGCATTGCTCATGATGGAAGGGGCTGAACATGTTGAGCAGGGTTGATGCACTATAGCCTTGTAGTGCAAGAGGTGTTGCAGGAATAGGAGGCTGAGCATGGGTGCATTCCAGGGCAGTGTTCACCATGGATGGAAAATGGCAGTGGACTGTGTTGAGCATGATAGTTGGCAGTGAAGGGTCAATGGATCAATTGATGAGGTTGAGGGGGCGGGGTAAGCGCATGGCCCAGGTAGTAAGCTGGGCACCCCGCAGGAAACAACCATTCAGGAACAGTTTGTTGAGGAGATTGGCCCGTGGGTGTTACACATGACATCTGCACAGAAGACAAGCATATATCACCATAAGATTTAAACTCACCTTCTCAACACTTATTCAAACACATATTTGAAGTCTGGGTGCTCTATACGATTGAGTACAATATACAGAACCCCGCTATAGTAAAGCCTGATATAGTAAAGTGAAACTGAAGTCCCAGTTCATCTTTCATAGGCAACTGTACATTTTCCCCCTTTATAGTGAAGCTGTTTTTGGTAAAAAAAACTGTTAAAGTGCTTCTGGCCATGGCGACGACTCCCGCGCACTACCTAGAGTCGCGAGGCCAAGACTTTTTGTATTTGAAAACAGAACAATAACCCCGAGTGTTCGTTTAGGTGGCTTTACTACTAGCCGTAGCAGCAGTCAGAAGACGCCTACTTTACAGAAGCCTTGGAGCCGTGAGGGAAAGCGCGCAGCGCGAAGAAAAAAGTAAAGCTGTCTACAAACATAGCAAGGAGGCGGCGTGTTCCATTCAGAAAGTAAAGGAGTAAACGTGCAGCACGAAATAGGGAAGGGAAAGAAATAGGTCAACATTCACTGCAATCTGCAGTACAAATCATGGGGCAGTGGTGACAGAGAGTGGAGGTGAAGCTAGTAAGGTCTTACAGCACTTGAGTGCCATGCGAATTTATCATTTATTGCCTTTTAAAAGACAGAAAGAGCAAAAATAGACACTATGTTCATGCAAGGCTTAAGTTTTTAGGTTACATCGAACTTGGTTGCATTCGTAATCACGTCTTCATGCTTCAGAGGTACTTCCACAAGACGTAGAGAAATTTTATAATGAAAAAATCACACAAAGAGATGATAAAAGCGAGATGGAAGGTAATTAGGTTTTTTTTCATTAAGCAACAAGACGTGTTCAGTAAGTGCCTATTTAACTACTAGACAGCACTTTCAGGACCATGTCATCACAGACCACTGATACAGTAAAGACCACAATATAGTAAATATTTTCGCTGGCCTCAGTGGCTTTACTATAAAGGGGTTCTACTGTATATATTGAAGGCCTATTGCCACACATTCTTCTTTTAGAGCACTTTGCGACAAGTTGCTGGGCCTGCAAGGGCATGCAGCATCTTATAACGTAGGGATAATAAACATATATGCAAAATAATATCAATTCCAGGTACAAAAGAAAGATATTTGGAAGAAAAAAACCTGCTTCCGGCAAACCGATAACTTCAGGTGGATGCTTAGTGTTCATATAGAATTACAGTTCCAGAAAATATGACGGTTCAGGCTCCACAACTTTCAATTTTTAAAATATTCTTAAACATTCCTGCAATAGACAATATGAATTACTAAGCATGCAAAACTGGATATTAAAGAATACATTAAAGAATATTTTTCTGGAGTACACCAGTTACAGGCACGCATACATTACTGCGGCCGGAATGAAGAAATAATTGCCCTGACAGAATCAATCAAGCTATCTTCAATCAGCTAACTGAGAGAAATGTGTACATCGCAGATATTCTCTAGGCTGCGTACGCATATAATATTCTCAAGATAACCGTATCATTTCAAGTTCCAGCTTTTTAGTTTTCACAGCTTTATTCTTTGCTGCATTCTACTATAAACAATTGCCTTACTTGTAACGTACCAAGGAATAGTTTTCATACAGTGCTCATTATAAATTAAAGACACCAGAACAACATGCACCCAAACAAGGAAAGAAGAACGGGACAGAGCGCCATTCACAACTGATTTATTGCGCAGAATAAAGTACATATTTATCTCACTGCCGGCATATGCGCAAGGAACCCATTCAGCGTCATGTAGTTTAAGATAAGATATGTTCAAGAAGCCCATGCCTCATACCATAGCCTCTTTCTCTGAGAAATCATTTCTTGAACATAGCTTATCTTAAAATGCAAGATGCTGAATGTGATGTAGCTGAACGTGTTCCTTGCGCATGTGCCGGCAGTGAGATATATATGTACTTTGTTCTGCACAATAAATCAGTTGTGAGTGGAACTCTGTCCCGTTCTTTTCTTGTGTGCGTGCATTGTATTGGAACCTTCAGTTTATAATAAATAAACACTAACAAGCCCAACAAGAAGTTCTAGTAATCATACAGTGCATGCTTGTTCAGCTAAAATTATTACAGTCAGCCTGCAATGAGCAATTGAGCAAGTACTAGAATTTACTTTACATAGGCAGGAAAATGTTATGCTAGATCTGAATACAATGATACCGTACTTACTTATCAGCTAGCAGCCTACCAGGTATGCATTTTCCCTCATCACAGCTTATCATATGGCCATACCATCGACAACCTTCCACGTGCAAGATTATATTCAGTTAGGCATACCTGGGTGATTTTATGTCCAGGTACCAGGTGTGGTGCTCGGGCATCTGATTTCTTCAAACCAATTTATAGTAGTTGTTGGTATAGAGAATAGTAATCTGCCTGAATATCTGAGGCAAAATATTATTTCATTGCTTAGGCACACCTTAAAATACAATGCATGATGTGACTTTGGGATCATAAAAAAACGATACATCTAGCATGATAGTGATTTTTCACTTTCACCCTATCACATGTTCCTTGAAAAACCAGTTTAATCCTGAACTGAAAAGTTGTTTCGCACACATTTTATATTTCAGTATCTATAAAATGTTGATATTTTGTGAATATATTTCAAAATCAAAATTTCTTAACAACCTCACAAATTATTTTTTTTTTCAAAAAATGGACAATATTTTGTACTCAAATTAAAAATAAGATTGCGTCTGGAGAAATAGTATTGTTAGCAGAACAAAACAGCACAGACGCAAAATGCACACGTATCGCTCAAATTTAATGTGCAATACACGAACTGAGAGTTCACCTAAAATTACAAGTACAATAAGCCTTGAGTACATGGACTCGACAGCACCGGGTTGAACCAGCGTTGAGTAAGCAAGGTCATCATTCTCGACACGGGTGATGTCTGCATGAACTCGCTTTCTAGTGAGTAAGTATCGTAGCAGAGCGTAGCATCGAGATTCGAAGTTATTGTGCACGTTCTCACTCGTATTTGATCCCATTGACTTTTACTATCGAGAGCTTCGTTTATTTTTTATCGTTGATGAGCGCTAAAAGGCATTCATTTCGAGTGACGCTCGTCGCCGCTCCAGAGGCTTTTTCCTACCCAGAATTCCCCATAACTAGACTCCCTGACTGGACTGCGTCTACATGCCTTTAGATAAGCGGGTCAAGCGAATTAACCTACCCCCTGAAATCGAGTTAACGCGACCCGCTCCGCCGCCTATTTTACTCGACCCGACTGTGTATACATGAACCCCACAACTGATTTTTCACTCGACAGACGTACTCGACGCAATTCTGCCGAGTTCATGTATACAGGGGTGGAACGCACATGTAACAAGTAACAATGCTGCTAAGAATCCAATCTGCTTTCTTCTGGCTCATCCAGTTTTCTAAAAAAATATCTTGTCTGACAAAGGAGGATATTTGGAGTTAAGCAGATAAGCAACACAAGATCCATATGCTTGCTCTAACGCATGACTCCTCACTGCACTTACAGTTGCAATTTGCTTGGTCATGTGGCAGTTCACTAAACCGTCTGACTAGATGTGACAATCAAAACAAACATCGGGGGATAATTTCTACTTTTATTAAGACATGCAAAAGCTTTTTTGTTGTTGACATAGCATTCAGAGACTGCGGGAGTTTGGCAGTTTTGTACGTCCTATTTCGTTTGGCAGTTGCAAGGAGATGTAGAAAAAGAAATATGAGTAAGGAATATAAGGGGTGACAACATCCCGAAATGAAACTAATGGACCAATGATGCACACTGCGTATCTTAAATGGCGTCACTGGTAACATCAAACACAGAAAATCGTCCTTGAGTATGACAAATTTGAAGCCCAGGAGGTGAGTTGGTTGTGAGCAGGTAGTTAGAAAAGGGCAGTCCCCCTGAGAGGTAGGCGGCAAGATCACTGCCACCCATTATGGGGAAAGCCCTGGCAAGCATGCAGGCAAAGGTGCACATATATAAGAGCAATAAATGCTCAAGGAATGCACGCCTGAATGAGCAGCTACACTAATAATTTCCGTTTGTTTTTCAGCCCACCCCTCCTGCACTGTAAGCAAGTCTGCTCTGTTTTCCGAATACAGAAGCATATGCAAAAACAATGTTCTCTAAAATTTACAAAATTTGAACGAGTATGGCATGATGATCTTTCTGCAAATGTCTTGCTCTAGGGTTACAGAATAAATTCATTGCAGCTACGAATAAAGCGAGCTAATCGCGAATCTCAATGGCTTGGGGAGAAAATTATTTAAAATTGTCACTTTGAGCAAAGTAAATAGCCTGGTTTAGATCAAAGTAATATTACATCTACATGGCTGAAGCCAGTGTAGGCAACCAGAAATGTACAAGCAGTCAGTAACTGCATGTCTGTATGAACAAATACATACAGTGCAGGCAGCAGTAATGAAGGGAGAGTGGAAGGCAAATAGCCTGAGCAATACTGAATGGCTTTCTTCTCTGCAACCTCAATACAGGCTTCCTGCGAATTCTTGTAATGCAAGCATAATCAAGTATGCTAAATATTCCATCACTTAAAGCACCTGCAATCCCGTGTTACACAAATGACAACTACTTCGTAAGTTCACAAGCTATGTCTATTATTGTGCTATTACACCACAGGTTCACTCAATCATGCCTCAACTTGAAATAGTCACATACTGTTGAAATAAAGCAATGAAATATAGCACCAGCTATTAAAGCACTGCCAGGGACATGAAGGATATTATTTTCTGCATACTGGTGGGCAAGACATCTGAACAAGTAAGTCTTGCGCTAAAAAGCCAGAAAACGTCATATAGCATGCAATCATATAGCAAAACGCCAGCAGAGCATTTAAAGCCCTTATATAATGCAAAACAAAGGCAATGTGTCATACCTACCGAGGCAATGTTTCCTTACACACAGCATGTTTCATGGCAAGGCTCCCACAGTTGTTGACAGGTTTGCAGCACCAAAATGTTGACGATGTTGTCTGCCTCACATTCAGGCAGCACCCCTTTGATGGCAGATGATTGCTTGTGCAAAAGCAGTGCGATGATACAAGTGGAGCAGCTGGACTGCGGGCGTTATAGAGCAAAGAGCCCTAAATGCAAGGAAAGAAAATCTCCATTAAATCGATGCCTCTAAATCATGATAACAGCATACCACGGCTCTTCTCTCTTTAGTTAATCTATAATTCCAATTGAAAGCTGTCTCAAAAAATGGACTAATTGCAACTCTATGTTACACATGGTATAACATAGCTGTGCCAGGGCGGTGGGGCGACAGTTAGCATAACGACCGGAAAATGCATACTGATGTTTCATGCAGTCTTGATGCTGGAGCAAAGTGTCATGGTGCGAAGAAGAAAATTAAAAGCAGGCATGGTCGCCAAACGTGTGCTACACAACCGACGCGACTAGAGGTGTGCACGGGCATAAATTTTGAGCCCGACCCGGTCCTCATGCTACAAACCCGAACCTGGCCTGGAACTGAAATTGCCTGAGCCCACCCAGCGCCCACACTTAAGGCTCCGGCCCTGCTGGAGATGCTATAACAGACCAGTTGCAAAACCTACAAGTCGGCTTCCCTATGAGGCAGGAATTCGTGCACAGTGGCGACAGAACCTGATTCAGGGATAATAGTTAGGTGCAGTACATGCATCTACCACAGTCCACGCTGCTTGGGATGCAGTTCCCCACGCACAGGCCATTGTCAGAGAAAGGTTTTTGGGCATTCTTAACACTGGAATAAAGGGGGGGCGCACTGTCGGGTGAAGAAAGAAAATTTAGAAAAGGGACACTAACCGGAGAGGGTAATAGTGGGGCGACAATGCGCACGCGAATAATACTGTGACGAATGGGCAAGAGGTGCGGGAATTAACCTACCCGTCAGGCGATGTGCTAGCACTGTACCCCAAAGTCTATGCCGCCATTGTGCAGGAATGTCTGCCGCACCGGGAAGCTGACGTGTAGGTTTTGCAACTGATCTATTGCAACTGAAGCAACGATACAGAAAGAAAAAAATAGGCGACAATCTCTGGCGATGCATCGCGCGACGACGACGCCAACGCCTGTCGCTGCCGCTGGTGCACATCGCACAGAGCGAAGGACCTCAGCGACAGAGACGCGTTTTCAGCCTTGCTTTGTTAGCGCCGCCTCCTCGTTTGGTAAATGAGTACAGTTACGCTATATCCAGTTTCTTGCACTAAACAGCAACACTGATGAAATTTCTTGAAAAACGTCGAGCCCCCCCCCCCCCCCCCCAAAAAAAAAAAAAAAAAAAATATGGTCCCAGCGCAGCGGCGTGCTACTATACTGCGATGCAGACATGATTTAAAGCAGTGGCGTTTTTCTGCAACTTTCGAAAATTAGAAATATCTAGCCACACTAGCATTTTTTGTTTTGCAATACTACCCTACCAAGCTTTTACTAAACCGTCTCGATGCGCTCATATATGCACGGATCAGACGAAATGAGCGTCTGCAGGATTTTTGGTCATACCGGACTAGGGAAACAAACTTTGCATGCAAAAAAGAAACAACTAAGGTGAGTACCCCGAAGCCTTTTGCGATTGGCTACCTCGCGAGCTGGTTCCAGCATCATGAGCGATTTTCTAAAAACCCAGAACCTGGGCGACAGCGCCGAGCGGCAATGCTTTAGCGGTCCTCAGCGCACTGCGCATCGTACTGCCGCGCGACTCATGCGGTCAGCGTTTTGTCGCACCAGACACGAGAAAATATGCTTTTGCCCGGACTCCGCTGACTCCGCCCGAGGTCACCCGAGGGAACCCGAGCGGCCGAGCCATGTAACGGCTATATGCCGTTCCAGCCACTGTACCGCCGTGAATATCCGAAGTTGGCTTTTAGGGCTACGATGCCACGCAGTTGTTTACTTTAGAAAATCAGTACTCTGCAAAACAGTAACGGTTTAACTTGAAATAAGCTGCAAAATGATCGGCATCAAGTCGCGCACACTTGAGAACCACTTTTCAAAACTTAATAACGTAAGAAATATGCTAAAAGAAGAAAAATCTCCATAGCACATGGCTTACGCAGCCTGCAGCAACAATGAAATGTAAGACAACGCTTGTAATTTAAAAAATGCTCAATCTAAGAGGCTAATATTTTTATTTATTTTATTTATTTATGAATACTGCAATCCCATGCGGGATTTTAGCAGGGTGGGATACATCCTTATAGACAATAACATAGGCAACAACAACAAGAATACAAAGTTCAATAAGAGGCGGAAACAACAAACAAAGTAAGTCATGGCAAAACAGATGGTTGTAATGATTACACAAAACCGGACAGATTAAGGCGTGAACAAAATAAGTTTACAGATGGCTGTGAAACAGTGTCATTGTCTAATTTATTCCATTCGGTGATAGTCCTGGGAAAGAAAGAATATTTGAAGCAGTTATTGCGAGTGGAATAAGGAGCTATTGTTAGGGCGTGTCTTTGTCTTGTGGCATATCCTGTAGAGAAAGAAATTATATGTGACACGTCAACTTTGTAATCACCCTTTATCAATTGAAATAGAAATTTTAGGCGCAGTGCTCTGTTCCTTTCGGTAAGAGAAGGAAGTTTGGCCTTTGCTAAAAGTGTTGTCATTGAGGTGCGCCCAAAGCTATTGTAAATAAAACGGACTGCCCTCTTCTGCAAATTTTCAATCATATTGGTGTGTTTTTGTGTATAGGGATACCAGATAATAGAGGCGTATTCTATGCTTGGAAGGACAATGGTTTTATAAGCCATTAACCGGACAGCGGGTGTGGATAGTTTTAATGCTCGTCTTAGAAAAAAGAGTTTTTGATTAGCATTACTTTCTACGTATTTAATATGATTTGTCCAGCTAAGATCTTTTGAAATCCAAAGACCGAGGTATTTAAACTGCTCAACTTCAGATAGAAAAATATTCCGGGCTGAATACCTGAAATGAAGAGGGTTCTTTTTACGGGTTATTTTCATAAATACTGTTTTCTCAAAATTAACCTCCATTTGCCATTCTTCACACCATGAAACAGCTCTTTGAAATGATTCATTTAGCTTTAACTGATCATTAGCGCTGTTAATTTCAGAATAAATGACGCAATCGTCGGCGTACAGGTTAATCTTAACATCAATGTTATTTGTAATATCATTGAGAAAAATCAAGAATAAAAGAGGTCCAATAACAGAGCCTTGCGGCACGCCGGAGTCAACTGAAACCTTAGAAGAACTCTGATTCTTAAAAGAAACATATTGTTGTCTGTTCGAAAGATAGCAAGAGATCCAATTAATGAGCTGTGGGTTTGCTAATATTTTATCTAACTTAAATAGTAACTTTTTATGTGAAACTTTGTCAAAAGCTTTTGCAAAGTCCATAAAGATTGCATCGATTTGTTTACCTGAATTTATTGTAGCTGCGAAATCATGTACGGTAATAGCTAACTGTGTGGACGTGGAAAAACCTCTTCTGAAACCATGTTGAGCGCTTGATAGAATGTTGTACTTGTCAAGAAATTCAGAAATATGTTTGTGTATTATATGCTCAAGAAGCTTACATGATGTTGAAGTTAATGAAATGGGGCGGTAATTTGTAATTTGATTTTTCTTACCACTCTTATGGAGAGACTTTATTTTTGCTGTTCTCCAGTCTCTTGGAACTTGACTGTCACACAAAGACTTAGAGAACAAAGCACATAAATACTTTGAAGTCCAGGGAGCATAACGTTTCAGAAAATCATTGGGAATGCCATCTGGCCCGGGTGATTTTTTAACCTCTAGATTTAAAAGTAGATTGAGTATGCCTTGTTCAGTGTATTGGTGGATATGAATTATAGAAGTTTGATAGAATGCCATTGTCTTTAGTGAAAACAGACTTGAAATGGGAATTAAAAGCACTTGCAATTTGACAACCATCTTCACATTCAACACCATTAATTTCAAACACTTCATTCGTTCTACATGTAGGTGTAATCAGCCTCCAGAATCTCTCGGGGGACGATGAAATGAAATTGGGAAGTTTTACACCATAGTATTGATGTTTGTCAAAAGCTACTTGTGCCTTTAGCTGAAAAGAAATTTCAGAAATTTTCTTCAGTAGTGCAGGTAGATCCTTAGCAGTACCTTTCTTATGCTTTAAACGCTTAAGTTGCCTTTTCAGTTGCAAAGTCCCACGAGAAATCCAAGGGTTCCGACTTTTCTTTTTTAAAATTTGAGGAACAAAACGATCAATGCAATGGTTTATGAGGCACTTAAATCTTTCCCACAAAACATGAATATCATCGGTGTTGTTCAAAAAGGACTCAAACTCAAAAGATAGCATATCTATTATTGACACATCATCTGCACGCGAGAAATTGGGCACGGATATTTTCATAGGCTGCTTACGTAGAGAGACATCGGAAAGCGTTAATAACACAGCCTGGTGATCTGAAATACCAGGGAGAACTTCACAGGTGCTGTTTGTTCCAATTGCTCCACTTATGAAGA
The DNA here is from genome assembly GCF_055883805.1 of Amblyomma maculatum. NCBI lineage: Eukaryota > Metazoa > Arthropoda > Arachnida > Ixodida > Ixodidae > Amblyomma > Amblyomma maculatum. Next base: position 3,878,416 of record NW_028146745.1, read on the forward strand.
ATATATCGAGTATTGATCTCGAGTTAGTTGTTATTCTCGTAAAATTTTCAACGACTTGAAGTAGATCAAACTCAAACGCTATGTCTATCATCATTTCGCCACATTTATCTCCCCGAACATTTTGTGAGAAGGAAAGCCAGTCTACGTATGGCAGGTTAAAATCTCCGGCCAAAATAATCCGATCACCAGGCTTCACATGTTCAATCATATAGTTTCTAAGACCATCTAGTACTTCAGGGGAAGAGTTAGGTGGCCTATAAATAGCACCTATAATATACCTAATGTTGTCATGATAGGCTTTGCAGAATATTCCCTCGACGTTTTGTATGTCGGGCATTCTTGCCATCGTTAGACAGGCTTTGAAAAGGACACCCACCCCACCCCCTTTGCTACCACGATCTTTTCTATGGATATAGTAACCGCGAGGCACAAATTCGCTATCGTAAACGCTTTTGCTTAACCATGTCTCCGTTAATATAGCAATGTCCGGGTCACAGGCTTCCAAGAGTCCTTCTAATTCTGTGCATTTATTAACAACGCTCCTACAGTTCACGTTCAGGATTTTCAGTACGCGAGTGTCACGCATATTCCGTCAAACTGCCATTTTTCTTTACTTTGACTCGCATGCCCTTTACATCATCCCAGTAATAAAGCACACCATTTACACTGAGCTTGTCGTAAACTAGCTTTACTTTTGCTTTATCGCCCCTTTCTTTTTCTGAGCTCTTCCACAGGTTTTTGCGCTTTTCACGAATTCTAAGCGAGAAATCTTCTGAAATAGACTCATTAGAGCCCTTCAGCTTGTGTGCAGCCGCTAATACCGACATCTTTTCACGATGATCGAGGAATTTCAAAATTACAGGTCGGTCTTGATTTGCATCGTTTTTTCGCCCAAGTCGGTGACATCTTTCAATGCTTGATGCTTTTATCTCTAGCTTAGTTTCGAAAAGCACACCCACTGTGTTCAGGAGTTCTTGAGGTGTTTCGGTGCAAGGTTCTTTTATTCCATAAATAATTAGATTATTCCTGCGACTAAAATTTTCCAAGTTATCTATTTTACTTGTTAGGGAAGCTAGTGCAGATTCAATTCCGTTCATATTTTCTTCCATATCTTTTACTTGAGCAGTTACCATACTAAATGCGTTAACCTGTCGCTCCACACCATCGACACGTTCCGTTGAAGAAGAGATTTTATACACTATGTCTTTCTGGGTGGTTTGTATATCCTGGATAGCTAACTGCAATGCGTTTTGACCAGCTAGCAACTGTTCTAGCATTTCTTTTTCACTAGGGCCAGGATTTTGCTCCAATATACACAAACGCTTTATGAAATCTGAATGAAAAAATTTGAAAACTTACATGGAATATTTCTTGAAGAAAGAAGCATTTTCCGTGCGCGGTGCCACCGACCGTCGAGTCGAGCGAACGAGTGGCCGTTGTATGGACGAAAGAACGGAGCGCCCTCTTTGATACAAAATACAACTGTCGCCGTCATGCCGGCTAAGCGATTGTCGCGTCATCCTTCGAGCTTTTTAGTAATCGCCTTTTCAGCAGCAGCAGCATAGATGCGCTCTGCGGCTGCTCATCTATGTAGGGCTCTGCGCCAGCAGCGAAGCGCGTCGTCGCCCTTTAGAGGCGCCTAGCTGTTTTGTTTCAACACCCAAACCTGTTCAAGTTGTATTTTGTGAATGCTGTGTTCTACTACGAATAGTTTGCTCACTTTTAGCATACCAACGAAAATGCTTTCATACAATAGTGCTCAATCTAGTGGAATATTTCAATCTCCCTGAAATGAGGATTTGAAGCAAGTTTGTTGAAATTTATTAAGCTAAGCTTCTCAGTACCACGACTCGCCACCTCTTTATAAGCTAGTTGCATACGGTGCTTACATTTTTTCTCATATATCCGCACCGTCAGCATCATTCTATCTCATAGATTAGTCGTTTGTTGGCCCGATTCATTAGACGCTTGTCTCTTTCTCACAGTTTAGTTTCTTGCGTATATTTTATTGGCCAAGAAAATGCGGTAAAAGCACATTTCTCTATGCAACCTGTTATGAGAGCCCCGAAATGTTTGAAAGAAGTCTCCAGTCTGTTAGCGTTCGTGTTTTTATTACTATGCAATTCCTTCCCCTGGGCGGCGGCCGTCCACCCCTTGGACCCTGAGTGGTGCGTCGACCCGTCCACCACTTTGGCGCACCTGCGTGGATTTCAACGCGCGCATGCAACCTCGGACCTTGCTCGCATCGCATGCGGTGAGAGAGTGCGATCCGGGGAACGACAGAAGTGCGAAGTGCGCGAGGACGGGATTGAGCGGTGCGTCAGCACGGAGAGCAGGCGCTGGAAAACTATGCGAACGAGCGTGTGCGAAACAAAGATGTGTCATTGTAATCCAGTTGTTAGTATACCCATTGTACATTTTCGTATTTTATTTGTGTTTCCAGTCTTTACTTTCACATTTTGTTTTCTTTCTAATGCGAACAAGTCAGTTTACATATGGGTAATCTTCTCTCCATACACAATATTGGTTAAAAAAAAAAAAATCCCTTCCCCGCGCACGCCTGTAACTGTTCACCATGAAGGTAGTTAGAGAATAATAAGCTTTGATACCGTATTAAGCTTAATTGTAAAACAACGACTGCTTTATTTAGTTTTTGAACTCTACAGTTATTCCTCCTTGCCATTTGTAGCGCAAGCATTGTAATGCAGTGAACGACGACGGATTCGCGAAATTGGGGGTTGAATAAAAGCGGAGAAACGTTACAGACTTCTTTTTTTCGCACTTGTGCAAAAAAAAAAATAATCCAGAAATTCAAAAATTATGCTATCAATGCACTTGCATGGCGTCCAATCAAATGTTGTTCTGCTGAGCTGCCGTTCTTGTATACTGGCTGCTACACGAAGCTATTTTGATTTCCTATGAAATTCAGTGTGACAAAGCCCCACGCGGATATATTTCGCGTTTCAAGTTCTTGTGAAATGTGGAAGCCGGTTCGTCGCCGTGCCGCGGGCGACTCTAGCTGGCTCTGCGATCATTTTTGCCACTGCAGTGATTTGAATATTCGCGGCTTGTTTAGCAAATAACTGGCGTTCTCGTTTGCCGAATGAGTGTTTCAAGATAATCATAGAGCATTTACCAGTACCGTATGTGTGCGATATTCCATCAGTGATTAATGCGCCATGGTCATTGCAGTCGTATTTTTGATTATACACGTATGGAATGGTCTACTCTCGCAAAGCCTAAGACGTAAGTTACGCTAGCTCTACGTATGTCAAATAGGTATATGAAAGAAACAGAGCCTTAAAGTATAGCGGCTGACGCATTGCGTCGTAAATTCCCGCCCGGGCGGCGGCCGTGTGCACCTTGAACCACACGTGGAGCGTCAGGGCCTGCGTCTTGAATTGCATCGCGCAGCGTGTAACCCGACAACCCTACCTGCAGATCGCATCCACTCGGGCAAGTCGCGCCGCTGTTGCTGGCGCCGTGCCTCCATGTTTTTCTTCCTTTGTTTGTGATGTTTTCAATGCACCTAGCAAGCAGCGAACAGAGCGTTCATATTTCGCCGCGAGTGAGTGCCATCAGTGGACTGGAATAGAAGTGCGCGGTGTGTCGTCAACAAGGGCGGAAGCTTGAGAAAAAACAAATGTGCTGACGAGTGCGATGAAGAAAAGTGAATCTGTAACCCAGTTATTTGTTTCAACCTAACCTTAATATTATTCATACTGAGATTGTACGTGCAGTGTTTTCTCTCAATTTTTTTTCTAATACTTCCCTTCTTAGAGCGACAACGAAGCAGGAAGCGTCGATACGATTTGCCATATGTGGGAACGTCCATGCATGTGCGGACCGACGTTTAATTTACCGCTCAATAACCCAGCTTTAATTTAGATCACCATTGCTTAATCGTTTAAGAGAAAGTATGTGCTGCGATGCTTCGTATTCGTATAGCTTAAACGGCCTAGTGTATTTTTAAAGTTTATTTCGATGGAAGCGCGCTCGCCATAGTCGATCTGAGTCACGTACGAGCCTTAATATGCCGATGCTTATCGCTCATTTTTTGCATCGCACTGCATGCGTGTCCTGCGGTAATCGTCTGTTTGAAGCCGCTGTTGTTAAACCTAATACACTCGTGGGTAAAGAAATTTGCTACAACTTTTGGAATTCTCTTCACCCAGAGCAGCAGGAATCGGCACGGGAGCAGCTATGAAAGAACCTAGACCATTGCCGAAGAGAATACAAAAAATAGCAACCATTGCCTACGCACGATATATGACATGTCGTTTTGATTCTTTCTAATCTACCGGTCGGCGTGGAGCTATTTATCGCCGCCGCCGCCCTGACGGACCAGCAAACGGTGGTGAAGTTATTGATATTTGACGCCGTTGACCGATTGTCGGTCTCATCCAAATTCGTCACAGTATACATTTGGATTGATGGTTATGACAAATTTTATAAAAAAAAGCATAGGCGTGAAAATTTTCTACGTTGTGCGAGAGACGGTAAGAAAAAATTAGATTTCGTAGCTGTGACATTCGCAGTCCGGTTAAAATTAGAAAGTATAAAACGAACTGCATTATTTTAAACAAGTTCTAGTGAAGTGAAAAGCGAGGCGGTGGGGGAGGGGGGGGGGGGGAGGGACCCAAAGGGGGGCGGCATATTCTAATTTAGGAAGAACGTGTGTTTTATAAAGTAGTAATTTTATAGAGACAGGAGTTTTCGTTATATTACGACGTAAATAATTATTTCGATATGCGGTTTCTAGGATAGTGGCGAACGTAAGAGTTCACCCAAGTACCGGTATGATGTTACAGATGCAACCGGAATATTATCCAAAGCGTAAGAGGAGGTAGTAGTATTTTGTCTGGAAACTCTCATTAAAGCGCACTTACGAGGGTATACTTGCCTTTGCCATTTTTTTACACCAAAGAGAAGTGTTATTGAGATCAGCCTGAAGGTATTGTTTGTCGTCTTCGGCGCAAATTTCGCAATATAAAAAAACAGTCATTCGCGTATAAGTGCATGTTAGAAGAAACGCACTTAGGCAAGTCATTGATGTATATCAAAAACAAAGAAGTAAGCCTAGTACAGAACCTTGGGGGACACCTGATGTTACTTCAGTTAAAGGGGAATCGTAGACATTAAGCGTTACATATTGTGAACAATTTGAAGCCAGGCTAAAACATTATAATCTAGGTTTAGAGCAGAAAGCTTTAGCATGAGTAGTTTGTGGTTCACCTTACCAAACGCATTTGCAAAATCTAGAAAATGCAGTTGGCCTGTGAATTTTCATCGATAATTATATGCAGGGAATGTGTGAAAAGGAGTTGCGTTTCAAAAGAATAAGTTCGCCGTAAACCATGCTGGAAAGAAGTAAAAAATGAGTTTGATTCCAAGAAGATGAATATGTTAGAATACAAAATATGTTCTATTAGTTTGCAGGAAATGCTTATTAGTGAAATGGGTCTGTAGTTCAAAGGTGAAACATTTGCTACCTTATTTGTGTAAGGGAATTATCCTTCCCTATTTTCCAGTCCGAGGGCAGCGTTTCATTCTGCAATGACTGCTGAAAAAGTTTTGCTAAATAAAGGGATGAGTATATCTTAGTTTGTTTCAAGAACTTTGAATTAATACCGTCGACGCCACACGATGAAGAAATTTGTAGTGAGTCTATTATTTTCCCAATACCACCAGGATCAATTATAACCGGAAACATACAGCAAAATTTATTGCGCGGCATAGTGCATGTCGTATTCATATTAGACTATGTAAAACTGAGTAAAAATGCTTTGTTAAGCACAACGTGGCATTCTTCTCGGTGGAGAGGCTCACCAGAGTCGTCCTTAAGTGACAAGTACACTGTGAAAGTACACTGAAAGTACACTGTCATTTGAGCTGTCATAGACGTAAATCTTTTTTTACGTGCAGTTTATCATAGCGGAGGTGAAATATGGGCAATTCTGGTAATGATTTCGCAAATTCGATTAACCTCTTCCGCGTATGCCTTGTTGCTGGTGAGAAGTCTTCAAAGACCTATATATCCTGTTTATTTAGCTTGCTCTTTGCAGAAGCACACTCTCCTTTACCTTAAAATGAGAAAATCTGACTATTAAAGATCTGCATTTGTTTTCATGGTAGCGTCCATTGAGACGATGAGCGCGCTCTATTGCGTTAGGGGGTATTGCTAAGTCTGTGTACTGTGTAAGCAAACCAACAAGCTTTTCCTCAGTCTGTTCCCATAATTCAGAGCTGTCTTCAACGCCATGGAATACAAAATTGTTGCGACGAGCCCTGTCGTCCAGGTCATCGAGACGGGAACGCAGGCTATCGCTTTGCTGAACAACGCCGCTAATTGTTTTTTGATCAGTTGGTAGATAGTTTTTAAATTCATCATGATCAGCAGTCCTGGCTTCTACCTTCGACAGGCGACCATTTAAGTGATCAATTTTCGATTCAAGTGATTGCTGAGAGACCGTAATGTCATTAACAACGCCGAACAAATTAGCTTGCCCCTATGTTAGGATTTTGAGGCGCTCAAGAATTTATCAAGCCGAGCAGAGTCTCCCACAGCAGTGTTGTCTTTTTTCGGGCCAGAATTGCTTTCAATGTCACCAGAACGCAACAGCAACTCGCTAATTACATCAGTACAATCTTTACAAAATATCACACAAAACACGGGCTCGGGAGCACCAGTAAGCACCGAATACTAGTGCGTTTTGCAAACAGTGAGGTGGAGTTACAGACCTGAACAAAGCCGAAGCACGAAACATCAGCCATGTCAGAGCGAATGCCGCTCCCGGGCATACTGAAGCTTGGCCAGATGCGGTGTATTCTTACATCCAGTGCTGGTGATGCACTCGTCGATGTGGCTGATATGGTTGTGCTGACTGAAACGCCCCAAGGGACACCAGTGACGCTCGGGTGATAAGGCCAGGAAACATTTTCCGATCCAGAAAGAACAGATGGGGAGTTACTTTCCATGTCATGGCATAGATAGGGATCAAGCAGATAGGTCATCACCTGAAGAAAGCGGAAGCATAAAACATCAGCCTTGTCAGTGCGAAAGCCGCTCCCGGGCCCACTTAATAGCTGCCGATCGTGAGTGAGAAAGTAACAGATGGTTCACATCAGCGCACTATCCTTGGACCCCTACATTTTAGCTCATATATAAATTATATTGTTAATTAATGCCTGGATGCGAAGCGTGCTATGTATGCAGATGATGTCTTACTGTTCTTCTCATTAAGCACCTGTTAAGATATGATCAACGAGGCAAATAGGACACTAAGTAGACTTCAATAATGGTCCCTTGATAATCAGTTGAAATCTAATACAACTAAAACTAAGGCGATTGTATTCAAATCAAAAATGAAAACAATATTATACCATGTAATCTTAAGCTAAGTTTTGAAACAATAAATTTTAGACAGTATTAGGATACTAAGGGTACATTTCAAAATCCAGCTAAGCTGAGACCATCATGTTAACGCTGTCATCAGTAAGATTTCTCGTGTCACAGGTATCATTAACCGGCACCGTCACTTACCTCATTGCAATGTTGATCTTTTCCCATGTAATTCACTCTTCAGGTCCCATATAGCCTATGCACATATATTGGGGAACAACTAGTCCTAAGTACTCAAGTAGCACACATTACGTGGCCCACCTGGGGCCCTTATGGGCAAGTTGGGCTTGGGTAACCACAGTAACACCCATGAGGGCCCCCTTTAGAGATCAAGCGGGCAAGCCCAAATTGGGCTTGCGCCTGCTTTTTCCACCTGGGCATCATATAGGCGCGGAAAGGGCTAGCTAATTACATATTCCCATATCTGGCCCTCAAGGGTCCCGCTTGGGAAATTTTAGGGCCGATGCAAATAAAATTTGGGCTCTGTGTAGGAAAAGCCTGGTCTAATTTAATTGGGGCTGCCCACTCAAAAGCCGAATAGGTCCCGCATGGGCCGTGGCGGGGCTAAATACGGGTAAGCCCGCACATTGCTTACATGGGACCCTTGAGGGGTACTTGAGGGAAGGTCAGACGAAAATGTGGAACTCATGCAGAAAATTCCTGGGCTGCCCCAAATAGGGCTGCCCACCAAAAACCTAGATAATTTCCGCATGGCCGTTAGCGGGGCAGGCAAGTACTCCTTCACGCTTCTGTCCGCATCGGTCTCATGCGGGGCAATTTAGGGCAGATGCGATGCAAATGTGGGCCTAAAGCAAATAGATGACGGGCTAGTCCGATTGGGGCTGCCCACGCAAAAACCGAATAGGTTCCACATGGTTTGCGGCCGGGCTGAAAAGCGAGCACACCACCACGCTGCCCACGCGGGTATTTCTTGGGGTACTTGCGGGAAAATGCAACATATATTCGTAGGTTTGTGGGATTTAACGTCCCAAAGCAACTCAGGCTATGAGAGACGCCGTAGTGGAGGACTCCGAAAATTTCGACCACCTGGGGTTCTTTAACGTGCGCTGACATCGCACAACACACGGACGCCTTGCTTTTCGCCTCCACCGAAAAGCTGCCGCCGAGGCCGGGATTCGATCCCGCGTCCTTGGGAACAGTAGTCGAGCGTCGTAACCACTGCGCCACCCCGGCGGGGAACATATATTCGTAGTCCATATGGTAAAAATAAGGTCAACCAAATTGGGGCGGCCCATGAAAGGCCGCAGTGGGCGCCAAATTGGCCGTAGGCGGGCGTACCGCTCTGAAACGTCTCCATCCTACCTTTAAGGCACCATTTTATTTATGTAAATCATGTTATACTGGCCACTAATTGCCTCTTCTGGAGGTTTCACATAACTGTCCTAAGCATATCTACGCCATGAATAAAGACTCTATGTTTACTCTACAAACTACGTTAATTATGCAGTATCGACAGAAAATATGCAACAGTAACTGTTCCGCTTTACGAGTATGTACTGAACGACCTCCAAATGTTTCCTACGGCATTACTATTCTGCATGCAGCACCGAAATAAATATTCAGACCAACATATTGGGGTGAAGTGGGCCAGCCCACATTACTGTAGTGTTGGGAATAAATTCATCTTATGTTACTGAGTGTAGCATACAAGCAAAAAAAAATAGTGCTTAATGTTTCACACTTGATTATTGGAACTTGGGCAGCCCTGAAAATGCCCTATTCAACCCATGAGGGCAGCACGTAGGCCAGCCCGAAACGGACTGGCTTTCGCAAATCCCGCGCCTAATTCAGGTATTGGAGGGATTAATCGACTTAAAATTTAAAACCTTGATCAATGGGATGTCACTGCCTGCACAAACGTGGGACAAATTAAGCGTTCTGGAGTGCTGCCCACATTCGTCTACCTGGGCTGAATGCGGGCAAGCAGCCCCATTTGGGCTGCCTACACGGATACAGTTTGGGACCGATCGCGGCGAGATTGGGCAGCCCACGCGGGGCCCCTCTGGGTACGTGTTGCAAATCCCACATGGGGCCCGTATGGGCTGCCCTCACGAGCCCAACGCGGGCCCTCACGTCATAGCCCACTTTGTGCTACTTGGGTACTCTATGCGGCCTTAGTTAGGGGAAATGCTACAAGCACAAATAAAAATAAGATTGACGTTTTACAGAAGACGGTTCTACGTCGAATACTAAACGCCGATTCTGATCTGAACACATGCTCTTTATTCCGCCAATGCAATGCTGGAAATGTATCTGAAATGTATGGTAGGCTGGCTGAATGGTATAACAAGGACAGAAAGCAAACAAAATGTGAATTACTTGCGTGACACAGTGCACCTCTCGCTAAATGTACAAGTTTACCCTAGCAGAACAGCGAACTTTTGAATATTCCAGCACGCTGCAAAATATGGTACATATAGCTTAGCGAACATGTTGCCTCGTCTTTTGAATAAGGTTTACGCGACAAAAAATGATATTGTTACGATACGGCAAGCCGATGAAAACAGGAGAACAGAGGACAGAGAGATGGTCGATGACAGTGAGATGACGTTTAATGAAAATGTTGCCGGGCCTAGCGCGAGCGCTCCTGTCCGCGCCACTGCCCGCTTCTTCTTCCTTGATGTCGTCCGTAACATGACCCGGGGCCACCGAGCGGTCGTCCCGATCGTGGACGAGGAAATGCACGATGTTGATGATTCAATGGCATGATGATGGGCGTGTCTTGATGCTTGAAAAAGAAGAGGAAAAAGGAAGAATAGAATGGCTTGCCGGCACGATGATTCGGCTGTCTTCTTTTCTCGGGCAGTCCTAAATACAAACTACGACCTTTGTTGCTACTGGAGAGGCGCGCTTTACGACTATGTTGGGGGTTGGCAAGAACAGTTTCAAATGCAGTCCTCTATTTAGAGGCCCGTGTACTTGAGTTGAACTCTCGATTTGAGCTGCTAACTGTGCGAACCTTTTTAAGAGCACTGGAATCTCTGTCTGGAGTGGCTTCTCCCATTTTTATTACACAGCAATCTCAGTTTCTAGATTATCATTGGCCGCAATATAAGCAACCACAATTTGTATTTACTCAGTCCTTGCTGTCCAAAATTGCAGTTTCGTTTAGGTCAGTAAGACGTGTTGGCAATGTTCAAGCTACTTCCACACTGTGCTTTGACCAGTCGTTGCCATCTAATGCAAAACACTTGACTACCACGGTAATAAAGGGACACCTTGACGATTATCTATTACAATATCCACGACACGTACCTATTTTCACAGATGCCTCACAACGAAATGAAAAGGCAGCAATAGAGATTTACTCCAAAGCACTTGATTGGAGTTTTTCTGTACGGATCCCTGATTACACACCAATATTTACTGCTCAATTGCTTGCAATTGGTTTGGCCCTTCAAAATGTTCCCGGCAATGTTACTCATGTAATCATACTCTCTGACTGCGTGTCAGTCTTATCAGCATTGCAAAGTCCGAAAATGCGTCTTCTGAAACAAACCCTGATGTTTTTCCTTCCGATACACTTACAGGAACTACGTTTTCAGTGGGTTCCGGGACACTGCGGCATCGCTTCTAATACAATGGCAGATTATTTAGCAAATTCAGCTCTCAGTGGGCCTGTTGCCGATGTTGTACCCAATATTACCTTGCTAAATATATCCCGTTTTGAATGATTACAAACGTTAAACTCCTTGAGCCATGAGCCACTCCTTGCGATTACGGATTTTAACCATTTAAATTTCCATTGGAATGTCCGATGTTGTACCTCGAGGCAATGTGAGGTTTCCATGACGCTCATGCGCTGTAGAATTCCTTCCCTCAATCTTTATTTATGTCGCTTTGGATTCACACCGTCCAATCTTTGTGCGTCATGTAATGACGTGGAAACAATTGAACATTAAATCCTCTCCTGCCACAGGTATGCCACTCAGAGAAGACATTATCTAGAAATACCTCTTGCTCGCCTAGGACTGCCATTTACAGTTCCTGTCCTCCTCTCCTTTGGTGCAACCGTCAAAGGGTATGCCCTAAAACCGGTGTGTGAATTACTTCATAATTATAATATTGCTACTGGAAGATTTGTGTGTTAGCGCTGATCTGTCTGAATTGTATTTTTTATTATTATTATTATTTTTAGTCATTTACAATTTTATTCCTTTTTTTCATTGCTTTCTATTACATAGCCTCACAATTTCAATGTGTTTCAGCAACACTAGCTCCTAATTATTAGGTTATCTATATCATATAGTCAAATCGACATTATCAAAAATATTATGTCACCTACAATGAATTCTGGCTAATCCCCCACTGTGGGTATGTGCCATTACAACGAGGGAGAAGAAGAAGAAGATGATTCGCGATGAACCTTGGCAGGACACTCTCGGGCCACACGTTGCCACCACTCGATGGCGGAGGCCAAGGCACGCACCGCATGGCATAGGCAGGGAAGAATGTCTCTAAGTGTAGCGGTGTCTTGGGTCGTAGGGTCCTTGGTCGGCACATCAGGTCAGTGGGGTCACATTAGGTCATTCGGGTCTCTCCTTGTGTCTTGTGGTCATGTGTGGCGTCTCGGGTCAGTCTCTCCTTCGTCGTGTGTTGTGGTCGGGGCGGGGGGGACTGGGCGGAGAAACGGCAAGGTCTTGCTGGGTCCGGCAGGCTGGGGAACAGCCATGCAGTGCCACCTAACCTTTCGCCGACGGCGCAAGAAGTCGCAGGGCGCTGATGCTCCGGACCAGGATGGAGGGGGGGGGGTGATGATGAAGTACCCAGCACCTCCACCAAATGTTACGATACGGCAAGCCGTTGAAAACAGGAGAACAGAGGACAGAGAGATGGTCGATGACAGTGAGATGACGTTTAATGAAAATGTTGCCGGGCCTAGCGCGAGCGCTCCTGTCCGCGCCACAGCCCGCTTCTTCTTCCTTGATGTCGTCCGTAACAATATATCACGAGAATTCTGCAAATGTGTATATAATTGTGCTACTTTTTAGATTTCACCATGCTTTCTTTGACTCTCTCGTTCCATAAAGTGCTGACCTGTTTAGAATAATCAGACCAATGTTTTTCAATAAAATATATTTTTGTTATCATTTTTGAGTGCGCTTCACTTCCTTTTTTTGCTCTGATGACACGCCCGCCTTTTTCGATAACCATTGTTTGCATTTCGTGATGTTACTGTTGTAAATAATTTGAATATTTCCTGCTGCACTGCAATGAAGGTGGCCAAGGGCAGTTTAAGTTAAAATTTCCGGATTATTTCTTCGACGCTCACCGTGTGTACATAGGAAATAAATTTAAAATTTGAAATGAAATTCGGTTATCAGGACCGAATGCGGCTGCCCTATCTCGGTTGTCCACACGGGTACGACTCGAGGCTGATCGTGGCAAAATTGGAATCCCACGCGGGTACCCTCTACGCTCGGGGTGGAAATCCCTCAAGGGGATACATTTGCCCAGCGCGGGCTCCCACTTCATAGCCAACTTATTTCTCATAGGTAATAAAGAACTGGCTAACAAGACAAAGTCAGACTTTGGAATGTAGTCTGCCTATGTGGTATGCTCAGCTTTGCCTCTCTTCTCGTGATCTGTTACTCGCACTGTCGTATTTGGGTGTATTTTTACACTTCTTGTTGAAAGCTTTATATATAGGTTGTACACATTGAAGAGCGTATTACAGTATCGATTATCACACTTAAGAGACTCATTTGCAAACAATTCTTTCCAAATAAGGCAACGACCATTCCAGCTGAAAGCTTCAGCGATTGCGTCGGTGTTGGGAACGAGGCCTCGTTAGATACATCACGCACCTCACGCAGGTGAGGCCGATGCTATAGCTTGAAAGCCGCTATACGGCACAACAAAGACGACACAAGAAAGAAAAGGACACCAAATGTGCAGTGATGTACCTTTCTTTATCGTCTTGGTTGCGTCGTAGGGGTTTTTAGGTCATGAACCAACTCGCCCCGCGAACCGTTATTCTGATGCTTATAGCTCGGCATTCAGATAATAGAAATAAATTTATTTAATATGCGAGCTTCTTTTATGGACACCGCACTTTTCTCCGCGGCATCAAGTATCCATACACAAGCAGTGAATGCCGTTCGGTCAAAATTTTGTTCATTCCGCATTGCCATCTGGCCCAAAGCATACGACTGCATCGTCATGAGCCTACCGATTCTGTACTTTCACTTTCGGTTCCCTCCTTGTGGTCTCCATACAGGTTAATTTCGGATTCATACGTGTGAATTCAATTACAGGTATAGACATTATGGCATTTGTCAGCCCAGAATGTTTGCATTTCCTGCAAAAAAGTGCGAGCTGCAGAATTGCTCACGGGTCTATTTCCACACAGTGAAATCACCACTGACCACCGATCCCATGACTTGCAGGGCCATTCATAATGTGTTATGATAGGTGTCAGTCAACTTCATATGCCAAATAGCAGTTTTCCTTCTCTAGTGTACAATTCGATGTAATGCAGGTAGCATAGGATACTGCGGTGTTAATTTGAGAAATTAGTATTTGAAAATTCTGAGAGCACTATTCAATGTACATTGCAGAAATGCGAAAGCGCAAGCGGTGCTGGTGACACGGTGTATCAAGTTCGCTCACAATATTATTATCAAATAAATGCACTATCGTTATTCATGACAATGTCATCGTTTTCATTAACCCTAATTGAAGTGTCATTGTCATGCCTACGGTAGACAATGAAAATTATGATGTGCATTTCACTTTCCCAGGTGTGACGTAGTTGGTTTATGCGCTCAACTGGGTATGCAAGGGATGGTTGTTCGATTCTCCGTGCAGACGGGACTTTTATTTTTCTGATGACGTAATCATGACGTTGTTTGATTGACATCTTTATTGCTACCGGACAGACGAACACCGATCGTATGAGCCATTAAAGGCATCCGCCTTAAAATCTCGTTAACTAATTAGTGAGAAGCAGGGGTAAAGAGGAAGTCGATATCTCGCTGTCCATCTCTACCGACACGTCATGCTACTGAATGCGTTCAAGGCTATGCTAACAGCCACAAAAATATCAACAATATCAGATAATTGAACGGCCATGGATGTAGAGGAGGTGACAGGCATATGTAAAATTCGGAAGCCATAGATTCGGATCACACTAGTATGTGTTGTTTCTTCTGTCTTGCAATTATACCAGAGGCCATAGTACAGCATATACGCAAAAGACTTTTATAACTATACCGTTTTTACTGACTATTAGCTATGGCCCTGTCAAACAAGCCAGTCGTTTTTTTTTGCACCTTTCTTGTTAAGCTTACGTCGACATACAACAATATATCCAGTTATCTGTCATGAAAGCACTCACGAAAAGCATATTTGTACAAACAACCTCCAGAACTAGGTAATTTTATAACAGTTCATAATAAAAAAAAATATAAATTGCAGTCGTCGAAAGATACGCTTACTGCAAGCGCAGATTCAATTGCAGCATCAGTAACTAAAAGATATGTCTTTTTTTATTTTTAGATATGGCTGCGACGGCACCTTTTTTAACATTGGCTAGAGTTTTTGGCTGGATGATATTCTTTATTTCTCTGGGTATGTGCTTTTTTTGCAAATGCTTAAAAAGATTAATTGTTACATAGTGTTGATGGTAGCACAGTAGTGACGCTGGCATGGCTAGAACTTTAAAAAAAATTTATGGGCTGACATTTCCGCCACAAATACCTCCACTCCCCACCAAAGATATGCAGAAGCGCCCATATGACACCGACGAACAGACTGCCTGTCGCTCTCAGCTGTGTCCAATAATAACTGACAAATAAATAAAGTTTGAAATATTGTGCAAAAGTAACTACAACAATCTCTAATAATGTGAAAGCAGTTGCGCTGTGCTTACTGATTCTAGACAAACATCTAATCTCGCATCAGAAAATGATAAAGTTGCTTGGCCACGGCTATAAGCACGAACAGACGAACCGTGTAATGCCTTTTGCTATAACGCGGTTTTCAAATGTAAAGAAAGGTGATCATAATTAAGAGCCAAAAACGGAAAATAAACACAACTTTCATAAAACTTCCATTACCCCGCGTAACACTGCTTCAGATCGGTGACGTGGACAACGTTTGCGTATCATATATAAGGGACTGTAGTTCTACCAGGCATAACCTCATGCACCGTTCACCTAATCCATTAATGATCTTCTAGGAGTCGAAATTTCAGGGCCGAAGTTTTCTCTCATTCCGCCTCAGCAATCGGGAGCTCGAATCGACACAAGGTCTCCTGGCCAGCTTTCAGCGTTTTCGTCGCGTTGTGTCTTTGTACATTGCGGCGCATGGAGCTGTACCCAGAATCGAAAAAGTTCCAGCTTTTTCTGTGCGCTGTAGGAGCTTTGACGTTATAGTTTTCTTACATAACAATTTTCTAAAGTATGATGTTATGCATCAATAATTTCCCCGTCTTGAACAAGCCTAGATGTGGCCTTGTGGCTGGTCTCTTGCAGGCGTATTCATGTTGTTGGTGACGACGACGTAAGGATGGACGGCACGCCAGGTCATTTGAAAAAGTTTCGAGATGAATGGCAATAAAATCGGTTTCGGCTTTATTCGCAGGCATTGTGACGACGTTAGAAAGCAGTCAGTAAAGATTTTTGCTTCATTTTCTTACCACCCCCACGTTTGACTACACTAGGTTTACTGTTAGCCTGCTGCCCTGTATGAGATGAAACACTTGGACAGGGGAGACCACGTTCAAAGTGAACGCGTTACTGAAAAATATGGCGCCCATGCCAAAGTGCGACAAACAACAAAGAGAAGATCACCATAAAGTCTATGGTGTGTGCAGCATTTCACTTTGTTATTTGACGCGCTGTGTGTGCGGATTCCGGATGTAACAGCAACGCTAGGTACTGGTTTATAAGCAAGTTGATCTTCTCTCCGACTCTCTCTCCAGCGCTCAATGGCGCGTTGTTTCAGTGTGAACCGTGCCTCGTGCACGGCCTGGTAAGCCGGCTTCTGCATGCGCTAAAGGATACTTTCTGGCAGTACATTATGGTGTCTGCTTGCTTTAACCTGGTTATTTATAACATTGTTTATTGTATAAAGACCTCAAGGAATATGTAAAAAGACAAAAAGGGGTTGTAATGAAGTGAAGTAGATTAGCCGATGATGAGGCCCCAGAATACAAGCAATATAAGATCATGGCTTGTTTAGCGATGCACCCACTGCTGTCAGGTGGCGAATTCTCGCCGCCTTCAGTGCCGGGAAAAACAAGAAGTAGTGAATATTTTGCGGTACCAAATGCACCACATTCAGCATCCAGCAACTGATTTTAAAAATGTAGGTGTCTCCGCCGCTGTGTCTGCAGCTTTTGCTTTCGCGTAGCGGGTGAGCTATACGCAGTAGCAAGGGTACTTCATTTGGCTCCAGAAGACAGATGCGAGCGAACGCGAAATCCTCTTTGTAGATCTAGTTAACAGACCTTAATAAGGGTTATTTAATGTTCAGAAGCCCTCTGGGTGCGTCGATGGTCTCTTGCGTAGTGTGAAAATTAAGACAGGTGTTAACGTAGCATGCAACGTCGCCGGATAGTCGTGATCAGTATCACTTGGCTTGAGTGCAGTGTAAAACCTGGCTTAAGCCAAGAAACTCGGCTCTCATGGAATGTCTCTAGAATCCCTTCAATAAAGCTTGCACTGTAATATAAAGGTTAGTGTAATGTAATATAGAATTGTTTTTTTTTTTTTTGCAGAAAGGCATCGTTCTTCGTGCTAGTTTAAAGAAATCTGCATCTCTCCGGGGCTGTGTTTTGATAAGAAATGCGCTTAAGAAATGCGTGCAATTTTTAAAGCCGGTACTGAAACCTGGCACCTTCATACCGGGAACCGGCGATATTAGCTATCCTTGTGTTGTCTTGATAAACACAATTCTTGCCTTATTATGATTTGACCCAGAAACAAAAGATCCCTGCAGGCGAAACAGCCCCGTTTTCTTTTAAAGGTTAGCCCTGACAATTTAATTCGTTGCAGCGCGTTTTTATTTCTTTTCAAGCTGTTTATTTTGAGGGCAACTAAATTTTTGTATTTAAGTACACCAAATAATATACCTCTTCATGCACTGTATTGTTTACTGAATGGAGCATGGGGAAGAAAATGAGACCAAATGACATCTTGAATCGAGGAGGCCGGGCTTGGCACTGAATTTCGTCTCATGTTTTTTTCATTAAATTAAATCGAGCAGTCATTATTGATCACATTGTTTGAAAAGCTTCCTGTTGCAAATAATATCCGATGTTTCATTAATATGAGGAAGCGTAGACATCCTTCTATGCTCTGCTGCTGGACTGGTTGTAATCTATAGAGAAGCAAACTGTGCAGTAGTTCCTCAATATAACACTCGATGAGGTCCAATATCCCTTCGATGGCTCGATCACGGTCGACGTAGCTAACTCACTGATTGTAAACGCATCGCTTGGCACTGTCGTTTAGGTTTAGAGTAGATATTTGGCAGAGAGGTCGAGCTTTGTTTCTCACTTATTTTACTTCGCAGTCAATGTGGCGCACAATCGATGATAAAAGAGCACTGACTAGCTTTCCAGCAGAACACGTGTCTGATTTGCCTCGTCCTGAGCAGAGTTTGGTCTCCCCAAATGGGCGCCCATTGTCTTGCTCAGACGAGACTTTACATCGTTCGCAGTTGAGGGCGAAGACGTTTGTAATACCTGCGAGTTTCCTTAGCAAAGCAGTACTCATCCCTGTCTCTACGTGCTGGTAGCCTCCGCCTGAGTTGTCACTAGCACCTGAGTTTAATATTCCCACAAACGTGAGGCTGCTCTTCGAATGATGATTCCTTGGTACAAAAGTAACTGCATTTTTCATAAACAGTGCGTTTAGCCGCTTTGATATCTACTGCATTAATATAAGTGATCATCTTTGATGGGGGTTGGGCGTTCAGCACTTCATCAAAAATATTCAGAGCAACGTGATCATTCAGTGTTATTGCAGAAATTACCGCGTTGTTCATCGAAACCGCGATCAGGCTGCACTGATACAGAGACTTGGAATGGGAGCAGTTAGGGATGAGGGTACATGGAGAATGGTATCTGCGATTTGCTGATGACATAGCCCTACTAAGCAACTCGGGGGACGAACTGCAAATAATGATTGATGACCTAGACTGGAAAAGTAGAGAGGTAAGCTTGAAAATCAATAGTCAGAAGACTAAGGTGATGTTCAACAGCTTCGGGATAGAACAGCAGTTTACATTAGATAGCGAAGTACTGAAAGTAGTAGGCGGATATGTCTACCTAGGACAGGTAGTAACCGCGGATCCGGACCCTGAAAAGGAAATAACAAGAAGAATAAGATTGGGATGGATCGCATTTGGCAAGCGCTCGCTGATTATGATTAGCAGCTTACCGGTATCGCTCAAAAGGAAATTATACAACAGTTGCATCTTACCTGTACTCACCTATGGGGCTGAAACGTGGAGGCTAACCAAGGGGGTTTCACTTACTTTGAGGACAACCCAGAGGGCTATGGAACGAAAAATGGTAGGGGTAACATTAAGAGATAGGAAGCGTGCAGAATGGGTCACAGGAATAACTCAAGTTACCGACATTTTAGCGGAAATCGAGAAGAAGAAATGGGCATGGGCAGGACATGTAGTGCGAAGAGAGGATAACCGATGGTCGCTGTATCGGTAGCTAAGTCATCGTCCCGGAAGCCACGGGACATGCGCACACAGTCGGCTTCTGGGGGAGAGGAGGTCGCCCTTCTTTCCAGTGGTGGCTATAAAACCAGCGCGCAATAAAGCACGAAGGCTCCTTTTCCCTGCAACCGTGTTGTCATGTTCTATCTACTGTGACAGCCGATACATGGTGTCAGAAGTGGGATGCCACCGACCAACAAGATGGAATTCCTAAAGCCACCGGAGCCGCTGCGTTTGACAGGGGACATCAGCAAGCACTGGGAGCTCTTTAAACAGAAGTTTGAGCTCTTCTTGACTGCATCGGAGCCAACCGAAAAACCTCGACCAGAGTCTGCGAAGGCCGCGCTGCTCTTGAGCATCGCAGGTGAGGAAGGCATCGCAATCTACAACACGTTTACCTTTGCAGATGGCGAGAACAAGCTCGACTATGCGACGGTGGTGAAAAAGTTTGAAGAATACTGTGCTGCCCAACGGAACGAAGTCCACGAGCGGTATATCTTCAGGAAACGGATGCAAGATTCCGGTGAGCCCTTTGAACATTTTTTGCGTGATTTGAAGACGCAAGCCCATTCATGCAATTTCGGCTCATTGACGGAGTCAATGATTAGATACCAAATAGTTTTTGGCACCAGTGATAGCAAAGTACAAGAGAAGTTGCTCGCAGACAGCCAGCTCACCCTCAAAAAAGCAGAAGGAATCTGCAAGGCCGCTGAGAGCGCAGCTGAACACCAAAAGTTATGGAATGAGCGCCAGCAGCAAACGGTGGACTTGGTGCGAAAGGAAAGCCCGTTTTTGGGTAAAGCGCAATCAAAGCAATTCAAGTGCAGAAAATGCGGCCGAACTCATGCGCCGCGAAGCTGCCCAGCGTTCGGACGTACATGCAGAAAGTGTCAAGCAAGGAACCATTTCGCGGTCTGCTGCAAGGTAAATAATCAGATGGACGCACTGCAAGAATCCGAAGAAGACTTTAACGTACTCGACGTGTCGGTTAGCAGCGTCAGCAGTCGACGTGAATGGACCGTTGAAGTATGCATGAACAGTTTGCTGGTGAAGTTGAAAGTGGACACGGGATCCCAAGCTAACCTGTTGCCCTTCGGTCTTTACAGGAAGATGAATCCCAAGCCATCATTAATGCCGAGTAGTGTGATCCTGAGATCGTATGGCGGCGGCATTATCAAACATATGGGTGTCCTCAGAACTCAAGTGGAGCTGAATAACCGAAAGAGCGTTTGCAACTTTTTTCGTAGTGCGCAAAGGAAATCAAGCAATCCTTGGTCTTGAAGCAAGCGAAGAACTGGGTCTTCTGCCGCGGGAAGTTCACAACGTAACAGTGAACAGTTCTGATAAAGTCATTCACGATTACCAACACCTGTTCAGCGGGACAGGCTGTGTTCGACGCCAATACCGCATGGCCCTGAGCGAAGGCGCCACACCTGTTGTCCAAACAGCGAGACGGGTACCTCTGGCTCTGCGAGAACCGCTTCGGCTAGAACTTGAACGCATGGAAAAGGCTGGGATCATCACAAAAGTCACAGAAGCCACAGACTGGGTGAGTCCTCTCGTTATCGTTCGCAAAAAAGACGGCAATATCCGAGTGTGCATGGACCCTAGAAAGATAAACGAATGCATTAAGCGAGAAAACTACGAAATGCCAAGGCGAGAAGATATCCGAGCTAGCGGGCGCAACAGTGTTCTCCAGACTTGACGCAAACTCGGGGTTCCATCAGATCCCATTGCACGAAGAAACCTCCAGGATTTGTACTTTTGCAACACCGTTCGGTCGATATCGTTTTTTACGGATGCCTTTCGGTATTTCGTCGGCATCTGAAGTGTTTCAGAAAACATTAAACGAAATTTTTGAATCTCTCCCCGGCTTGAAAGTGTACGTCGACGACATACTAGTCTGGGGCACTTCCCGGCAGGAGCACGACGTACGCCTTCGGTCAGCTCTGCAAGCAGCTGAGCAGGCCGGTCTCACATTTAATCGTGAGAAGTGCACAGTTGGCGTTCAAGAAATTGAGTTCTTGGGCGACGTTATCAGTGCAGAAGGTATAAAACCGAGCCCTTCACTAGTGAAAAGTATGTTGGAAATGCCCGCCCCCTCTGACAAATCGGGAGTTCTGCGAATGCTGGGAGTCGCAAACTACTTTGCAAAATTTTTACCCACGCTGGCGGAAAGAACGACTCTTCTCAGGAGCCTAATCAGACAAGATGCAGTTTTTGAATGGACAGATAACCATGCGAGTGAATGGAAACTGCTATGCCATAGTATGAGCCAACAACCGCTCCTGTCAATGTTTGACCCCAAAAAACCAACAAAAGTGTCCTGTGATGCATCACAGAATGGGATTGCTGCAGCTTTAATGCAGTGTCATAGCGATTCCTGGAAACCCGTGGCTTATGCTTCCAAAGTGCTCACTGACTCGCAGCAGCGGTACTCTCAAATAGAGACGGAAGCACTGGCTATCGTATACGGGTGCGAAAAGTTTCACCACTTCGTCTACGGCCGGCAGGTTATTGTGGAAACAGACCACCGCCCATTAGTTGCCATCCACAAAAAAGCAGTTGGCGATATGCCGCCAAGGCTGCAGCGGTTTTTTCTTAGGCTGATGCGTTATGACATCACAATATTCTTCGTTCCAGGAAAAAAACTTCTGCTCGCCGACATGCTATCAAGGGCCCCCGCCGAGGACGATAAGAGCATCCAGAGCGATGACGTGGAAGTTCATGCCGTAAGTGTGGTTTTCTCACTTGTCAGCGACGACACGTGGAAGCGACTGGCCGTAGAGACGAGGAACGATCCTTATCTGAGCTCCGTTCTTAAATGCCTAAGTAATGGTATTCCTATAGAAGGGCCGCAGAAGTCAAGCGAGGGCGAACTGTCCGAAGTTAGAGGCGTCCTGCTAAAAGGCTGCAAGGTTATAATACCAACTACCTTACAACGGGAAATGTTAGAAAAAAATGCATCATGGTCATATGGGCATTAATAAGAACAAACTCAGGGCACGGCGTCTAGTTTTCTGGCCTGGAATGAACTCTGACATTGAGGCGTTTGTCAAGAAGTGTAGCGTATGTATGCAGTACGCCTACAGCCAACCAAGAGAGCCATTGAAAATGCGTCCTGTGCCTGAAAAGCCCTGGTACCGAGTGGGCATCGACATCTTCCAGTATGGTAGGAAATCCTACTTGTGTTTATACGATGCGTTGTCAAACTTCCCCGAAGTAGAACTGCTTAACGACTTGTCAGCGAGGAGCGTCATAGAGTCAACTAGCCCCATTTTTGCACGATACGGCATACCAATGGAGGTATGCACAGACAATGGCCCGCAGTTCGCATGTAACGACTTCGCTGCCTTTGCAAAGCGATATGATTTCAAACACACCACCTCGAGTCCACGATTCCCTCAATCAAATGGTCTCGCGGAGAAGGGTGTGCAAATTGTAAAGCGCATCCTAAAGAAAACCACCGAACTTAAACAAGATTTTTGGTTGGGACTTCTTGCTTACAGGACCACACCTCTAGAGTGCGGTCGAACACCTGCAGAGATCCTCCAAGGCCGCGAGCTTCGCACCACATTGCCGGACTTGCGCTGTAGTGCCAACTACCAGGTGTACAAGCATCGCCAGACCGAAAGCCTCAAGCGGCCGTTGGCTCCACTGCAGAAAGGTGACGTCGTTCGGGTGAGGCAGAACACGTGGTCACCGAAAGCTCGGATCTTGCGTCAGTCCAGGTTTCCCAGGTCGTACGACGTACTCACCGAAGGTGGAAGAGTTCTGCGACGCAACCGGCGGCACCTGCTACCGACCAGTGAACCCTTTGAGAGGGAGCTGCCGGACTTCGGCGACGACGAATACAGCTCGGACAATTCGGCAACCTCGGCCCGCACTGGTCCACCGCAGTCGCGTACTATCATGCCACAGCTCGGCACAGCGCCTCCAACGCAGGATCCCCCGCGCACTGCCTCGCCAGCACCAGCACAAAGGAGATCAACAAGACAAATAGCACCACCTCGGCGGCTCACGTACAACAAGGACTTTGTACAGGTGCCTTAAATTTCCAATGCAAGTAAAGTCAACAAGGCGTCTGTGCGAGGGCCATACACCATTCAGATTTGTTTGTAACAGTTTTCTTCTCTTTTCTCTTTTCCTCTTCTTTCTTTTTTTTTCCAAACGAAGGAGGATGTATCGGTAGCTAAGTCATCGTGCCGGAAGCCACGGGACATGCGCACACAGTCGGCTTCTGGGGGAGAGGAGGTCGCCCTTCTTTCCAGTGGTGGCTATAAAACCAGCGCGCAATAAAGCACGAAGGCTCCTTTTCCCTGCAACCGTGTTGTCACGTTCTATCGACTGTGACAGCCGATACAGTCGCTTAGGGTAACAAACTGGATTCCAAGGGAAGGAAAGCGTAGCAGGGGTTGGCAGAAAGTTAGGTGGGCGGATGAGGTCAAGAAGTTCGCAGGGGTCAAGTGGATGCAGCTAGCACAGAACCGGGTAATTGGAGAAATATGGGCGAGGCCTTCGCCCTGCAGTGGGTATAGTCAGGCTGATCATGATAATTGAATGCCTAATGTTCCTTCAAGCAGTTCATACCTAAAAACATCGCAGTGACCCCTCTGCGTGATCACAAAGCTAATGGAATATGGGCAGCTATTGAGATGTATCCTTGTTTAGCATGCGCGAAGCATTAAAAGTGTGGCTAGCCTTGCTGGTGCGGACTTACGTGTCTGCTCAATTCGACGTTGCTTCCTTAAGCAGCTCGGCGAGCTTTCTACGTAATACCAAGTAGACGTCAACCACGTCCGCTAAATGTCTTGGCCTCGCAGGCTGCTATTCGATCGAAGCGAAAAGAAAGGCGCCCGTGTGCTGTGCGATGTCATCAGTGCACGTTAAAGAACCGCAGGTGGTCTCAAAATTTCGGAGTCCTCCACTACGGCATCTCACATAGCCTGAATTGCTTTAACATGTTAAACCCTGCAAACCAAGCCTAATTTTGCTATGATGCCTTAGATACCACTTCAAGATTGATTGTTCGTGTTCTGGCGTTGCGCGCCGTGCTCGAAAGTTCTATCTCGGTTTTTCTTATGTACTGCGGCTCGACTTGGTGCACTATATTCTCACTTTGCTGAACTGATGCTGCCAATTCGAAGTGCGCACATCGTAGTCGAGATTGTCTCTGCGAGCAGCATCGTAATATTTCTAGCACCGTCTTCTGGCGGCAAAGTCGGTGGACTACGCAAATTTTTAAGGCAACCTCACCTCTAAGGTTGCCACTCAAGAAAACGGCTAGACATTGCTCGCGAAGCCATTGCATTGCTAAGGTCTAGCGAATCAAAACGTCTTGTCGACTACTGTGCGAAGTGGTAATGACGGCTTGATGACCTGGACTCTACCCTGCATCGACACACATCCAGTCCCCGTTCATAGGCAGAGGTTCGGTCATAGGCAAGTCCATGCATGTCTAAGCTTGGGGGGGTTTGTGGCGAGATTTTCCCTTGTCACCCTCCCATGGTGGCAGCATCGATCATTGCGTGGACGTGGAAAGAGAGTGGAAATTACATACCTAGTATCGACATGTAGAAAATAGGGCTTGCTTTAGTCTCGTCGTTTTGCATGAGCGCATATTATGCTGTAGAAGGTTTGATATTAGTTGCCGTGCGACCGTCAGCGTCGGGGATGTAACCAAATATTGCGAAGCGTCTTGCAATATGTCCAGGATGTTATTCCTAAGTTTGCTACAAACCTGCTTCATTCGGCGCAGCTCACCCGGAATAATCTCGCTATAAAACACGATAAGTTATCTCTGCTTTTATGTAGATCACTGCGCGGCTTACCTTAAACACTACGAGCGCATAATTATTCTAGATGTTTCGAAGGTTCATTCGCATCTGGACAATAGTCTGGTCTTTGACGAACCCTGCAAAAGCTTTGAGAGGTGTACAGCGCAGCATAAAAAGTGATTCTTTCGCACTGCACTATAAAGCATTTTCATCAAGAGTTCAACAGTAAGGAGAGGACGTAGAAAGTGGCAGACTTAGAAATAGTGCAGGAAATACGGGATACCTAAGTGCAATGAACATAATACTCGAGAAACTGACTATAATCGAGCAAGCACCCTTGTAGATGGCAAAGTAAAGGAAGCAAAACGCGAAATATCAGAGCGTGGATAGGCAATCACTGAGACGAAATTCGACAACAAAAACTTCAAAGCGTCAAAGAAATACATGTTGCCGCTCAATCTTCAAAACTGCATTCGTTGGTTTTTAGCGGCCTCCAGCATGCTGCCTTATCACTGCGATTCTGGCACGCATATCAATTCTGTAGATTTTGTTTGTTAATGCTCAATGTCGCGGGACACACCTTAATCCGTTTCTTTGTCGCGCAAAGATGCGCCGAGATCTGTCTCGAAGATAACAGCCAATCGCATATGTTTCTACAATGTTCCAGGTTGTACGAGTGAGTTTGCAATGTTATCTAGATGGTCTGAGTCGCCTTTAAATTGAGCGTTGACATGTGCGACAGGCATTCTTTGTTAGACTAGACTTATCGACGAGCATTTTGTTGCTATCACCACCGCCGAGCTGCTTAGTTCCTTAGCGGGCGCAAGTCAGCCCAATAAAGAGGTAATTTCTGTAATATCACGCCTGTGTCCCCTTGGTGTTTACGGCCTTGTCACCACTACGTGGCATCTGGTGGAGGTGCTGAAACCCGACACCATGACGCACTCCGCAGATGACACCCGTTGAGCTGAAAGCGCCCTTGATTTTCCTCTAACACCGTGAGCCCCTCACCTTCCATCCCGCTTCCAAGGACGTCCAGACAAAGATTCCGAAGACTGGCTCAACCTGTTTGAACTCGTGGCAACGTTGAAAGGCCGGAACGACGAAGCAAAGCTAAGGCAAGTATATTTTACTTTGAAAGATTGCGAGCTTTTCAAGACTGAGTTTCTGAGGGCTTTTGCAAGTGTCCTCCGCTTGGAATGAGCCCAGGCTCTACATTATTCAAGACTTCAACTCCTAAATGAGCTTGTACTGATATACGTTGAGCAAATGAAGCGCCTGCTTTGCCGCGCCGACTCTAACGTGACCGAAGATGAGGGAAGAAACTTTTAATGCTAGGCATTAAAGAGTCTTTTTTGGGGGGTTTGTCAGAAATACGCCAAAATCCGGGGCGGAATTTTCATCTGAAGCGTCGCCCATCGAACGAACGTTGGACACCAGAATGCACCACTACGATCAAGCGCTTCATCCGGTGTACACAAGCCCCTACAGAGTGCATCTTGGAGCGGAGAGAGTCTGCGGGACCTCATCCCGGAGATCGGGCGAGAGAAGCTCCGCCGATTGCTGCCATCGTCCCATCAACCACAGTTGGCGATGCGCCGCGGACGTCGTCCGTGAAGATGTCCAGCAGGCGCTGGGTGTTTCTCAAGCGATGGCTGAGACGGTTCCAGCATAAGAGGCAACAGCGATGAACTACGCTGCTGCATTACGTCTCCTTGCGCCCCGACGTGATGACTTTCCAAGCTCTCGCCTCTATCGTCCTTTCGCTGAAAGCCGCCCCTTGGCCCCTGCCTGCCAAGCCGACCAACGACCTCCTAGCCCCAGGAAGTGCACCGCCTGGAGGACTGCGAACAACCGGCCATTATGCTTCCACTGCGGTGAGGCCAGCCACAATCTGCGCCATTGCCCGTACAGACGAATCGGTCTACGTGAATTTGGAGTCGACGCTCCACGACCGCGTCCAGGTGTACGACCGCAAGAATCGACAACTATCTGCGTAGCGGTAACATTGCACCACCAAGCCGTCGGTTGAGTTCCCCATCGCCGTAGAAGACCCGCTTTGCGTCGCCAGGCCGTAACTACAATGCCAGTGCGCGCGGAAGGTCCCCAAGTCCCCGTAGGGGAAACCAAACGCAGAAAACCTTGGAGGTGAGGTTTCTAAAAGGCAAAAACACGAAGATCCTCCGCCGCCGCCGACGACGAGTGACGACGGAAAGCCATTAAATCGCCGATCCACAAGACAACGTCTACGAGATCAAGACCAGAGTTCAAGTTGACATCGCCACCCAGCAGAGTGACGACGATGTGCCCCGGCCGCGACCTCAGAATGAGACGAAGCAGAGATCGAACGCTGAAGCCAACATGCAATACGAGGACGTGACCGAGCAACCTTGAGGTTGCTATCAACGGTCGCACAGTCACTGCCCTAGTAGACACCATAGCCAACTATTCAGTCATCTCTGGACTGTTTGTGTCCCAGCTCAGGAAACTAACGACCGTTTGGGATGGCCCGCTAATGCGCACCGCTGGTGGTAAACATACAACACTGTCCGGGTGAAGCACTGCAAGAGTGGCAGTGAATAGATGTATTTACCCTACGAGCTTCGTGGTCTTGCAGCAGTGCTCCCGTAACTTAATTTTGGTTGTGAACTTTCTGAATGAGCATTGGGCGATCATCGACCTCCGCTCAAAGCTCATCAAGCTCGCCACGGACAAAGCAATACCTTCCGCGACGGCTTCAACGCAAACTTTCGCTCTAAACGTCCTCAAAGTAGTATTGAGTATACCGCCCGATTAAGCGTCGTCGTCTCCGTGGTTACCAGCGACATCGAAACTTATGAAGGTGTCATCGAAGGAAATACCCAGTTGCTTTTGGAGCATGGACTATGAGTCGCAAGACGCGTCACCCATTTCCATCATGGACAAGCTCAGGTGCTTGTCACGAACTTCACCGAAGAACACAGGCATTTGAGCCAACTTGAAGACGATGCACCCAACCAAGCCAAGCAGCCCGATCTCGACATCAACCCAGCGCTTCCCCGAGACAGACAAGACCGGATTCGCACTCTTCTTGAAATCTACAGCGAGTGCTTTTTCGCTGTGCCGAAGGTGTGGCGAACTCGTTGGCAAAACATCGCAGATCACAGACGAACGCGCTCGACCGCTACGTCAAAGCCCCTACCGTGTATGGCCCCTAGAACACCAGTCCATAAGCGTCAAGTTGAGGAAATGCTTCGTGATGACGTGATCGAGCCATCGAACAGCCTCTGGGCGTCACCAGTCGTTTCGGTGAAGCAGAAAGACGGCGCGCTTCGCTTCTTCATTGATTACCTCCACTTGAATAGCGTAGCTAAGAAGGATCTCTACCCACAACCCTGCATCGACGATACACTGGATCGGCTCTGTAACGCTAAGTACTTTTCGTCGATGGGCCTGAAAAGCGGGTACTGGCCAATTGAAGTCGACGAAATAGATCGCGAGAATACGAGTTTCATAACACCAGACGGCCTGTTCGAATTCAAGATAAGGCCATTGGGCTTGTGCGCCGCACCAGCCACGTTTCAACGGGTAATGAAAACAGTCCCAGCTGACTTAGAGTGGCACGTTTGTTTGGTACACTTGGACGACGTCGTTGTGTTCTAGTCAAATTTGAAGCCGATCTGAGAAGGCCTCGAACAGCACTTGAAGCAATCAAGTCCGCCGCTTTAATGTTGAAAGCAGAGAAGTGTCATTTCGCCTACGATAACATCACTAAGGAGAGAGTTCGCACAGTTTCCACAGCCCAGTGACAAAAAAGCTGTGCGTCGATTCCTCGGACAGTGCGCGTATTACCGAAGATTCGCAAAGAACGTTTCGCGCCTCGCCGAACCTTTGACGCAGCTTACAAAGGCAGACATGCCATTTCAATGGGAAGCAGCGCAAGCGGAAGCCTTTGAGGAACTTAAGCGACGCCTGAAGTTCCTTCCTGTGACAGGCCATTTTGAAGAGAATTCCGAGACCGAGATGTATACCGACGCCAGTAGTCTGGGCCTAGGTTTCGTTCTCATTCAGAATGCCGGACAGAAGCAAGTTGTCGCCTTCGCTAGCAGGTCCCTCTTGAAAGCCAAAGCCAATTACTCGAAGACCAAGAAGGAGTGTCTCGCGATCATCTGGGCCACTTCAGTGTTCCGCCCGTACTTATACTGGCGACCATTCAAGATGGTAAGCGATCACAACGTGCTCTGCTGACTGGCAAATTTGTAAGACGCCTCCGGCAGCTTGCCTGACGGAGCCTACTTCTTCAATAATTCGACATCACAGTCGTCTACACGTCAGGCCGCAAGCACTCCGATGCAGTATGCTTGTTATGAGCCCCCATTGATGCGCCGGCCACCCCATTGATGCGTCGGCCAAAGAGGACGACGATGACGTCTTTTTGGGACCGGTAAGCTCCAACAGTTTCACGGAACAACAGCCATCAGACCCTGAGTTGAAAGCTCTAGCCGGGTATTTAGAAGTAAAATCCGCTTCCCCTCCTTTTGTGTTCAGGCGTCATTTATCTTCGTTCGCGTTAAGCAATAGCCTTCTCGTGAAGAACTTCGCACCCAATGTCCATTTTGTCGAAGATGTTCCATCTTTTTAAACGCGTGGGCTGTTGACCTCTTGGTAGTTTGAGAAGAGATGTCGCATTTTGGTAGGCTGAGAGAGGGTGAAAGAAACCGTCAGAATTATAGTTTCCTGCTCATGCTGGCCGGGGAAGCAGAGAATTAAGGTTACCAAACACTTTTGGTTGCTGTACATTTGTTTACATATACCTAGAGACCTTACAGTGATGCGTATTTTTCAGTAGATATTTTGATGAGAATACAGTACTAATTTTCGATGCTTATACTGCTCCCAACCAGTAGCTTCGTAGTATTTCTACGTTCAAGCTTTATATTTTCCGCACCAATTTTTTTAATTTTTAGATGCCGTATTCCAAAGGTGTGTAAACATATTCAGAAAACAGTTGCCGCTGTTCTCTTCTACTTCTTCGCTAGGGTAATGCGTAGGTCTACGTGTGACGTTAAGCAGTCTTGGAACGCTTCCCAAACACCATTGGTGGCAGCGCGCCTTCGCTAAAGCACCCTTATGGCTCATTCAGAATAAAACATTTGACGGCCAGCGTGAGCGAAATCGCCCCCGCCGATACTCTCGTTCACACTTCTCAGCCAACACATCACAGTCGTCGCCGCTTCGACTGCGAGCGCTCCTTGACCATAAACTGTCCTCTCGACGTAAGCTACGTACGCCACAAAAGAGCGTGAAGCTATGCTAAGTGCCCTAGGGAAAATGCATTATTTCAATTCATCAGTAAAGCATGGCACATCTAATCTATGTACTGTGATAACATGAGCGTCAACATACTATATGCAGGCATAGAAGGCGAGGAGCTCAACTTCCTCTCATGCTAATGGCAGTATTGATCTTATTTAAAGCATTTCTTCAACACATTGTTTTTGTGTTTGGAGCAGCGCCTGTAATAGAGCGTACTATATGTATTCAAGGCTTAAAAAAATAGTTTGCCCGTGGCCGTCATTTCTTATGAGCCGATGCTCACTTGCGAGCGCGCCGTCGCCATGTTAACAATGATGGAAGCTATCAGACGACACCGCGGCGTCCATTCTCCTTACTGTCCTATTGGCTGACTGAAATTTACAGAATTTTTCTGACAACAGTTATAGGCCCCTGATCGAACTGGCTTTCTGCCGAGATTTCTGACCAATTATCAGCCGCGGTGGTCGTTTTCGCTCGCTCTTACCACAGAATACTGAACTAGAAGTGAGGCAATAAAGCTATCGCGCTCATAATGCCACCATGCTGAGGTCACACTCCTAACCAAGATATATGGAAAGAAATGGGGACATCCGCCATTAGTGGCAAGGGAGGCGTCCTGCTTTAAATGTCAAGCTGTACACAACGCTATTCCTGACATGCTTTCTGCCAGAGAATCCTTGTCGTTTCCTTCAGTCTTCTTCCTCAAAAAGGCGCTGAAATGCCATGATTTTGACTCATACAATGGCATTAAACGGCAGTATTAAGTGGAAGGAGCTGGCAGGGACAGCATAATTTGAAACCAAAGTTTGCTGCTAACGCATATGGCTAGCCAGAAGTCATGATTAGAGCAAAAATATTCGTCTCCTTACGTTAGTACTTCGTCCCTTTATGTTAGCTGACGAATGTGCATTGAATGCATGCTTGTTTAAATTGAACTGTACCGCTACATTATTGACTGCGAACTTGGATCTGTCCCATACAATATTATATTTGAAGGTATTAGGTATGATTGTGCATCTACCCATATGAAAGATATGTTGTAGAACTCCTTGGCACCCGGAGTGTCTTTCCTGAGCATTGAAGGAATATTTTACATGATAGATATCGTATATTTCCAGGATTGTGACTTTTTACTGGTTTAGTAACATTTGATAATTGCGGTGGTTTATGCCTTCCAATGCCCTAAAGCTACTCAGGATATTAAGTACTTCGTAGATCAGGCTATATGACTGTTCATCTACCTGAGCTTGTTTTACAGATGGTGATAATGTATGAAAATACTTTAGACGCAGCTTGGTTTAAATTTGCTCACCCTCATCCTTAGTCGTCGAATGCTCAAATCGCTGAGCCAAGGCGACGTGTTGTTTTCAAAACAATGAATAATTTTAGCAAATTTCAATTCCTACACAATTGCTTTTTATTGCGCAGGGCTTGGTATGCCACACGGGCAAAGAGGAAACGAATACTCCCGTTCCTCTAGTTGTGGAGGAGGTTACGCTATAGTTCGCACGGTAAGTACTCTGGTTCTTATGGCTTTCATTGAAATGAAATTACTCGCATTACTTGCAAACCGTTCTCAACATACTAAAAATTAGAAACATCTCTCTTTATAACTGTCATCTAAAACTATAGTTTTACAGTCACGCGTATCTTGAAC
Source organism: Amblyomma maculatum (assembly GCF_055883805.1). Taxonomy (NCBI): domain Eukaryota; kingdom Metazoa; phylum Arthropoda; class Arachnida; order Ixodida; family Ixodidae; genus Amblyomma; species Amblyomma maculatum. The sequence goes on from NW_028146745.1 coordinate 3,910,250, forward strand.
GAAATTTATTTTTATATAATTGAGTGCCCGAGAAGTGATCGCTGAGCCCTTGTAGGCACGACGCACTCTGCACAAAATGTAAAATTAAAAAAGCATTTAGCCTGCATGGCCATAAAAACACTTCTATCGGTTCTAGAAAAATAACTCTGTCTGGCTTCTCATGCAGCAATATTTAACATGTACTGAATAAAAAGATATTAGGGGTGGCGACAAATGCAAAAAGCAAGAAAACCTCAGAAATACCAACTACACAACTAAACTAAGAACTATGAGTAATCAAAGACAAGAAAGTAAACCAAAATGCACGAACGCGAAACAAGAAACAAGCATAATTTTGTCAAAACGGAAACTGGAAAAATGAAGCATGATAGTTACCAACGAGAATAACGTCTGTTATGGGCTGCAAATTTTGAGGACTCTGATTCCATTAAAAACATTGAGCGCAGAACCCCAAGTGGCTAAACAGACACCGAAAAGCAAAACCACGCACTCCCACAATGATGATGACCGTGAATTATAAAAATCCAACTACAGTTTTGTCGGATTCCGAATAATAAAAAGCAATGTTTTCTATTTAGCACAAGGGTCAATAAAAAAAAGAAATATTTGCGGCAACAGGTGACATTATAAACCTTGCAAACGTGGTCGATGAGCAATGAGAAAAGCATTTGGGGAGTTATAAATATGTGAGATGTCTGGCGTGTATCGGTCCCTTCATATCCATATACGTAAGAAATGCATCCTGTTTGTAGGTGACGTGCGCTCTCTTGTATGTGTTGTGAGACGGAGCGCGCTAGCAGTGGTTACCCATAGTTTTGCGAAAATTGTTCATTTTTCTCCGACTCCTCTGCTTCAGTAGTGCCGGCTATAGTTCCTAAACAACAGAGTGGATAAGAGTGTGCGATAGGCTAGGGATAAATAGCCGTAGAATACAGAGCTTCTTATCCCACACCGCGGCACATCTCTTGATATGCACCAACGCTATAAGTGAAGGCCTTTCTTTCCTGTCCTGCTCTAGAAAATCATTTGGTAATCCTGGCCCCAGTTTCAGATAATGACTCCAGATCCGCGAAACGTGCAGAGGTTTGTTCCGGCTTGTGTGAAAATAAAGTTTGTACTAATCACTAGCCCCCATTAAGCATCTTGCTGAAACTGACGGAATTTATAGAAGAAAAGCTCTATTGCGATGGCTCGATTCAGAACCGGAATGCAATTGCGGCCTCCAAGTAGCACGCAGAGCGGGGAACCTGAGAGTCCGACATTGGAAGGCAGGGAACGTCAACCTTTGTAATAACTATCTCGGACCCCATGGACCATACGTGGGGCAGCAGATATGAGGCTTGGTCCTTTGGACCTTGGGCGGGTCCCATATGAGCTTCGTTTTGGGTAGGACAGAAACATTTTGAGCATCTAACCTACATCTGTCGCTTGTGGCGTACTCGAGGGCAGAGACAGCTTTATGTGAGCTCTGCCAGGCTACGTAGAGCAGCCCACACAAAGGCGCTTGAGGTCCTGTATCGGCTGTGGCGGCGCAGGAAATCTGGTATGGCCACATTCTACCAGCAGAAGTCCTTTTTCGATTTTTGGGTACATGTGCAACACGAATGTGGGCTTTATATGGCAAACACTTTGTCAAGCCAATTGAAGCTGCCCGCGAAACCCAGCTGTAACCTTCTCGCGGCTAGAAATTGGGCATGCTCGCATGCTTCCCAATAATGGTCCCTTGTCGGGTACTAAAAGGCAGAGGCAAATGTGCGCTCTTTGCAGGAAATCAACCTCAAGCCTAATTGGCGCACCGCACTAAGGCTCTAATCTTTCACAGCGGCCGCAGCGGAGCCAGAAAGCTTGGCTTGCATACGTGCAGCCTCCGGCGGTCCTTTCTCGGCCACAAGAGTGCAGATGATTTGTTACAGTGCATTCTGTACTAAAAAAACAACACTGATATCAAAATATGGTAATCCACACTAAACAGGAATATGTCCATATGATCCGTGACGGAGTTGGATATCAGGCATCTTCATGTTGTTCCCGCAGGTGTCTCTTCTAGAGTATTTGAGTTCAGGTTCAAAATAAATGCGGTCTCTCGTCACGGCCAACTGGAGCCGCCGGTAAAGAGCTTTTGTAAGCTCTGTATTGAAATTGGCGTGGCAAGGAAACAGGCATGCCCACATGCCTAACATAATGGTTTCTTGTAGGGTACTTGAGGGAAGGGGCAACACAAATATGGGCACTCTAAAGAAAACACCATCTGAAGAATAAACAGTGATGAAAAGCGGGCATACCCCATTACGCCTACGCCAGTATCTTGTCGGCATTTTGACGGCAACCCACCGGAAATGTGGGTTTCATGCGGAAAACCTCCTGCTGTCGCAAAAGGGGCCCTGAAAAGAATTCACATGCAGTACCATATTAGCCATGGCAGGGTTCGGAATTGAGTGCACCCAAATGTTTGCGCCAGGGGTACCTTGCCGAGTGTTTGAGGGCAGGTGCGACATGATACGCGCTATATGCGGCAAATACTTCGTCAAGACCAATGGAGGCTGCCTAAACAAAGGCTAAACTTCACAACAGGCGCGATGGGGCCTAGAAAATGGGCATTCCTTCGTGCTGCCCCGATTGATCTCTTGTAAGATACTCCGGCATGTGGAGACATAAATATGAGCTCTCGATTGGAGGCATCACATTAACTCTAAATAGAGCTACCTAAAACAGGTACATGTGTCCAACAGCGGCTGCAGCGTAGCTTGCACTAATGACATGCCACCAGCTAATTTTTCCTGATGTTGATTCTGAGGACGGCCCAAAAAGGTACGAAGACAAGGAAGGAACACGAAAACAGGACGGGTGGCAATCCAGAAGAAATATGCTCAACAAGAACTTTGAATTGAGCTAATTGGTTCAAAGCTGATGTTGATTTTGAGGACAGTGCGAAAAGGAATGATGACAGATAATGAACGCGAAAACAACAGGACAGACGCCTGTTCCCTCTTTGTCATTGTCGCTTTTTGCTCCGTCCTCAAAATCAGCATCATCTATGAACCAACTAACGCAAACTAATGCACTTCTTAACTGTTCCTACATTTTTATATCTTATAGTGAACTTTACGCGCTCACAATTATCTTTTTGGGTAACTTGTTATAGCAACCGGGCATTCGTCAGGAGCCGCTGCGATCCACTAGCCAGCCAGTGCCAACCTGCGAGCTGCGCGGAGAGTCTTCATGAATGCATTTGACCGATTTAAGGATAAGTCGCTCAAAGAAATGTGAACATGGTGCGGCTATTGTACTACTCATTCAGGACACGAAATTTCGATTACGAACTACCTTAGTGTGGCGTGTTTTGCAGGTATAGGAAATGGTCATGGGCGGAACTGTCGGACCTAAAGAGAAGAGAGAGAGAGAGAGCAAGAGACTCTTTAATGGAAAAACAGAATTTTGCCGGCGTTTAGATTTTGCTGGCATGCTACTCTCTGTGGGTAGGGGAATGCGGGAGAAAAAGATTGAAACAAGAATGATGAGGGAAATAATAGAATTGAAGGGGGAAATAAAACACGGCCATTAAATACGTGTTAATGTGCTTCGTGGAGTAATGATATAAAATCAAATAATGAAATGCATGATCCGGCAAATGTGCTTATAAAGTTCACAGCTTGCAAAACGCCTGAGGGAAACATGCGAGGTGAATATAGAGTTTGTCAAGGAGTTCAATGCCTTTCCAATATGTATATAAAACGTTCTAAAGAGAATAGGATGCAAATGTAGAAAGCAGTCTATTAACATCTGGCTCAGGTGAAATGAAATTTCCGAAGTTGGCAAGCATCTCATTCCAGCTCAACTAAGGCTCTAATATTTTTCTGTCACACACTTACACTATTGAATATATTGCCAGCTTAGCGTACAAAGGTGATAGTCCTTTGGGACCACCTGTACACTAATTCACTAGTAAATGATATAGCGATGCTCTTTCCAGCAATAAGCACGCATATTGGGAAGAGTTAGTAAATTTTTCGCACAATTTCCAAGGCCGTCAGAAACGTTTGCCACCTGTTAATTGAGGGCGCGTACGACATGCTCAATAGCATGCCTCAGGTAATATCTGGTTCTGCAGCAGTGTGCAGTTTTCTGAAATCCGCATATATTTGCTATCGAATGGGAACGAATTGCGGAATGTATAAAAACAGACAAACGTTTTCGGGTAGAGGTACACTGAGGCCGAAGTTATGAAAGTTTTTTTCTTCTTGAAATTTTCTAATGATATAGGGACCGCCTATATTATTACAATACCCCCATTGTTAAAAATTGCTAGCTAGCACTTTGTCCGATTGTTCGTTTTATAACACCTAGGATGGGCATCTTCATTTGCTATCGTAACGACAACAAAAGGCTTCCTCCCTATTCTTGACTGACGTTTAGAGAGTAAACTTATATTGATGTTGCATACAATCTGCATTAATAGCCCACATTTCCCTGTAACGACAAGAACTGTATCCTATATGAGGTGACGCGTGCCGCGAGACAGCTGCATTCAAACGTCTAGTGTAAGCTGTCAAACTGGATGCATCGAGTAATATATGTGTTATGCCTGCGGAATCTACAACACAAAGGTCCATGCTTAAAATCGGCTGCCTTTGCTAACAAAGGACGCAACGACATCATTGCCGAAGTCGGATTGCAGCTGTTTCCGCACGCGCGCGGCAATTGTATCCTGCAGCAAGTGGGCTCCTCGCCACAAGACGCGCTCCCATCGGCGCCGGAGTTACTTTAGCCCGTTGCCTATACTTGTCTGCAGCTTTACTAGATTATGTAAAATAACAACTTTTGGGCTCTTGCCCCTTCATGGATCACTGCGGTGTTGTGGCGGAGGGGCTTTCGAAACTCGATGAAGTCGTGAGCTCTGCTGTGAAGGGCCACCCAAAATAGACAAGTCACGGCAGACAGTTCGACAAAATGGGATTCACTGGAGAAACTAATGGCAGCCCCCTCTAGTAATTCCGGCCAAGAAAACCCTATGGCCAGTGGCAATAGCATTAATGATATGGTGCCGGAAGATGAGCCCCTTAGTTTGGAAGGCGTCCCACATGCTACTGGGGATGAACAAAGGGCAACTCCTAGTAGCTCCAGGACGAATGAAGCGGCTGGGCTAAAACCAAAAGGACGCTAAGTTGTGGATGTGAAGGGAAGCGACCGGAAAGTGCGATGTTGCAAGGAGATATATCAAATAGCAACATGGAATGTGACATCTATGATGTAAGGTAAACTGGATGTCGTCAAGCGAGAAATGTGCAGACTGCGCATTGATATCTTGGGTATCAGTGAGCTCAAGCGGACCCGAATGGGAGAATTTATTTCCGGAGAACATTATGTCTTTTATTGTGGGAACGAATCCAGTAGAAGGAATAGGTTTGCTCTCATAGTAAACAGAAGAGTGGTAAAAGCAGTGCTAGGGTACAACCCCAAAAACGACCGAATGATTTCACTTGGGATCCAAGGTCACCCTTTCAAAATAACAGTTATCCAAGTCTATGCGCCAACCACTACTGCTGAAGAAGCTGACGTTGAGAGATTTTATGCTGACCTGCAATGCCTTTAGTTTAGACCGCACTCCATCACCAGACGTCCTTTTTCTCATAGAAGACTGGAATGCTAAGGTCGGGAGTGAAGAAATATGCGAAATTAAAGGCAGGTTTTGTCTTGGTGAGCCAAATGAAGCTAGGCAGAGGCTAGTAGAGTTTTTTTTTTCAAGAAAACCTGACCATAGCGAATACTCATTTTCAACAGCACAATGTACACATGGACTTCACCGGATGGTCCGTACAGGAATCAGATTGATTATATTCTTAGCCGGCAGAGATGGAGAAGCGCTATACAAGCAGTAAAAACAAGGCCTGGGGCCGATTGTGGCACCGATCATCAGCTTCTCGTTGCCAAATTTAAGCTTCGATTCAGGAAAATTCAGAAAACTAGAAGGCCTTTCAGGTATGATCTCGATCGAATTTCATCAGAATATGCTGTGGAAGTGAGGAATCGATTTCAAGAATTAGATCTAGAAGACAGAAATCCTGAAGAGATGTGGACCGATGTTCGTGATATAATACAAGAAGTTGCTACTGAGGTAGTTGCAAAAGAAGTGCAAGAAAGCAAACTGGTTATCTGAAGAGGCTTTGCAAATAGCTGAGGAAAGGAGGATGGCAAAAGTTATGGGGGCAGCATAGCAAATTTATCCATTTGCTATGCTGTTGCTCACATTGGCTGACCTTGCCGCTTTTTCGTCCTCCCTGTGGACAGATTTGCACAATGCAACTATAGCTCCACTGATACAAGCGAGGATCCTGAAGAAATTATCACAGTAAATATCAGCAGATTTTCGACTGCTGATGATGCATCCACATTTTTGTTGCGGTGTCATTTTACACCACCAGGACAGAAATATTAAGGGGAATACCTAAGCAATTCCAGTGATAAAACCATACGATTAGTTTTATGCATTTTATTATTTTTATTAAGCGGAGGTCGAGGCACTAGTAGTTTTATAAGGTGAAGGAACGAACTCCAGAATTCAAAAATGTTTTCATGCTTCAGCCATGACGTTGTTACAAAGGACCTTGTTTTTCAGTATATTACTTCATGAAATCTTTGTATTTGCTTCACACACTCGCATTTCGCAGGAACACCAAGATAGCCACAGGCATGCATCTCATGCAACATTGTACAAAGTATGTTTTTTTAGGAAGGCCAAACGGGCGAAATTCAACAGACTCACACCAGTGTATCTATGGCTTCACATTTGACTAGAATAAGCAGCCCACACCTGCCCACTCGTTGGTGCTTGTCGCTGATCTACAAAGAAAACCGTTGAGTATCGGCTGAATTCTTTGCCCTGTCAGCAACAGTTTTGTTTCCAATAGAAGTCCATCGCAATTGCGTAGACACCTACAACGGAACTGTACGAGCATGTATTCTTCCTCTTCAGATCCTTGGCGACTGAAGTGTTGCATCCGGCCAACTAATATTTCGCTTTCTAACCAAAGTAGAGGCAACTACGAATAACCCGATAAGTTTTTGCCCACTTCAGCATTCTACTCTGAGTTGCGTGATGGCGAAACGGGTAGAGACAAAATTCATTGCAGGTTGCCTACAGCATCCTTTATCGTTGGGTAAGAGAGCATTCTTAGATATACCAAGTAGGAAATGTTAGCGGAAAAGATTTTTTTTTTTATCTATGCTATTTGCAATCAATCTGCTATCTCATCCGGCCTTTTCAGCGTAACAATACTTTGGCTAACCATTTATGTTCGTTGTATAAGAAATTAGTTTGGCACAAAATTCTACATTTTTCCTCGAAAAAACGGTAACTGTAACAGAAGCGAAAACGTTGGTTCAGACTAGTAGTACATGAACTTGCAACAGATTAGTGCAGGAGGAGAGACAACTGACACACTGAAGACAAGACAGAGCGCTCCAGCACAGATTTGTTTTTTGCTTTAGAAAATAACTAGTTTAACGGTGTATCAATTTCAAGCGTATTTTGTCTTCTATCAAAGGGAACGCCACTTTACCCTCAGACGCTTTACCATGATGAACATATTTAGCTTCAGCAGATCGATCCTCTGCACGACGTAACAAAAAAAGTTCTTTTTGTTTCCATTCTAGGTCAGATATTACACCAGCTGCAAATGCTCAAATCCACCCTACAACAACCGCCGCAATGGCTTAAATTGTGTGGTATGTACATATATACAGTTTTATGTTGCCCGGGACATAACAGGCTCATGTGTGTTTATATCAATTTACTTTTATTTATTTAGAAAATACTGAGGGTTCTCGTCCTCTACTGGCAGCAGCAGTACATGTCACACAATCCGGCATACATTACTTTGAAAAATAGAACAAAACAACAAAGTGGAATGTACAGATTGTACAAAAGTGATATTGTACGAAAATGATACAATAAACACATTTCCTTCCATGTGAAAAAAGGAAATTGAATAACAGTCTTCAAGTTCAAAGTAAAATGGGTTTGTAATGTTAAACAAGTAACACTCAGGACTGTCAATTCACTGCAATGAACAAATAAAAAAGGAGCACACAAGGGTATTAGAGCGTGTGAAGGCGACACTGCTAGATAGTGCATAACTAACAAAGATCTCACAGAGATATTTTTTAAAAGATAAAGCGAATCAGGCAGTTTTAACGATCGGCCAAAATACTCAAACAATAGGAGGATCACAAAATAAATAAAAACCTCTCTCAAGCATTTGATTTTTAGTTCAGTTGTATTAAAACAATGGAACTGCATGATGTATGCGGATCATATTTTTAGCGCTGCTGTATTCATTCCGCATGCGTTATACCTCAACATGTATGTATGGCCAGAAACCTCAACTAAACCTTGTTAAGGGCCAGCATTGGCTAGTAACTTAGCTATTCGAACAATCAGAGACATATCCACTTATCGAGGCTGCAGTGCATGCGCGAAAACCCCACTCATAAACAAAATTAACCAACCATAGTGTGTGGGACATTTTACGCCATTCACATACAACTGTGGAAGCTCTGCATGTGTAAAATTCCAATGCTTGATTCCATAATACTGATTGCTGCATTATGTCGGAATGCGAAACCATTATTTATTCATATTAAAACTTGGAAGAGCCTGTAACTATTTTACTGTTGTATACTTTGTGCTTTGGGTCTGGTTGCACAGAAAATTTAGATTGTGTACATTGAGATGTTTCCAGTTGGCACATTGGCTATTAATAAATACATACAGAAATGTGGGAGCGTGTAACTTCTGGTCTATATGCACTGTGTTCAAGGTAAAGGTGTCAAGTAAAAAAAGAGAGGCATGAAGTCAACTTGTATTTTAGTTCTTCATAATAAAAAACATCAATTGAAAGCAAGGCACAAAGAGAAACAGCCAGGCACAAAATAATAGCCAGAGGTAGAAGTGGTAGGATTTATATTATACAGCCATGGAAGAGCAAAGACTCTTGGAAATGGGAAACCGTTCTCTTACTGTAATTACGCCTCATATTACTTTTTGCGAAACAGAACTTTTGTTGCACATTTTTTACATGTAACTAATCACCTCTAGGCAAAGGCTGGGAGTGAAGAATAGTAGTTTGTGACAAAATACCTAGTAAAGGCTGTAGAAATGAGTTCAATAGCCCTGTATATATAGTACAAAGCACAGACATCTCGCCAGCCTCTACCTACCATGAGAATTTTGCACTTCTTGTGACAGCCAATGGCCACCAGCACCTTGTTTTCCATCTGAAGGCGACGCAGAGAATGAAAATAACAGATAAACTTCATGTATGCAGTATATTTAATTGCATCACAAGAAGCTTATATGCATGTAGCCATTCATTTATTTTCGCATGCACGTTTAGCAGCCCCTAGGCCTTTATAAAACGGCTTCGCTGATCACCAGAATTTGGTTTTATACCATATCTATCTCAGCTGTCAGTTTTTCTACTTGCCATACAATTGAAAGATGAAAAATAGCTGGACAATATTTTTGCTGTCCTGAAGTGAAGATTTTTGTGACTCTAGCCCAGAATACAAAAAATGCTGTTAATTTTTATTCCTGCAGCAGTCTATAACTGTCTCTATTTCCACAAAGGACAAGAATAAACACCACATCATTCACAAGCTAGACACTTATCCATCTTGCGTATTCTCTACAGTCACTGTGTGCTTAGGCTGATTGCTTGGTTCTGGTGAAAGAATGTTTCGTTATCTGTAGTGATATCAGCCAATAGTTGCTTACACAACAAATCTTAAAACTGCTAACGGTGACATGCTGGGCTAGTCAGGCAAAGATTCCAACCATCGACAGCCGATCAGTAAGCGCTGTCTTTGTTCTAGAGACGCAATTAGCAAGAATTGCTGGGGAGAAAATTGTTCAGTACTTATATCATATCACGCTGTACTGACAGAGACCAAACAGCACAATCTGAGAAACTTTCGATGACGTTAAACGACCGCTTGCTGCTACCGTCATCATGCGAAAACAGCTGTAGCACATAGCCAATGTCGTCCAAGCGAGAACTTGGTGCTCTTGAATCAGAGCAAACAACCTACTTTACAACAATTTGTAGCTTTCACAGCGCTATCCAACACTTGGCATTGAAAAAATACTCGCAATAAACCCTCGTAATCCACGTGCGGGTCGCCGTCGATGGTGAGCCAGCGGATCGCAACGCCCAACTGCTTTCGCCGTTCACAACTTGACGGCACACTGAACATCTTGTATCGCGTTCTAGTTGAGTTGCCGTAGTTGTAATCCTTGCAGAACCCCACATTCCCAACAAATTCAGAGTAAACATCAAGAGAATATAGGTTGAAATGGCATTCCTGCAAGCAATTCTAGAGGAAATCAAATCGCAAAAACGACCCGGATGTCAAATATCACGTGAAAAAGCCTCTCCATGACGTGTCCGCAAACACCAGTTATTGTGGATGAGAGACGGATAGAAAAAACACGGGAGTAGCAAGCGCTCACGAATGAAGCGGATATTCGTAAATCGATGACCGCCAGGCACGCTTGCTACTATAGCCGCCACCAATGGCTCAGTTTTTCTGCGGACGCAATAGAGCCCAATAAGGAAATCATTTCACTTAATTTCAAGCTCCTAATTTGTCGCCAGTAACATTGTCACCACCACGTGAAATCTGGCGGAGGTGCGTAATTCTATTAACTAGTGTATACCCTCGATTATGCCAGACATAAGAAACCACGCTCAGGTTTCGTGCAGCAACAGCAGTTTCCGATTTTCCTGCAACTGCCCAATGAAGGCGCAGAAGACTAGATGGACATCTTCGACTGTGTGACAGGACTCAATGGCTGGAATGACACTGCGAAGCTAAGGCTAGTCTAATGTGCTCATGAAGAAACTGTCCTAATCTCATTTGGCAATCATCAGGCCGCTTTGCAGGATTCGGAGCTATTCAACAGAGATTTTGATGGCTTTTGCAAGCATCATCCGGAAGAAACAGCCCGAGCGTTGCCTAATTCAAGACTTCAAAGCTAAAAGTCGCCTGTCCTGGCCTACGTTCAGAAGATGAAGAGCCTCTTTCGCTGCGCTGATCCTAACAGGACCGAAGAGAAAGTGGAATTGTTTTAGCGAGATGCTAGTGACGTTTTTTACTGGGCTATGCGCAACAAAAAACCATGGCTGAATGTGAAATCGAAGCGTGCCCCATCGAGAAGACGATGGACTTCCGGTTGCGCTCTTACATTTACGACTCCAACCGGCCTGCGCAAGCCATTGCAGCAAGGCATCTGCGTGCAACAGCCTCTGGACCTTAAACCCGAGATCTAAAAAAACTGCGCCTGTCACAACAGTCACACATAGCGACGCTCACTGACACTGTCAGCGAAGCTCAGCGGGCTCTTGGTGTAACTCTGACACCGAGAGCCACTCCGTACCAACCGCGACCTTAAGCTACGCCGGCGCGCTAGAGCTTCGCTGCCGCACGCCTCCACAACAAATCCGGAACAAACTTTGCCCAGAACCACATAACAGCAGATTCGCAGGCTTCTTGAAAACTATAGTGAGGGCGTTTCTTCACCACCGAAGATGCGCCAAACTTGGTTGTCCAACCACCCCATTATCATTAACGAGCACGCCCGACCTTTTCGTCAAAGCCCCTATTGTGTATCACCGTGGAAACGCCAGGCGAACCGCGATTAACTTGAGGAAATGCTTCGTGGTGATGTGATCTAGTCATCGAAGAGCCCCTGAGCATAACATCTTTTAGTAGAGAAGAAAGACTGCGCATTTAGCTTCTGCGTGTATTTCTCGTAGATAGACTTGAAGAGCGGGTGCTGGCGAATTGAGGTCTTCGACAGAACCCGCGAGAAGACAGCGTTGATAACGTGCACCAGCGGCTGCTTCGAGTTCAAGGCCCTTTGGCCTCTTCGCCACACCAACCATGTTCCAGCGAGTAATATATTAATGGATATTGTAGTGGCTCGCATGAATTCGCAGATTTGTTTTGTATGCGATACAACAACGTTGCCTACTTTTCGAACTTTGAATACCACCTGAAAATGCTTTGGACAGTGGTCGACGTAATCAAGTCTTCAGGGCTCAGCTCGAAACCAGAGAGACGGCAATTTGCCTGCGAGGAACTGTTGTTTCTAGGTCGCATCGTTAGCAATGATAGAAGTGGTCCAGAACCAGCGAGAACAGCTGCGATCACAGTTTCTACCGCTTGCCGACAAGAAACGTGTGCGAAATGCTTTGGACAGTGCGCATCGCTTAACCGTTGTTGCAGCTTACAAACACTGCCGCACATTTTAAATGGAAAGATCTTCACGGGGAAACCTTCGGACAACTTCAGCGTCTCCTATACTCCTTTTTCTGAACTAGGCCAATTTGATAAAAACGCCAAGACCGAAATTGACACTAATGCAAGCAGTGTGGGCCTGGTGCCGTTGTTGTTCAGAAGAGTGCCGGACTGGAGAAAGTTAACGCTATGCCAGCAAGTCTATCTCATAAGTCGGAGCCAAAACCTCGACGACCGAGACTGAGTGCCTCGCGATCATGTGTGTCACAGCAGATTTCTGCCTGGGCTTATTCATCATCATCAGCCTGATTATACCCACTGCAGAGCGAAGGCCTCTCCCATATTTCTCCACCTAACCCGGTTCTGTGCTAGCTGCATCCACTTGACCACTGCGAACTTCTTAATCTCACCCGCCCACCTAACTTTCTGCCGGCCCCTGCTACGCTTTCCTTCCCTTGGAATACAGTTTGTTACCCTCAGCGACCATCGGTTATCCTCTCTTCGCACTACATGTCCTGCCCGTGTCCATTTCTTCTTCTTAATTTCTACTAGAATGTCGGTAACTTGAGTTATTTCTCTGACCCACTCTGCACGCTTTCTATCTCTTAATGTTACCCCTACCATTTTTCGTTCCATAGCCCTCTGGGTTGTCCTCAACTTAAGTAGAACTCTCTTGGTTAGCCTCCACGTTTCAGCCCCATAGGTGAGTACAGGCAAGATGCAACTGTTGTATACTGGGCTTATTATACGGAGGTCATTAAAGGCGGTAAGCGATTACCACGATTTCTGCTGGCAGGAAAATTTGGAACACCCTCTGGCCGCCTAGTCCGTTAGAATATGGAAGTCTGGCCGCAAGCCTTCTGATGCAGACCACTTGCCCCGAGCTGCCAACCATGACACCCGGCAAGGACGCCGCCATCTTTTGTAGAAATACATGCGCCACCAGTTTCGCACATTAGCAGTGATCAAACCTTGAGTTAAGCGACTTTGCCGATTACCTACAAAGCAAAGACTACTAACTCAGCTGCTGTTTCAGGCGGTATTTGTCATCCTTCGCCTTAAACGATGGTATCCTCAAGAAGATATTCACGCCCATTAGCACTGCGCAGCTACTTGTGCCTAAAAGCCTCAGGCAGGACGTTCTTCACGCGTTGCAGGATGAGCCTACAGCAAGGCATCATGCTTGCGCGTACGTTTCAGTGGAAGTGATAGAAGTATTCATTACTGCCAACGTTACCTACAAAACGGTTTTCATTACTGCTCTGAGTGCAGTGAAAACATACCGATATGACCTGCCTGGATAAGGAACCCTATACCACCCCAGAATAAGCCATTCAAGCAAAAATGTCGATGGACCTCATGGACGTTTTTCGAAATTCATCTATGGTACATACAGACAGACAGGCACACAGGCAGGCAGGCAGGAACCAGCATTTTTGGTTCATCGCCCCTTTTTCCAAGCTTTTCACCTCAGAAGAGCCGAGCACAAGGCCGGGGGAAATCTTGTACCCATTGGAAACCGGTGGGTATCCGGCGGCACTGGTGATCGAACCCCGTACCTCCCGAATGCGAGGCGGATGCTCTACCACAAGGCCACCGCTTCGGTGGCCAAAGACAGACAGACAGCCAGACAGACGGACAGACGGACAGACGGACGGAATGACGGACGGACGGACGGAATGACGGACGGACGGACGGACGGATGGGCGGACGAACGGACAGTCGGACGGACGGACTGACTCTGAAATGGGGAAGGGAGGAAGAAAAAGAATCGTGATTGGTGGTGATGTGAGAGTAGCATACAAAGATATATATAAGCACGGAAACTTGCGTTACAAGCACTTTTTGAGCCAGGTGTCGTACAAAGAGTAGCAAAGAGGCCACACTGCCTTTGCATCATTTCCCTTGTTCTGCAAGCACTCAGCAGCCGAGGGCTCATGTCCAAACGCTTCAAGGAAGCGACTAGCACTTTTCTTTCACGCATATGCACTGGTCCTAATAATATTGTATGGTCCACAGTCCTTTGAATACCAGAGGTTGAACATTCCGAGGAATCCACCTCTCCAATTTAATTACTGAATATTTAAGGATTGCTATGTATGTTAAGCCGAACACAGACCTTTGACGCCTTCCTGCCTACGTGATCTTCGCATACAACATGACCAGCCACCGAATAACCAGAGCGACCACGTTGAAGCTTGTGTACGGCAAGGCGCTCACAAAAACGCCCAAATTGTTGCTACCGCACGTGGCAGAAGGCAAACTCGATGTCGCCGCCAGTCATTCGAAGCCCGGCGCCTCGAACGGCTACGCATTAAAGAACAGCGAAGCATTAATGCCCTGAGATAACTTACTACAACGTTATCCAGATTACATGCCAGGAGGTCAAGTGCGGCATGGACGCCAATTAACCATCCTGTAATAAGCGGAGAGTTACTATGGCGGAAATTTGAGCTTTACAAAGTCCTTCACCGCGTCAGACAACTGAACTATGATCTGGACGCGACGTTGTCATCAGCATCAGCCACACTACACCCACTGCAGGGCGAATGCCTCTTCCATACTTCTCGAATATAGCCATCAGAGAGTGGAAGGATGAAAAAGGGAACAAAAAGTGAAGGATGCGCGCGCGATCACAAAGAAGGCACAAGAAGGGACATGGGTGATACAACGCTATCTAAAACTTCTAAATGCTCGCACTTTTTTTTACATATTATGATTGAGGTAGTGCTAACGCATGCACTCTAACTTTGCGATTTTGTGTGTCTCAATTCGCGCGCGAATGTGTCATTACTTTTGCAGATATTTGTTATCTCTAGAAGACTGGCTTCGCAACTCCTGTTTTCTATTTTCCCGTATTCCTTGCAGTAAAGTGGTAGACAGTACGTGCTCTGTTAAACATTCATTAATGCAACGGCCTGTTTGTATGATGTAAATCTTTCTTACACGTGAGTGGAATGCTATACACAACCCCCACAGCGCAACCTACAAAAGGGCTACCATGTTTAGTATCATATATTTTCTCAGTATCACTTCCAGAATTGGTCATTTTGATGAGATGAAAGTTTTATTTGGCAGAAAAGACGGCGGGAACTTTGTACTTGAGGACCACATGCTTCAAATTATGAGCACATTTGTGGGAATAAGATATCACCACCAGCATAACTCTTTTCTGCAGCGTTTCCTTCGTCCTTCCTTCTTTTTTCTTCTTTTTTCACCTTCTTCAGTAGCACTTCGGCAACAAGGATTAAAACGAAGGACGGAAAACCAGCTTGTTGTACTTTACGAATCTGGACGTTGCAGCTTTGCTGCGCTTTGTGATTATATGATGTTCTGAGGGAAGGTTCAAGGCACATCATGGCTATGGCGCGCTTCACAGTTTTCGAGTGTGTTGGATCGGAAGGCAATAATTCCTTACGAGCCCGAGAATTCATCCAGCAGGCACCTACGTGCGAAATGTTAATGTCAATATCTGAAAACTGCAAATTATTTTCCTTGGGTTCATAGGTAAAATGCAAACATGATGCATGTTGTCTAAAATCAGTTAGAATTTCCTCCACGACCTACGGTTAGGTCAAAGGTGAGCATTTTTTCAGAACAATCAAAAAGTAGTCCACACGCCTCAAGGTCTTGGGCACTATGCTCCCCTCAAAAGCTCTCGACAAGACTTTGTCGATACCCGTACGAAAAATGTTGCACAGCACCGGTGCCACACAGGTGCCAATACATAATCCATTCTTTTCAACATAAACCTAATTCTCAAAAGAGACAGTCGTGGAGCATAAATACAATTGTAATAGAGCCATGAAGTTGTGTACAAAAATCCCGACGGCGTTCTGGAAATCAACTGGGTCATTCATTTCGATACGTTTCAAGACGGCTGCCAACAGCTCCCGCTGCGGAATAGAATAAAAGAGGTCAACTTTCTTTTAGAAAAGATATACCCTAGTGACTGCTTGTCACGTAAGAATTTGATGATTTCAAGATTCTGCCTTAGTGTAAACAGGTCATCAACAACCAAAGTATTCAGCTCCTTCAAGAGGTGCCAGCTAACATTATTCAGCCCGGCACCTCGTTCACTAACAATACACCTAAAAGAAGAAACATGTTCTTTGTGCGTTTTGGCAGTCAAAAACACAGCCAAGTTGTGGCACTTACAATTATGAATGTAGTTTCCAAACTTTATCAATCAGAGCAGTTTACACAAAGTAATAGCTCGACTTTTTACCTTTCCTGTCTTTATTCTTTGGCCTTGAACTTACGGTGAATGACTTCATCTGCTTTTCTGACGAACATAACCGCTGGTTTAACGATAATTCCTCCTTCTTTGTCAGCCTGCATGAGTCGAAGGGGATCGTCTATGAAAAAATTCACGACACGTTATGCAGGAGTTCTAGGCCGAGTTCCGGAGCTGGGTATAGTCCTGGTAAGGCTGTAAATCCCATCAAGGAACATTTTCTTGTCCTCTTCATCGGCTTTGTTGGCTATCCTTTGGATAGCAGGTCATCGTCCGGGACGTTCGGCTCAACGCTGTGCATTTCTTGAGGATGCCAACGATGTCTTCTGGTATGTAAGCTGTCCCTAGAACCTGATGCGCTGTTCTACCGCCTTGAGTTTTTCTGCTTTTAGCTGGCATGGTCAGGAGGGTATTTTGCCACAAACACTCAGTTGTCTAATCAGTTAGCTTCCTCAACGAATGTAGCTACACGCAGGCGAGGTTCACTTGGTCCTGGGAGAAGCAAACAAGATGAAGTCAATCCGGGAGCAGGCGAACGTGCCGCTATACCTCGGATCAAAGAATCCAGCACGTTATTTTCAAATGTCCAAGTGAGGGTCTGGCGAGACCAAATAATGTTGCAATTTCACGTGGAAAAAGTCTCTTCCTGATGCGATATCCGAAAACTCTCGCGTGGCACGTCGTCAGAGGGATATGGCCATTTAGTATAGAAACTAGAGGTGGACATGAAGAAACACATAAAAAAGTTTCCACTGTAGAAGAAAGGTACTTCAGAAAAACACTTTGCCGGGCATGTTGGTGCATCGCTTCTGATAATTCAAGCGCAACAATGATGACACACAGATACAGAGATGTTGAAAGGTTGCAGGGTTACAAGTATCGCATGTCCTGTCATCTGTATATCTGTGTGCCGTCATTGTTGCGCTTGAATTTTCAGAAGAAATGCACCAAAATGATCCGTAATGTGTTTTACCAAGTAATGTTGTAGGAGAGATATGATGCATGTATAAACAATGAAAGATCAAGCACCTGTGTACGAAGGTCTCTGGTAGACAAGGAAGGCCATCTACATCTTATCGTTTGTTAATAATTGGTACTTGCTGACTCGCACGGAATCCGTAATGGTTCTGAGGAACATGTTTGATACCCTCAAGTCGCCGCTCACATTTCTGATCGTTCTCATCTTTGCGAGAGACGCAGATGGCGGGTAGATCCTAGTACAAGTGCGATATGTTATCAAGGGAACATGCAATTTACCTGACCCATTTGTTTCGTACATCGGCCAGTTTCTCCGACGTATTCTTTGCCACATTAAGGAAATTTCCTACACGACATGCGTGGTGCAGCGTGAGTACTGCTTTGTCTGTTTTATTCCGCTGTGAGACCTCCCTGCGCCGCCAATGCTGTCCGCGGTACATATCCTTGGCAGGTTACTTGGCTGTAGGAAGACCAGTGGTGCGATGTACTTATTTTCAACCCTTTTTAGGTTGTTTACACCCAGTGAACCTAGCTGATTCTCACTGGCTTGACGCTGCTACGTTGTCGTCTGCACGGTTTCTATGGTCTTCTGCAGAGTGTCTCAGTCCCCACTGTCGCCACGTGTGGTCAGGGAATCCTGCTTTGCGCAGTCCAGCAATGTCGCCCAGGAAGCTCGCTTGCATCATATAAAGGCACGAATAGAGGACGGCGGACGCCTGAGAGAGGGTCCTAATGGCTTTTTTGACCATTTGTCGAATCGAAGAATAAAATCTTTTTTCAAGCAATACGGCGGTAACATCATACACATCTGTCTCCCACACTGATGTCGAGGTCTAGAGACTGAAGGTTACTTTGTTCAAAGAACTAGACACGTGAAATAAAACTGTTTACCTTTGTAGTGCAACTTCTGTAATTTTTCTTTCACGACTTCTTGGTAGACCCCAAAATCGCGCTCAATGAAATCATTAAAAGACTCATCAACATATATAAAACTTTAAGACAGTTCTAAATGTCAATTGATGAAATGAAGGTGTCGTAAAAAATAGGAGAGTTGCATTAAATAACGCAGATACCCTGCCGTTGTAAAAGCCATTTGATGGCTAAATGAATAAAAGCGGCGTTAATATAGACCTCTAAAAGTGAGATACAATTCTCGACACTCAAAATAACTGCATTTTTAAAAGCATATTACGATTTTTGTCTGTACAAATTTTAAACAGCAATAAAGGGGTGATTATGTCGTGCTGAATAAAATATGTACGAAATATCTTTAGAAAAAGCATATATGATATGCTGCTTCCCTTTAAACGCGTTATCAACCTCCAATGAATGCTTAGTACCAAAAGCTTCTGGAATTTCTAACTTGCTGGCGTGATTCAGCACGAGCCGGCCGATGTCCTCTTGCCATTTGCCGAATATCGTTTTCGCTAGCTATTGTCTTAAACAGTTCATCAGGTTTATAAGTTTTTACAGGGAAGATCGATAAGGAATTCCATCTGAAGGCCACATTATCTCTCGCCAGGGTGTGCAGATCTACAAATTTACAGGGGCCCGTTGTCTTTCCCCTGATACGAGTCCCTTTTGGTTTTGTGGCAGAATATCGATATTGATCGAAAACATTTTGTGTTCTAGCGGCCCCTTGTAAGGCGACAAAGCATCATTTTTTCTGCTTGTAGGAGAGATAGACCATTATCCTTGATAACTACGACCAAGCTGTCCGCCACAGCTTTTACTTTCGCGGTGGTTTCATCATTGTGGTCTTTTCAAGGCTAAGTATGAAGTCAGAAAAACATCTTACTTCGTCTTCTTTTTAATCCGCTTCCTTCGCTATGTACCGATTAGGAGCCACCAACTCATGCTTTGGGACACTGGACCCAAAATTTTGGAGCTTTTCCTAAGAAGACTGCGATGTCTTCGCAAGCTTCACCAACCAGTCCTCCTTCGTGTTTTATTAAGATAAAGTTGTTCCCAGGAATATGTCCACCGTGAAATAATCCATGCGTATTACTGGGCACATTTCTAGTCTAAGGTCTTTTAGCTCCAATTCATCTGGACACATTTCCAGTCTGTCTTTTAGCTCCATTTCATCTCTGCTAGAGAAAATTGTGAGGTACTATAGATGGTCCATGGAACCTCCGAAACTGATGTTCCCAGTCTAAGGTCTTTTAGCTCCACTTCATCTCTGCTAGAGAAAATTGTGAGGTACTATAGATGGTTCATGGAACCTTCGAAACTGATGTTCTACAGCCCTCCGAATCATCCTTGAAACAATAAGTAGTTTTAACCCAGGCGTCAGAACATCCAATTATATCAGATCATTTTTGTTTAAACGCACAGCCGTCATAGCACTAGAAAACATAACATCCGCCCGAATGACGTTAGGAACACAAGGTACACCACAAGACTCGGTCCTCTCACCATTTCTCTTCAATTTGGCACTTATCTGAATCCCGGGTATACTAGCCGAAGTTCAAAATTGGCACCACACCCTCTATGCTGATGATATCACCCTCTGAACCAATAAAGGTAACGAGGGCGAAATCGAGGAAACTCTGCAATTGGGAGATGACTAGGTAGCACATTCAGCCGCACAAGCAGGACTCACTTGCTCGCAGCCTAAATCTGAACTCCTCGTCATTCGAGATACGGGGAGAGGTAGGCGGGCACATCAAGATTCCACTCCCATTGCTGTTGAGGTTAACGGACAACTCATACCAGAAGTCGAGACACTGAGGATGTTGGGCCTCTTTATCCAGAATAATGGCAAGAATGCGGAGACCATTAGCAGGCGTTTCGCCACTACCCATCAGACAATCCGTCTGATTAAACGAATTTCCAACTGAAGGGGCATGAGAGAGAAAGACCTGTGCAGATTACTGCAGGCATTTCTTCTTAGCCACGTTACCTACTCAGAGCCCTACCTACAGCTCCATGCCGCAGGGACGACCAAGCTGAACTGCCTCATCAGACAAGTAATCAAAGCGGCACTAGAGCTTCCTCACTACACCATCTATAGAAAAATTTCTTCAACTCATCATTCACAACACACTCGAGGAACATTGCGCGGCCCACATCACCACACATATGACGCGGCTGTCAGAAACTAAAACAGGCAGAAGCATCCTCGGCGCTCTGGCCGCGAATTCAGAGCCAGAAATAGGTGAACCAAGAGATCTACCCACACCAATCAGGAAGCGGCTCGCCATTAAGCGTTCTCCCAAAAATATGCATCCTATACACCACGAGGGTTGGAGGATGGCCAGAGCCCTGGCTCTTCGTAAGACTAATAAGCACCAACAGGGTGTTATGTACGTTGATGCGTCTGAGTATGCAGCTCAAAAAAGTGGCAGGGGTTACGGGAATGCACGCCACAGCCCTCTCGCCCTCCATCCGTGTACGCACATCCGCGATGGCTGAGGAGGCAGCCAGTGCTTTAGCCATTACAAATTCAGAGGCAGGTATTATCAGCGACACCATACACAGCTTCGCTTGAGGTAGAATTGCACAAACTACTCAAATATTCATAATAAAGTTATCTTCCCTGATACGGACATTGAATTTGTTTGGGTACCGCACATTCTGGCAACCCTGGAAACGCGTCGGATCACCAGGTTTAGTCGGCCGTGTGGTGACCACCTCCGCTCTAGGGACAGCCAAGGATAACCTGATATCATTTCACGACTTAACCCACCACTTCCGCCTTGAACGAAGGAAGTTTCCGCGCCCGCACAAGTGGCTTAGTAAAGAACACGAAATTGCCAGAAGGAGACTCCAAACAAACTACTTTCCAAACCCGGTAGTTCTAGATTGTTGTGGTGCCCCGTTCAGTGTCGCACGCTAAGAAAAAGGAGCAGACGCACAGCGGCTGCAAAAAATCCGTTTTTTGTAGCTTTTGTGGAAATAATATTGTTACGATGAAATAGCAAAGGGGTGTGTATTTACAGTGATATGGCAGTGGGATAAGGTGAAGCCTACTAGCCCCAGGCACCAACGCTTTCTCTTCTTCTCCCAGACCATCACAACCCTTCGTCGTCGTCATTGGCGTGACATTTCCCCCCTACTCAGCCTAAGCCCTCTGGGCGTGTTCGTGAGTCGTGTGAGGCTGACACAGCTTCAAGCGGGCAACATGACATAGTTCGGTTTTGGCAGACCGACGACCCGAGCTTCCAGGCGGGCTATTGCATAAGTCAAGTAACTGATGCGTTTGACAACCACATATGGTCCGTCATAGTGGCCCAAGAGGTTTTGATGTAGGCCACGGCGCCGAATTGGGCGCCACAGCCAGACTAGATCACCTACAGAGTACGTGACCCGCCGGGGACTGGCATCGTATCGCACTTTAGAACGGGCTTGTGAAGCAGCAGGCCGTAATCGGGCAATTCTCCGAGCTTCTTCGGCGAGACAGAGGGTCTCAGCCAGGCAGGGGTCTTCACTGCTTGTGAAGGGGAGGATAGTACCCAGGGGGTAGCGTGGCGGTCTGGCATAGAGAAGGAAAAATGGACTGTACCCAGTCGTCTCATGCGTGGCGGTATTAAACGCATACGTGATGAAGGGTAGTATGGTGTCCCATTTCTTATGCCCTGCGTCCACATACATGGCTAGCATGTTGATAAGCGTTCTGTTGACGCGCTCAGTCTAGCCATTTTTCTGGGGGTGGTATGGCGTCGAGTGTCGGAAAGTTACGGAGCATAAACGCATGACCTCTTCAATAACATCAGCAGTGAATTGTCGGCCCCGATCAGTGATGACAATTCGTGGCGGCCCGTGTCGTAAGATGACTGAGTGCAGCAAGAAAAGTGACACGTGATGCGCCGTAGCAGATGTAAGAGCGGCGGTTTCACAGTAACATGCGAGATAGACCACGCAGATTACAATCCAGCGATTTCCATCCACGGACTTCGGAAACGGATCTACGAGGTCAATGCCTACTTGATCAAACGGAGCTGTCGGGGTCTTCACAGAGTGCAGCAAGCCAAATGGAGTTGCAGTTGGACATTTGTGCCGTTGACATTGCTTGCAACTGGCAACGTATTGTTCAATCGTCGAGCGCATTCTGGGCCAGTAAATTCTTTCTTGAGCACGGTGGAGTGTTGGAACCGATGCCAAATGCCCAGAAGCTGCATTATCATGCATAACACGCAATACGTCAGTGCATAGCGTCTTGGGAACTACGAGTAGGTATCGCTGGCCGACAGGCGAATAACTCTTTCTCCATAGGAGGCCATCACGCAAACAAAAATGGCTTGTAGGTACGCTGGCTTCGGCGGCGGCAAAAAGAGGCTGCAGACTGCTATAATTTTTCTGTTCCGTTTTGAAAACATTCGTGCAGGGGAACGCTGGCTCGAGGGTCGATATATTATTGTCGAAATCGTCACTGTCAGGTGCAGTCGTGGCCATTGGCATCCTAGAAAGACAATCTGCGTCTGCATGACGCCTCCCGCTTTTGTACACCACGGCAAAGTCATATTCCTGTAACAGGAGGGCCCAGCGTACGAGGCGGCCACATGGGTCTCGAAGGTTCTGCAGCCAACAGAGTGAATGATGGTCAGTTAAGACAGTAAACGAACGTCCGTACAAATATGAACGGAAACGCTGCACAGCGAAAACTACAGCCAGGCATTCCTGTTCGGTGACTGTGTGGTTTCGCTCCGGCTTGCTCAGGGTACGACTTGCGTACGCGATTACATGCTCTCGTTCATCGTGCCGTTGGACAAGGACTGCCACGAGACCAATTCCACTAGCGTCCGTGTGAACTTCTGTCACTGCAGCAGGATCAAAGTGACGTAGGATGGGTTTATATATTAAAAGAAACTTCAGCTAACGAAATGACGCGTCGCAGTCTGGTGTCCAGTTAAAAGTGGAGTTTTTGTTGAGAAGGCACTTCAATGGGTAAGCAACGTCAGCAAAGTGATGTATAAAGCGTATAAAATACGAACACAACCCTAGAAAACTGCGCAACTCCTTCACTGTCTTCGGGGGTTTAAAAGACAACAGCGGCAGTTTTCTGGGGATCCGGCAATACACCATCACCATTGACAAGGTGTCCTAGCACCAGCGCTTGGCGCTCTCCAAAGCGGCACTTTTTCGAGTTTAGAATTAGGGCGGCGTTGTGCAGTCAATTCAAGACGCGTACTAGATGGTCATTGTGTTCTTGGAAGGATTTCCCAAATATGACGACATCGTCCAGATAGCAAAGACAATTGTCCCATTTTAAGCCGCGCAAAACTGTGTTCATAAAGCGTTCAAATGTGGCTGGCGCATTACACAGCCCGAATGACATAACATTAAACTCATAAAGGCCATCTGGCGGTACGAAGGCTGTTTTTTTCTTATCCGCAGGGTCCATTGGAATTTGCCAGTAGCCAGACTTGAGATCAAGGCAAGAAAAATAGGACGCACCAGAGAGGCAGTCGAGGGCACCGTCTATGCGAGGAAGAGGATAGACGTCCTTTTTTGTAACAGAATTTAGACGCCGATATACGACGCAGGATCGCCACGAACCGTCTTTCTTGCGTACAAGAATAACAGGGGCAGCCCAGGGACTAGATGCCTCCTTTAACACCTTCTACCGTAGCATGTCCTCCACTTGCTCATGAATGACTTTGCGCTCAGATGGGGACACGCGATATAGCTTTTGAAGAATGGAACGAGCTGAACCAGTGTCGAAAGTATAATGGGTCCGATGTGCAGGGTCGGAGGTCGGTCCATCTGTTTGAGAAAAGTCAAACATAGGCGAAAAGGGTAGACGAATATCCACAAGAGTACGGCGTTGAGGTGACCTGAGATCGGCGCTGATCATGCGGAAGATCGAAGTTTCATCAGCAGGCAGAGGTACGGTGGCACTCGTAGCATCTGTGACCAAGGCAACGATGTGGGGCGCATCGGGTCCACAGGAGGCACGCTTCAATCCCGTTGGTAAAAACTGCGGGCTCGGACAATGGATTGATTGTCCATAACGAGGCACTACCGTGATGCACGGAGATCATACAGTGAGGGATAATAACATTTTGCTTCAGGCATGCTGAGTGAACAGGGTGCACCACGGCCTGAAATGAAACCTGGTCAACAAGTGTTGCGGACACGGGGACGAACATAGCAGTCAAAGGTGGAACTACTGTGTCTTCGGTAATACTAAAAACTGTTTCTTCATTTCGGCCACTTTCAAAAAGACTCGGAAGATGCGAGCCGTCAAAATGAACCTCTTGACTTCCGCAGTCCACGGTAGCGCCACAAAACTTCAAGAAGTCAATTCCTAAAATGATGTCCTGCGTAGAGTGGGGTAAGGCTACGAATTCGGCTTGACAAATTGCACCACCCACAGACACTTGCGCACTACAGACTCCCAGTGGCCGCAGTGCCTCTCAGCTCACACCACAAAACGTTAAAGCACGGTCATATTCAAACATCACTTTGCGTCCCAACAAGCGCCTAAACTGATTACTCATTGCAGACACAGTCGCACCCGTATCCACTAAAGCTAATTTATACACCCCATCAACGAACACACGAATTTTGTTTTTGAGCATTATAGTTGGAGGGATGTTGGTACACAGCACATTTCCAGCGGCCTCACCCCCATTGGTCGCGCTGGTTAGTTTTCCTGCTGAGGATGCTGAGGCGACATGGAGCGCCGTCGTGGTGATGGGGAACGACGCGCACGGAAGGCGGGTGGTGGAGTAACACTTCTATCAGATGCAGGGGAGTGGTCGCGGAGATTCTGGTTATGAATGTTGCGGTAATGCCCACGCTGAGTATTTGATTGTTGAAAAACTGGATTGTATTTCCGGTTGTTGGTTACTGTTGGAAGCGCCGGACGGTTATAGCGAGGTGGGAACCTACTGCGGCAGTATCTGGCGATGTGACCTTTTACGCCGCAGCGGTAGCATATCGGCGGGGAAGGTTGAAAATGTTGTTGCGAATAAGAGCAGGGAACAGCTGGGTGCGTCGTAGGCCTGGCTGAATGTTCATACTGCTCAGGAATCCTGGTAGATCGAATAGAAGATCTATATGCACTTGAGGCGACGTCATATCTTGGGGCGTCAGGCATCCACGCATTCCGGTTGGCGAAATGCATAGGAGGATAGTCAATAGAAGCTGCAACTTCAGAAGCTTGTGGGAAAGGCTCCACTGTAATCGTTTGTGGTGGTGAAGCCGGCCGTCTAGATACCTTCTGGACAGACACCTCAGCAGATTCGTGCAGGGAAAGTGGGTTGAGCCACAGGAGTTCTTCCCGCACGATTTTCCGGATCGTCGACGGAAGATCTAGTTGGGCGTGGTCATTAAGGCTGGCCACGGTAGGCACGTTGGCCAGCCACCCAAATTTTGGCGCAATACGACGCGTTTTGAGAGCTTGAAAAGCGCGGATGTGTTTAATAACATCGGAGACGGTTTCAAGGGTGTCTTTGGCGGCTAAAAAGTTGTACACGTCAGCCGCGATGCCCTTCAAAATGTGGCCGACTCTGTCTTCTTCGGGCGTGTTGGAATTCACACATTTGCACAATCTGAGGATCTCTTCTGTATAAGTGGTACAAGTTTCATCCGGCAATTTAGCTCTTTGGGCAAGGGTCTGTTCAGCCCGCTTTTTTCTTGGTACAGAGTCACCAAAACGCTGTTTGATCTCGGTGGCAAACCGTTCCCAAGTTGTCAAATTGTCGTCGTTATTTTCGAACCATGTCATAGCCGTGCGAGTTAGAAAGAAAACAACATTTGTGAGCATGCTGATAGGGTGCCACCGGTCGTACCGACTAACTCTTTCATAATGAAGCAGCACTTTTCAACGTCCTCACCTTCTTTTCCTGCAAACGGTCGTGGTTATCGGTAAGGCTGGCAGGGAATAGAACTGGAGGGGGCAGGCCTGTCACCAGGCGGGCTTGCAGCGTCGCGGCTGGTACGGTTAGAATGGGTGTGGTCCATGATGGTTGGAAGCGGTGGCAGTCCAGCAAGGCGGCGACTACGTCGAAACTCCAGTTGGTCTTGCTGCGCCGTACTTAGGGATTGAACGGAGCACCTTCCACCAAGCTGTTACGGTGAAATAGAAAAGGGGTGTTTTTTTACAGTGATATGGCAGTGGGATAAGGTGAAGCCTACTAGCCCTCAGGCATCAACGCTTTCTCCTCTTCTCCCAGTTCCACAGTGTAAACCCCCGTTTTAAACCCCACTGATGCCTGATTTTCTGTGACTGCATGCTTCTGTATGCTGTGTGATGCGACATTCGAGAAACCGCCAAATGAAGCGCGCAGCGCGGGCGCTTGGATCGAATGCTCGGCAGGGTCAGCTCGTATGAGCAGTTTGCGAACAACTTTTATTTCAATCAGAATGGCGGCCCCCTACTCACCACCCCGGCATGCAGGCCTGAGGGACGGGGGCCGTGACCTGCGCGATTAGAGGCAGGCAAATAGGTCTTGGTTCCTTGTTGCCTTTTAATACTTAGTAGAGAAGCCTGGGAAACCCTTCTGCGGAGCGAGGACCCAACTCTTCAGAAGGAAGCCATCGTATATGCGTGAATCACTTGTTGACGTTACATCCGATCGTGACATCACTTATTGGCTTTTTATTCTATTTCTTCGCTTGATGGCTTCCTACACATTCTACTATTACAGGAAGCTGACATGTAATTTTGCAAGGTTCCATAATCTCCTGATATACAATGCTCGCCAAAGACAGGTACTTCCAGAATTTACGTATTATTTACAGGTGTCTAAACTAACGCCGTATTTCTACTTACCTTCTACTATTTCAATTTATTGGATAGAATCCTATCCGCAAATAAAATTTCTTAACTTATTTACCAAAAATGCCACCTATTTATGCGGCTATTCGTTGTCTACAATGCAGACAATAACCAAAAACCATAGGTCACTTTGAATGATTTGCCGCTGTTGTGATGATGAAACGAAGCTAACCGTGAAAGCAACCGTTGTGGTTTCAAATCCGACTTCAATATCTGCTTGCGCAAATCAAAAAATATTGCAATAGATGAAATTGTTTTAATACAGGTGAACTTCGTATGAAGTACGGACGCACACGGCTCAAAAAACCCGGATTAGACTGGGCGCGCCTTGCTTCCTCCGCTTCTTCTTCTGCTTCTGCTGCTTCTTAGTTCGCCGCTACGCGGCGTAATAATTCCCCCCGGGCAAGCAATTCTCGTCTCCGCGAAAATTAGGCAGATCGAAGATGGCAGCGCTTCAGGCGAGCCACGTGAACAACTTGTGTCTTGCGGGATCGGCGGTTATCCGTCCTTACTTTGGCGATGACGTAATTCGCGCCATTCAGTTGGTCCAACACAACGAAAGGGCCGTCGTACTTGCAGAGAAACTTCTCATATAATCCTGGCTTGTGAATAGGCGTCCAAAGCCAGACGTAGTCTCCAGGGGAGTAAGCAACTGCACGATGATGCAGATCGTAGTGTTCTTTCGAGCGGCTTTGTGGACCCACTGTGCGTAAGCGGGCTATACGACGGGCTTCTTCGGCACGGCATAGTATCTAAGAAACCAACGCATCGTCGTTGGGGGAAAATGGGAAGATGGGGTCTAAGAAAACGTGAGGCGTTCTTGCATAGAGTAAATAGAAAGGAGAATAGAAGGTAGCTTCATGATTTGCAGTGTTATAAGCGTACGTCACACACGGTAGCACTGCATCCCAGTTGCGATAGTCAGACGAGACGTACTTGGACAGCATGGTTGTCAAGGTGCGGTTGGTGCGCTCGGTGAGACGGTTTGTCTGCGGATGATACGGTGTCAAATAACGGTAGTGTGAACCACAAAGTCGGAGCATGAACCACAAAGTCGGAGCATTTCTACCCCGACATCAGCAGTGAATTGCCGACCACGCTCACTTATAATAATACAGGGTGCGCCATAGCGAAGAATAACGGAATGCAAAAGAAACGAAAAAGAAACTAGCAGCGGTGGCGTAGCGGTAGAACATTCGCCTCGCATGCAAGAAGACCGGGGCTCAAATCCCGGTGCCGCGCAATTCTCCACCGGATGAAAAAAAACAACAACAAATCCGCGTGTCGATGGAATTGCATAAACAGGTTTTGGGTGCGACCTGATGAAGGTGAACACCTCCGACAACGCACTCCACCACCAGAACAGGAGTTGGCCACCCTGGTGCAGTAATTGGCTGTAACCTCTCATGATAAGCTTCACAAAACCCCGGTCCTCAGTCACCAGCGGCTGCGGAACAACTGACCACGGCGGCGGTCAGACCAATGAGGCAGCAGGGGGTGCTAAGAATTCCTGGCTCCGCTGGACAGGCCGCCATTGGAAACAGACCCTGGCAACGTTTAATTCTAGAACCCTAGCTAGTGAAGCTAGTTTTGCAGTGCTGTTAGAGGAACTAGAAGGC
Organism: Amblyomma maculatum; assembly: GCF_055883805.1. Lineage (NCBI taxonomy): Eukaryota > Metazoa > Arthropoda > Arachnida > Ixodida > Ixodidae > Amblyomma > Amblyomma maculatum. The sequence goes on from NW_028146745.1 coordinate 3,939,111, forward strand.
ATGCAATGGGATGTCATAGGGCTTAGTGAGGTTAGGAGGCCAAATGAGGCATATACTGCGCTGAAGGATGGGCATGTACTGTGTTATCGAGGTTTACCAGAGAGGCGACAACTAGGAGTAGGTTTCCTTGTCAATAAGCATATAGCGGGTAATATAGATGAATTCTATGGTATTAATGAGAGGGTTGCAGGCATCGTAATTAGGCTGATTAAGCGGTATAAACTGAAATTTGTAGTGGCCTATGCACCTACATGTAGTTATGATGACCAGGCTGTTGAAAGCTTCTACGAAGATGTAGAATAAGCAATGCGAAAAGTAAAGACGCAGTATGCTGTAATAATGGGTGACTTGAATGCAAAGGCAGGGAAAAAGCAGGCATTAGACAATGCAGTAGGTGACTATGGCATTGGTTCTAGGAATAGCAGGAGGGAGTTACTAGTTGAGTTTGCAGAGTGAAATAACTTACGAATCATGAATACCTTCTTCAGCAAACGGGAGAACCGGAAATGGACGTGGAAAAGTCCTAAGGGGGAGATTAAAAATAAAATCGACTTCATAATGTGTTCAATCCCCGCAATTATACGAGATGTAGAGTAATCGGGAAAGTGCGCTGCAGTGACCACAGAATGGTGAGGTCCAGAATTAGCCTAAATCTGAAGAAGGACCGCAACAGATTAGTAAGAAAAAACCCATCAACGAATTAGCGATGAGGGGGAGGGCAGAAGAGTTCAGGATCTCGCTACAGAATAGGTATTCAGCTCTAACTCAGGATGGCGACATTACCCTAGAAGCAAGGAACAATAATTTCAGAGATATCATTACTGAGTGCGCGGTAGAAATAAGCGGTAGGATAGTTAGAGAGGATACCGGTAAGCTGTCTAAGGAGACGAAAGATTTGATTAAGAAACGCCAGAGTAAGAAAGCTTCTAATCCAAAAGACCAGATCGAATTGGCCGAGATATGAAAGCTAATCAATAAGTATAAGGTGGCCGATATAAGGAAGTATAACATGGAGAAAAGTGAGCGTGCTGTAAAGAACGGGGGAAGCCTTGAAGCAGTAGAGATTAAATTGGGCATAGGCAAACACCAGATGTATGCGATAAGGGACTAGGCGTGCAACGTCATCACGAATATGGACAAGATAGTCAAAGTAGCCGAGGAGTTCTATACAGATTTCTGCAGCAGCCAAAGTAGTCCGGATCGTAATGAGATTGGCGGTAGGGAAAATAGTCAGACGTTCCAACAGTGACGATAGACGAGGTCAGAAAGCACTAGAAACTATGAAAAGGGGGAAATCAACTGGGGAGGATCAGAGAACTTCAGATTTGCTGAAGGACGGGGGGATATTGTGCTAGAAAAACTGGCCACCCTGTATACGCAGTGACTGGTGTCATCGACGGTACCGGAACCATGGAAGAATGCAAACATTATCCTCATTCATATGAAAGGGGACTCTAAGGGCCTTAAAAATAACAGACCAATCAGCTTCCTGTCTGTTACGTATAAGGTATTTACTAAGGCAATCGCTAATAGAATCAGGACAACCTTAGACTGTAGTCAAGCAAAGGATCAAGCAGGGTTTTGAAAACGGTACTCTACAATCGATCATATCCATACCATCAATCACGTGATAGAAAACTGCTCGAATTATATCCAGCCCTTATACATAGCATTCATTGATTACGAAAAAGCATTTGACTCAGTTGAAACCTCGGCGGTGATGCAGGAATTGGGAAATCAGGGGGTAGACGAGCCGTACGTGAAAGTGCTGGAAGATATATATAGTGGCTGCACAGCAACCATAGTTTTGCATAAAGTAACAAAATTCTCATAAAGAAAGGTGTAAGGCAAGGAGACACAATCTCCCCAGTACTATCCACAGCTTGCTTAAAGGAAGTATTCAGAGACTTGGAATGGGAGCAGTTAGGGATAAGGGTAGATGCAGAATACCTCAGTAATCTGCGATTTGCTGATGACATTGCCCTGGGGGATGAACTGCAAATAACGATTGATGACATAGACAGGAAAAGTAGAAAGGTAGGCTTGAAAATCAATATGCAGAAAACTAAGGTAATGTTCAACAGCCTCGGGAAGGAACCGCAGTTTACATTAGGTAGCGATGTACTGGAAGTAGTAGGCGAATATGTCTACTTAGGATGGTAGTAACCGCAGATCCTGGCCATGAAAAGGAAATAACAAGAAGAATAAGATTGGGATAGAGCGCATTTGGCTAGCACTCGCAGATTATGACTAGCAGCTTACCAGTATCGCTCAAGATGAATGTATACAACAGTTGCCTCTTGCCTGTACTCACCTATGGGGCTGAAACATGGAGGCTAACCAAGAGAGTTCTACTTAAGTTGAGGACAACCCAGAGGGCTATGGAACGAAAAATGGTAGGGGTAACATTAAGAGATAGAAAGCGTGCAGAGTGGGTCAGAGAAATAACTCAAGTTACCGACATTCTAGTAGAAATTAAGAAGAAGAAATGGACATCGGCAGGACATGTAGTGCAAAGAGAGGATAACCGACAGTCGCTGAGGGTAACAAACTGGATTCGAAGGGAAGGAAAGCGTAGCATGTGGCGGCAGAAAGTTAGGTGGGCGGATGAGATTAAGACGTTCGCAGGGGTCAAGTGGATGCAGCTAGCACAGAACCGGATTAAGTGGAAAAATATGGGAGAGGCCTTCTCCCTGCAGTGGGTATAGTCAGGATGATGATGATGATGATGATGATAAAAAGAAACGACGAAACATCGGCAGCCTTTGCGGTAGCGAGAGCAGCGGTCTCCGCCTATTTGGTAAGATAGTCAACGTAGACGATAACGCAGCGCAGCCCTCTACAGTCTTTGGAAAAGGACCGAGCAGGTCAATTCCAATCTTTTCAAAAGGTGAAGTAGGTGGCTTGATGGGTTGTAAAGGGCCGGCCAGCGTGGTGGTGCGTGTCTTAAGTCATTGGCATTTTTCACATGCCACAACGTATTTCTTGGTGGTCTTATAAATTGGCGGCCAATAAAAACGCTGGTGAATTCGGTGCAGTTTACGACAGAAGTCTAGATGTCCAGAGGTAATATCATCGTGCATGGCATGTAAAACTTGTGCACGGAGAATTTTTGGGGCGACCAAAAGGAGGGCGGCACCGTCAACTGAGTAGTTCTTGAACAAAACACCATCTTCGATAGTACACTGCGTTGACTCTGCTCTTCCTTCTGCCTCTTGTATAAGAGGCTGTAGTGACCGGTCGTTGCTTTGTTCTCGCCTAAAGGTCGCCATACTAGGAAACGTCGACGCGATAGAGGCTAAACACCCGTCGATGTCGTCTTTATCGTTAACGGAAGCCAGCAATGGGTGCCGTGACAAGCAGTCTGCTTTCCTGTCACGTCGTCCACTCTTGTAAGCGACACCGGAGTTGTATTCTTGTAGGCGTAATGCCCAGCGCGCCAGACGACAAGATGGATCGCGAAGCCCGATGAGCTAGCATAGCGAATGGTGGTTAGTAACTATGGTGAAGTAGCGTCCATAAAGGTATGGTCGGAACTTGTGCACAGCGAACACAACTGCGAGGTACTCCAATTCGGTAACTGTGTAGTTCCGTTCACATTTTGTCAACGTACGGCTGGCATATCCAACAACGTTTTCAGCCCCACTATGCAGCTGCACAAACACCGCCCCAAGACCAGCCTCTTCTGACGCGCTCACAGCCCAGAGGTATGCGCAACCATCCTCCACCTCCACGACCGGAGCGTGGCACCAAAATATTTTTCTCCGCCCCATTCGAGACATCTGGCTCGGCGGCTATTGAATATTTACCCATGAAGGATTCAGATAACTTCACGGGGAGAAACGTCGCCGTCATCGCAGGCAGCAGCGCATCTGCCTTCAAGGCGAGAACTCCTTGATGACTCTGAGCCATGTTATCTACTAATGCGGGATAATGTTCGGCTGCTAACAAATTTCACTGGTAATCCTGTTTCCGTCCTGTCTCCCTTGTCGTTTTGTGTCGTCTTTTTGTGCGCATGAAACCAATCTGAAATTTCACTGGCACTAAAGTCTAAAGTCACCCCAAGTCGCACAAAAAGTCAGCACCCAAGATTCGTCTTGCGTGGCACGTCTCAATACAACGAATTCTGTCCTATACCACTAGTCACCAATTACAACTGAAACAGAGCACAGGCCAACCGGAACAAAAGTTTCAACCCCAACTCCACAAAATGTAGCGTTTTTGTCCCACACAAACATAACTTTCTGTCAAAGGCGGTTCTTAAATGAAACGCTCATAACCATAACTGACACAGCGGCACCAGTGTCAACCAAAACATCCGTTTTAACATTGTGTACACACACTGACACTTTGTTCTTTAGCATGACGATTGGTAGAGGTATGCGTGAAATTTACCGTCCGGCAACCTTACCTCCATCGGTCGCACCACCTAGTTTACCAGCGGTGGAGAAGCAAAGCGGCGACGTGGGGATGGTGAACGGGGTTGTCGCTGCGGTGGGGGAGTGATGCTGCGATCGGACACAGAGGAGTCATTCCATGAGTGGCATTGAGGGGAGAGGACCGATAGAAGGTAGCCGGTAGCTGCTGCTCCCACTGGGCACTACTCGTGAAGTGCGCTGCTCGTTGGACAGGGGGTCGTGTAATTTGACGGCGCGAGCAAAAGCGGGAGATATGTCCGCTGCCCCCACAGCTATAACATACGGGTGGCTGGCGACCTGGTAGCTCACTTCAGGATCCCGTGAAGGCCGAGATGGGGCGACAGAAGCGTGACGAGGAGCACCACGAGCACTTCATACGGAGGGCCTATACGCTGCTGAAATTAAGGGTGCGATGTTGGTTGCAGGGTCCACTCCACGCCGTTGTTGTAAGATGGTTGGCTGTTATTTCGTGCAGCCCATGGCGTGCGTTGTTCCCATGATGATACGGACCTCGATGTCGGGTGGTAAGTTACATCGAAATTTATACGTTGCCGCTTAATATCCAGCTCCTCGCGTATAATCCTCCTAACCAAAGAAGCGATGTCTTCAGCCTCCGGAATGTCGATATCGGCAACAGTTGTCACACTAGAGAGACAGCCACATTTGGGCGCAATTCGACGTGCCTTTAACTCCTAAAATACCCGGCACTGTTTGATGGCATCTTCTACTGTGGCAAGGGTGTCCCGCGAAATAAGGAAGTTGTACACATTCATCAATCCCCTTGAGAAGGTGCCCTACCTTGTGTTCTTCTGACATCTGCTGGTTTTCAATGCGACAAAGTTTCAATTTTTTCTCGATGTAACGTGTGCATGTCTCACCGGGCAGCTGGGCTCCCTGGGAAAGCTGATGCTCAGCGCATTCCTTCTTCGCAAGGGTATTCCCAAAGGACTTCATAATATCTTCAACGAATCGGTCCCAGGTCGTTAGGATTTCTTCGTGGTTATCAAACCATGTCATAGCCGTGCCAGCGAGGAAGAAAACAACATTGTACAGACGTGAGATCGAGTTCCAGCGGTTGTACTTGCTGCATCTTTCGTAATGTCGGAGCCATTCCTCAACGTCATCTTCGGGCTCCCCGTGGAAAGTACGAAGCTTTCGCTGGTGGGGAAAGGCCGTCGTCTCTTCAGGTCACTGTTCATGAGTCTGCGTCGTGCGCGTGGAAGCCATTGAATGGTACTATTGAGGATGTAACGGTGGCAAACCTGCTACACGACGGCAGCGATGCGATACTGGCGGATCCAGAACGTTTTTACCCAGCGCTTAGCACCAAATATAACAGATGAAATGGTTTTAATACAGGTGAACTTTGTATGAAGGACGGACGCACACGGCTCAGAAACCCGGATCAGTCTGTGCGCGCCTCGCTTCCTCCGCTTCTTCTTCTGCTGCTTCTAAGTGCGCCGCTACGCGGCGTAACAATTTTTACGTTAGGCCACTACACTCGCAGATTTTTTGCTAATTCCCGGCGGGTACATTGCCCATACTTTCATTTTTTTTTATTTATACTCAATCCGTTATCCTACATTTCCCATCCTGGTGATATCTTATGCAGCCATAATGAGTAAAAAAACCTATTCTTCAATGGCGACAAAGTCTCTTCATAACTGTTCCTGGCTCACAAGCACACTAATAATATCGAACATGCGCCACGCCATATTTCATCAAAATGTGCTGTTGACAAATAGGACGATTTTACCGTTTTTCTTGCGGCATTGTAATTGATTACTTAGAACAATATTCGTCGCTGTGCTTTCTAAATATGCTGGCAGCAAACTAGTGAGGATAGAGCGCGTACAGCTTTTTATTGCGTTACGTTTTCACTCAGCTATTGAAATGCATAACCATATTTTCAGAGAATAGGAATATGTGTTCGAGTCAGTAGCCAGAATGTATTACTTATCCTCTTCTAACGTCTCCAGACAACTACTCCTGGCTATGACGGCGAGAACACTGGGAAGACTGGAAAGTGCAGGGGAGGAAACTGCGTACTAAAACCCCTTTACAAAGGATGCGAATGAACCAAAGCCATCAAAATGGTACGTGAAATCTTCTAAATAGTTTTCAGTTACACGTTAGATCAGGAACCATCGTAATCAGCTAGACAACGTGCTCTGTAGGATAGACCTCACGAACATGTCTCCAATTAGCAAGGTCCTACATTTGCTGCCGCCTTTATATCCTCGAAAGCTGCTATTTTATCGCCCTAATTTATGTTACCGTCTCGACGTTTGTGTTCATTAGGATGTTTTTCGCCCCTATGACCATCGTTTTTCTCCCCTAAAACGTACCCTATTAATACCCATTTTTCCTGATTTTGGCTACACTTTCATGGCTCGCATTGTCTCTTACACGCATTCGGTTCTGTTTCTGTATTTTGCTTTTACACTGACTTTTACACCTATAAAGCATAGCTTCCTGCGTTGTTCGCAATTTCAATTGGATACGTTTCCTACCCCTCAGGTTAAAACAAAAATTTGAGTGCACGTAAAATATAGTTGTTTCATATGTAGTATGGGGGTTTATTAGAGGTACTGGGACTCGATCTAGAAGCATGGCAGGAACAGCCCGCGTACAAACAGGTCCAGCGCACACACACCAATAGCGATGTCACTGCATGGAGAGAGCGCACGGAATCATCTTTACACCTATTTATCTGCTCGCGTACACCAGTAAACTGCCATTCACAGCGCCCGATTATCTGTCAAATAGACCCTTGGCAGATTTGTTCACGAAATGTTTCGAATTTTGACATCCGCATCAGGTTTCACTCGCAGCGCTAAATATTTGTACTCCGTTACCATTTCCAGCGCTTACCTACCTATTGTTTTTGGCTACCTGAGTTCAAGAGATTGAAATTTTCATTGGTTCCCTGCTTCCATTTTAGACAGCACCTTTTGACTTGCCTTTTGTTATGGATAATGCTATGGTCAAGGTTATGGCTAATGCTTTGCATTTCGTCGGCTGAATTACTTAACAAGACAATCTCTTCAACAAAGCTGTGAATACTAGGGAATTTAACACTGCCTCTTATTCCAACAGTTCCCTTGGTACGTTGATTTAAATTATCGCAGTTAACGTCTTAAAGCAACTCAGGCTCTGCGAGATCCATAGTGAGGTGCTCTGGAAATGTCGCCTACCTGAGGTGCATTGATATCGCACAGCAGACGGGTGTCTTGGTTCAAGCCTCCTGTCAAAAATAGACCACAGTGGCCGAGATTAACTAGTGAACCTTTGAGCGCAGCTCTTGCTTGCCCTAGCCACTGCCCCACAACGGCGGGATCAATCCAGATTTCTGAATATTTGCTGAAAACACGTGGTGAATAGAGCATTACAAATATTGTGGCTTCTTTGATGCGTTTCCTTGTTTGGATTTCTTGGCTGCATTTATCGACAACTATAGTGATTATAAAGGTGTTGTAGGTACATATCTACATTTTACCTGTGGCCTTTCGACAACGTGATTGTGTAATGCTTTCATAACAGCTGCAGTTTGTGGGGCCCTGCGCTACATATCCGTAAGGCCCGTGGCGCGCCGCGCATTCGAATGCCGCGCCACTATCCCAATACTCCCTGCGTGGTGCCTGTTTCCCTCTCCCCGCTCGTTCGGGGATAACCGGTCCCGCGCGAGGGGGCTATAAAGGAAGCCACGCGCCGCCGTCTGGCCTCTCTTCGCTCCTGCTCTTCATTCCTGCTTCGCTTCTGGCGCTTCTCTACGCAAGACGACCCGCAGACAGCAGCCCCTCGGACGACAACCTCGCACCGCCTCGGACGACCCCCTGTGAGATTAAAGATGTTTGTTACACGACCCGCTGTGCATTTGTCGAGCGCATCCCTCGGGCAGTGGAATCGCACACAACTGGCGCCCAACGTGGGGCTGAATAAGCACCCATGTGGACGATTTCTCTGCCGACGTGGCAGCGCACGGCAACGCGACGGGCCGGTTCTTTGTATGTTAGTCGCGACGCCATTTTGAGTTTAGTGTTAGCGTGTGTGTATATGAGGCGGAGTGTAGTATAGTGGTGTTTGTGCAGTGTTTTAATTTTGTTTTGGGTTATGTGTGTGTTTTTTAGTGTCGGGCGGTTTGTGTTTTAATTTTTTTTTTCAGATGTTGGTATATAGACATGAGGGTTGTCGCCACGATTAGCCTTTGTGACTAGCCTCTTGATGCGGGCTAGGTGGTAGTCGTGCGCGTGCAGTTGTTCTGCGGCTCCCGGCCGGCCTTAGTTGTTGCGTGCAGTGCCTCCGAGAAAAGACGTGCCAGATAGGGCCGCCGCTTCAGATGCCAGTGCGTCCGGAAGTGAGGTAAGGGACGCGGTAGAGTCTGCGCAGGTTACCGATGCGGCCGCCCTGATGAGGCAGATGAACAAAATATTGTCTGTGTTTACCAGTCAGCTCGGTTCGGTGGCTAGCGCCAACCAAGCCGCAGCTGCGGCGACAGTCTTGCGTCCGCGGAAAAATGTAGAGGTTCCCTCCTTTTCCGGCTACATGGAGGTGAAGTCAGTCCACGAGTTCTTGCAAGAACTAGAGGATTATCAGACGGCATTGGGTTCCCCAGACTACGTGGTGCTAGCGCAGGTAATTTCCGTGACACTTATTGAGAGCGCCGCGCGATGGAGACGCTACCAGCCGGCCTTCCAGTCGATGGCAGACTTTACAGATCGCCTCCGCGCCGAGTTCTTGCCGCCCGATTACGAGCGCCGGATGCTTGAGGAGCTAGCGTTGCGCACACAGCACCCAGAGGAGAGCCTCCTCGAGTATGTACGCGCAATGCAGGAGCTCTACAAAAAGGCAGATCCTACGGCAACCGATCTTGAACAAGTCGCGCGCGTGATCAGGCAATGCCATCCGCGCTTCAAGCCGTATTTGCGGGGACGTGGTTTTGCAAACCTCGAGGCCCTAGCACAGGAAGCGAAGGTAGTACAGGCGGATTTACTCACTGAATTGCGCTACCAGCCACCCCCCAGGCCAGCCGAATCGCTAGAGCCGCGATGAGCCGGGGCCGGAGGCCAAGACCTCGCGCCGCGCGCCAGAGGCGCAGACGTAATGACGGTAGGGCAGGAAAGGCCAGCGGAAGGCTCCGCGATTCCTCGCGCTCTTAACCCGTACGCGTTCGAGCAGCGGCGTCGAGCCGGGCTCACCAGCGACGTCCGCATAGTCGAGGAGAGAGGGAAAAGACGTCCCCAAAACGCGAAATCCCCCGACCGCGCGGCAGGTGAACGATCGGCTGTGCTGGAATTGCAACCAGCCGGGCCACGTGGCACGAGAGTATCAAGCAAGGCGTATGCAGGGAAACGCGGACCGCCGGCGGCCATAATTGGTAACACCAGCTTGTCGCCGTCGGCGGGAGAATTTCGTGGTAGCCACGGCGGAAAATGGGAAATGTACTCCCACGCCACGTCACCGGGCGACCGCCCCGGGGGCGCAGAGGTTTTTGTCCCCCTCGCCTGTAGAGCGCAAGGAATGTCGCGCTCGAGCCCTTTTATGCTAGTGCGGTTAGCTGGTCAAAGCTACTCGGCACTCGTTGACATGGGTCAACTCTGTCACCGGTCGGTGATGATGTGTTCGAGGCCTGCCGTAGATGTAACATCCGTGTCAGGCCAGCCGAAACCCCTTTGAGCTTAGCAGCAGGGACGACAAAAGCGGAGGGAGCGGTACGTCTGGTCGTGCGTTTTGACGGCAGCAAGCGGAGGCATCGCTTCGTCTGGCTGCCCGGCTTAGCCATACCAGTTTTTCTGGGAAGAGATTTTCTTTCGAGCGAAGGCATTGTGCTTGACGTGGGGGAGAACGGCTATCGCTACAGCCCCTTCATCCCCCTCATTCCCTTTGTTAGCGCACCCAAACAGGAATGCTTCGCCCAGCGAGCGAGCGTCCACGGTTTTGTGGCAGACGGCTTCCCCGCGACACTGAATGGTAGCCCATTAGAAGCAATAATCGCGTCCTTCTCAGGAACCGGTAGTCAGCGCCGAAGGCTTGAGGAAACTTTACTCCCGTTTTCGGATTGCTTCACAGAGAAACCAGGCAGAACCAACTTGCTTCAGCACTAGATCGAAACGGGTGATGCGCGCCCTTTCAGATGTAACCCGCGGCCGTTAAGCGCGCAAAGGGGACAGCTTCTCGGCAGCTCCCTTGACAAGATGATTGATACTGGCGCGGTGAGACCCTCACAAAGTCCCTGGGCATCCACAGTGGTTCTAGAGCGAAAGAAAGATGGTTCGGCCAGGCTGTGTGTTGATTATCGAAAGCTCAACTCAATGACGCCTACGGTTGCGTGCCCTTTCCAGTCGATCGAGGCTGTGATGTACGCGTTAGTGAACGCAAGGTTCTTCACAGTCCTGGATGCAAGCAGAGGGTGCCTGCAGATTGAGGGGACGGAAGGTGACATTCACAAAACCGCATTCACCTGTCACCACGGGCTCTTCGAATTTACTCGACTCCCGTTTGGTTTCTCTAATGCACCGAGCGCGCTCATGTGATTGATGGACATCGTGCTGGGCGATGCAAGGTTCAACTACGCGATGGCGTACCTCAACGACGTCTTGATATTCTCACAGTCGTTCGAAGAGCACCTCATACACCCGAATTCCGTTCTTGAAAGAATGAGACGTGCGGGTATAACGATCTACCCAAAGAAAGTGCAGTTGGCATCAAAGAGAGTGAACCTCTTGGGATTTGTGGTCGATGATGGAACTTTGAGACCTAACGATGACAAACTGCAGGCAATTCTGAACTACCCCTGCCCGACGGACGTGAAAACGTGAAAAGCAGAGTTTTTTGGGAATGGTTGCCTTCTACAGACAATTCATCCCTAGTTGTTCAGAGCTCGGTAGGCTGTTAAACCAGCTGTTGCGGAAAGGCTCGAAGTGGATCTGGGGCAAGGAACAGAACGACGCTTTTGTAGCCTTGGCTCGCACGATAGCGAACACTGCTAGTTTGCGCCTCCCCGACCTGAACAAGCCGTTTGTCTTGCAGACAGATGCTACTGATGCCGGCGTAGGAGCGGTTTTGTTGCAGGAACACGAGGGCAAGCTGCGCCCTGTCGCGTTCGATAGCCGCACGCTCACATCGGCGGAGCGGAATTACTCCGTGACCGAAAAGGAATGCCTGGCGATATTGTTCGCACTGTCAAAGTTCGACATGTATCTAGACGGAGCGGTTTTCACCATGCAGACAGATCACCAGGCACTTTCGTGGTTAAAGAGGCTGAAAAAACCCGCAGGCAGACTCGCGAGATGGACGCTGACGTTGCAACGTTACGCGTACGCCATTGAGTACCGCCGGGGCAGCATGAATAAGGTGGCCGATGCTTTATCGCGCGCACCATTGAAAGCTGGCAGAAGTGCAGACCAGCATTGCTGAAAGTGGCATCGCCGCTACTGGAGAGGAGGAGCGGGCGGACGCGAGAGTCGCGCTCTGCGTATTTCAAGAGGGAAAGGAGGCGAACAGAGTTGCCACGCTGTGTTGCGAGAGAGAGAAGGCACAGCAGCTGGTGGCGGCGACTACTCGCCTGCCAAGAAGCGAGGCAGAGAAAAATCTGTCATGTGGAGTAGCGGTTAGTAGGGAAGAGCTAATTGAGGCCCAGAAATCAGACGGTTTATGCCAGCGGGTGCTGACAGAGCATGCGAGTTGTGCAGCTTGCACCGGGAACGCTGAGGGCAAGTACGACGCGTATCTGCTGGGCGATGATGACTTACTGCTCCGCTACATCCCCCAACTTGACGAGGAAGAGGCGATTGCACCCCCCTTGCGAGTCGTGGTCCCGTGGAAGTTGCGGAAACGATTCCTCCAGTACTTTCATGACTCAGAGCTGGCAGGCCATGGCAGCGGCAGTAAGACTTACGACAAGTTATGCCATGTCGCGACCTGGCCAGGTATGAGAAAGGATGTGCTGGGTTACGTCCGTACATGGACTGTTTGCCAGGTAGCCAAGCCTCGGGCGGGGAAACCCGCTGGCATGATGAAGCCGGTAGTTAGCAACTATCCGTGGCAAGTGGTCGCGTGCGATATCATGGGACCCCCCCTCGCTCCGCGCGCGGACAACAATATATCCTGGTAATAACGGAACACTATTGCAATTGAGTTGAGGTTTTCCCCCTTAGGAGGCTTGTGTCAGAACGGATTTTGGAGAAACTGTTGGAGACATTCACTCGTTTCGGTTTCCTTTGCGACCTGATTACAGACAATGCTTCGTATTTCACAAGCAGTTTTTGTTGATTCTTGTCGGGCGCTTCAAATCCGTCACAGGAAAACGAGTTCCAACCACGCTCAGAGCAACATAACCCAGAGAGTGAATCGGTATGTTGACAGTATGCTGGTCGCAACGACCGAGCAGCAGAGAGATTAGGACGCGCGGCTGTCCGAACTGGCTTTCGCCACTAGAACAACCGTGAACAGGTCGGTAGGTATGACACCTGCTTACTTGAATTTTGGGAAAGAGATCGCTTTTCCGTTAGAGAACGCCCTACTTGACGCGGCGGGGCCCGCGCCCCCTCCGCTTACGCAGTACGCGGCAAAGCTCCGCGAGCGCCTTGAGGCAGCGCAGCGCGCGGCTCGTGAAAACCTCGATGTCGCGCGCATAGAGCAAGCGGATCAGTACAACAAAGGTCGTCGTCACGTCGTTTTCAACACGGGCGACTTGGTACTGAAAAGAACGCACCCGCTTAGTAACGCAGCGCGTGGTTTCGCCGCGTCGCCAACGCACAAGTGCGTTGGACCGTTCGAAGTTACGGCACGGACTACGCCACTCACCTACAGGCTGCGGTTGTTCGCCAGCGGTGAAACCGCCAGTCCGGTGCACGTCGCAGACCTGAAAGCTTACCACCTTCGCAAGGATGATAACTGCGAAGCGGGGGAAGCTCAAAGCGATGCAGCGATCTCCCCCAAAAGTAAGGCATACAGGTAGCAACCCGGTTCGCAACCGACGCTATAACCTAGGGCCAAGGTAGTGCCCTACTTCGTCTAACGTCCTTGCCTCTTTCAGAATGCATTCTGATAAGACTTTGCAGCAGCCAGATGAACACCGTCGCTGGGGCGGGAAACCGCACCCAGCGCATGGTTCAAGGAGAGGCCACTTAAACAGGGGGTACCTCCCTAGTTTGTAGTGATTTGTGGCCCATCATCGTGACCAGGGCGGTCATGCTGGCCGTCATCAAAGAGGCTGACTTTCGAGCCCGCTGCCCATGCCTGGAGTACGGGCCTCAGGAAGCCAGGTGTGCCCGGGGCGGAAACGCCTGCTGCAAAGGGTCTCGGTGCATCCAGCAAGGCGCCACGTGGAGAGGGGTCAGCGATGTAGAGTAGCAGCTCAAGGCCGCTGCCAGGCGTATCCGTGGCGGAGCCCAGCTGCGCTGTGAACCGGAGGATGTGGCCGCTGCCGGAGAGGGACCAGCCGGAACAGTCCCGCCATGCCTGCTGCTTCTCCCGTAACACGGACCAGCTGAGAGGGCATAGCGCCAGAGCCAGGCGACAAGCCTTCCTATTTTACGCCGACCCGGGCTCGGACATGTAAATGGCCCGGCTGTTGGCGTAGCCCGGGTCGGACGCTGAGGGGGGGGGGGGGGAGATGTGGGGCCCTGCGCCACATATCCGTAAGGCCCGTGGCGCGCCGCTCATTCGAAGGCCGCGCCACTATCCCCATGCTCCCTGCGCGGTGCCTGTTTCCCTCTCCCCGCTCGTTCCGGGATAACTGGTCCCGGCGAGGGGGCTATAAAGGAAGCCACGCGCCGCCGTCTGGCCTCTCTTCGCTCCTGCTCTTCATTCCTGCTTCGCTCCTGGCGCTTATCCACTGAAGACGACCCGTAGACTACAGCCCCTCGGACGACAACCCCGCACCGCCTCGGACGACCCCCTGTAAGATTAATGATGTTTGTTACACGGCCCGCTATGTATTTGTTGTGCGCACCCCTCGGGCAGAGGAATCGCCCACAACTTTCAATAGATTCAAATATTTTTCATGTCTGTGAATGCAATTTATGTGTCGCCCATTTTATGTGAATTCTATCATTTTTTTGGCAGTATTACTATGCCATACTTTAATGTATATTTGGGAGAGCCTGCCTAAACAGATTGTTGATTAATGCTTGGCATATAGAAGTTTAAAGTTGCCGTGATTCTACTAGTGATAACATGATTATGATATTGTAAGCAAGGGGCTCTTGTGTGACCGATCTTTAATTTATCAAGCCACGGAACACCGTTTATAATTAACTTAAAATGATGATTGCGGTCGACTAGGTTCAGTCGCTGTATACCCAACTCTAAGGGCATTGTAATACAGGACGGCTAACGTATATCAATCAATCAATAGATATTTGTGCCATAAAAACAAATACATGCAAAATTTCTAGTATGATCCCCTCTCCGTCCTTCAAATGGCCCGCTTTCACTTGATCCTCACCTGCTGCGTTCCTCCTTAATTACACCTCCAACGCTTTGATTACTTCCTTTCAGTGCGGCAGGCTAGCCCTCAGTTCCAAATTTTGCCCACATTTGTCTATTTTGGTCTTTAACTAGAACGCTGCATGGCCGCTACTGTGTATATATCCTACAGCGGCACGAGCAATAATATTTTTTGCAGGACACGCAGATCACCACGCCAACAACTTTCTCGCGCTTTGCTGGGCATATGTTCATCATCAACTTCTGTCTGCATGCAATAAAACGAGTAAACAGTACAATCAAATTAATCAAAAATGCGTGCTCAGCGGCCTCAAAATGTTTTAATGCATGACCACACAGGTCTGCAGTAAACAATTTCGCTGACGTTTCTATGAAGCGTTCCGGATCTTTCACACCTAGCATTGAAAACACTCTGCACCGAAACCTGGCTTACTAACACGCCTTATTTTGCGTTCGGCCCAGCCATGTTGAATCGTTCAATTTCTTTTTCTTCACTGGCACGATGTCCAAGTACTTCTCACTATGAGCTGCCTCGTTATCGGCCGGAGTAGGCACGGAGTAGGAGTACAATGATAAAGGAGAATATTTCAAAGTACTTCGCACAATACAGCAAGAACGCGATTAAGCACTTTTTTTGCAAATTAGACGAATGGAAAGCAAGGCAATACAAGTGCCACAACTTCAGAAAATCTTTATCTTCGCCTAAGTTTTATAGCACCCACGCTGCGAGTGGCAAGCTTCCACGGAAATCCGGAGTGTTTTTTTGTTTTTTCCTAGTGAAGAGGGACGCACTAACTGGGCTGAAGTCGGTAGGAAACGACGCGATTCCGAGATTCCACCCACGTGCGGCTTGTCACAAAGCACGGGACGCGCTGGCACGGCCGAACCACGTCGCCTTTCTTCGTTCGCATTGTTCAGCCGAGGATCGCGGACGCGGCAGGTGTTGCCGCAGGTTTGCCGTGAGAGGTGGCCGCTCTTTGCCTTGGTGTCAATAGCGTGTCGTATGCAACCAATCCTACTGATGTTTGTTTGCGTTTGGTTTTTATTTCAAGATGCACGGGATCTCCAGGTTTTACAACCGGATAAACGTGCTGATAAACCGCACCTCCAACCACGCATCTTACATCGCGGGAAGCCTAATTACACAGAGAAGAGATATAAGATTACCAATAACAGTGAAAATAATTTTAATGAATTGCTGCGGGCCTAGCGCAAGCATTCCTGCCAGCGCGACAGCCCTCTTCTTCCTCGCCCGCGACAAAATCATGTCTAATACCTACCACCATCAGGGCTTCGGCACATGGGGCGGGTACTGCGCCGGCACGCTTTCTCTTTTCTTTTGTCATTTCCTTTAATTAGCCCACTTGCATTCATATAATGCAGTGTTGCTTTTTTTAGTACTTTTTGTCAATTTGTTGATGCAATATACAACTTTTTTTCATAGCACACAGAAACGTAAATTTGAGAGGCACTGTACGTCATCGAGTTTCCTCTTCGCGTTTTACGCTCGACACGCAATTGAAAAAAGAGCACTAATGCTCGTGCTCAAGTAATCATAAAAAAGGGCTCTCAGAATACGTTTTCACGGAAACACTTATCGACCCCGGATTCGCCATGCCGTCAATATAAAATTGCCTCAGGAATGAAGGGGAACTTGAAGCTACAATTTGTAATTAGTATAGAATAGCGGGTTCCAGGTAATATTATTGAATTAGCTCTAGTTCTTGAATGAAGACAGTCGGAAAGAAGAATATGTTATTTGAAAAACGAATAATTTCTAAGTACAGAGAGCACTATCTCTTTTTTTTTATGATGATGATGGTTTTAGAGTATTTCTCCCTTTTTCTGTCCACATATTAAATATCATTGAGCTCTACTTAATTTTTTATTTGAATTTATTTCTTAATTCTGTCAATATTTGTAAATTATTACTTTTATTTTGAACAACATTACGCATACAACCAATTGCATGAATTACAATAACACAATATGACCTAACACAAATGCAAACAAGCTCCTCGGGTATCGTAGCGCATTTCATTGGTATATTGACGGTTCGAAATCTACGCTAAACTGTTGAAAATATTTTACAACCGTTAGGTATGATGCAGCCTCTATTATGCAGAGTGACTGACACTCATGCTGATAATAATACTGCGTAAAGCGTACGCCTGTGCGTGAAAACTAAAAGTACATTTTTAACAGTCGGTATTGGCATTTGTTTCGCAACAATGTTTCTTTCAGACTCATGTTCATGCTCCTCCTCTGGGTTGTGTCTACTTTTGCGACACACTTAAGGGAGAGTACGGTTATTTTGAAGTAGGAACACGGTGTGTGGTAAGTATTTCAGCATTTTCTGTGTACGTAATGTGTGTCGTTGAAGCAAAAGCTTCTATTACAAACCTTGCTCTGAACACAACTGCAGTGATAAAAATAACTTAACAGCGCAGCAAGCGTCAGGCGTCGGAAGAGCACTAATAGCATGTATTTTTCTATTATAAGCGCGAGCCAAAATCGCCTCCATGACGTTCCTATTATTTCAGGCATACTGGGAAGTGCGGTATAGTAATCTTTTCCAAATATGATAATCTTTATCAAAAAATGCTCGATAGGTTGAATTTCAAAAGCAATAAATAACCTTTTTATTGAATCCGCAAAGAACAGACCCTAAAATAGTGCTTAAAACTTTTTCGCACATTTATACTAGAAAGATATCAGTGCAGTTGACTACAGAGAAGATCGAAATTCAAACCTAAATCAAATAGGGAGGCTGTATTTCAGCCTAATCCGCACCTACCGTTTATTGGATAATGCTCCGGACATACAAAATAAAATATGCTATAAAAATGTTAACCAATTTTAACGTCATATTTACAGCACAAGAAGGATGCAAAGACGACCGTGAATGGGACGTGCAGGAAATCAGAGGGTGACAAAATAATCTGCCGCGAGAACCCGCCTACCCCACCAGTTAACTAAAAAAGACTCTGTGAAGGCTTTGTGAAATAAAACGCTGCTTTTATTTTTGGCCAATTTTGAAATCGCTTCTTTGTGCTACTTTTCGATGGAGGCGGAACGAGAGCTGTCCGTGCGCTGTGCGATGTCAGTGCACGTTAAATGTTCCCAGACGGTCGAAATTACCTAGCAGCCTTCCAATACAGCTCCTCTTTCTCACTTTCTACTTTCGCTCCCACCTTCCTCCCTTCTCTTACGGTGCGGGTAAGTGTCCACAGAACAAATGTGACAGATACTGGGCGTTGTCTTTCATGTGACCCGATTATTAATACTGTTTGAGCTCCTGCCGGCGACTCCTGCAACACGACGGAAATGGCAATATTTCTCATTTCAGTTCTTTTATAAGATTATCACGCGTCAACGTTGAAAGAACCTTGAAAAGCATTAGGCCTAAAAAACGCGCAAGAACAGTGTATTTCCTCAGACCTTTCCGTCCCGCAAGAAGAATAATCAGAATTTCTTTAACGCCAAAGGTATTAGCGATAAAAATGGCAGGCGTTCTCTGCCCTCTCAACTCGGCGTACGCCGGCATGCACCCGTCCCAATGAGAGAGAAAATCCTTAAACTAGAGTTGATGCCAGCGGGAAAGGGGCCATTACGATAATCGGCATGAGATTGTTTTAGGAAAATTCTTCTCAAATAATAGTGTCCCGTTGTAGTGAACATGCCTAGGTGAAGAACGAAGAGACGAACAGTTGATCTGAAAGAAACTCTTTTATGTGCTGATTTGCGCACGCGAAATAATAAATTACCACAGCATGGCGTTGATAGCAGCAATCGCGCTCGTCCGCCGTTGAACAATGAATGCCCATTACATTCATCAGCGCTGAATTTAAAGTGAGCGATGAACCGTCTAGGTCACTGGTCAAAGGAAATTGGAAAAGCCTCGAAAAATACGGAAACAAATGTGCTTCGCTGCGATCCAGCAGGAGAAATCTCGGTGAGTCTTGCGCTACAATGAAGTAACAAAGTCGCGTCCCGCCGCAACGAGCATGAACAAGGTCGTTCTATAAGCTGCAAAAGCAGTAATAGGGTGGCGTACTGACGGGTGTTGAATTCAACACATGAAGCTTTCAGTTGACTGCGTCATTAGCCCTAACTATTTGGGGTAGCGAGGACAGTATAGTGGACCGGCGTCCGGCATACGTACGCCGACCACATCATCCTGTGGGCGGCCAGGGCACTGACGCCAGCATTGAACATCAGCTCCGAGAGCCTGTTACCGCCATCGAGCAGCCCCTTGACGGCACAGGCATAGCCTCGCCCGCCAATTCCTAGCTGTTCGTCCTCACATTGTTACGACCAGGACGAAAACGTGTTCCTCCTCCAGAGTGCGATCACATAAAGATCTTGACTGCATCGGGTAGCGCATCGCCAAAGTTCCCAAGATGAGGATGCTGGGCCTGCTGCTAAACAAGAACAGCCGCGACGACGAGACCATTAACAAGATTACCACCAAGGCAATGGACGCTATTTGGCTCATACACCGAGTCTCGAAAGGACGGGAAAGTATGCGTGAACACAGTCTTCTATGCCTCGTCCAGTCGTTCGTGATCATTCAGATTGCCTCGTTGCGGCCTACGCTCAAATGAGAGATCACCGACAGGCCAAAATGAGCACAGTGATCAGACGGGTTTACAGGACGGCGCTGGGATTAATGGGGACCGCGAGTACGGCTCGGCTCTTGCAGCTCGGCGTTCATAGCACCTAAGAAGAAATAGCCGGAGAGCACCTCACTCCGCAAATGTAGCACCTTTCTATCACCTAGACAGACCACAGTATACAAACGTCTCTGGGTTACAACCTCCCAGCTCCCAGTCGGCAATCGTGCGAGACAAGCGAGGAGGCTCGGGCCCAAATCCACGTGGACCCCATCCCGAAAAACGTGCAGCCCGAGTACAACCATGAACGGCGGCAGGAGTGGGACAAATTCCTCGTCGAGCAGCACACCCAAGACCCGCACGCCTTGTGCGTAGACGCAGCGCAATACAAGCGAGAAGGATTCGTAGCAGCGGTTGCGTGGCCGTTTTAGCGGCTACCGGCTTTAGGAAAATGGCAGCCACCCTGCGATGCACGGACGCCACCACCGCCGAGGGGGTTGCCATCGCTCTGCCGATCTCTGAGGCCGAGTGTCGCCCAGTACTCAGCGGCTCGAGAAAAGCATTGTGCAACTTTATCAAGGGGCGAGTGTGCGCGCCGGCGGCCGCCATCATCGGTAAGCTCTGCAACATCATCCGCATCAAGTGGTTGCCGGCGAACGCGGGAGTGTGTGCATACTCACCGATTCACAACGAGACGGCCCATTCGGCGGCGCGAGCGCTTACCTTCCGCGCCCCCGAGAACGGCCGTTCCGAGTGGTGGTTCAAACCAAAGGATCGATTGACCAGTTACGAGGAAGTTACTAAGTGTTACCGCCTAGCTCGGTGGACAATGCCGCCTACTCACCCGGCACTTAGTCGGTAGTAGGCGGTCAATCTAAGCCAAATACAAACCGGGTCACTCCTCGCCCCGGCAGTGCTACACGTCCTTCACCCAGATATCTACACAAGTGATGTGTGCAATGTATGTGAAGTGGGTCTGGCGTACCGAGTGCAGATTACGTGGGACTGTGCCAGGTTCCCGACTGTGCCAGGTTGCCCTATCGACTGGTGTTTTCCAAAAGAATATGCAGTTAGCACGTGTTATACTATTATACAAGGAAGGGAACAAAAACAACTTAAGTAACTACCGTCCAATATCTATTCTACCGATATTATCTAAAGGTGTGGAAAAAATTAGTAATAAGCGAATTGAAACGTTTTCCCAAAAACACGTGTTAATAACTGAATATCAGTACGGCTTTAGGAAAAGACGGTCTACTGAAGGAGCATTGCTTACCCAAAAGAAAATTCTTTCAGAGAATATAGAAAAGAAACTGATGACTTTAGGAATCTACTTAGATTTCAGTAAGGCCTTTGATCGCGTTAATCACGACCTGTTAATACATAAATCAGAACAATATGGTATCCGCGGAACATGCTCGCAACTCATCCGATCATATTTATCTTCATGCTCTCAATACGTCGAGATTAATGAACACAAACCCCATATAAGGCCCATAAAATCTGGGGTACCACAAGGTAGCATTCTGGGTCCGGTCCTTTTTTTATTTTATATTAAAGATTGGTGTTAATTGATAAATCATGTCGCTTTGTTATCTATGCTGATGACTGCAATATATTTTATACTGGAAGCGACCTGGAATGTATTTTACCCCATGCAAGCTGAGTTTGTTTTCAAGTACAAGAATGGACCCAGAATAATAACTTATTATAAATGCGTCAAAAACAAAATGCGTTCTATTTCTTGCACTAGGTAAATTAGTTGAAGTGCCTGATAAAATTATTGTTGGTCCATATGTTATGGATACAGCGAAATCTGTGAAAACACTTGGCGTTGTTTTTTCAGAATACATGCTTTGGAACGCAAACATTGAGTATGTTTGCTCCAAAGTGCGAAAACTGGTAGGTATCCTGAATAGAAATGGCCATTAATTTCCAGTAAAAATTGAAAAGCTATTGTATAACGCCTTGTTCGAGTCCAATCTTAGCTACTGCACCCTGGTATGGGGACAAACGACTTCACAAAATTTGAACAGACTAGTCTTGTTGCAAAAAAAGCCGTTCGAGCAATAGAAAATGTACCGTTTTATGATCATACAGAAGTTCTTTTCCCGAAAAATAAAATTGTAAAAGCTGACAATATTTACAAGTACAAACTAAAAATTACTCTAGAGTGGTACAAAGAAAGCTCGATTCTTTTCTCACACTAGCCAATCTACAGAAACAGCATTATACTTATCCTCACCGGCATCAACTGGCATGAAAAATTTCTTTCTCGCGAGCTGACTATGGCCGTCAACGAATTGCTCACACACGTGCAAACACGCTAAACGACTTCACAAAGAAAAACATAACCGTAATGAAACTGAGCGAAATCATATCTTAGAAATATTTCTGCAAACAGCTTACCTCAAAGATTAAAAATGTATTTCTATCCTGCATTTTTTTTTCTCATTGTGAATCAGCCTATAATATTTATTTTACCCATTGTATAATATTGTCATTGTGCATCACATCACATCACATCAATTTATTTTCCTTAAACCACTTGCGGGGTGTTACATAAGGGGTGGGTTTTTATGAAGTACAGGTGTTCAAAGCAGTCATAAATGTTCCAGGGCAGGTGATGGCAGCGATATCGTGGGGAAGGCCGTTCTAGTCAGCTGCTACTCGGCAAAAAAATGAATTAGAGAAAACTGTGGTACGGGCACGTGGGCGCAAAACTTGAAGAGGGTGACTGTTGCGATTGTTTCTGCGCGGCGGGGGTGCGCAGATGTAGGGTTCTTTTCTGAGTGGCGAATAAAAAAACTTGTGAAATATGACGAGACTGGCAGTGCGACGGCGAGCAGAAAGATTAGATAGACCTGATTGCAATTTTCCTATTAGGCTATAATATTTATTTTACTCATTGTATAATATTCATTGTGTAGTTTTGAGTAAAATTATATATTATTTGTATTTTGCATCTGTATATGACAGTGTAATTAATTTTAATCTCTGCAATCATTGAAGAAAATGTTATACCAAACAGTGTTTGCCTGGGTGGCCGGAGCATTGTCAAGCTGTTGCTGTGCAGCTTTTTCTCCCGTCCCCCTTTTTGGCCAGTATCCCTTCCTCGGTGAAAATAAAATGTGCGTGTAAAAAGGTACATCCAAGACCCCGCCCGAACTTCAAAGTGCTGTGGAAAGTACAGACAAGGACAGTGAACTATGGGCCGCCCAGCAGGCCTGAGGTGCGCTCAAAAAGCAAAAATCTCACGGGCCACAATGAGGTAATGCAGAGTAGGGCGTAACCCCAGGTCGACGCTTGGCGATCGTCATGACACATTAAACGGTCGTTTGCCGGCCACTCAAGAGCTTACATACATACATACATACATACATACATACATACATACATACATACATACATACATACATACATACATACATACATACATACATACATACATACATACATACATACATACATACATACATACATACATACATACATACATACATACATATACATACATACATACATACATACATACATACATACATACATACATACATACATACATACATACATACATACATATATACATACAGATTACCTGTTCTCTTGCGCGCTTAGTATGGCTAATGAGTAAACATGCAAGATTTCCGAGCTTCGCCGCTAGGATGTTGTCACGACATCGGGCATGACAATTGAGTCCAGCTGTCGGATGAAGCGAAGGACTTTCTATTGCCCAATGTATCGTCGCAGCAACATTTTACTTAGTCTACGATGACAAAGCGAACTCCACACCTACATTTGGTCTCGCGGTTTGTAGTCTGCGTCGCGCTGTCGTAAGTTACTGCATCGGGTGTCGGTATAGGTTGTTGGTCTTATACGAGGGCGGAGGAGATCTCGTGCTTCCGCTGCGCGCCAAAGATAGGCAGTCATGTCGGCATTCTGAACCTCCGTCACGTGTGGTATCGACGTAGATGTCAATCATGCCGGCGATGGTCTTGGTAAAGCGTTCGGTAAGTCCATTCGTCTGCAGATGGTGCGCTGTTGTAAGTCGGGGGCTTGTATGACTGTTGATTAAGATGGCTTGTATCACACCGCCTTAAATTCTGTTCCCCTGTAAGTACCAAGCACTTGGAGGGGGGGGATGTGTCGTAAAAATTGTCTGGCGAAAAACATTGTTACTTCCACTGTGGAACCACAAGGCTGGACTCTCGTGCCGGTATAGCGGGTGATGTTATGGGTAGCCAGTATGATCCACTTGCTTCCCATTGATGTTGCGCAACGGCCGTGTAGGTCCATCCCTATTTGGTTAAATGCCTTAGTGGGGTGGACTCTAATACAGTAGCCTAGCAGGTCTTATCGGGGTGTCTTGAGTTGCTCACACTCACAGCACGTTTTGAAGTTGTGAGCAGTGTCGGGTGGTAACCGTGGCCAATATCAGTAACCGTCGCTAATCTTCTGGATCCGATGCGTCGTACGTGCAAGCCCAAGATGCCCTGCTGTCGACTCATCATGCAAAGCCTGCAGAATTTTGTTTCTGAGAATTTTGGACACGAGAAGTTGCTGCCCTATTGGGAGCGAAGTTATTCGTAAGAGCCTAATTCCTCAAGGAATATAATGAGAGATTACCCCTTAACACAGCCGGAGGAAAAGCGGTCTTTCCTTCTAAATAATCCGCTAGGCCTTTGATCTCAAGGTACGAACGCAGCTGCGGCGCAAGACTGCTAGCGCTCAGTGGTTCCGCGAAGACCTCTTGACCCTCTATTGGGCGGAGAGGGAACGGAGACTAGTGACAAGCAGTCAGCGTCCGAGTGCCTGCAGCCACACTTGTAGTCAACTGTGATGTCGAATTCTCGTAGCAAGCTCCATCGAGCAAGGCGGTCTTACTGGTCTATCCAACTGGCGAGACAGCAGAGCGCACGATGGTGGCTAGAATAGCAGCTTGGGCATGTTGGTTATGCATCTTGAGGATAACAGCGCCCTCCCCGGCACAAGCGTCCGCAAAGTGTTTAGGTACGTCGATGACTACCTTGTGCTCTGTGATGGCCGCGGCACGAACGCCCAAGACGTAGCTCAGGAAGTAGTGGCGCGCTTTAACCACGTTCTTCAGCCGCTCACGATTACCTACGAAGTCCCGGTACAGGGGTCTATGAGATTTCTAGATCTCAGACTTGATTTCGGGCAAGGGAAGGTCTGCTGGGCTTATGAACCCAGAGGTGGCAAGGCGCCACTCCCTTTCTACTCGGCTCATTCCAAACTTGTGAAAAGAGCAGTTGCAAACCTTTGTTTGTCAAATGCTCTCAAGAAGTCATGCACTCACACTATGGAGGCCAGTTTTCATCGCCAGGTTGACCGCCTTACAGGAGCTGGGTACCCATCACATTTGCTTGTTTCTGTTGCGGAACGTTTGAACAAGAAGTTGAGACTCGAGCGTGTCGGTGCTCAACAAGGTGACGAGAACAGGGAGACAACTAACAAGCGCAGGATTGTGGCCATACCGTATGTGCACAACATTTCCCATCGCTTAAAAAAGATCGGTCGTAGAGCAGGCGTTAATGTTGTGCTTACTGCTCCTGAAAAATTGAAAAGCCT
The DNA here is from genome assembly GCF_055883805.1 of Amblyomma maculatum. Classification (NCBI taxonomy): domain Eukaryota; kingdom Metazoa; phylum Arthropoda; class Arachnida; order Ixodida; family Ixodidae; genus Amblyomma; species Amblyomma maculatum. The sequence goes on from NW_028146745.1 coordinate 3,964,186, forward strand.
CTGCCGACGTGTAAACGCTGATGGATTGCAAAGGCAGAGGGGGTGTGTAACAAACCACCAGAGTCGATTTGTGGAGTGCGCGGAAGGCGTTGTTTATTCCATACCCTTGAAGTGTGGGAAGGAATACGTAGGACAGACTGGAAGGTGCACAAATGACAGGCTGAAAGAACACAAAAACACGTCGAACAAAAAAGCAGGCATTTGGGGATCCATGTAAGAGACTGCGCGTCAAAAACTTGCTGCGTGCAATTCACACAATGTAAAGTTCTAGCAAAACATAATGAGGCGCTGGTTCGGGAGATAATTGAAGCCGCTGAGATAGCTAGACTGCAGGAACGATGTGTAAGCAAACCGTCCCTGCTGTTAACACAAAAAGAAATCGAACTGCTGAATGCGCAATCGTCTCCATGAGTGTTCAGAGAGTGCACCACGCTGTGTGCAAGAAAAGGTTATGTGGAACGTGTATTTATTTATCTAATATTATGTTTTTGTTTTGTTTTTTAACTTTGCTAATATGTGCAAGTCATCTGTATGCGTCTGTGGCGTTAGGGTATAAGAAGCTGAGGGTGTTCCAAAATAAACGTTGTTGAAAGTCAGCGCTCGTTGTGTCGTCCTCTAATCTTGTGCTCCCGTCCTGTGTCCCGCGCTGTTATCCTCAAGAAGCACGATGGTGGTGGTGGTAAGAACATTTATTACCTATACAAGGGTTCGGAGGTATGTTCGGATCGGCCCATATGGGACCGGTCCGTACAAGCACTAGGTGGAGGTCCCTAGTTTGAGACCCCAGCGGCGGTTGCCGCCGCCCGGGCGCGCCCGAATAAGGCTTGTTGGGCCTGTAAGTCGTGGCAGCCAAGCAAGATCACCTCCCAGTCCTCCCGGGTTGGGGATAGGGGAACAGCCGGATTAGAGGGGCAGGCCCACATTATGTGATAGATGTCAGAAGACACCGCTCCACAGTGTGGGCAGCTGCCGCTAAAGAGGGGTCGCAATGTTTGTGCTGCCGGGCACAGCAATGTATTGGTGAAAAGGCGGAGAAGGAGCCGCTCATCCGCCTTTTTGAGGCCTTTACATGGGCTGGGGTAAAGGCGATGACAATTCTGATAGTACATCGTGATATCTTTGAAGGTGTAGGCTGGATTAAAATCGGGTTCCTGATCGAGTGGGGAGGAGAAAACAGCCCAGTGAGAGAGCGCGCAGGCGGCTGCATCTGCTGCCTCGTTTCCTGCCAAACCCCGATGAGCAGGGGCCCATATAAGGTAACGGAGTGCTGGGTCCGTATGCCGTATGCAATTTGAGTAGATTTGATAGGTTATTAAAGGAGTCCTGCCTTCTCTGACGTTCCGACAGGCTCCTCACGAGTCGGTAATCATGTATTTTTAACCTGAGTGTGAGGCGGCGAGAGCTATCGCCACCTCTTCTGCGTGTGTTGTACTAGGGGCTCTGAAGGTGAGACCGTTAACCGTTTTGCTGTTGTGAACTACAGCGGCCGTCTACCATCCCCCATGGTGAGGGCCGGAGGCGTCCACGTAGTATACACCTGTTTTGTTGCCACAATGTCGGGCCAGGGCTTCCGCTCGTGCCAGGCGCCGAACATTATGATCTTCGTGTGACATATTAGCTGGAAGAAGTCGCACACAGAGGGCACGTCTCCACAGTTCTGGGATGCGAAACTTGTCTTCCATGAGAGTGGTGTGCTCGATACGGAGTCTAGCAAGAAGGCGGCGACCCGACTCCGTTTGCGATAAACGCGTGTACTGATTTGTAAGCTGCGCCTCCCGGCGCTCCCGGAAAGTATTCACCACCCCAAGGGCCATAAGACGGCTGTTAGAAGTAGTGATGGGGAGGTCCAGGGCACGCTTGACAATTTTGTGAAGGATAACCTCAAGGGCATCCTCCTCTTGTTTCCTTAGGTGTAGATAAGGTGTCGAATAGAGAAGCCGACTGGTCACGAAGGCGTTTGCCAGCCGCAAGGCATATTTACTTCGTAACCCCCCAAGTTTGTTTGAAACCCGGCCGACCATGCGGCCCACCTATTCCCCCATCTTACGGAGTTTGGCCAATGTTGCGTCAGAGCGTCTTTGTTTGTGAATGTCCGAGTACCCGTATCTCGTCAGCCTGTGTATGGGACCACTGTCTAAAGAAATAGTGATTTGAGTTGTGCCCTGTGGCGATGGGCGGAGGTGCACAAATTTCAATTTTTGTGGGGAACACTGAAGACCACAGCAGCGAGCGTAGCAGTCTACTGTTGTCGCCGCTGTTTGCAGGCTGGTTTCAATGCCCCCTATGCTGCCATGCGTGGCCCACAGGGTGAAGTCATCGGCATACAGGGCGTGCTGCACACCAGTTACACCATCGAATTGGGCAGGCAGGTGCATCATAGCCAAATTGAAGAGCAGCGGGGAAAATACCGCGCCTTGGGGGCTTCCCCGCGTGCCGAGTAGGTAAGGACCATGCTGATTACCTTGCATGCGAATGTAGGATGGACGATCCGTGAGAAATTGCTTTATGTATTGGAATGTGTAGAGGCCACAGTCGGTCTGGCTTAGGTTAGTGAGTATGATGTCGTGTGTTACGTTATCAAATGCCCCTTTGAGATCTAAGGCGAGTACTACCCGGTCATTATCGGGGCATTCGAGTGGGTCAAGGACGTTCCGATTGAATTGCAGGAGAACACCTTGAGCAGATCTGTGTGGGCGGAATCAATCATGGTGTCCGCGAATACATGTTTTTCTTCAAGATACTCAGATAGCCGGTCCCACACCATTGTCTCCATTAGTTTGCCCACACAGGAGGTGAGAGAGATGGGCCAGAGATTATCTGTGTCAATTGGTTTGCCTGATTTAGGAATAACGGTTACCAGAGCCGTTTTCCAGTCGCTTGGTAGGGGGGCGTCTCCGCACCAAATTGCATATGATTGCTTACTACCTTGAATGGTCAACCGTTTTGGTACAAACGGAAATTTGACGTGGCCCAGACTATCGTGAGGCACTCTTAGGTCGTGTAGTAATTTGCTTCGGCTCCTGGGATGCACCTACTAGCGTAAGCGGTAAATGTTTCCATCCCGACACTCCGCTGAACAAGGATGCGCCAAAACGCACACTGCATGCGTCTGTATGAATTTCATTCTGGGCGTATTCGTGAAAGTTCCAGAGGACAGAAGACTTATTCTACATAAATATATTGATTGAAATACCCATTACGCGATGGACTATATATAAAATTTATGTTGCAACCGCTTCTGTAAAAATGTGACTGCAAAGTTTTGGTAAGACCTGAGTACCCTTGCAATCTCTAGCTCTCTGGCCAGATAACGTACTGCAAATACAAACTACTCATACAGGTCAAGTGTATCTACAGTAAATCGTCACCAACTAGAAGGCCTCGCCTCCAAGTTGCCTCCAAGCTGTACGAAAAAGGATAAGAAATGCACGGGCCTGCTACTGGCTCTGTAGCTGAGCGACCTGATTGACTGATTTATTTAAAGGAAGGGAAAGGCGTGGTAACTGTCTCACTTGTTTTCTGTGGATGCCTCAACCGTGCTGTAGGGGAAGGGCGGAAGGTGGAGGTGAAAGTCGAAAGAGAGAAAGGGGAGCTGTAGTGGAAAGCTACGGAGTGATTTCGACCACCTTGGGATCTTTAACGTGCGCTGACATAACACAGCACACAAATGCCTCTTCGTTTCGCCTCCAGCGAAACGCAGCCGCCGAGGTCGGGTTCGAACTCGGGTACTCCGGCGCAGTAGCTGAGCCACCTCCACTAGCTCGTGCGGACAGAAGAGAGAAAGTAAAGAAGAAAGCAAAAGAAGAGGAGGAGGAGAAACAATTTATTGACAATGAAATGCTTGCGGAAACGAGGTGCGTGTGGGTGTGGAGCTGACTGGCAGACCCTATTGCGAGACGCCATTGGGCGCCGCCGCTGCCCGAGCTCTCTGGACCCAGGACATGCTGGCCCTCCAGGTCCGAGCTTCACAGTGCCGCCTCTTAGCCTTCCCTAGTTGGCTGTTTTATAACTGTTATTTTTGTATTTTGCTGGCAGTCCCACACCATGAGGTATAGGTCGGCATACTGCCCGCAGATTGTGCATCTACCAGTCATTTACATCTACCAGTCAATGTCATGTTCATGTGTTTTAGTATGGCGGGATTTAGAAAACACCCGGTTTGGAACCATCTAAGGTAGCACTCCTCAGATCTGTCGAGACCTTTGGTGGGTCCCGGGAGTGCCCTCCTTCAGAGGCGCAGATAATTTGTAATGTTCGCATAGGCCATGCCTGCGGCATAGCCAGCCCAGAAGATGGGCATGAATGCAAACCTCAGTGCCTAATCTACGGTGAGTCTCACCTCACTGCCTCCAAGGAATTCGTCAGAAAATACAGATATCCCAACCGCAATGCTACCGGCGGTGCTGATAAAGTAGGGCGCAAGTTCAACCGAGACATCAGCGGAAACGAACGCAAGCATACTCCCCTACCTGCCGGAGCAAAAGGAGGAGAAGGCAAGCGTCCTGCAGCCATGAACAGAAACAGCCAAGGGATGCCGGCGGCTTCTGCCGCCGGCAATGCCACCGCCAATAAGAAGGTGAGCTGGCTAAAGTCGCTATTTTCCCCCTGCCTCGTTGCCTGATCAAATACTTAGGGCCGAAAATTTGAAATTAAACAGGAATTGCAAAAGTTAAATGAAGCCCTGAACGCCATAAGAACCCAGTTTAACAAACCCTTGGCGATTGTCGCCCCTTCTTCGGAAGAGGAGATGGTAGAGCAATGTTCGAACCTTTCCACCCCGCCAGCGCAAAATAAGGCGAACGCCAACAAATATGGTTTTCTAACTGAGCAAGAGTTTAGAGAAATTTTTAGAGAAGAAAATAAGGAACTAGATGCGAGACTGGAGCACACATTTGAAGAGAGGTTGGCTGAAATTGAGCAAAGCTTAGAACAAAAGATCGAAGGGTAGATACCCCAGAGCGAACAAAACCTCGAACAAAATATCGAGTGCAAATCGGAAGAGAAGTTTGAGGAAATGAAACAAATATTAAACAATATATTCAGGAGGCAATCAAAAAGCGCATTTAAGCCTCGGTTGAACCAATCCTTCGCAAGCTCCAGTCGTACGAAATCAAATCGACAGGATGTTGCAAGAAATGGCGGAAGGCACTTGAGCAAAATGATACAAATATCTGGGAAAAAGAGCAGCAAACGCATAATAGAGGACGAACCTCAAGAGGAGGACAGCCACAAAGCACCGTCCACATAGCACTCACTCAACATGGCTAAACGCGACAAACAAAAATTACAAATCATGCAATGGAATTGCAAGAGTTTTAGGAGAAAGAGCGAAACGCTACAACAATACAAAAAGAGGTAGACCTAACGCCTGAAATAAATGCTTTGCAAGATGTAGGTACAGAAGATACAGTGCCCACCAAACAAATCAGTCTACCTGCATTCTCGTGCACAAAGAGTGCGCGGCCATGACGATAGATTTGGAGTTAAGAGAAGAAAATGAGCATACATCTATTCAACTCCTACCGAACAAACGGTCCAGTAAAATTGTGTTTATTCTCAACATTTATAGCAGGCCGCTACAACGCCAAGCCACTTTTCACGAAATCTTCCTCAAGGCAATGCGGACAGCCAGCGGATCACCTTGAGTGGTGGTTGGGGACTTTAACGCTCATAGCTACCAATGGGGATATCATAAGGAGTACGCAAAAGGCAGGAAATTAGACGCGGCCATAGCCGACGCGGCACTAACCACCCTCATGGACTCGCTTTACCCTACTAGAATAGGAAATATCGTTTCCCGAAACACGTGCACGGACGTTTCGCTAGTCAGGAACGCTTAAAATTACCAATGGCACGTACAAAAGAAGCTCTTGGGAGTGCTCACTGCATACTAAACATCGAATTAGATTCAAATAAAATGCGCGAAAAGAGGGAAGCAGCTTGCGTCATCAAGTGGAGAAAGTCCAGGGAAGTGGCAACCCCGGCAGTCGGTGCCGATGCATAAAATATAAAGATTGGGCCAAACCGCTACTTCAAACGAAGAACCACTTCACGCGCAAACTCCAGACCACCAAAGATACCCAGGCAGTACCGAAACACCTCCTACACTGGTGGGAAGCCAGGCGATATCGTATTAAGAGATGGAAAAAACAAAAACACAACTGTAAGCTTAAAATTAGAATTGCACAGATAACCAAGCAGGCGGAAACATACCTCTGGTCTCTAGCAAAAGAAAACTGAATATCCAGATGCGGTTCCCTCCGAGGCATCCTCCGCACAAAAAGTACATGGAGTCTTCTGAGGTGCCTCATTGAACAAAATAAATCCAAAGGCGAACAGAGCAGGAACATGAAAAGGGCACTCAATGACTTCACAGGCACGGACAAACAGCTCGCCGATAAACTAAAAGAGAGATACTTATGTACAACCATAGGCAGAGATGAGAAATTTATAATATAAACTGGAGAGCAAAACCCAAAATTAGATGCCGAATTCACCGTCGGGAAAATTAAAACCGCATTAATGAGTATGGGGCGAGAACGACATCGGGAGGCGACCAGATAACGGTCAGCGTTCTGGCCAACCACAATTATCAAACTCAACAAGATTTTACAATCTATATTAATGATTGTTGGGAGTCGAGAGTGCTACCTAATGATTGGAAAAATTCATAGTGGCGGTCATCCCGAAGCCCGGTAAGAAGATAAACCCAGACAATTTAAGACCAGTCTCTCTCACATCCTGCGCCGGTATAAGCGCATGGAGACGGTAGAGAGGCAAAGTCTGTCAGATTATTTGGAACAGCAGGAGCTGCTGCCGCCCTCTATGTTCGGTTTCCGACCACGTTTATCAGCGCAGGATGTACTTCTCCAAATCAATAGGGAACGTATTGATCCCCCTTTCGGGAGTTCAGGAGAAAAGGCTTTTTTGGCCCTGGGTGTGAAGGGGGCCTTTGACAATGTTAAAGACAGCAGAATTCTGAAATATTTAAACGCCACCAATTACGGCGAGAAAACATTTCGCTACGTAAAAAACTTAGAAAATCGGAAATTGTATATCACATTGGGCAATGAAAAATTCGGGCCCATCGATATGGGAACCCGAGGAATGCCTCAAGGAGCTGTTCTCTCTCTGCTACTCTTTAACGTTACACTCATAGGCCTCCCAGAGAGGCTCAGCGCTGTGGATGGCGTATGCCACGCCATCTATGCGGACGACATTACCATCTGGTCGTCCCGGGGCAAGCTAGGTCAGATGGAGGAGGCTCTCCAAGAGGCCGCCTCGGCAGACTTCTTCAACAGCTGCAGAGCTAACCGCTCTTCGTGTCGCAATTAGGCATATCAGTCAGCAAAGTGCCCTCAAGGATGGTCTATTTCCACAGATTCAAAAGCAGCCCTGCAAGCTTTAAACGCGGTTCTTCGCCGTGGAGCCCATGAACAACGTGTTGCTGAAATACGACAAATTTATCACTATGCAGGTAATGGAGGAATTGACATCATCTTCCAATGGCTTCCAGGACATAGCAGCAAAGTGGACAATCTCCAGGCGGACGGGGTCGCACGAACAGCCCACCAAGACGGTGATTGTGTGTTGATTCCCTTTTTCAGAGCATACGCAGCGGCCAGGCTTCGCACTTGCGCGGGAACACACGCTCTCCTTGTGGAATTCAGGCCAGTTATCGAACTGCGGCTCGAAATCCCAGGACCCTGACCAGAAGCTCCGGCTTCCACCTGGCCTACCCCGACGTGAAGAAACTTTGCTGTTCCGCCTGCGGGTTGGTGAGCATTCACAAACTCGTATTCTTTTACGATAGGTATGTAAAGCAGCCCTGCATGTACAAACGGTGGTTGCGAAGAGTCTATGGGCCACATTCTTCGTGAGTGCCCCATATACAGTGCGGAAAGACAGTGTCTATGCCGTGCGCTGGAGCATCTAGAGTGACGCCCGTTGACTGAAATGAAGATATTATGTACCTGGCCACGGCGATCGTCTGCTGTGAAGGCTTCCCAGGCAATGCTATCCTTTATGAAAAGCACAGGCCTAATCGAAAGACCATGATTTTGCCGTTATGTTACGTGATATGACTGTGACGTGATGTGATGTGACATCTCTGTGATGTGAGTGTACTAACTTCACCTCTCCCTTTCTCACAACTTTTATATTCACTCATCCCTTTCCCCCAGTGCAGGGAAGTAAACCGGTTTCTTTTACGGATGAACTTCCCTGCCTTTCTTCCTCATCTTCCTTCTCCTCCTCCTACGCTTGGCAGTGTGGTCTAGAGTGCGCTCCGAATAAATCAGAACTTTTTCATATTGCAAAGCATAAAGACCCTGGACAATACATACGCATTTATGTAAACGTCAATCTGATACAAGAGGTGAACACACTTCGGGTATAGGGATTACAAATTGATAACCGTGGTAACAATGCCACAGCACTGAATGTCCACCTTCGAACAAATAAGTAGGATGATTGGCGGGCGGGATTCAAGGACGCAATTTCGTATGTCACTGGTGTCACTTGTCGTACAATACGGTAGGGTCCTGTATAACGGGGCAAAAGTTTTTCCGAGAGGCCAACGCGGCGAGCTGGGGTCCAAAGCAGCACGAGAGAGCCGCAAGAATACTCAGTGTTGCGATGACAGGAATCATAGCGACATTTCTGGGAGTGCTGAGAGGCTGCGAGTCGGTTGCGAGCAACAACGCGGGCAGCATCAGCTCGGGCTATGCCGTCACGAGCATATGAGCTGGCAGTGGGGACAGACGGGAGCAGCCTGTCAAAAGGAAGCAGAGGTTCACGGCCGTATAGAAGATAGAAGGGGGAGTAGCAGGTAATGTCGTGACGCGACGAATTGTAAGCGAATGTTACAAATGGCAGCGTTATGTCCTAGTCATGGTGGTCATCAGAAACGTACGTAGACAACATGTCAGTCAGTGTTAAGGCGTTCGGTAAGCCCGTTCGTCTGTGGACGGTAGGCAGTCGTGAAAGAATGACGAACGTTGCACAGCCTTAGGATCTCGTCGACTATACGAGCCAGAAGGTAACGGCCACGGTCGGTGAGCAGTTGGCGCGGAGCTCCATGGACGAGTATAACGTCGTTGAGGAGGAAAGCAGCGCCATCAGTTGCACAACTGGTTGGTATTGCTAGTGTGACCACGTAGTGTGTGGTGTAATCAGTGGCCACCGCAATCCATTTGTTCCCCGATGCGGACAGTGTAAAAGGCCCTAGAAGATCCAGACGCACTGGAGAAAATGGGTCTATGGGGATGTCGATTGGCTGCAGAATTCCAGCTGGCAAAACTGGTGGCTTTTTCCGGCGTTGACAGCGGTCACAAGCAGCTACATAGCGACGGACTGCGGGATATAGGCCTGGCCAAAAGAACCGACGGCGCACACTGTCGTATGTGCGAGAGACGCCTAGATGACCCGCTGTAGGAACGTCGTGAAGCTGTTAAAAGACGGCTGTGCGTGGGTGCTGAGGGACTACTAGTAGAAGGTGGGGACATGAGGTCGCATATTGTGCCGGTATATGGTGCCGTCGTGGAGCACAAACAAACGAAGGGAAGGGTCATGGCGATCGGAGCTGAGGCGATTGATAATTTTGCGAAGTTGAGGGTCCTGGCATTGCTCAAGGCGAATGTTGGACAAATCAGAAATAGAGAGCACGCAAGCGTCATTGTCACATTCAGGTTGACTTGGCGGGTCGACTGGATGACGGGACAGGCAATCGGCGTCTCGATCCAACTGTCCAGACTTATAAACTACTGAAACATTGTACTCCTGAAGGCGCAAGGCTCAACATCCAAGGCGGCGACTAGGGTCTTTGAGTGTAGAAAGCCAACACAGTGTGTGGTGGTCAGTGACGACTGTGAATGGCCGCCCATACAAGTAAGGGCGGAACTTTGTAATGGCCCAAACTAGGGCTAAGCACTCACGTTCAGTGATGGAAAAATTTTGTTCGGCCGCAGAGAGGTGTCGGCTGGGATAGGCGATGACGCGAGGTAAACCGAGCTGACGTTGTGCGAGAACGGCATTAATTCCATGACCACTTGCGTCGGTGCGTACTTCTGTGGGCGCTGACGGATTGAAGTGAGCCAACACGGGCGGACCGGTGAGGTGGGCAATAAGAGTGATGAAGGCGGTCGATTGTTCGTGGTCACAGGTAAAGGAGACCTCTTTTTTCAGAAGCTGCGTGAGCGGATGGGCTATTTCTGCGAAGGTTGGTACACATCGCCGGAAATATGAGCAAAGTCCGAGGAAGCTACGCACGTCGGTGCTAGATTTCGGTATAGGGAAATCGCTTACCGCCTAATATGACAATATGATGTAGTTGAGTGACATTTTGTGTCGATTGCTTTTTTAATACAGGCAGAAAGTAATCCCCCTTTATTGATTTGAATTTTACCGTTTAGACAGTAAAGAATACGCGTGCGCGGCGCCGCCCGAGCTTCTTACCACAATTTTTTCAGTCATCTTTCGCTCTGCACGTGTACGGTAGCCTGGGCATCACCTAATTAACCTTCCTGCTATTTCAATCTTCGGTTTCTTTTTCTTTCTCAGGCGTCGTTTGCGTTTCGCAATAGCCTTTAGCCAGCAAGCGCATGAAAATTTAACCGAATAGGTATAAGGCCTAGTGTATGCCTTTCACTTCGCATGTTTGTGGGAGACTCTCATTTTCTTTGTCTCTGTCTCCTTCCATCTATCTCTCTGCGCTGCTTTCCGAGCTCTAAACAACTAATGCCGACACAATATTGCCGCGAAACCTTCAAAACAGTATTTGTTGTTTTTTGGCGGCCGCCGGCATACAGGCTTATCACTCTGATTCTGGACCGCGTATCGGTTCCGTAATCTTTGTTTGTTAATACTCGATGTCGCGAGTCACACTTTTATCAGTTTTGTTGTAGCACAAGATGCACCGAGATCTGTCTCGAAGGTTCCGGCCACTCGGTTGTCTTTCCACAATGTTCCAGCCCGTGCTGGTAGCTGTTTGCGACGTTATCTAGATTGTTCTGTGCAGCCTTTAAATTGAGCGTTGCCGAGTGTGACGAGCATTCTTTGTTCGACGATCGACGAGAACGTTTGTTTCTATCGCCGCCGCCGAGTTGCTTAGTTGTTTTGCGGGCGCAAGTCAGCCCAAATAAACAGTTTCTTTAGTGCAATCATCGACCCTTCAATTGTGTCGTCGACCTCGTCACCACTACGTGACATCTGGCCTCTGATCCTTCGAGCGAAGACCCAAGCCGTGTTCCTGCCGCTCTGGAAGACCAGCCTACAGGTCACCGAGCCAGCCGCCGACTTCAAGGCCTACAACCCGAACACGGTCTGCTGCCTGACCCCATTCGATCTCGGAAGACATCGACGCTGACAATGGCCCAGCCTACAGCACCGGTTATTTTCGTCAAACCCCGTGAGCCTCCCTGCTTCTATGGACTACCGGATGAAGATGCGGGAGATTTTATGGACCGTTTCGACCGTGTGGCAGATTTCAACGGCTGGAACGACGCCGCGAAACTTAGGCAAGTTTGCTTTGTTCTGCAAGGACATGCCCGAGTTTGGTTCCAAAATCATGAGGCAACTAGGAATGATTGGGAGACTTTCAAGGAAGCGTTTCTTACTGCCTTTTCAAGCGTCGTCCGAAAGGAAAGAGCCAAGGCCCTCCTTCAGTCAAGACTTCAACTTACTGACGAGCCTGTCCTGGCATATGTTGAGGAGATGAAGCGCCTCTTTCGCCGCGCCGAGCCTAACATGACCGAAGGAGAGAGGGTCAAATTTTTAATGCGAGGCGTCAAAGAATCGCTTTTTGCAAGCCTTGTCCGAAATCCGCCAAAACCCGTGGCGGAATTTGAAACGGAGGCGTCTACTATCGAGAAGACGTTGGCCACCCAGATGCGCCACTACGAGCGACCGCTTCAGCCGGACTGCTCAAACCACTACCCCAACGCATCCACAAGCGGAGAGAACCTTCGGGACCACATCCGAGAGATCGTGCGAGAAGAGCTCCGCCGACTGATGCCATCATCGGAACAACCGCAGGTGGCGACGCTCGCGGACGTCATCCATGAAGAAGTCCAGCAGGCGCTGGGCGTTCCTCAAGCGACGGCTGCGACTGTTCCAGCACACGAGGCAACAGCGATGAACTACGCTGGTGCATTACGTCGCCCTCCGCCCCGACGTGATGACTTTCCGAGCCCTCGCCGCAACCGTCCTGTTCCCGAAAGCCGCCCCTTGGCCCCCGCCCGCCAAGCCTACCAACGACCCCCAAGCCCCAGAAAGTGCGACGCCTGGAGGACAGCAAACAACCGACCGCTCTGCTTCCATTGTGGTGAGGCAGGACACATCCTCCGTCACTGCCCGTACAGGCGGATCGGCCTCCGTGGTTTCGCTGTCGACGCCCCACGACCCCGTCCTGGCGAGCGACCACAGGAAATCAACGACTTCCTGCGCAGCGGAGAGCGCTCCTCGCCAAGGCGTCTGTCACGCTCCCCATCACCGTACAATGCCCGATTTGCGTCGCCGGGCCGCAGTTACGTGCAAGGACGGTCTCCTAGCCCAAGTAGGGGAAACTAAAGGCAGCAACCTTTGGAGGTGAGGTTGCTCAACGGCGAAAAGACGAAGATCCTCCGCCGCCGACGACCACTAACGACGACGCAACCATTTCATCGCCGCTCCACACGACGACATCGACGACAACACGACCAGAGTGCAAGCAGACACCACCGCACAGCGAAGTAACAACGGTATGCCCCGGCCATGACCTGAAGAAACGACGGAGCCGAGATCGGACACTAAGGCCCACGTGCAATGCGAGGACGCGAATAAGTGACCTTGAAGTTGATATCGACGGTCGCAGAGTCACTGCCCTTGTAGACACCGGAGCTGACTATTCAGTCATCAGTGGACCGTTAGCCTCCCATCTCAGGAAAGTTACAACCGCTTGAGATGGCCCGCTGATTCGCACCGCAGGTGGCAACCTGATTACTCCATCGGGACGGTGTACTGCAAGAATAACTGTAAATGGGCGTACTTACCCCACCAGTTTTGTGGTCTTGCAACAGTGCTCCCGCGACGTGATTTTAGGCATGGACTTCCTAAATGAAAATAGGGCTATCATCGACCTCCGATTCAAGCTCATCAAGCTCTCTGCAGACAAAGCCATACCTGCTACGACGACTTCGACGCAACACGTCGCTCTAAACGTCCTCGATGGAGAATTGACCGTGCCGCCCCGATCAAGCGGGGCCGTCAGTGTAGGTAGCACAGACATCGAAACCGCTGAAGGCAACTTCGAAGGAAATATCCAATTGCTCTTGGAACGAGGTATCGGCATCGCAAGAGGCATTGCGAAATTCCGGAGAGGACAAGCTCAGGTGCTGGTAGCAAACTTCGCTGAAGAATACCGGCATCTCAACAAGGGCACGGCCATCGCTTTTCTCGACGAATTAGAAGACCTCAAAGACGTATTCGCCCTCCACGCCCAAACACTGGAAGACGCACCGGACCAATTCCGTCAGCCAACATTTGACATCAACCCAGTATTGACCTACACCAGGAAAAACCAGATTCGCAGTCTTCTTTAAAACTACAGGGAGTGCTTCTCGTCATCATCAAAGGTACGACAAACACCACTGGCCAAGCACTGCCTTATAACGGACGAACACGACCGACCTCTGCGCCAAAGCCCTTATCGTGTAACGCCGCGAGAACGGCAGGCCATTCGCAATCAAGTTGAGGAAATGCTGCGTGATGACGTAATCCAGCCATCGAACAGCCCCTGGGCGGCACCAGTCGTTTTGGTCAAGAAGAAAGACAGCACACTTCGCTTCTGCGTTGATTACTGCCGCTTGAATAGCATAACGAAGAAGGATGTCTACCCGCTTTCCCGCATCGACGACACTCTCGACCGGCTCTGCAATGCAAGGTACTTCTCATCGATGGACCTGAAGAGCGGATATTGGCAAATTGAGGTCGACGAAAGAGATCGCGAGAAGACCGCATTCATCACACCAGACGGCCTTTATGAGTTCAAGGTGATGCCATTTGGCCTCTTCTCCGCACCAGCCACGTTTCAACGAGTAATGAACACAGTCTTGGCAGGCTTGAAATGGCAAATTTGTTTGGTATATTTGGACGACGTTGTTGTCTTCTCGTCAACCTTTGAAGACCACCTCAAACGACTACAGACAGTGTTGGAAGCCATCAAGTCATAGGGACTAACACTAAAAGCAGAGAAGTGTCACTTCGCCTACGAAGAACTCCGGTTCCTAGGTCACATAGTTAGCAAGGACGGTATTCGCCCAGACCCGGAGAAAACAGCTGCAATCGCACAATTCCCACCGCCTGCCGACAAGAAAGCTGCGCGCCGATTTCTTGGGCTGTGCGCTTATTATCGACGATTTGTCAGAAACTTTTCGCGGATCGCCGAATCGTTGACGCAGCCTACAAAGGCTGACGTACCTTTTAAATGGGAAGCGCCGCAAGGAGAAGCCTTCGACGAACTCAAGCGCCGCCTCCAATGCCCTCCTGTACTTAGCCACTTCGATGAAAACGCCGATACCGAAATTCACACCGACGCCAGCAGTGTGGGCCTAGGAGCCGTTCTCGCCCAGAAGAGTGCCGGACAGGAGAAAGTAATAGCCTACGCTAGCAGGTCACTCACAAAAGCCGAAGCCAATTACTCGACGACCGAGAAGGAGTGCCTTGCAATCATCTGGGCCACTTCTAAGTTTCGTCCATACCTATACGGCCGACCATTCAAGGTGGTAAGCGACCATCACGCGCTCTGCTGGCTGGCTAATTTGAAAGATCCCTCCGGCTGCCTTGCCAGATGGAGCCTACAACTTCAAGAATTTGACATGACTGTAGTCTATAAGTCGGGCCGAAAGCATTCCAACGCAGACTGCTTATCCCGCTCTCCCGTCGATGCTCCCCCGAAGGACGATGACGACGACGCCTTTTTGGGACCGGCAAGCGCCAGCAGTTTCTCAGAACAACAGCGATCGGACCCTGAGCTGAAAGCGATAGCCGATTACTTGGAAGGAAAGACCGCTTCCCCTCCTGGTGTGTTCAGGCGACATTTATCATCCTTCACGTTAAGCAATGGCTTCCTTGTGAAGAAGAACTTCGCACCCAACAAGACCGCGCAGCTTCTCGTAGTGCCCAAAACCCTCCGGCAAGAGATTCTTCAGGCGTTACACGATGAGCCCACAGCAGGCCACCTGGGATTTGCGCGCACGTTACATCGAATCCAGGAGAAGTACTACTGGCCGCGACTGCCTGCCGAAGTTGCCCACGACGTGAAGACGTGTCGTGATTGCGAACGACGCAAGACGCCGCCGATCAGACCAGCAGGACTACTAAACCCGATTCCGTCCCCAAATC
The DNA here is from genome assembly GCF_055883805.1 of Amblyomma maculatum. NCBI lineage: Eukaryota > Metazoa > Arthropoda > Arachnida > Ixodida > Ixodidae > Amblyomma > Amblyomma maculatum. The sequence goes on from NW_028146745.1 coordinate 3,979,564, forward strand.
ATGCCCTTTCAACAAATTGGGATGGATCTTCTTGGCCCCTTTCTATCTTCGTCTATGGGTAAAAAGTGGATCATCGTGGCCACTGACTACCTTACCCGTTACGCCGAAGCAAAAGCAATGCCAAATGATACCGCGGCAGAAGTCGCCAAATTTTTTGTCGAACAAATTCTCTTGCGACACGGCGCCCCAGAAGTGCTCGTCACGGACCGGGGATCGGCGTTTACGGCAGAGTTGACGCAAGCCATCCTGGAATACAGTCACACAAGCCATCGACGAACAACTGCGTGCCATCCCCAGACCAATGGCCTTACGGAGCGCCTGAACAAAACGATCGCGGACATGATCGCTATGTACGTCGACGCTGAACACAAGCCCTGGGACGCCATCTTGCCGTACGTGATCTTCGCGTATAACACGGCAATCCAGGAGACGACCAGAGCGACCCCGTTCAAGCTTGTGTACGGTAGGGAGCCCACGACGACGCTCGACGCAATGCTACCGCACGTAACCAACGAGGACAACCTCGACGTCGCCGCCTACCTGCAGCGTGCAGAGGAAGCTCGACGACTCGCACGGCTGCGTATTAAAGACCAACAGCGCACCGACAGCCGACGATACAACTTACGACGACGCCACGCAGAGTACAATCCAGGGGACCAAGTGTGGGTTTGGACACCAATTCGCCGTCGTGGACTTAGTGAAAAGTTATTGCGTTGATACTTTGGGCCGTACAAAATCATTCGCCGCGTCGGACCACTGGACTATGAAGTCATTTCCGACGGAACTTCAGCATCACAACGGCGACGCGCACGCCTAGAAATTGTACATGTTGTACGACTGAAGCCTTATTACGCACGTTAAACAATCTGTGGTGTTGAAACTTCGCAGTGTTTATGTTTAAGTTGCTTTGTTTTGGAACATCGAGGCGATGTTTTTTAAGGGGGGGGGTAATGCCACGAAACCTTCAAAACAGTATTTGTTGTTTTTGGCGGCCGCCGGCATACAGGCTTATCACTCTGATTCTGGACCGCGTATCGGTTCCGTAATCTTTGTTTGTTAATGCTCGATGTCTCGAGTCACACCTTTATCACTTTTGTTGTAGCACAAGATGCATCGAGATCTGTCTCGAAGGTTCCGGCCACTCGGGTGTCTTTCCACAATGTTCCAGCCCGTGCTGGTAGCTGTTTGCGACGTTATCTAGATTGTTCTGTGCAGCCTTTAAATTGAGCTTTGCCGAGTGTGACGAGCATTCTCTGTTCGACGATCGACGAGCACGTTTGTTTCTATCGCCGCCGCCGAGTTGCTTAGTTCTTTTGCGGGCGCAAGTCAGCCCAAATAAACAGTTTCTTTAGTGCAATCATCGACCTTTCAATTGTGTTGTCGACCTCGTCACCACTACGTGACAATATAGATATATGCGGTGCACCAACACTTGTAATACTGCTTGTTTTAGCTTCACCCACTGCCAGCGGAGCCGCGACGTCAATGAATTTACTTCTGACCAAGTGTTTTCCATGCGTAAACACTCGAGGAAGCGACTCCCGATGTCCGGCTGACCTGCGCATATTTCGATGGTCAGCGATGTTTAATTTACTCTCGAGCGTATTTTATCCGCGCTAACGAAACGCTACGTTCTTCCTTGCACTTTCGCGTTGAAGGTGGCAGATCTTCAGTCGCAGATTATAAAGATGCACCGCAAGGTCGTACAAGCTGCAGCGACTGTTGCACACGCAAAAACAAAACGCGATGCATGTATTTACTTGCTAGCGCACACATTCACTGCTTTATATCTTCTAGGCATGTACGAAACAACGCGTACTCCACATATACAGAAAAGTTTTAATGTATATTATGTATGATTTCATGCTTATTTAGCATGTAGGCATGTTCCGACGTGGTCATCTTGGCTGAGCTTCACGATCCGCCCGGGTTGTACTGAGAAGCGGAAATACTCTGTCCCGTATCAGTTGCATTCATAGTTTCTGTTAAACCGGACACGACCTGTCCTGTATATGAGCTCAATACAGGACTGGTCCGCCCTGTTTCATATCCATACCGGACTGGGATGTCATGTATAAGCTGCATAATGGAAATGGTCTGCCCTGTATTAACTCTATACCGGACTGGATCGTCCGGACTGAGATTCATACCGGACTTGACCTGTCAGATATAAACCCGTTTAAGCTTCATACAGGACTGGTCGCCCTGTTTCATATCCATACCAGACTGGAATGTCATGTATAAGATACATACTGGAAATGGTCCGCCTGTATTAACTCTATGCCGGACTGGACCGTCGTTATTGAGATTCATACCGGACATGGCCTGCCCGATATAAACTCGTTTAAGCTTCATACAGGACTGGTCACAATGATATCAAATTTATACGGGATAATACAGGACCGGTTCAAACTCGTTGTCGCGATACGGGATTTTTCAATAGGGATTCGTACTTGTAAAGTCCCGAACACTGGCGGGGCCACATATACCACTGTGTGCCAAAATGTATTCAATGTAGATAAGTCAGCTATACTAACAGGATCCTATCAATCAATGCATACAATGATGCATGCAATGTTTGCAAGCCATCGCAGCTGCCCATAAAATGTTGACCACTAAAACCCATGATTGATACATATTGGGAAACCATCTTAACTAATAGTGAAATATTGACCATCATAGTTCAGTAAATATTTCGAGTTGACAGGTTATCCAAGATGGCAATATAAGATTGATTAACCTTTTTAAAGATGTATGGTTTTTGGCAAGCCATTCTACTTCGTCAGGCAATATGGCATACTGTAATTGCAGATATGCAATCTTGGGAAGCCATGATGACTGTCGGGAGGATACTGACCAATGTATGCCAAGATACATTCGATGCTTACAGGCAATCAACATTGGCATTACAATATTCGCCAATGTATGCCACGACAGGCGCAATGCTGACCAGTTGCCACAGCTGATTGGGCAATATAAATAAATAAATAAATTTTATTTCTGCTTCAAAGGTACATGGACAGAGGAGCTGCAGAAAAAGCTGTAAAAATACAGCTTGACAAAGCCACAGCCCCCATTTTACAGGCAACAGCAGAAGACAAACAACGACTCAACTTCTGGTGTCGTATAAACGAAACAAAAGAACAAAATTTAATGCGATACATCGCAAGAGCACTTCAAGCGTACTGAGTAAAAACAGGGATAAAAAGATTGTTATTACATATCACACTCTCATACATAAAATATAGGATACAGAAGCAAAGACTTATTTTGGCTCAACTGAGGATGAAAATTGTTCGGAGCTACCTTCTATATACATCCTACGCAATACCTTATGAGTACAAGTGAATAAGTCAAAATGTGCAGATGTATAAGCGTTCAGAAGGGAAGGGAATGTGAATTGCAAACGTTCTTGCCCGGAGTTTAGGCATGCTGTTGGCACCATCCATTGTTCGGGTTGTCTGAAAGGGTAATTTGTGGTTTTCTCTTGCAAGTTTGCCAATCGTCGAATATGGTTTGTACCATTTTTTATTTCTGTTTTGTAAGAAATGCTCAACAGGTATCGATATAATTTATGGATTTGGACCACACCGGCTGCAAGAAAGAGACCTTTGCTGGGTGACCCATAGCTAACATTGAAGGCATAGCGAAGGACCCTTTTCTGCAACATGTGTATTTTGTGAAGACAAGAATGTGTTGCAGTTCCCCATACAAGATGACAATAATTTAGGTGAGAATAAAGTGCGTTATAAAGAGTTAGTTTGAGTGACGTCGGAAGAATGTGCCGTCTGCAGCCAATCATGCCCACTACCAGTTGTTTGACAACGTGATTTACATGATGTTCCCATGACATGGTTGAAGAAAATATAACTCCAAGGCATTTAAAATGATTAAGTATTTTTATAGGTCGAGAATTATATAGAATATAACCGTGAGTAGAAACCGGCTTGTTTTTCGGGCGAAATATTACAGTTTTTGTCTTCTTATCATTCACGCGCATATCATTGGATTTCGACCATTTTTCCAGCGTGACCATTGTTGTATTGCAAGACACTATTAGATCCTGAATGTTTTTCCCAGCAAAAAAATACTCGTGTCTTCAGCGTATATGATGAATTTGGCATTTTTGTTAATGTTAACAATGTCAATAAGGAATATATTGAAAAGAAGTGGGCCTAACACGCTGCCTTGAGGGACGCCAGAAAATATAGGTTTAACCTCTGATAATATATTATTTAAGCGAACTGCTTGTTTTCTTTGCGAAAGATATGATTTTATTAACATTGCAGCCTGGCCTCGGATAGCATAGTATCATAACTTCTTTAGGAGTAATTCATGATTCACCATGTCAAATGCCTTTGAAAAATCTACAAATATACCTATTACAAAAGCTCTGTTGTCAAACTGGGACAGAATATATTCTTTTTGATGTAGAAGTTTTAGTTCAGTTGACTTATTTTTGCGAAAACCGAACTGACACGGAGTGAGCAAATTACATTGGTCAATAAATTTAGTGAACCTGGAGTGCATAACTTTTTCTAGTGCTTTAGAAAAAACAGGAAGTATGGATACAGGTCTATAACTACCGAAGTCATTTTGGTCGCCCTTTTTAAATAGAACGGTTACTTTGGCGGTCTGCATTTTTTCTGGAAAGGAAGATGTAGTTAAGCAGAGGTTGAATATGTGCGTAACTGCGGGGGCAACAATATCAGCAACATATTTTACTGGGCTTATCTGAAGGTTGTCAATGTCTCGGCATCCGCTATTCTTTTGGCTTAATAATACTGACACAACTTCCTCTCTTGTAACAGGTTCTAGAAACATTGTTTTATCGTTACGACAGTTTATGTACTCACATGCATCTGGAAGCGATCCATAGGTTGGTATTTGTGTAAAAAAATAATTGAAAGCATTAGCCAACTCAATTCCAGTTCAATCATTGTCATTAATCTTCAACCTTTTTACGCTGGCATGGGATTGGTTGCGTTGCAACAAAGAGTTTAGACGGGACCAAAGTAGGTCATGACGACCCCTTTTAATATCCAAATATGCAGAGCAATAGTCCTTTCGAGCGGATCGTAATTTCTTTGTTAATTTATTTCGGAACTGCTTGAACGCCTTCAGATTATGAGCCGTGCGTGTCGTCAGAAACGTTCTATATAACTTATCTTTCATTTTTATTTCTTGGCGCAAGGCAGGAGTGATCCAAGGTTTACGACTCTTAAGGGACCGCTGATATGTCTTATTGGGAAAGTGAAACTGGTAGATTTGTTTGAATATATCAAGGAATTGGTTATAAGAATCATTTGCATTATCCAGCTCAACAATCTGCATCCAGTCAACTTTGTTAAGGGCATTTCTGAAATCCTCCAGTGCAACTTCTGTTATACACTGGTAAGTGAAAGCTTCCGGTTGCTTTAAAGTTCGCGCTGGCACCTACATACAGAAATACACAGGCAGATGGTCGCTGACGGGGCACGATAATACACCCGCCTTAAGTTTCGGGTGGCATAAATTGGTGATGAACAAGTCTAAGATGGATTGACTTTCAATAGTTATTCTCGTTGGAATTTCAATTACATTGGTGAAACCGTTTGAAGCCAACATAGTGCTAAATTCTCTAGTATGAGAATTATCACTGCACATGTCAATGTTAAAGTCCCCTCCAGCAATAAGCAGGTATCCTCCGTCTGCTACAAACGATAAAAAGTGATCATAAAACTTCAAGAAAACGGCTATATCCCCATTGGGTGGGCGATAACAAACGGAATAGATCATTTTCCCCACAGACAGTGATATGACCTCGTAGTGCGGTGTGATCATACTGTATGAATCAAGCATTTCACCATTTTCGTTCATATCCAGTAGAACTGCCACTCCCCCACCACGGCCAACAGATCTATTCAGGTAATACGTTTTATAATTAGTCATTCTGAAAACATTATCTTCACTTGTGCTCCACGTTTCACTTAACATTATCGCAGTGAACTTGAATTCACTGAAAAATTCTTGTAGGGATTGTGTTTTATTCTTTACTGATCGTGCATTGATGTGTACAGCTTTTAGCGATGAGGGCGAAAAACAGGAAATAATACGGTTTAAGTCAGCAGGAAGATGATATTGGCTTTGCATCTTTATTTATCTTTACTTTATTTTCTTTTATCGATTCGGCAAGCACAGCACTCATTTCAACTGTTCTAGGTCGTCTTTTCCTGTGATATGAATGGCATTCATCCCTGCACATTTGCGGACAAGAACTTTTCCATTTACATGCCATACATAAAGATAACCACTGCCTTATGCCCAGTCCTTCACCCGACGAAGCAGTTCTCTGTTGTACCGAGCAAGGTTTTCCTGGATGACGATAGGCGGATCATTCTCTTTTACTTTGTTCTTGGCTGAAAGCCAAGTGTCTCTTGTCGCTTGTCGGGTAAAACGAGCGATAATACCTGGCTTCTTACCTTTCCGAGCAGGCAATCTGTGTATCGCCTGAATATCTGTTGCTGTTAGAAGCGGTACTTCAAGCTCGGGGGCGAGACTGTTTAATACAGATTGCAGATTTTCATCTGGTTGAATCGGGATACCGTGTATTTCTAGGTTAAGTTTTCTGCTGCGGTGTTCGAGGTCATTAACATCTTGCTGCAGTTGTGCTTGCACTACCTGCGTCATATCGTCTTTCTCTTCTAATTCAGCTACTCTTTTTTTCAGAGCCTTGATTTCATTCTCTTGACGAGAAACATGTCTTTCGAAGTCATCAAATTTCTTGGACATGTGTTGAACAGATTGCTCAATTTGATCCACTTTTTTTGTTAGTTCTGGCAAACTTTCCAGTTTTTCTAGGATAGCGGCAAGAGTCTTCCGAATATCAGATTCAGAATCAGAGCCATTGTCCTCTTTGCTTGTTACAGGAGCCTTTCCTGCTCGGCATTTACAACAGCGCCACGTCTTTTTCGAATCAGGGGGCTTAGCTTGAAACGATTTCTCTTTTACCCCAGCACATGGGCCAAAATGGTATGCACAATTACATTCGGTACAGATCACACGCGGGACACTTTCATGAATAGATGATGCACAAGAAGTACATGTGCTGGACATTTTTCTTTTTTTTTTCACAAGGTCTGGCCGTTCTACGCAACACAAAGCATAACGTTACGTTGAGTAAGTTCCAACTAAGGTGGCAGCAGCGACAGGAATAAACTGCATACAAGTTTTCCGTAATATTGCACTAACCTGCGAAGACAGCAGTAGCGTTTTAGTGATGCAGTCGTGTTGCTGCCGCTGCTGCCAAGAGACCGCTGCTCCGATGTTCGCTCTTTTATCTGGTAGATGGTCCAGTGTACCGTCTTTGCCAAAAGTAACCAGGCTGCTCCGAAGGCTGCCGGAGCAAGCGCGCGGCCGTGTGGCGGCGTTGCGCTCTCTGTGGCTTATCGGTGCTCGTCAGCTCCGAGGGTACAACAGCTGACGTAACTTCGCACCGTCACTCTCGCCCGTTGCATGATAAAAACTAGGCGCTTATGATGTGCGGGCTGCGGTTTCACGCGTGGGAAGCCTGGTTGTGCCCAGCGAGGGCGCTCAGTACAGCGACGCGGCTATATTGCTCTTCTCGGCAACTGCACTGAAGCAGATATAAGTCGCGTTTCTCGCTATATAGTTATACGTGCTTGTTTTCTGTAATCCGCAGTTGAAACGCACCAGCACGATTGCGCTTTCCTGCGTGTTTGATGCGCCTGTACATTAAAGAATGATAACGCACCTCGAAATTTCAATATGCTTTCTCCGAGGGGCCTTGCGTACTGCCACTTTACGGGCCGTGACTCCAGTACAAAGATATGGGAAAGCTTGTGAAACCTCTCAAGCCGTCTTATATCTCTTTTAGGCATGAAAAATTGTGTTATCCCTTTGAGGAGACTGTGTATAAGTTCAATGATTGATTCTAACAAATTTTTGCATTTGCTTGTGGGTAAGTTTTCGTTTAAGTAACGAATTCTAATGAAACCCTCCTCACGATTAGCTATTAAATGCACATGATTACTTTCTCGTTCGTGGAACCCTTATTTCAGGGCAACGCTGTCTGGCAAACATAGCACATATTCGTCATAGAAACGAACATCTAGAGCTCATAGTGTCTATTATAACCTGCTTTTCCGCAGTTGCCGAGAAGAGCGATAGCCCCGTCGCAATACTGAGCGCCCTCGTTGGGCGCAACCAGGCTTCCCACTGAAACCGCAGCCCGCACATCATACGCGCCTAGTTTTTATCATCCAACGGGCGAGAGTGAGGGTGCGAAGTTACGTCAGCTATTGTACCCTCGGAGCTGACGAGCACCGATAAGCCACAGCGAGCGCAACGCCGCCACACGGCCGCGCGCTTGCTCCGGCAGCCTTCGGAGCAGCCTGGTTACTTTTGGCAAAGACGGTACGTCTGTGCAGCTTTTGCTAATAAAGCGCCAAGTGTCCGATAACACAGTTGGATGACGGTGGCCTCAGGTTGTGCGCAAGTTCACAGCAGCGGGGACCGTTCGCAGTAGTACGCGGATTCACATCAGCAGGGGTGGTGTTCCTTGGACCCAGTCACAGGTGCATCCAGAGATCTGCGAAGACAGCAGTAGCGTTTTAGCGATGCAGTCGTGTTGCTGCCGCTGCCGCTGCTGCCCACTAGAACCAACAAGTATACATTAGCAAAAGGTAAACGACTTGCGCAAAAAGTAGATGAAGAAAAAGACGTGACAACAAGACAGAGCGCAAACTTCCAACTGGTTTTATTTAGGAAACGGTACCTACCTATATAGACAAGTGAAATCATATCATATCGATCAAGAGTAAACACGTCAGCACACAACCAGCGAAGATCATCTACCAAGCAGGGCAAAAATGACTTAAATCTCATCAGATTATCACTCAGGCCAAAAAAATGTTTGCTGTGTAATAAGGCTGAATGATGTATGCAAGGTATACCAGCAAACGCAGACAGATACACAGACATGCAAGACTGCGCGCGCGCAAACAACACGCACACACGTACACACAGAGATACACACATAAACACACAAACAGACAAGCACACGTAAAATCGTAACAACACATTTCTAAGGCTAAGCCAAGTCAGACCTAAAAACAAAGTAAAACAGGCAGTCGCAAACTAAAACCGATAAAACAGCCAAATGGCTGAAAACTTAAGTGAATAAAATCAATTTTCTAGGCAAAAGCCGCGTCAGTCATAAAAATCAACAACAAAAAGGAAGAATTGTTGATTTCTAGGCAAAAGCCGCGTCAGTCATAAAAATCAACAACAAACAAGAAGCAGTGTAACAGCAAGTAACACAGCAAATCACACATGTCCTAAAAAGGCTAGCTCCTTATCTAGGAGTGTTAAAGAGGTTGAACTAATACATTTTTCACCGTTTTTCGTTATTAAAAAGGCCTCAATGATCTCTCTCTGCACTTTGGTTTTGCTACGTGCGATAATTACAGTGCCCTCATACACAAGTTTGCATTTATGGCAGACAATATGGTCATATAGGTTGCCAGTTTTATAGCTTTCCACATTCCTCTTATGTTCAATGATTCGGTCATTCACACATCTACCCGTTTGTCCAATGTATAGGCACCCACAAGTGAGAGGCAGGCTGTACACAACATTGGTGGAACATTGAATGAACCTGGTGCCATGCTTCTTTTCACATCGCTCACGTTTCTTGGCCAGAACGGTACAGACGCTTGACAGCTTAGTAGGCGCGGAAAAGAGAACAGTCACATCATTCCTGTTGTCAATCTTCTTCAGGTTATGGGAAATTTTGTGCAGATAAGGGATGACTTGAACCTGATGTCTTGGCCGAGGCACAGTCGAGCCTTTCTTACTGTCATTCCTTTGTGCTTTATGCAGTAGACTTGCTGTTACACTGTGGATTACGTTGGCGGGATACCCTGCTTTTTCAAGACGATCGATCTGGATGGTGACGCTGCTTTTCAGGTTGTGTGAACAGCTTCTGGCAAGTGCGGCATGAAGGAGACCAGCTATAACCCCACGTTTGATGAGCTTCGAGTGGGCGCTTTCATAGGCCAATAAGCTTTTCTTGCTGCGTGGATTGTATTTGAAACAAGGGCCGCATCCACGCAGCACGAAAAGCACGAAAATAAAATCCACGAATCAAGGAAAGCTTATTGGCCTATGAAAGGGCCGCTCGAAGCTCATCAAACGTGGGATTATAGCTGGTCTTCTTCAAGCCGCACTTGCCAGAAGCTGTTCACACAACCTGAAAAGCAGCGTCACCATCCGGATCGATCGTCTTGAAAAAGCAGGTTTCCCGCCAACGTAATCCACAGTGTAACAGCAAGTCTACTGCATAAAGCACAAATGAATGACAGTAAGAAAGACTCGACTGTGCCTCGGGCAAGACATCAGGTTCAAGTCATCCCTTATCTGAACAAAATTTCCCATAACCTGAAGAAGACTGGCAACAGGAATGATGTGACTGTTCTCTTTTCCGCGCCTACTAAGCTGTCAAGCGTCTGTACCGTTCTGGCCAAGAAACGTGAGCGATGTGAAAAGAATCATGCCACCAGGTTCATTGAATGTTCCACCAATGTTGTGTACAGCCTGCCTCTCACTTGTGGGTGCATATACATTGGACAAACGGGTAGATGTGTGAATGCCCGAATCATTGAACATAAGAGGAATGTGGAAAGCTATAAAACTGGCAACCTATATGACCATATTGTCTGCCATAAATGCAAACTTGTGTATGAGGGCACTGTAATTCTCGCACGTAGCAAAACCAAAGTGCAGAGAGAGATCATTGAGGCCTTTTTAATAACGAAAAACGGTGAAAAATGTATTAGTTCAACCTCTTTAACACTCCTAGATAAGAAGCTAGCCTTTTTAGGACATGTGCGATTTGCTGTGTTACTTGCTGTTACACTGCTTCTTGTTTGTTGATTTTTATGACTGACGCGGCTTTTACCTAGAAAATTGATTTTATTCACTTAGGTTTTCAGCCAATTGGCTGTTTTATCGGTTTTAGTTTTGCGACTGCCTGTTTTACTTTGTTGTTAGGTCTGACTTGGCTTAGCCTTAGAAATGTGTTGTTACGATTTTATGTGTGCTTGTCTGGGTGTTTATGTGTGTATCTCTGTGTGTATGTGTGTGTGTTGTTTGCGCGCGCGCAGTCTTGCATGTCTGTGTATCTGTCTGCGTTTGCTGGTATACCTTGCATACATCATTCAGCCTTGTTACACAGCAAGCATTTTTTTTTGGCCTGAGTGATAATCTGATGAGATTTAAGTCATTTTTGCCCTGCTTGGTAGATGATCTTCGCTGGTTGTGGGCTCACGTGTTTACTCTTGATCGATATGATATGATTTCACTTGTCTATATAAGTAGGTACCGTTACCTAAATAAAACCAGTTGGAAGTTTGCGCTCTGTCTTGTTGTCACGTCTCTTCATCTACTTTTTGCGCAAGTCGTTTACCTTTTGCTAATATGAACCAACTCGCCCAGAAGAAAGTACTTATTGAAGTATACATTGTTGGGAAGCCAATAAGACAGGTGGCATAACATTAACCAATATATTCCCAGATATATTAAATTTTGACAAGCTAGCTATACTGGCAAGACTGTATTTACCCCTGTATGCCAACATCAACCAATTTATCTGCAGACACTCAATATCGGGAAGTCGTCACGATTGGCAGGGGGATATTGACCGATTATGCCAAGATATATTCGACGTTAAGCAGCCGTCAATTCTGGCTGGACAATATTTATTAATGCATGCCATATGCCCAATGTATACCAGTGGCGACCACTCGTTGCGCATTATTGGCCACTGTAACTGAAGATGCATACAATGTTGGCAAGCCACTAAGACTGACCGGATGTTATTGACTAAGGAATGCCAAGCTATATTCAATGTCGATAAGCTATATATACTGGCAGGAAAATATTTGCCAATGTATGCCATATTTCGCGAATTTTGGGCACGACATTGTTAATGGCTGGGTAATATTGGTCATTATATACAATGTTGACAAGGAATTCTATATTCAAGGTCAATATTGCCCATTGATAGCCCATGAATGTGAATCATGGGGAACATGTAAATCGCTGTTCTAAGAGTGGTCAATGTTATCGCAAGGCTGTGCCATTATTGCTAGCGCATTTTCAACATCGGTTCACTGGCGGACCCGATGTCGGCAATCAATTTCCAATATCGGGCTGGTCGCATGTGCTACCTGGGAAGCAACCGCAACCTCCGACCCAAAAACTCACCGTAGTACTTTCACATTGACGCTCACACATTCTAAAAAAAGGCATTAGCAGCTAAATGGACACCAATCTTGACTTTGCCATGGACACCAGCCTTAAGTCAGCCACACCTAAATACGTAGCGCTTATCAGGAAGTTCACTCGGAACAAGACTCAATGTGTGAGAACTGAGAAAGAAATTTTCCAGCCACAATGTACTCATTCCTTTGTCGCTAGGAATTTGTTCGACAATTTTAATATCTACATCTCGAACTTACATTCTACCACATGTGTTTCAATAACATCAGCGGTACCGAAAGGATTAGGAATAATGTGTAGTGCGCACTCGTTACGCTGTGACCTCAACTACTGACTCGTTACAAAATGATTTCAGACGACTCATCATTACCTTTGATAGCTATCTTAAATAACTGTCAAGTGCAAATATATGAACTTACCGACAATATGGAATAAAGTAACATTTACTCTAGACTCAAATGAAAGGGGACGTTGGGACTTGAAAAATTACTAATAGCATTTGTAACAACAAAACAATAAAAACAGCTTCTAGAAAGCACAGTAAATTGATAAAAGATAAGTGTCAGCTAGATAAAAATACACCTAAGAAGCCAGGAGACCTCCTACAGGTTCACCACAGTGATTCGTTTAACCTATGAGACAGGACATAGATGTCAGCAACGTCACTGATATCTCTAAATCTTTAAACAAAAATGATAAACCGATTTTAACACGAAGCCTGACCTTCTGCCCAACAAATAATAGATTTAGTAATGCAATATTCATCAGGATATAACTAAGTTTGTCAGGCCAATGTGATTAAGGAAATTGTCGAATGTTCCAACAATGTACCGGAAGCCTCTAACCTACTCAGAGCCCCCCTGCACATGGTTTCCAAATGCACAGCGCAGTCCTGAATTGGACCTATATATTAAATTCGTCTTCAAAGAAATCATTGAAAAACCACTAGCTAGCTCGGAGCTAAACATAAGACACAGGTTAAAAATCTCGGGAAAGAGGTCTTCTAGCATTTCAACGAAATTGACTATAACTATGACGAAATGAAGTTATTTATTCTCCAGTCAGGCTTTAAATCCTCAAGGGACAGGAAATATAGGAGGGCATATATAATCCATAAATTAGGAACATCGAAGAAAATGACGAAGTCAACATTAAAATGCCTTAATTATATTTCCTTTGAGCCAAAACTACTCTTGAAAATAATCCATCTTGCGTTAACTGTGTATTTTGTTCACAGAACGTGCATACTCTATCACCCTCTCCGCAGTAGGATAAGCTGCATGCCTTTCAAAAAATACAGGTGGTTTACCTCAGTTAATCACGGAATAACGTGCACCAGCAGGTGTTTTGACAGGACTGTGTTTGCTATCTCTCGAATAAAAAATGTTATCTTGCTATGTTAATCAGGCAACCATGCTTCTAGAACACACACTTCATGTGCTTTTAAGAGAAAATATTCTCAAATGCTTTTATTCGCGATGTGTTTGGGTACGAATCATGCCTTGTAACATCGTTCGGCAAACACAGTTTCGTGGTCAGTGAACCAGTTTGACGCGGACCTAATGTCGTCCACAGGAACCATATTTTGAAATACAAGCTCTCTACAACTTTTCATTGCTCTTCTTACCGGTTTCTTTCTGGCCTTGTTTCTGTACATACCGCCTCGCGCGTCCGTAAGTTACTGTCTCTTAGTGATGACATTAAACCACTTTTGATTCCTACCTGCGCTATCGTCTCGCTCGCTGTATTTCACTTCATTGCTCATGACGGTTCTCTTGCTCACACAAGCAGGACGGCCTTGGACTGCCCCATACTAATCCAAGAAGCAGAGCCACGAGAGGTAGTAGTCAGGGGCGCCGAGCTGGAAATACAAAACTCTCCCTTCTGGGAGAATAGAGGTAGCAGTGTGACAGCAATAAAAGGTTTGCTTCCTATCACTTCTTACTTTGTCTGCCCCTTCAATGTTTTCTTAAATAATGTTAAGCTTGGCATAAATGGTTTACTCTGATTAGATATTACTGCTTCTTCACTTCCCAGGTAGCACAAAGTGGGCTATGAAGGGTGGGCCCCGGTGGGCCCGATGTAGGCAATGCAGGACAGCCCCGGTGGGCTGAATGTGGGTGCTGCAAGAGGGGCCGACGTAGGCCCGAAGCGGGCTGTCGACAAAGCCCCAATTGGCCCCACTAGGGGCCGATGCAGGCAGCCCTTGCGGGGCTGCCCACATTTTTCCGGCATTGTTAAAAGGGCACATCCCGCCAACTCCCCGCGATGGTCCTACTTTGGACCGATTTGGACAGCCGCTTTGGAGGAACGTTTTTTTTTTTATTTCAGTTAGCCCCTCAGAAAATGACATAGGACCAATGCGGGTTCTATAGCGCTAGCCACACTTGGGCTTGCCCACATTATTCTCATAGGGGTCCGACGTAGGAAATTGATGGAAAGCCCTAGTCCAAGTTTTCCCAATCAATATTTAGACACATAATTAGGTAATTACTTTATACATGTCTGCACTTTCTAAACAGCCACAATATTAATTTTTACAATAATTCATAACATTCATCTAGCCGAAATGACTTCATGTACATCTAGTTCAGGCTATGGAGATGTGTGTTCTGAACAGTAATATTGTACAGCGAGTTGCAGGCTGTCCAAAGCAACCACATAAGAGGCAACAGTTAGCAATCAGTTTGTTTTACTATATGTAGCGCAATTTGCACGAGCGCGAGAACTAAAGCCATGTAAATTTCTAATCGACTAAACATGGCCACAACTGTTATACAAATCATCTATAACAGTAATTTAGGGCAACATCTAATGCAAATAAAAGTTGGAAACAATGATTACGCAATTGCACGCACGCCTTCTAGCCCCATTACGGCCGATGTGGGACCTACAGCGGTTTTGTGTGGGCAGCCCCAATTGGGCTGGGTGTTGGTTTTGAACCTAAAGCCCACTTGCTATTGCACGTGCCTTCAAATTCCCCACAAGGGACCAATTTTGGTATCATGAGGGCCCTCCCACCTTCCAGCCCCATTACGGCCCATGTGGGATATAAAGCAGTTTTATGTGGGCAGCCCCAATTGGGCTGGACGTTGTTTTTAAACCTAGAGCCCACCTGCTGTTGCACGGGCCTTCAAAGCCCCCACAAAGGACCGATTTTGGTACCATGCGGGCACGCCCGCCTTCCAGCCCCATTACAGCCTATGTGGGACCTAAAGCGGTTTAGCTAAGGCTGCCTCATTTGGGCCTCACGAGGGCTTGCCCAAATTGAGCCTTTATTCGTATTTCACCTGCTTTCAAGTAACCTACAAGGGGCCGATTTGGGCAGCATGTGGGCATGTGCGTTTTCTTGCCCCACTACGGCCGATGTTGGTCCCACAAAGATTTAATGGGGGCGGCCTCACTTCGGATCTATGAGGGCTTTCCCATAAAAAGCCCACATTTAGGTTGGATTGCCCTCAAATATCCGGCAAGGGACCCTTGTGGTCTGGATGCAAGAATGTGCTCTGCATTAGCCCAAGAAACGCCGCTATGGGACCCATGCAGGAGGAGCAGGGGCAAGCCCAAATGGGGCTTGCCCACATTTGCCCCATCGGGGACCGATGCAGGTTTTATGATGGTTGCCCCAGCCCCACTTGCCTACATCGGACCTACTGGGGCCCCACATTCTGTGCTACCTGGGTTCTCCTTCAAGAAAGTTCTTGATAACTATTCTGTTGCAGCTGTAATGCTTATCTGACCTCTTGCAATGACTGTTAAGGCTGCAAGCATCGAACCTGCTTTAGGCGCTGAATGTCCTACCTCCCATTCTAGGTTTCCCTTTTATTGCGCGTTTTTATTGCCTGTTTGAGGCCACGGGATTACCCGTTCCAGGCTAGAAATCCATGTCCAAGGAACCAATTTTGCACTCTTTGCCCTGATTCTGTCTCCCCTTCACTCCCCCTTTGGCTACCCTTCCGAATCTAGAGCGTAATACATTTCGACAATGATCCGATTGCCCAGGCGAAGACAAGTCCCCTTGTCGAAATATTGGCTCGGCTGGCTTGCGAATTGACGCTCCCCTACAACCCTTATTCAGGGCTATTTCATACTCTCCGGTAACGATTCCGTCCATTCGACTACTGACGATGTCACTGCGGTGTTTGTTTGAAGGTTGAAGAAATCAACATATCCAGCCATGTAATCCGACAACAGGGCCACACTTGCCCAGCGACTGGCTGAAAATTACACACATTGTGAAGGACTGAGGATGGCCGAAATTTAGAGGGTCCCTCCTTTCGTATCGGTATTCATGACATAATAGGCGCATAGTAGAGACAGACGACATTTTACAGTTCATATTGAATACGCACACAGCAGCCGAAAGGAAATGCGCATTATTCACAATGCTTATTTATAAATTCAGGACGAGAGGTTTGATCGTAGAGATAGCTTTGATTCACAAGAATGACATAATCTTATGCTATTTGCGCGTCACGCTGTCGAATACAGCTCTCCTGCAGCAAGCACTCGATGCCCGGGCACTGTAATGATCTCACCACTTACCGGATGATGCTCTCATACACCAATACAGTAGCGGCCCTTCTCTGGGTATCAGGCAGTACTGCTCGGCACGCCTTCCTAGTTGTAACGTTGCCGTTAATTTCACGGAGCCTATAACTTGCTTAAACCACTAGAGTTTTCCTTTTATGTTATCTTTTTATTTCTTAGCTGTATATCTGCGTATACTTCTTTTGCTATTTAGCGCATGAATACAGCAGAGAAAAATAAGCTCTTTTCGCCTGTAGGTAATGTTCACCTGTATCCCTTTAAACCTCTGTGCACACTTTTGCGGTCCTGTCGCATCTTAAAGTTATAAGTGTCCGCTGATAAGTGCGAACAGAAGGCTTTCATTTTCTCAGAAGGACAAATTTACATTTCATGCAAGGGAGAAAACTTTAGTTGCTAGATGTATTTTGAATTAGGCAGTTTGATTCTAATGTGGCCCTCAGGTAGGGGTTATTTCCTGGGCACAAGAAATGAGTTCATGTTGACCGGTCTTGGCTGTGTAGGTGGGGAGTTGGTCCCAGCTTTCCATAGAGTAAGCTGGCCGGAGGACCCAGGGAGGCGCGTCATTTCCGAATTCCCTGAGGATGTGCGCTTAGTGGAAGCTATTCGGGGTCACATTCCGCTTTGGTAATTAGTGTTTCGATGGGGTGGCTAAATATTGAGTGCGTGTGCACTCTGCGGAGCAGGCTGGCTTGCACTAGGTCGGGGTAGGGGTGTTCGGGAGGCAGGAAACTGCGTCTGGCCTCTTAATGCTAAATGTAATTAATGCCAGTCCCTTAATACTAAACTTGAATCAAAACCATGACAAATAGGACTTTCGCATGTATTATGAAACAATATGGCTCAAAATAGCGAAATTACTCCTTAGCCCTCCACTACGGCAGATTTTTCTCTCTATCCCCTTTCACTCTCCGCTTTCATTATTCATATTAGGAGCGCAACGCGTGAACTTTCACCTCTTTCGTCTGTATAGATCCATCATCATTATGATTCATCATCGCTGACTGCTGCTCGGAGCGTCGCGCGCGGTGTGCCACCTGGTTCTGGAATAGAACAGACGTTTTGTGCAAGTGCGACGCTGGGTACCCGTTGCCCCTCGCTCCCTTCGTTTTAAAATTATGGAGGCTTACCACGACGACCCCACTGCTGGACATTTAGGCCACATTAAAACTTACGACCGTATCAAGAGCCGCTACTTCTGGCCTGGGCTTTCTGCCAGCGTCGTCAAATACATTTCATCATGTCCGTCTTGCCAGCATCGCAAGCGTTCAACATCCCCTCCTGCTGGCCTACTGCAACTCTATCTTGCCCATCTGTGCCTTTTGACACGGTCGCCATTGACTTGTTTGGTCCTCTCCCTTTGACGTCAGACGGCAACCGTTTTGTTGTCACTGCCATCGACCATCTAACGCGGTACGCTGAAACCGCACCTCTTCGCTCCGGTGCCGCCTCTGAAGTCGCCAATTTTTTCCTGCGTGCGATACTTTTGCGTCATGGTGCTCCTCGTATTCTCATTAGCGACCGTGGAAAGACATTTCTTTCTCAAGTCCTTGAGGAAGTATTGCGCGCAGCCAACACCGTCCATAAGACTTCTTCTAGCTACCACCCTCAGACCAACGGACTCATCGAGCGTTTTCATCGCACTTTGTCCGTCATGATATCCATGTATATCGCTCCTGATCACCGGAACTGGGACAACGTTTTACCTTTCGTCACCTACGCCTGCAATTCCGCTGTTCAGCGCACTACTGGTTATAGCCCTTTCTTTTTAGTTCATGGCCGTCAACCATCGACAGTACTGGACACTACTTTCTTCTCTGCTCCCTCTACGTCTGAATCTCTGGGGGAAGAGTTTGCCACTCGTATGGCCCAGTGTCGCCAACTACTTGCCCGTTTGAACACTGAAGATGCTCAACAAGAACGCAAAGCCCTGTATGATCAACGCCATCGAACTCCCTCCTTTTACCCCGGTGATGAAGTTCTCCTGTGGACACCAATCCGCATTCCTGGCCTGTGTGAGAAGTTTCTCCATCGTTACATTGGCCCTTATACAGTACTCCAACAAACGTCACCGGTGAACTATCGCGTTATTCCCTCGCACACCGTCGCAGATCGACGTCGTCGCTCCGAAGAGATCGTCCACGTCTCGCGCATGAAGCCCTATGCCCGTCGTCCCTCATCTCTGTAATCAGCGACCAGGGTGGCCGCTCTTTTGTCGGGGGGATTTATGTGAGCGCAACGCGTGAACTTTCACCTCTTTCATCTGTATAGATCCATCATCATTATGATCATCATCGCTGACTGCCGCTCGGAGCGTCGCGCGCTGTGTGCCAGCTGGTTCTGGAATAGAACAGACGTTTTGTGCAAGTGCTGTCTCACAAGATTATTATATTATTATTAATAATATTATTAACATTATTATTATAATAATAATAATAATAATTATTATTATTATTATTATTATTATTATTATTATTATTATTATTATTATTATTATTATTATTATTATTATTATTATTATTATTATTATTATTATTATTATTATTATTATTATTATTTATATTATCAACATTATTATAGACGCAAAATCAGAGGATGGAAATAGCCCGCAGAGCTTCTCAACAAATACTGTCCACCAGTTGGGTCGAAGAAAATGGTAGAAGTCAGCTGATCGCGAGAATCGTACGGGTGTGGTTCTGGTAAAGCATTAAGTTACATTGAAGTGCGCGGCGAAGAGATAGCAGTGACTGACTGATACTGCTGACGCGGCTAGCGAGTGAAGACAACGTGGATCTTCGTTTCGGCTGATGGTGAGCCGGTGCTTCGGCAACCAGAGAACACCCTCGCCGTCACGCAGGAAGAACGGGCGGGGGGGGGGGCGCGGACACGCAGCGGCGAAGGGGTGGCATGACCACGCGCAGCAATCAATAACACGCGCGGTCGCCGCCAGATAAGAAGAGGGGGCTTAGAAGGGGGCTAAAAGGAGGGCGGTGCTAGTTACGAGGCCGACGCCGATGGCGACGCAAACGACGACGCGAAATGCAGGAAGGGGTGCCAAAGCGCTCCGCTCTAAAAAGTTATGTCATCCAGTAACACGACAAAATTCCTAGGCCAGCCAGACTACATAAAATATGCTCATGTCATCAAGCCACATGGCCAGGAGACCAGCAAAAACGTGATGACCTCATCAAGGCACATGACAGTCCGTAACTAGGACGATAAAAGCCTTGAAGCAAACGAGTCACTCAACTCGACTACTCATCAAAACGGCAGATGGCATCAAGTTGCATCTCAAAGTCTCATGTATTTGTGCCTGTTCAACTTGTGCGTGCGAATACAAATTGGGAGTTATTACTACATCAGCTTGGTCTATGTGTGAAAGTGTGTACCTGTCTCTTTGCTGGTACGGTGGAGCGAAATAATGTGAAACCCTCAACTTCCGTCTGCACTGCAACTATCTCAAGCACCCGGTACCTACAGTAAAGCTGAAAGCTATTAGTCCCGACTCCTCTGGGAGAAAAGGACACGACGTCATCAAGTCACGGAGCAAAGTCACAGTCAGTGACTTGCACACTAATTGCCAGTGGCTTACCTCTGCAATTCCAGGATATACGTAGCGTTAGCTAAGCTTCGGCTCATCATTCGTAGCTTTTCCAGCGCGTAGTCTTCTCATGTTCATTCTTCGTACGCTAAACTCTGCACCGCTGAGATGCAATTTCGCTCTCCTTCTCCATGACTATACTACACTGGCAAATGTTCCGCTATATATGTATGTATGTATATATATATATATATATATTATATATATATATATATATATATATATATATATATATATATATATATATATATATATATATTGTAGGATGGGGTTTATTGATCAGATCAGCAGGACTAGGCAGATCAGCGGCGAGCACAGCAACAGCGAACACCGTCAGGTCCAACACGCGCAGCGATCACGATGCCATTGCCTAGAATGTTCCTCGTGTACTTCTTCCTCTTCACAATTACTCGCGGGACGAAGAGGAGACATCCTGGCGACTTACGGCGTGAGCAAGACGGCAAGGTCGTAATGGGGTTTAAGGCGCTGGACGCAAACAATCTCGCGTCCGCGCCGGCGTAGATCATGAGATGGCGTAAGAGGCTCCACCACATAATTAACCGGAGAGGTGCGCTCCAGAACTCGGTATGGGCCATGGTATTTGGCAAAGAAATTTTGAAGACAATCCAGGAGCATTGGAAGGTATCCACAGCCACACAAGAGCGCCAGACGAGATGTCCGGTGTCGAGTGTCGAGTGTTGGTTGTCATGGTTGGATTTATGACCGAATTGGGTGTTAGCCGTAAATGCGCGGGCAATTTGTTGACAGTCGTCCGCATGCTGGGCTGCTTGAGACGCAGGAGTATACTCTGATATGTCTGGATGATACGGGAGTATGGTGTCGATTTTAGCAGAGGGGTGACGGCCGTAAAGTAGAAAAAAAAGGAGAGAAGCCAGTACTAGACTGCGTTGCGGTATTGTAAGCGTAAGTGACATACGTAAGGACGAGGTCCCAATTTGAGTGGTTGGAGGAGACGTACATAGAAAGCATGTCGCCAAGGGTACGATTGAAACGCTCAGTGAGGCCATTAGTCTGCGGATGATAGGCGGAGGTTCTTCTATGAATAATGTTGCACTTGGTGATCAAGGCCTTTACAAAGTCGCTCAAGAAAACGCGTCCTCTGTCGCTGAGCAGCTCTCGAGGTGCTCCGTGGCGAAGAACAAATCGCTGCAAAATGAAGGAAGCTACTTCTGACGCTGTGGCAGATGGAAGTGCGGTGGTTTCTGCATACCTCGTCAGATGATCAATGCCTACAATAGCCAAGCGGTTGCCGGCTGCAGTGTAGGGTAGCGGTCCATACAAATCTATTCCGACGCAGTCGAAAGGGTTGGATAACGGTAGCAACTATCCAGCGGAACGTTGAGGAGATGGCTTGCGACGTTGACAGGTGAGGCATGAGGAACGTACTTGAGTACGAAGGTGTACTGCCCCGACAGTAGAAACGCAGCCGGAGACGAGCCGAAGACACCCGCGTGACCGGATTGTATGTCGACGTGAAAATAGTCAGATTTGCGAACGTAGCTCCCGGAGAATAACTAGTAACGACTTGCGGCCATCCGCGCAGTACTTGCGGCGGCAGAGGAGGTTATCCCGAATGGTGAAGTGGGAAGCATGGCGGTGGAGAGCACGCGATGGAGAAGCAGCTGTAGTATTGGAGATAAAATCTAGGAGAGAATTTATCCAAGGATCTTGCCGCTGCGCTGACGGCATGTCATTGATTTGAAGCGATGGCGGAAACGTCGGAAGAGGAAAGGCTCCCGACCTGAGCTGTAAGGAGGCAGCGGGAAAGTGCACCCTCATCGTGATGCTTGCGGCCGGAGCGGTAAACAACGCGGACATCATATTCCTGAAGGTGAAGAGCCCATCATGCCAGTCTGTCGGACGGGTCTTTCAGTGAGGAAAGCCAGCAAAGCTCATGGAGGTCCGTCACTACGTCAAAAGGGCGGCCATAGAGGTAAGGGCGTAATTTAGTAAGAGCCCAAATAATCGTTATGCACTCTTTTTTCGTGACAAAGTATTTGTATTCAGCCTTCGTTAGTGTTGGGCTAGCATAGGCGACCACGTATTCAGTATAACCTGATTTGCGCTGAGCGAGCACAGCGCCGAGACCAATACCACTGGCGTCCGTGTGGACCCAAGTAGGCGCTGTGAGATCGAAGTGACTTAGGACAGGTGGTGCCGTGAGGATCCGACGTAAAATATTAAAGGCATCGTCGCACGTTGGCGATCACGATGAAAGGTCGGAACTGCCGGACAGAAGGTCTGGCAAGGGAGCAGCAATTGAAGCAAAACTTCTAATAAAGCGGCGGAAGCAAGAGAACAGCCCGAGGAAGCTACGTAGATCATTGACGGATGTCGGTTTGGGAAAGGTTGCTACAACATGAAGTTTGGCAGGATCTGTAGGCAACGTGGCCAAGAATGTTGAGCAGGCAGGCGGCAAAGCGCCATTTTTTTTTTAATTTAGCTGCAGTCCGGCATCAGATAGGCAGGTCAAAACTTGCTTCAGACGCTAAAGGTGTGTGTCAAAGTCAGGAGAAAAGACGACAATGTCGTCGAGGTAGCAGAGACACGTCTTCCGCTTTAGGCCACGCAAAATAGTGTCCATCATCCGCTCAAGTGTTGCCGGAGCATCACAAAGGCCAAACGGCATAACTGTAAATTCGTACAAGCCGTCGGGAGTTACAAAGGCAGTTTTGGGGCGATCAGCCGCTTCCAGTGGAACTTGCCAGTAGCCGGAACGTAAATCTAGGGACGAAACGAGCTCAGCGCCTTGCAAACAATCAAGAGCGTCGTCGATGCGTGGGAGAGGGTAGACGTCCTTTGCCGTAATCTTATTCAGGCGGCGATAATCGACACAGAAGCGGGTAGAACCATCTTTCTTTTTTACGAGGACAACAGGTGACGCCCAAGGGCTGCTTCAGGCCTGAACCACGCCAGCGTGAATCATTATGTCGACTTGCTCTTCGATAGCCTGGCGTTCGGTTGCCGACACACGATAGGGGCGCTGTCGCAGTGGTGCGTGGGTGCCGGTGTCGATGCGATGAGTGACTGTAGCAGTTTGACCCAAACAACTTTGATGAGAGTCGAACGAGGAGCGAAATTGATGTAGTAGGTTCAAAACCTTAATGTGCTGAGCTGGAGGAAGATCGGCGTCAATGGAGCGGAGGAACGTCTGTAGAGGGAGGAGCGGGCGCAGGTGAAGGGGGGCTGAGCGAAGTCACGGCAGGGTGCGACGCGTCGTCAGGTTCCTCAGAGATCAGAAGAGATGCGATTGGCTGGATACTGCCGAGGCATTCACCATGGCGCAAAGCAGTAGGGGAGTTAAATGGGTTAGAGACGCATAACATGGAAAGGCCAGCGGAAATAGCGAGAACAGCGTAGGGCAATGGAAGACACTTGCGACGCAAGAAAGTATGGGCTGGTGTGAAGAGAACGGTCTCATCGTAACAGAGGCACAAGCGACACGAACAAGAAAGAAAGAGCAGGGAGGAAGGTCAATATCTTTGGCGACGAGGGATTTAGCACAGGAATTTCGTGAATCAGCATCTGGTAAGGCATCGGGCAAAGTTGAGAATCCCACTTCAGCTCGAGCACAATTGATAATAGCCGCGTGACGCGACAGGAAATCCCAGCCTAAAATAACAGCGTATGAGCAACTTGGCAGCACGACGAACTCAATGGTATAAAGGCAGTTCTGGATAACTACTCGAGCCGTGCACGCTTCTAAGGGCTTGATATGCTGGCGCTGGCCGTTCGCAGCGAAGGTCCCGCAATTGGCGTCTTCACTTTCTTTAAAGATCTATCCTATATCTATCGGTTAAGATCTATCCGCTCGCCCTGGAACTCTGCAGCCGTACATTACCACCTCCTGCGATGTCTGAGGACCTTAACCACCAAGCCGTACAAGTTGGCTCGGCGATTGTCTATCCCGGCACCTCGACCAAATGTAAGATGGGGGTTTATTGATCAGATCAGCAGGACTCGATCAGCAGAACCAGGCAGATCAGCGGCGAGCACAACAACCGCGAACACCGTCAGGTCCAACACGCGCAGCGATCACGATGCCACTGCCTAGAATGTTCCTCGTGTACGTCTTCCTCTTCACAATATTTATTGTTACAGGAAATATTCACAGTACGGCAGCTGTCCACACCAGTGAGGATGATTACAGCACAGCACAACACTCGTCTGCGTGTTATTCTTCTGGGAGTATGTCGCAGTCCTTTTTCGTCAGCTCGACCAGCGAATACCGCTCAGTAACACTACCCCCCCCCCCCTCGGGAAAAGCACAGTCCCGGTGCGTTCTACGTTTGTGACACAGAACGTGCATAATAGGGCTTCAGGCGGGACACATGCACTATTTATGAGGATGGCGCTCTGGACGAGGATTTCGGAGGCACAGATTCAACTTCGTATGTGACGTCGGTCACGGGGCGCAAAACTCGATAAGGACCTGTGTAACGGGGCAGAAGCTTTTCACACAAGCCCACGCGACGGCACGGGAGCCACAGCAAAACGAGTTACCCAGGAGTGTAGTGGACATCGCGGTGGCGACTGTCGTACCGGAACTTTTGAGAGTTTTGAGATGCAGCGAGCCGGACATGAGTATCTGGCGGGCATCATGAGCGCGGGCTACTGCATCACTGGCGTAAGTACTGGTGCTGTCTGCCGCGGGTAATGAGGTTTCGAAGGACAGTAACGGGCGTCGGCTAAATAACATAAAATTAAGAGTATCCAGCGGTAGAATGGACAAATGAATTGTAGGCGAATGTCACAAAGGGTAGATGAACGTCTCAATCCCGGTGGTCGTCAGGCACATACATGGACAGCATGTCTGTGAGGGTACGGTTTAGGCGTGCCGTCAGGCCGTTGGTCTGGGGATGATAGGCTGTGGTGAATTTGTGGCGGACGGAGCACGAACGGAGAATTTCGTCCACTACTCGCGACTGAAAGCAGCGGCCACGGTCGGTTTGTAGTTCACGGGGGGCACCATGATGTAGAATCACGTTTTCTAGGAGGAAGTCAGCGACGTCTGTGGCGCAACTGGTCGGGATGGCTCTGGTAATAGCATACCGCGTAGCATAATCGATGGCGATGTCGATCCATTTGTTCCCTGAGGCGGAAACTACAAAGGGCTCAAGGAGGTCAACACCTACACGGGAGAACAGGTCAGTGGGTGTGGGGATTGGCTGCAAATGGCCTGAAGGTAAAATTGGTGGGCTTCTTTTGATGCTCACACAATTCACATGCGGCAATGTACTGCTTGACGGAGCGGTAGAGCCCCGGCCAGTAGAAACGTCGGCGCAGGCTGTCGTATGTGCGAAAGACCCAGGTGGTCAGCTGTAGGAGCATCATGGAACTGGTCAAGGATGGTGGAACGCAGATGATGAGGAACGACGAGCAAGAGGTCTGCGCCCTCTGGCTGCATATTGCGTCGGTATAGGGTGTTCTCGTGGACTACATATAAGGCAAGAGATGGATCAGGTCGGTCGCCGGTCAGACAGAGGATAATGTAAGGGAGCAAAGGATCTAAGTGTTGTTCATCGGCAATGTTAGAAAAGGCCGACACAGTCAAGACGCATGCGTCATCGTCAGATTCGGTAGGACTAGGGGAGTCGACGGGATGACGGGACAAGCAGTCTGCATCTTGGTGAAGCCGGCCGGACTTGTACACGACGGAAAATGTATACTCTTGTAATCGAAGCACCCAGCGTATCAAACGGCCTGTAGGATCTTTGAGGGAGGAAAGCCAACACAAGGCATGATGGTCTGTTATAACAGTAAATGATCGTACAAACAAATAAGGGCGGAATTTTGTAATAGCCCAAACAAGTGCCAGGCACTCTCGCTCTGTGATAGAATAATTTTGTTCGGACGTAGATAGAAGGCGGCTGGCATACGCAATCACCCTTGTGCGGCCCTGTTGTCGCTGGGCAAGCATAGCTCCAATGCGTCGTCGGTGCGTAGTTCAGTATTGGCAGATGGGTTGAAATGGGCCAAGACGGGTGGAGTTGGGAGAGCAGCAATAAGTTTCGAGAAAGCTGCAACTTGTTCAGGCCCCCTGGGGAATGAAACGTCTTTCTTTAGGAGATTGGTGAGAGGACGAGTTAGCGCTGCGAAATTCGGGCCGAATCGTCAGAAATAAGAACATAGGCCAATAAAGCTTCGAACTCAAGAAAGAAAAGGGATGGCTGTATCTCTGGACGAAAAACTGTCAAATTTTGGCAAGTAAGTCACAGAATAGCCATGTCTTCTGTATTAAATCCGAGTCCGATGTGTCGATCTTCACCTAAGATTGTGCCTATTTTTTCTGCCCATTTTTTTCTGGAGAGAAGCCAGTAGTAGACTGCGTTGCGGTATTGTAAGCGTAAGTGACATACGTAAGGACGAGGTCCCAATTTGAGTGGTTGGAGGAGACGTACATAGAAAGCATGTCGCCAAGGGTACGATTGAAACGCTCAGTGAGGCCATTAGTCTGCGGATGATAGGCGGAGGTTGTTCTATGAATAATGTTGCACTTGGTGATCAAGGCCTTTACAAAGTCGCTCAAGAAAACGCGTCCTCTGTCGCTGAGCAGCTCTCGAGGTGCTCCGTGGCGAAGAACAAATCGCTGCAAAATGAAGGAAGCTACTTCTGACGCTGTGGCAGATGGAAGTGCGGTGGTTTCTGCATACCTCGTCAGATGATCAATGCCTACAATAGCCAAGCGGTTGCCGGCTGCAGTGTAGGGTAGCGGTCCATACAAATCTATTCCGACGCAGTCGAAAGGGTTGGATAACGGTAGCAACTATCCAGCGGAACGTTGAGGAGATGGCTTGCGACGTTGACAGGTGAGGCATGAGGAACGTACTTGAGTACGAAGGTGTACTGCCCCGACAGTAGAAACGCAGCCGGAGACGAGCCGAAGACACCGGCGTGACCGGATTGTATGTCGACGTGAAAATAGTCAGATTTGCGAACGTAGCTCCCGGAGAATAACTAGTAACGACTTGCGGCCATCCGCGCAGTACTTGCGGCGGCAGAGGAGGTTATCCCGAATGGTGAAGTGGGAAGCATGGCGGTGGAGAGCACGCGATGGAGAAGCAGCTGTAGTATTGGAGATAAAATCTAGGAGAGAATTTATCCAAGGATCTTGCCGCTGCGCTGACGGCATGTCATTGATTTGAAGCGATGGCGGAAACGTCGGAAGAGGAAAGGCTCCCGACCTGAGCTGTAAGGAGGCAGCGGGAAAGTGCACCCTCATCGTGATGCTTGCGGCCGGAGCGGTAAACAACGCGGACATCATATTCCTGAAGGTGAAGAGCCCATCATGCCAGTCTGTCGGACGGGTCTTTCAGTGAGGAAAGCCAGCAAAGCTCATGGAGGTCCGTCACTACGTCAAAAGGGCGGCCATAGAGGTAAGGGCGTAATTTAGTAAGAGCCCAAATAATCGCTATGCACTCTTTTTTCGTGACAAAGTATTTGTATTCAGCCTTTGTTAGTGTTGGGCTAGCATAGGCGACCACGTATTCAGTATAACCTGATTTGCGCTGAGCGAGCACAGCGCCGAGACCAATACCACTGGCGTCCGTGTGGACCCAAGTAGGCGCTGTGAGATCGAAGTGACTTAGGACAGGTGGTGCCGTGAGGATCCGACGTAAAATATTAAAGGCATCGTCGCACGTTGGCGACCACGATGAAAGGTCGGAACTGCCGGACAGAAGGTCTGGCAAGGGAGCAGCAATTGAAGCAAAACTTCTAATAAAGCGGCGGAAGCAAGAGAACAGCCCGAGGAAGCTACGTAGATCATTGACGGATGTCGGTTTGGGAAAGGTTGCTACAACATGAAGTTTGGCAGGATCTGTAGGCAACGTGGCCAAGAATGTTGAGCAGGCAGGCGGCAAAGCGCCATTTTTTTTTAATTTAGCTGCAGTCCGGCATCAGATAGGCAGGTCAAAACTTGCTTCAGACGCTAAAGGTGTGTGTCAAAGTCAGGAGAAAAGACGACAATGTCGTCGAGGTAGCAGAGGCACGTCTTCCGCTTTAGGCCACGCAAAATAGTGTCCATCATCCGCTCAAGTGTTGCCGGAGCATCACAAAGGCCAAACGGCATAACTGTAAATTCGTACAAGCCGTCGGGAGTTACAAAGGCAGTTTTGGGGCGATCAGCCGCTTCCAGTGGAACTTGCCAGTAGCCGGAACGTAAATCTAGGGACGAAACGAGCTCAGCGCCTTGCAAACAATCAAGAGCGTCGTCGATGCGTGGGAGAGGGTAGACGTCCTTTGCCGTAATCTTATTCAGGCGGCGATAATCGACACAGAAGCGGGTAGAACCATCTTTCTTTTTTACGAGGACAACAGGTGACGCCCAAGGGCTGCTTCAGGCCTGAACCACGCCAGCGTGAATCATTATGTCGACTTGCTCTTCGATAGCCTGGCGTTCGGTTGCCGACACACGATAGGGGCGCTGTCGCAGTGGTGCGTGGGTGCCGGTGTCGATGCGATGAGTGACTGTAGCAGTTTGACCCAAACAACTTTGATGAGAGTCGAACGAGGAGCGAAATTGATGTAGTAGGTTCAAAACCTTAATGTGCTGAGCTGGAGGAAGATCGGCGTCAATGGAGCGGAGGAACGTCTGTAGAGGGAGGAGCGGGCGCAGGTGAAGGGGGGCTGAGCGAAGTCACGGCAGGGTGCGACGCGTCGTCAGGTTCCTCAGAGATCAGAAGAGATGCGATTGGCTGGATACTGCCGAGGCATTCACCATGGCGCAAAGCAGTAGGGGAGTTAAATGGGTTAGAGACGCATAACATGGAAAGGCCAGCGGAAATAGCGAGAACAGCGTAGGGCAATGGAAGACACTTGCGACGCAAGAAAGTATGGGCTGGTGTGAAGAGAACGGTCTCATCGTAACAGAGGCACAAGCGACACGAACAAGAAAGAAAGAGCAGGGAGGAAGGTCAATATCTTTGGCGACGAGGGATTTAGCACAGGAATTTCGTGGATCAGCATCTGGTAAGGCATCGGGCAAAGTTGAGAATCCCACTTCAGCTCGAGCACAATTGATAATAGCCGCGTGACGCGACAGGAAATCCCAGCCTAAAATAACAGCGTATGAGCAACTTGGCAGCACGACGAACTCAATGGTATAAAGGCAGTTCTGGATAACTACTCGAGCCGTGCACGCTTCTAAGGGCTTGATATGCTGGCGCTGGCCGTTCGCAGCGAAGGTCCCGCAATTGGCGTCTTCACTTTCTTTAAAGATCTATCCTATATCTATCGGTTAAGATCTATCCGCTCGCCCTGGAACTCTGCAGCCGTACATTACCACCTCCTGCGATGTCTGAGGACCTTAACCACCAAGCCGTACAAGTTGGCTCGGCGATTGTCTATCCCGGCACCTCGACCAAATGTAAGATGGGGGTTTATTGATCAGATCAGCAGGACTCGATCAGCAGAACCAGGCAGATCAGCGGCGAGCACAACAACCGCGAACACCGTCAGGTCCAACACGCGCAGCGATCACGATGCCACAAGCCTAGAATGTTCCTCGTGTACGTCTTCCTCTTCACAATATTTATTGTTACAGGAAATATTCACAGTACGGCAGCTGTCCACACCAGTGAGGATGATTACAGCACAGCACAGCACAACACTCGTCTGCGTGTTATTCTTCTGGGAGTATGTCGCAGTCCTTTTTCGTCAGCTCGACCAGCGAATACCGCTCAGTAACACTACCCCCCCCCCCTCGGGAAAAGCACAGTCCCGGTGCGTTCTACGTTTGTGACACAGAACGTGCATAATAGGGCTTCAGGCGGGACACATGCACTATTTATGAGGATGGCGCTCTGGACGAGGATTTCGGAGGCACAGATTCAACTTCGTATGTGACGTCGGTCACGGGGCGCAAAACTCGATAAGGACCTGTGTAACGGGGCAGAAGCTTTTCACACAAGCCCACGCGACGGCACGGGAGCCACAGCAAAACGAGTTACCCAGGAGTGTAGTGGACATCGTGGTGGCGACTGTCGTACCGGAACTTTTGAGAGTTTTGAGATGCAGCGAGCCGGGCATGAGTATCTGGCGGGCATCATGAGCGCGGGCTACTGCATCACTGGCGTAAGTACTGGTGCTGTCTGCCGCGGGTAATGAGGTTTCGAAGGACAGTAACGGGCGTCGGCTAAATAACATAAAATTAAGAGTATCCAGCGGTAGAATGGACAAATGAATTGTAGGCGAATGTCACAAAGGGTAGATGAACGTCTCAATCCCGGTGGTCGTCAGGCACATACATGGACAGCATGTCTGTGAGGGTACGGTTTAGGCGTGCCGTCAGGCCGTTGGTCTGGGGATGATAGGCTGTGGTGAATTTGTGGCGGACGGAGCACGAACGGAGAATTTCGTCCACTACTCGCGACTGAAAGCAGCGGCCACGGTCGGTTAGTAGTTCACGGGGGGCACCATGATGTAGAATCACGTTTTCTAGGAGGAAGTCAGCGACGTCTGTGGCGCAACTGGTCGGGATGGCTCTGGTAATAGCATACCGCGTAGCATAATCGATGGCGATGTCGATCCATTTGTTCCCTGAGGCGGAAACTACAAAGGGCTCAAGGAGGTCAACACCTACACGGGAGAACAGGTCAGTGGGTGTGGGGATTGGCTGCAAATGGCCTGAAGGTAAAATTGGTGGGCTTCTTTTGATGCTCACACAATTCACATGCGGCAATGTACTGCTTGACGGAGCGGTAGAGCCCCGGCCAGTAGAAACGTCGGCGCAGGCTGTCGTATGTGCGAAAGACCCAGGTGGTCAGCTGTAGGAGCATCATGGAACTGGTCAAGGATGGTGGAACGCAGATGATGAGGAACGACGAGCAAGAGGTCTGCGCCCTCTGGCTGCATATTGCGTCGGTATAGGGTGTTCTCGTGGACTACATATAAGGCAAGAGATGGATCAGGTCGGTCGCCGGTCAGACAGAGGATAATGTAAGGGAGCAAAGGATCTAAGTGTTGTTCATCGGCAATGTTAGAAAAGGCCGACACAGTCAAGACGCATGCGTCATCGTCAGATTCGGTAGGACTAGGGGAGTCGACGGGATGACGAGACAAGCAGTCTGCATCTTGGTGAAGCCGGCCGGACTTGTACACGACGGAAAATGTATACTCTTGTAATCGAAGCACCCAGCGTATCAAACGGCCTGTAGGATCTTTGAGGGAGGAAAGCCAACACAAGGCATGATGGTCTGTTATAACAGTAAATGATCGTACAAACAAATAAGGGCGGAATTTTGTAATAGCCCAAACAAGTGCCAGGCACTCTCGCTCTGTGATAGAATAATTTTGTTCGGACGTAGATAGAAGGCGGCTGGCATACGCAATCACCCTTGTGCGGCCCTGTTGTCGCTGGGCAAGCATAGCTCCAATGCGTCGTCGGTGCGTAGTTCAGTATTGGCAGATGGGTTGAAATGGGCCAAGACGGGTGGAGTTGGGAGAGCAGCAATAAGTTTCGAGAAAGCTGCAACTTGTTCAGGCCCCCTGGGGAATGAAACGTCTTTCTTTAGGAGATTGGTGAGAGGACGAGTTAGCGCTGCGAAATTCGGGCCGAATCGTCAGAAATAAGAACATAGGCCAATAAAGCTTCGAACTCAAGAAAGAAAAGGGATGGCTGTATCTCTGGACGAAAAACTGTCAAATTTTGGCAAGTAAGTCACAGAATAGCCATGTCTTCTGTATTAAATCCGAGTCCGATGTGTCGATCTTCACCTAAGATTGTGCCTATTTTTTCTGCCCATTTTTTTCTGGAGAGAAGCCAGTAGTAGACTGCGTTGCGGTATTGTAAGCGTAAGTGACATACGTAAGGACGAGGTCCCAATTTGAGTGGTTGGAGGAGACGTACATAGAAAGCATGTCGCCAAGGGTACGATTGAAACGCTCAGTGAGGCCATTAGTCTGCGGATGATAGGCGGAGGTTGTTCTATGAATAATGTTGCACTTGGTGATCAAGGCCTTTACAAAGTCGCTCAAGAAAACGCGTCCTCTGTCGCTGAGCAGCTCTCGAGGTGCTCCGTGGCGAAGAACAAATCGCTGCAAAATGAAGGAAGCTACTTCTGACGCTGTGGCAGATGGAAGTGCGGTGGTTTCTGCATACCTCGTCAGATGATCAATGCCTACAATAGCCAAGCGGTTGCCGGCTGCAGTGTAGGGTAGCGGTCCATACAAATCTATTCCGACGCAGTCGAAAGGGCGCGGTGGGTTGGATAACGGTAGCAACTATCCAGCGGAACGTTGAGGAGATGGCTTGCGACGTTGACAGGTGAGGCATGAGGAACGTACTTGAGTGCGAAGGTGTACTGCCCCGCCAGTAGTAACGCAGCCGGAGACGAGCCGAAGACACCCGCGTGACCGGATTGTGGGTCGACGTGAAAATAGTCAGATTTGCGAACGTAGCTCCCGGAGAATAACTAGTAACGACTTGCGGCCATCCGCGCAGTACTTGCGGCGGCAGAGGAGGTTATCCCGAATGGTGAAGTGGGAAGCATGGCGGTGGAGAGCACGCGATGGAGAAGCAGCTGTAGGATTGGAGATAAAATCTAGGAGAGAATTTATCCAAGGATCTTGCCGCTGCGCTGACGGCATGTCATTGATTTGAAGCGATGGCGGAAACGTCGGAAGAGGAAAGGCTCCCGACCTGAGCTGTAAGGAGGCAGCGGGAAAGTGCACCCTCATCGTGATGCTTGCGGCCGGAGCGGTAAACAACGCGGACATCATATTCCTGAAGGTGAAGAGCCCATCATGCCAGTCTGCCGGACGGGTCTTTCAGTGACGAAAGCCAGCAAAGCGCATGGAGGTCCGTCACTACGTCAAAAGGGCGGCCATAGAGGTAAGGGCGTAATTTAGTAAGAGCCCAAATAATCGCTATGCACTCTTTTTCCATGACAAAGTATTTGTATTCAGCCTTTGTTAGTGTTGGGCCAGCATAGGCGACCACGTATTCAGTATAACCTGATTTGCGCTGAGCGAGCACAGCGCCGAGACCAATACCACTGGCGTCCGTGTGGAGCCTAGTAGGCGCTGTGAGATCGAAGTGACTTAGGACAGGTGGTGCCGTGAGGATTCGACGTAAAATATTAAAGGCATCGTCGCACGTTGGCGACCACGATGAAAGGTCGGAACTGCCGGACAGAAGGTCTGGCAAGGGAGCAGAAATTGAAGCAAAACTTCTAATAAAGCGGCGGAAGCAAGAGAACAGCCCGAGGAAGCTACGTAGATCATTGACGGATGTCGGTTTGGGAAAGGTTGCTCAAAAGGCATCTGACGATTTTTCGACAGTACTGAAGTAATAATTGATTAATATTGCTGAAGTCTTGTTCATCACATTACGGGATTACATTTTTTTTACAATACGCAAGCAGTAATTTGAAATAAGCAAAAAACTTGAAACAAAATTGAAACTCCCACGCTGGGCCCGCAGAGCAGTCTTGCGTGGCGTCACAAGATGACGACACAGGCGTGCAGCCTCGCCGCACGCACCCGCTGCCGTTCTGCCGACGTGTGCGAACGTCAACCGATGTCGCGTACGACACCATGTGAAACGTACTATGTGATATCGGCGAGGCGTTCTCGATGCCAACGAACAGGAACAGCTAGGAATATAGTCATTCAAGTGGAATATAAAAAGTCAAGCAATTTTCGGCATGCATATCCAATGAGGGCAGAATGAGCAAGCGATCTTGAATGCTGCTAAATTGCTGCAGTAGAAGTATTAATTCCTTAGGATATTTAAGCCATATTGTGAAGCAGCGCGTGAACTTTCACCTCTTTCATCTGTATAGATCCATCATCATCATCATCATCATCGCTGACTGCTGCTCGGAGAGTCGCGCGCTGTGTACCAGCTGGTTCTAAAAAAAGAATAGACGTTTGTGCAAGTGCTGTCTCACAAGTGGCGGAGGTGCGAATCGTATTCCCCACCTCTCGCTTTAGACCCACTTACCGTTCTCCCTGGAGCTCCGTTCAGGCCTTCGCTTGCGTCCGCGGTCCTGTGCTATGGGTGAGGGCAACGGTGCTCGCTCACCCCCGGCGTCTCCTACTTCTACTGCGCCTGCCCCTCCCAGGACAGTCACCAGCCGCCAGCGCGATCCCCAAATCTTTGCTGGCCTTCGCGGTGAAGATGTCGACGACTGGCTCGACAACTGCAACAGTGTAAGTACGTTTAACCGCTGGGATGACACGCATAAACTTCTAAACGTCGTCTTCTACTTGGCTGACGTCTCCAAAACCTGGTTCCTCAATCATGAGGATGACATCGCTGACTGGCCTACATTCATGGACCAGCTAAAGAAAATTTTCGGCACTCCGGCTGGTCGCTCAGAGCAGGCAAATAAAAAACTTGAAGCGCGTCTCCAGCAGCCCGGCGAGTCCTATACGTCGTATATCGAGGACGTTCTGGCCCTTTGTCGACGTGTCGACGCTGCCATGCCTGAATCTGAGCGTGTTCGCCACTTAATTAAGGGCCTCAACACTGCTGCTTTCAACGCATTCGTGGATAAAAATCCGTCGTCCGTGTCTGACATCACATCCACATGTCAACGTCTGGACCAGCTACAGTCGTGCCGCCTCATACAAGACCCCAGCGATGGCGGCTCCCTCATAGATGGAAACTAGCGGTCCCTAATACGCACCATGATCCGAGAGGAGCTCTACGGCCTGACCAACCCCTCTGCTGTTTCTCCAACTCTTCCGTCAGCAACGATGAAATTGCGCAGCATCATCAAGGATGAATTGACGAATTTCAACTGCATTGTGGCACCTGCCCCACCTCCCATTGCCTCCCAACCTCCCTCGCCGCCTCCCATCGCCTCCCAACATCCCTTGCCAACCTATGCCGAGATTACTTCACGTCAACCCATCCCGCCTTCCCCGACTTGCTCGGCACCTGTGTGCGGTCACGTCGCTGCCATGGCACCATATCCTACAGTGCACCGTCCTGTTACAGCCTGGCGCCCCTCCCGCCCTGTGTGCTACTATTGTGGGATACGTGGCCACATTGCCCGTGTCTGTCGCCGCCGCCAGCAAGACGAGCAACGGGGTTATGCTCCCTTTGAACGTGCCCGCGTGCGCCAGTCTGATGATTCACACTGCCCTACTCAGACTTTTACCGACGTTCTTCCTCTCCTCCAAATTCTACCAATGTTTCACGGCCCTAGCGTTCTTCCCGACGCCGATCGCCTTCGCCTTTTCGCCGCACGTCACCGCTTCGTCCTGCCTCGCAACCCTTCCAACCTATAACGGAAAACTTACCGAAGCAGTTTTTGGAGGGAAAGCTGCTTCGAGTTCGAAATCTACAATTCCTCCTGGGCGACCGTCGAATATGTTAGTAGTGATTGTTGAAGGATTCTACGTTGAGGCCCTGATCGACACAGGCGCCGCTTATTCTGTCATGCATTTCTCTCTGTGTTCTCATCTGCGCAAAGTTCTAACGCCATACATCGGTCCGCCACTTCGGGAAGCTAATGGAACTCTTATGAAACCCACCGGCCAATGCACAGCACGTGTCCTCATCGATAACCAGCGGCATCATATTGAATTTACTGTGCTCTCCACGTGCATTTAACTCATGATCTTGGGGTGGGATTACTTATCGTCGGCGTCCGCCCTCATCGCTTGCCGTGAGCGCCTTATTCATCATGCGGATCCCGATAATTACCGACTTCTGATTGTTAACCACCACACGTGTTCGCAGCAGTTGATTTCGTTTCGCTCCCAGGACGCGAGCAGCTGATCATCGTGGCGCTAGACTACCCTCTAGATGGCGAGGCCTTCGTTATGCCCGCTCTTCGGGGGACCTCCGACGGCCTAGCTCTTGCCTCGTGCCTCACCTCCTTCACCCGTGGTTGCGCGGTGGTTGCGGCCCTCAATACAACTCTCCAGCCGTTCTTACTGCCAGAGGAGCCACAGTTGGGTTTATTTTTGACTGCGATCCCGTTCCCCTCAACACACTTTCCAGCACACCACCGCCTGCTGCCAAGCCTCCATTTCCGACATCCTCTGCGCTCGCA
Organism: Amblyomma maculatum; assembly: GCF_055883805.1. Taxonomy (NCBI): domain Eukaryota; kingdom Metazoa; phylum Arthropoda; class Arachnida; order Ixodida; family Ixodidae; genus Amblyomma; species Amblyomma maculatum. Next base: position 4,016,026 of record NW_028146745.1, read on the forward strand.
GCCGCCATCAGCCCTGACCTTACATCCGAGCAGTCCACAGCTCTGCTAAACGTCCTCATGCGGCACCGAGTCTTTTGATGTGTGCGCCTCAGCGTTAGGGAAGACCTCCGTCACCTCTCATTGCATAGAGACGGACGGCTGTGCTATTGTTCGACGACGGCCGTATCGCGTTTCAGCAGCAGAACGCAAAGTCATTGAGGAGCAAGTTGCTGAAAATGCTTGCTCGAAATGTAACCCGGCCATCCACGAGCTCTTGGTCCTCACCTGTGGTTCTCGTTCAAAACAAAATATGGCTCAGTCCGCTTCTGCGTGGATTACCGGGCACTTAACAAGATCACGCGCAAGGATGTTTACCATTTGCCTCGTATTGATGACGCATTAGACTGCCTCCAAGGCACTGAGTATTTCTCCAGTCTCGGCCTCCGCTCGGGATACTGGCAAATTCCTATGCACGATGCAGACAAGGACAAGGCTGCCCTTTCTACCCCGACGGTCTCTACGAATTTAACGCGATGCATTTCGGACTCTCCAATGCGCCGGCCACCTTTGAGCGCATGATTGATATTGTGCTTCGCGGCATGAAATGGAAAACATGCCTATGTTATCTCGACGACATCATTGTCTTCTCGTCAAACTTCGCTCAGCACTTACAGCATCTCACTGAAGTCCTCACGTCCCTTGCCCAGGCGGGGCTTCAGCTGAAAACCAAAAATGCCACTTTGCCAGTAAGACCATCAAAGTACTAGGCCATGTCATCAGTAAGGCAGGAATCCAGCCTCATCCCGAAAAAATTGCGGCTGTCGTTAATATTCCTCGGCCCCAACGTCAGAAAGATGTTCGCAGCTTCCTTGGCTTAGAATCCAAGTTCCGCCGTTTTATTCGGAACTTTGCAACAATTGCGGCCCCGTTAAACAAGTTCGTCTTCCCAAATGCTTTACACCTGGTCCACTGAATGTGAAGACGCCTTCAAAGCTCTCAAGCAGGCACTCACTTCCACTCCTGTGCTTCGCCAATTTGACGCTGTCGCGCCCACCATACTTCGCACAGACGCCAGTAGCCACGGTATTGGCGCGGTTCTCTTGCAACACAACGCAGTGTCTGAAGAGCAAGTCGTCGCATACGCCAGTCGTACGCTTACTGCAGCTGAGCGTAACTATACTATTACCGAGAAAGAATGCCTCGCCATTGTTTGGTCGGTTCAAAAATTTCGACCTTATTTGTGTGGCCGCCACTTGACCATTGTCACAGACCATCACGCACTTTGTTGGCTGTCATCGCTGAAGAACTTACCGGGTTGACTGGGTCGCTGGGTACTACGTCTTCAAGAATACACCTTCACCATCACTTATAAATCTGGGCGAAAACACCTCGACGCTGACGCTCTCTCTCGCTGCCCATTGATACCTACTGACGCGGCCCCACATACGGTCTCCTCTCCCTCCTGCTATCCGAGTAAGCCTTCTGCGGGCCACCTGAATGTTGCACCCATCGCTACAGCTCCACTCGAGAACAATGGTGATTTCTCGTCCCTGCCGCTGACTGACCCTTACTGCCGCACAATCATCGCTCGCCTCCGTGGAGAATCAGTTGTCTCAAACTGTCGCTTGCACCGTCAGCTTCGTCGGTTCCGATTTCACCATGGAACACTTTACCGCGACGTTTATCACCCTACGGGTCAACGCTGGGTACCCGTTGCCCCTCGCTCTCTTCGTTTTAAAATTATGGAGGCTTACCACGACGACCCCACTGCTGGACATTTAGGCCATTTTAAAACTTACAACCGTATCAAGAGCCGCTACTTCTGGCCTGGGCTTTTTGCCAGCGTCGCCAAATATATTTCATCACGTCCGTCTTGCCAGCATCGCAAGCGTTCAACATCCCCTCCCGCTGGCCTACGTGCCTTTTGAAACGGTCGCCATTGACTTGTTTGGTTCTCTCCCTTTGACGTCAGACGGCAACCGTTTTGTTGTCACTGCCATCGACCATCTAACGCGGTACGCTGAAACCGCACCTCTTCGCTCCGGTGCCGCCTTTGAAGTCGCCGATGTTTTCCTGCGTGCGATAGTTCTGCGTCATGGCACTCCTCGTATTCTCATTAGCGACCGTGGAAAGACATTTCTTTCTCAAAACCTTGAGGAAGTAATGCGCGCAGCCAACACCATCCATAAGACTACTTCTAGCTACCACCCTCTGACGAACGGACTCATCGAGCGGTTTCATCGCACTTTGTCCGACATGATGTCCATGTATATTGCTCCTGATCACCGGAACTGGGACAATGTTTTACCTTTCGTCACCTACGCCTACAATTCCGCTGTTCAGCGCACTACTGGTTATAGCCCTTTCTTTTTAGTTTATGGCCGTAAACCATCGACAGTATTCGAGACTACTTTCTTCCCTGCTCCCTCTACGTCTGAATCTCTGGGCGAAGAATTCGCCACTCGAATGGCCCAGTGTCGCCAACTTGCCCGTTTGAACACTGAAGATGCTCAATAAGAACGAAAAGCCCTGTAGGGTCAACGCCATCGAACTCCCTCCTTTTACCCCGGTGATGAAGTTCTCCTGTGGACACCAATCCGCATTCCTGGCCTGTGTGAGAAGTTCCTCCATCGTTACATTGGCCCTTATACAGTACTCCAACTAACGTCTCCGGTGAACTACCGCGTTACTCCCTCGCACACCGTCGCAGATCGACGTCGTCGCTCCGAAGAGATCGTCAACGTCTCGCGCATGAAGCCTTATGCCGGTCGTCCCTCATCCCTGTAATCAGCGACCAGGGTGGCCGCTCTCTTGTCGGGGGGATTTGTGTGAGCGCAGCGCGTGAACTTTCACCTCTTTCATCTGTATAGATCCATCATCATCATCGCTGACTGCTGCTCGGAGCGTCGCGCGCTGTGTGCCAGCTGGTTCTGAAAAAAGAACAGACGTTTGCGAAAGTGCTGTCTCACAATATATACACTCACAAACCTCGATGCAAGTGGCCGGCATATATGAGGGCGACCGATCGTTACTACAAATCCCCCTTTTTTTCCCTCAGTACCGACAATAAAGTCGCCTCGCTGCGAGGGAGATTATTGTCCCCACAGCAATAGAGCTACCGCACAGAACATTTATTATAATTCCCACCGAATCGCATTTGTTCAATTTATTATCTTTTTTCTATGCGCGGCTACACGACCAAAGCTAATGAATTTTGCAAATAATGGCAACTGCGATGGATAAAAATTGGAGCTACACAAAATTTCATAGGCCTTCGAGTTATGAAAATGATTGCGCTCTGAGTGAAAGCAGGATTCAAATTACCATGACGTCTTACATACCATAAAGCAACCCGCCGATCCCGGCTATCCATTACGAAGTACAGCGGTGGTGTCGGCGTTTGTTTACGGAAGGATACGGAAGATTCACCGGGTCCAGGTGTAAAATTTTAAAGCGCATGGGCTGGCCATACAGTTTTATTTACGTGCATTTCGCGCACTAAAGCAGTTTTCAAGAGACACAAGTCATATTGCATGGCCTATAGTGCTGAAACCGACGGAGACAACGTTCGAGCGTACGCACCCGACAGCACAGCATGTAGCCCCGCTCCGTCCTCGTTTGCTTGGTGTAACAAATTTTAGGTGGTAGATCAAAATATGACCGATCCCAGCCGCATCACGAAAGTAGACGCCCAATTCGCAGCATTTGCCGCACTGATTTCAGCGAGCTTACCGTAACGATGCTACCCGCCAAAGCGGCGGAAAAGGGCCCTGTGGCCGTGCGCTAGGCCCTAGTCATCACTAGGCCTAAACTGTTTCACACCAAAGCCGCCGCGGACGTCGCTTCAGAAGGGATCAGAGCTAAAGTAAATGGTCTGTTCGTGGAATAGCCTTACTGTCACCCTGTCTCAGAGTAAAATAAAGATGTAATCTCGGCGACGCCTTATCAGCGGAGAGAGTGCGAGATCGAATGAGCTGAGCCACATACCGGCAGGTGGGAGCTGCCAGTAGAAATTTGTTCTTATCGCAGTTATCCGAAGAACCTTGTTGCAGATTAGCAATCTTCAGTGAAAACGTTTTGTATTAATTTTATCGGGGCGCCTATTAGTTAGGAGGTTAACAGCGATTAGCCTGCTTTTTTTCTCACGGTTGCTCGCAAACATCCGCCTGGCTGGCACCAGCAGACTGCGGCAGAAGTCGACACAGCATCCGACTTCAACCGTCGCCTAGCACTCGCGATTCCAAACTCTCCTATCAGAACCAACTAGGTTGATAGCAGGCCCGCGTGAAATGTTCCGAGCATACACGCGTTCTCTACTGCAAAGTTAGCGCTAGATCGCGCGATTCAATTTGTCGCGAAGCTCTTTTTTTTTCTAAGGAAATAGGTGGCAAATCGCTGTTATTTTTCGTAGAATATCTCGTGCATCCAATAACACAACACTAGCTACCGTGCACCCATCACTCCAAAGGAATTCATTAAAGTATGAGCTGAAACTACCAGACAACGAGACAGTGATTACGAAATCTATTCTGTTTGCAAGCAAGCTTTCGGCCTTGTCTGCGTCGTAGCAGGATGTTTCTGTGTAGCAGCGCCGTCACCCTGCGCCGTTCCAGTAGCACCGCAGAGGATCTTACAGGCGAAGGCGACCCCACACCACACAATCCACACCCAGTAGGGCTCTCACACAGTCGCCGTCTTTTGTTAAAAAATCTCTGCATGACTCTGACGTCAACAAGCAGAGTGTTGGCTGTAAAAAGTTCCTGTCTGGAACATCGAGTCGCTGGTCCCAGAGAGCTATATTTAATTATACTTTCAGGGAAAGTAAAGCATCCTTAACTGTGCTTTTTGGAACACGTAATCTTGATATTCAGAAGAACGTCTGTAGATATCTGTTAGCATAGAAAAATTGTCGGAGGTGTCCTTTAAAGGGTTCACGACAGCTATAATTTGAGCATAAACGAATTATTGGACTTACCTCCACACACTTGAAAATATATTCCAAAAGCATTTGAGCTCTTTGGGTGCCGTAAATTCTTTAAAATGAATTTTTATTATTAATTTCGAAAGGAGCTTCCTGGTGTGCCAACCATTTCCCGCTGACTTCATAACAAGATATCATCCTCATGTCTTCTGCTATTCGTTGTGGGGCTGCACACTTGTATGCATGCTTATGACAGTTATCACTAATAGCTTTTTATTCTTCAGTAAAAATATTTATTTCGCATATTTTCTTTTTCTTCAGAAGTCTTACCTACAAGTTGTGACCTCGGACTTGTTTTGGGCTTCATCTAGGGATTTTCGTGGAGGCCAGAATCTATGGGCTCATGCGTAAATATTTAAAGATGCAATCAGAAGCACATTACTAATATGTTAAGAGAGTTTGGCGAAGACTCTTGAGAGTTTCTTGGACTGCCAGAAGATCAAATCAGTCGATATTGTCGACCATAAACCCTGACTGCTCATTGGAGGGTCAAATTCTAAAGTTAAAGCTCAGCTACTTTGGTCATCTGATGAGAAGAGGAGTCGCTGGAGAAAGATTTGATGTTGGGAAAGGTTGAGGGTCGCCGGAGAAGGGGTAGGCAGCAAACGCGATGGTTAGACGGCATCTTCGAGGCACTGCAGATGAAGTTATGTGATGTTAGGAAGATAGTAAGAGACCGGAAAGCGTGGCGTGACATGGTCCATAGGGTCACGAAGAGTCGGACACGACTGAACGACTGAACTGACTATGATAGTTACCTTATTTCACAAACAAGAATTCCCGCATATGTCCAAAGTTTGCTTCTGCCGTGGACTCCGCGAAATGAGGATGGGGTTAGAGTTTAATGAGTGTTGAGGGTTCAGGTTGGAAACTACGTACAACGCTGTAGAAGGGATGTGCTGCTGGTGAAAGAAATCACCTCGTGAGTGCCGACATGCAATTGGCTTCTTTTTTTACATTTCTACCTAAAACAAAATTTGCACATACCTATTATCTTAGCGCAAACAATCTCGTATGCGAGCAACTGTAACTTCGGTTTACAGAAAGTAATATACGATCGCCTGCTTGGATGCTGCAGTGTAAGGGGGTTCGGTGCACCTGTCGTCTACTTGGCGCCAGTTGGGTCATGTTGGTGTTATTTTTGTTTAGTTAGAGATGGTTGTGGGCGAGCTTTCAATTCATCTTGAAACACGAAGCCGCACAAAACTGCGACTAAGACTGGTTTACTTGCAGAGCCCATGGAAATATCCAAACTGCGGATGCACAGCAGTCGACCATTGATGAAGAACAAGAGGCACCAGGAGACAATCGATGTGAAACGGGCCAGGATGAAGATTGTCCAGAGATACTGCAAAATAATTTATTATCTGTAGAAGACATATATGCCGTGTCTGGTGTGCCACAGACAAAGTCAAATGCTCCTAGAGTGCCACAGGCACAGTCATTTTTCCTACGCGCCCACAGCCTGTTGGAAATCGGCCAAAAAAAGCGTTCAGCTTAATTCGAATCTGTTGTTGCTCCAACTGAGGCAGTGGAAGTGCAATTGCTTATTAGCAGCCAATGGACGACACAAAGCATGTTGTGTTGTCCTTACATGCAACTATGTTAAACCTTTGAGGGTTGAGCTTTTGTTTAAATCCTTCATTGAAAAACGGCGGATTTTGAAAGTTCAATATGAGTAAAGTCAAGGGAAAGTTTTGGAAATATATTAGGAGCCATATTTTGAATTTAACGTTGCTCGGCAATGCAAACTCAGGAACCTCAGTAAAAAAGGAGCAGAAATACCTCTCAAGCCTCGATGACAAACAACGTAACAACAGCTCAATAAACATGGAAATCGGTTTCTGTGGCTCCTGCACGGGCATGGCCGTAGAGATAAAAATCAAGTTAGCGCTCCTCCGTTGTGATCACGGGCGGAGGGAGGGGGGGTTGAGCCGAAACCATGCCACGGTGTTGCCGCCGACCAGGCGACAAGCTACAGATAGGAATCAGTTCTGGCTAACCCCTGCACGGAAGCGCCCATAAAGATAGAAATCAAGTTTCGCGCCTTCGTTGCGATCACGTGGCGAAACAAAAACCGCGAAAGAGCGGCATTGCCGCAGGCTGGGCGAAACGCTGTAGCTAGAAATTACTTCTGTTTATCTTCGCAAAAAGGCAGGGCCATAAATTTCAAGCGTTTCTTGTAAGCATCAGGAGGTGGTCGCACCTCCCAGTGCGTATGTATCGCTATTAGGGCGCGAAATTTCAGAGGATTGAAACCGTACCGGCACAGCAAAGACCTTGTGAGACGGAAAACCACCGCCGTACATGTACTGAAAAAAACCTCAAATGGGTAAGGGTATCAAGAGAGATGGAAAACCATCTTAGGATAGAGATGGCAAATCTTGTGTATACTACGCTGGGTGTATGTATCCTACTAACCTAATCTTTGGAGACCCTAACATAAACTAACCTAATCATTGGAAGTCCTCAAATTAACAACTGTTTTTTGTATAAAATGTTCTTTATCTGATGCAGAAAAAAAAAGGTATCGTTTCACGTACAGTAAAACAAAATGGACGTCTTCCACACATCACAACCACAGACCAGCAGAAGCTCGCTGCCATGGCGTAGCACTGTCACCACTGGTGATGTAAGCACAAAATAACACTAGCGTGTCGGCGGCTGACCGGCTGTAATTGTGTCCAGTTGGCGGCTGCAGGTTTATCAGGCCTCATCCATTTCCATTTGTGCTCCTCTTCTTCACAAGTGGTTGACACGTAGGTAGCTTCATCCAGCAGAAAACTGTATAGCACGCAGCAAGCCATGGTAATGGAATCTACCTTGTGTGGGAGACGATTTATGATGCGGTGGAAAATCCGGGACCTGGACGCCATAATCCCGATAGTGGTTTCCCACACCTCCTGAAATTTGGATAGGAAACAATAAAATTTACACGACTACTAACCTTTTTTTAAAGTTGAAAGTGTTGAGCCCCATATTCACCTCGCTCTGCTTAGCCGATAATTGAGGATTCGCTTTTCCTCACTTTGACCCCTGCAAGAATAATGGCGCAGAATGTCGGGACGAAGCTGGGAGGCTTCATCCCCTCAAATACGTGGGGTGCCAGGGTATTGACGCCTGGCAGATTTGCTGGGATAGGGAGCCCATGGCATCCAAGGTCCATGCACTTGCCAAAGCATGAAACACTCAGTGGTCCCCCATTGCTTTGGCGGCCGTATGCCCCCACATCAATGGCCACATACTTCAGGTCGATATCCGCAACCGCCATGAGTAAATTGGAGTATGTGCCTTGTAACCAGGATGTTTTGTAACTAAGTACAGGCAACACTTACTGAACGGAAACAAAGAACTATAAACCTAGTAGTTGTAGTAGACGCATCCTGAGTGTGGAGGTGCCTGAATCTATACATGTTTGACATCGACTACGCCAACCCAGTTCGGGAAGTTGCATTTTTGCCTGAGGCCTTCGGCAGCCTGCTCCCACGTTTCAGTTGTTGCAACTTAGAATAAAACTTTTGAATTTTACAGATCATTTCTTTAGCAATCAAGGTGAACCTCCTCAAATCTTACCAAATGTTTCATGCAATTGCAAAGCAATCACTTTTACAATCTCTCAGTTGCGCTGTATTGATAGAATTCAGGACCCAACTCGCCGAACGAATTGTCTTACTGTCGTGTTTTTCGCGTCGTCGATGTAGAAAAGACGTACGCGCTACTGTTAAACTGTTAACTTTGTTTATTCACCAGACAATAGGGTGCGACCAGCGTGTGCCGAGGCGTAAGCCGAACTGCCGGATGAAGAAGGGAGGGAACGGAGGTCGGAGATGGGGATGGGGCTTGCTTCCTGGAACTAGAGGAGAGTGAGGGAGCCCGCCGGGGGGGGGGGGGGGGCGTCCCGCTGAGCGCAGGCAGGCGGCGAGTGGTGCGCGAAGAGTGGTGCGGGCCTGTCCATTAGCGAGCACTGCTCCAGTCACAACAGAACAGACGAGCACAGCATTTCGAACACAACGCTTAAGGCCGCTGTACGGTTGCTTTTTAGACCCGCTCCGCACGTGTGCGGGCGCACTTTTTCTGTCCGCTTGCAGACGTGGTGCGGAAGGGGTGTTGTACGATCATTTTGCTGACTGCCGTTCAGCCGGACGGTTCCAGCGTCCCGATTGGCGCGCCCGGCCATCGCCTTCGGTCCAATAGCATGCTCCCTCAAATGACAATCAAAGCTGGCGTGCAATCCGTGTTGTGGAGGGCTATCGATTTCGGCAACTCAGCGCTATTCGCTTGCCTCAGGATCACCATGGCGTGCCTTTTTCTGTGATCATGGGCTCCGTCAGCTGCCAAATGAATAGCGCTTCACTACAGTTCTTGAGTGCTTACATGGCCACCACTGTAATTTTGAATTACCTTTTGCTCGCACGGTTCGTAGCCGCCGCATCGCCTGTCCATTTTTCTGATTTTTGTAGTATGCCTTCGCTGATCTCTTTAGATGTTTCTGAAGAACGTGCATTCATAGTACGACGACTGATGAGCACGATTGCTACTATTGATGAAGCCGTTTTGTTTTGTGGGCCCAAGTCAGCCCAGTAAACATATATATATATATATATATATATATATATATATATATATATATATATATATATATATATATTGTGAGACAGCACTTGCACAAAACGTCTGTTCTATTCCAGAGCCAGCTGGCACACAGCGCGCGACGCTCCGAGCAGCAGTCAGCGATGATGATGATAATGATGATGGATCTATACAGATGAAAGAGGTGAAAGTTCACGCGTTGCGCTCACACAAATCCCCCCGACAAAAGAGCGGCCACCCTGGTCGCTGATTACAGGGATGAGGGACGACGGGCATAGGGCTTCATGCGCGAGGCGTGGACGATCTCTTCGGAGCGACGACGTCGATCTGCGACGGTGTGCGAGGGAATAACGCGATAGTTCACCGGAGACGTTTGTTGGAGTACTGTATAAGGGCCAATGTAACGATGGAGAAACTTCTCACATAGGCCAGGAATGCGGATTGGTGTCCACAGGAGAACTTCATCACCGGGGTAAAAGCAGGGAGTTCGATGGCGTTGATCATACAGGGCTTTGCGTTCCTGTTGAGCATCTTCAGTGTTCAAACGGGCAAGTTGGCGACACTGGGCCATACGAGTGGCAAACTCTTCTCCCAGAGATTCAGACGTAGAGGGAGCAGAGAAGAAAGTAGTGTCCAGTACTGTCGATGGTTGACGGCCATAAACTAAAAAGAAAGGGCTATAACCAGTAGTGCGCTGAACAGCGGAATTGTAGGCGTAGGTGACGAAAGGTAAAACGTTGTCCCAGTTCCGGTGATCAGGAGCGATATACATGGATATCATGTCGGACAAAGTGCGATGAAACCGCTCGATGAGTCCGTTGGTCTGAGGGTGGTAGCTAGAAGAAGTCTTATGGACGGTGTTGGCTGCGCGCAGTACTTCCTCAAGGACTTGAGAAAGAAATGTCTTTCCACGGTCGCTAATGAGAATACGAGGAGCACCATGACGCAAAACTATCGCACGCAGGAAAAAATCGGCGACTTCAGAGGCGGCACCGGAGCGAAGAGGTGCGGTTTCAGCGTACCGCGTTAGATGGTCGATGGCAGTGACAACAAAACGGTTGCCGTCTGACGTCAAAGGGAGAGGACCAAATAAGTCAATGGCGACGGTGTCAAAAGGCACAGATGGGCAAGGTAGAGGTTGCAGTAGGCCAGCAGGAGGGGATGTTGAACGCTTGCGATGCTGGCAAGACGGACATGATGAAATGTATTTGGCGACGCTGGCAGAAAGCCCAGGCCAGAAGTAGCGGCTCTTGATACGGTCGTAAGTTTTAAAGTGGCCTAAATGTCCAGCAGTGGGGTCGTCGTGGTAAGCCTCCATAATTTTAAAACGAAGGGAGCGAGGGGCAACGGGTACCCAGCGTTGACCCGTAGGGTGATAAACGTCGCGGTAAAGTGTTCCATGGTGAAATCGGAACCGACGAAGCTGACGGCGCAAGCGACTGTTTGGGACAACTGATTCTCCACGGAGGCGAGCGATGATTGTGCGGCAGTAAGGGTCAGTCAGCTGCAGGGACGAGAAATCAGCATTGTTGTCGAGTGGAGCTATAGTGATGGGTGCAACATTCAGGTGGCCAGAAGAAGGCTGACTCGGATGGCAGCAGGGAGAGGAGACCGTATGTGGGGCCGCGTCAGTAGGTAGCAATGGGCAGCGGGAGAGGGCGTCAGCGTCGAGGTGTTTTCGCCCAGATTTATAAGTGATGGTGAAGGTGTATTCTTGAAGACGTAGTACCCAGCGACCCAGTCGACCCGATAAGTTCTTCAGCGATGACAGCCAACAGAGTGCGTGATGGTCTGTGACAATGGTGAAGTGGCGGCCATACAAATAAGGTCGAAATTTTTGAACCGACCAAACAACAGCGAGGCACTCTTGCTCGGTAATAGTATAATTACGCTCAGCTGCAGTAAGCGTACGACTGGCGTATGCGACAACTTGCTCTTCAGACACTGCGTTGCGTTGCAAGAGAACCGCGCCAATACCGTGGCCACTGGCGTCTGTGTGAAGTATGGTGGGCGCGTCAGCGTCAAAATGGCGAAGCACAGGGGTGGAAGTGAGTGCCTGCTTGAGAGCTTTGAAGGCGTCTTCACATTCAGTGGACCAGGTGTAAACCACTTGGGAAGACACGAGCTTGTGTAGCGGGGCAGCAATTGTTGCAAAGTTCCGAATAAAACGGCGGAAGTAGGAGGCTAAGCCAAGGAAGCTGCGAAGATCTTTCTGACGTTGGGGCCGAGGAAAATTAACGACAGCCGTAATTTTTTCGGGATCAGGCTGGATTCCTGCCTTACTGACGACATGGCCGAGTACTTTGATGGTCTTACTGGCAAAGTGGCACTTCTTGGTATTCAGCTGAAGCCCCGCCTGGGCAAGGGACGTGAGGACATCAGTGAGACGCTGCAAGTGCTGAGTGAAGTTTGACGAGAAGACAATGATGTCGTCGAGATAACATAGGCATGTTTTCCATTTCATGCCGCGAAGCACGGTATCAATCATGCGCTCAAAGGTGGCCGGCGCATTGCAGAGTCCGAAAGGCATCACGTTAAATTCGTAGAGACCGTCGGGGGTAGAAAAGGCAGTCTTGTCCTTGTCTGCATCGTGCATAGGAATTTGCCAGTATCCCGAGCGGAGATCGAGACTGGAGAAATACTCAGCGCCTTGAAGACAGTCTAATGCGTCATCAATACGAGGCAAAGGGTAAACATCCTTGCGCGTGATCTTGTTAAGTGCCCGGTAATCCACGCAGAAGCGGACTGAGCCATCTTTTTTTGCGAACGAGGACCACAGGTGAGGACCAAGAGCTCGTGGATGGTCGGATGACATTTCGAGCAAGCATGTCAGCAACTTGCTCCTCAATGATTTTGCGTTCTGCTGCTGAAACGCGATACGGCCTTCGTCGAACAATAGCAGAGCCGTCCGTCTCTATGCGATGAGAGGTGACGGAGGTCTTCCCCAACGCTGAGGCGCACACATCAAAAGACTCTCGGTGCCGCAGGAGGACGTCTAGCAGAGCTGTGGACTGCTCGGATGTAAGGTCAGGGCTGATGGCGGCTGCGAGCGCAGAGGATGTCGGAAATTGAGGCTTGGCAGGAGGCGGTGGTGCGCTGGAAAGTGTGTTGAGGGGAACGGGATCGCAGTCAAAAATAAACCCAACTGTGGCTCCTCTGGGCAGTAAGAACGGCTGGAGAGTTGTATTAAGGGCCGCAACGACCGCGCAACCGCGGGTGAAGGAGGTGAGGCACGAGGCAAGAGCTAGGCCGTCGGAGGTCCACCGAGGAGCGGGCATAACGAAGGCTTCGCCATCGAGAGGGTAGTCCAATGCCACGATGATCAGCTGCTCGCGTCCTGGGGGCAAAACGAAATCAACTGCTGCGAACACGTGTGGTGGTGAACAATCAGAAGTCGGTAATGTATCGGGGTCCGCAAGATGAATAAGGCGCTCACGGCAAGAGATGAGGGCGGACGCCGACGATAAGAAATCCCACCCCAATATCATGAGATGAACGCACGTGGGGAGCACAATAAATTCGATATGATGCCGCTGGTTATCGATGAGGACACGTGCTGTGCATTGGCCGGTGGGTTTCATAAGAGTTCCATTAGCTCCACGAAGTGGCGGACCGATGTATGGCGTTATAACTTTGCGCAGATGAGAACACAGAGAGAAATGCATGACGGAATAAGCGGCGCCGGTGTCGATGAGGGCCTCAACGTACAATCCTTCAACAATCACTACTAACATATTCGACGGTCGCCCAGGAGGAATTGTAGATTTCGAACTCGAAGCAGCTTTCCCTCCAAAAACTGCTTCGGTTAGTTTTCCGTTATAGGTTGGAAGGGTTGCGAGGCAGGACGAAGCGGTGACGTGCGGCGAAAAGGCGAAGGGGATCGGCGTCGGGAAGGACGCGAGGGCCGTGAAACATTGGTGGAATTCGGAGGAGAGGAAGAACGCCGGTAAAAGTCTGAGTAGGGCAGTGCAGAATCATCAGGCTGGCGCACGCGGGCACGTTCAAAGGGAGCATAACCCCGTTGCTCGTCTTGTTGGCGGCGGCGACAGACACGGGCAATGTGGCCACGTATCCCACAATAGTAGCACACAGGGCGGGAGGGGCGCCAGGCTGTAACAGGACGATGCACTGTAGGATATGGTGCCATTGCCGCGACGTGACCGCACACGGGTGCCGAACAAGTCGGGGAAGGCGGAGTGGGTTGCCGTGAAGTAATCTCGGCATAGGTTGGCAAGGAATGTTGGGGGGCGTTGGGAGGCGGCGAGGGAGGTTGGGAGGCAATGGGAGGTGGGGCAGGTGCCACAGTGCAGTTGAAATTCGTCAGTTCATCTTTGATGATGCTGCGCAAATTCACCGTTGCTGGCGGAAGAGTTGGAGATACTGCAGAGGGGTTGGTGAGGCCGTAGAGCTCCTCCCGGATCATGGTGCGGATTAGGGACCGCAAATTTCCATCTATGAGGGAGCCACCATCACTGGGGTCTTGCACGAGGCGGCAGGACTGTAGCTGGTCCAGACGTTGACATGTGGATGTGATGTCAGATACGGACGACGGGTTTTTAAACACGAAGGCATTGATAGCAGCAGTGTTGATGCCCTTAATTAAGTGGCGAACACGCTCAGATTCAGGCATAGCAGCGTCGACACGGCGACAAAGGGCCAGAACGTCCTCGATGTACGACGTATAGGACTCGCCGGGCTGCTGGAGACGAGCTTCAAGTTTTTTCTTTGCCTGCTCTGAGCGACCAGCCGGAGTGCCGAAAATTTTCTTTAGCTGGTCCGTGAATGTAGGCCAGTCAGCGATGTCATCCTCGTGATTGAGGAACCAGGTTTTGGCGACGTCAGCCAAGTAGAAGACGACGTTTAGCAGTTTATGAGCGTCATCCCAGCGGTTAAATGCACTGACCCTGTTGTAGTTGTCGAGCCAGTCGTCGACATCTTCACCGCGAAGGCCAGCAAAGATTTGGGGATCGCGCTGGCGGCTGGTGACAGTCCAGGCAGGGGCAGCCGCAGTAGGAGGAGACGCCGGGGGTGAGCGAGCACCGTTGCCCTCATCCATAGCACAGGACCGTGGACGCAAGCGAAGGCCTGAACGGAGCTCCAGGGAGAACGGTAGGCGGGTCTAAAGCGAGAGGTGGGGAATACGAATCGCACCTCCGCCACTTGTGAGACAGCACTTGCACAAAACGTCTGTTCTATTCCAGAGCCAGCTGGCACACAGCGCGCGACGCTCCGAGCAGCAGTCAGCGATGATGATGATAATGATGATGGATCTATACAGATGAAAGAGGTGAAAGTTCACGCGTTGCGCTCACAATATATATATATATATATATATATATATATGTTTGCAGTAGGGATACAAGACGAGAATCTGCTATGGCGACATTTACTAGGCGTTAAAATCACAAATGCTGAAAGGAACATTCAAAAAGGAATTATATGGTCGAAGGTTCCAGCATACAGCTAAAAAAAAATGTGAGGACTGAACCAGCGCAACCCAGGAAAGCTACCAATTATGGAATCAGTTCAGTTCAGTCGTTCAGTCGTGTCCGACTCTTCGTTGCCTTATTGACCATGTCAAGCCACGCTTTCCGTTCTCTCACTATTTTCCTAACATAACATAACTTCATCTGCAGTGCCTCGAGGATGCCATCTAACCATCGCGTTCGCTGCCTACCCCTTCTCCGCCGACCCTCAACCTTTCCCAAACAAATCTTTCTCCAGCGACTCCTCTCTTCTCATCAGATGACCAAAGTAGCTGAGCTTTAACTTTAGAATTTGACCCTCCAATGAGCAGTCAGGGTTTATGGTCGACAATATTGACTGATTTGATCTTCTGGCAGTCCAAGGAACTCTCAAGAGTCTTCGCCAGCACCACAATTCAACCCCGTCAATTCTTCGGCGGTCAGCCTTTTTCACAGTCCAACTCTCGCATCCATACATCACAACTGGAAAGACCATAGCACGAGTTATACGGATCTTGGTTGGCCGACGAATGTCTCTGTTCTTTACTTGGCGGTCAAGGCTGACCATTGCTCTCTTTCCCAGAAGCAGGCGTCTCCTAATTTCATGGCTGCAGTCTCCTGCCGAGGTAATCTTGGAGCCCAAGAAGAGAAAATCTCTCACAGCTTCCACTTCTTGTCCCTTGACGCTCCAGGACTTGATAGGGCAAGACGCCATGATCTTTGTCTTTTTAATGTTCAGTTTAAGCCCAAACTTCTCACTCTTCTTGTACGCGCATCAGAAGTCTCTTGAGTTCCGCTACACTTTCTGCCATTAAAGTGGTATTATCCGCATATCTAAGGTTGTTGATACATTTTCCAGCAATCTTCACTCCAGCTGAAGACTCGTCCAGATCGGCTTTCCTCATGATGCACTCTGCATATAGGTTAAATAAGCAGGGCGACAGTATGCAGCCTTGCCTCACTCCTTTCTCAATTGGAAACCAATCAGTAAGACCATGCCCAGTTCTGACTGTGGCCTCTTGCCCTTCATACAGGTTCCTGAGGAGACAGATGAGGTGAATTGGAACTCCCATCTCTTGGAGAGCTTGCCACAATCTGCTGTGATATACACAGTCAAACGCTTTCGCATAATCAATAAAGCAGAAATAAATGGGTTTCTGGAAGTCTCTTGCTTTTCCATGATCCAGCGAAGGTTTCCCTTACAAAAATGTCTATGATCACTTTATGCGATGTCTTTAGACATTATGATCATAGAAGCTATCGGCCATCAAAAGAAAGTCTTTAGAACACATATGATCTATATATGATCTCCCTTCCGACAATTCGCCACCGTGATTGAATAGAATGTATTTACATAGAACGTATTTATACATCCTATGATTAGCCTATTGATAGCGTATATGGACACTAACGACTGTGTTTCGATAATTGGCCACCGTTATTTTAAAAAATCGTGTTCATACAAAGTATTAATATCTTGTGTTACGCTAACTATATTTCAAGTGTCCAATAATAATGTGTATTTTACTCACTGTTCACATGTGTGTAATATTTCGTGAAAAGTGAGAGTGGTGAAAGAATCAGGTGCAAATTCATACCTTCATTTATTGCACAAACGCCTGACACAGAAACACTTGGTTTCCGATGGCAACAACATTGTGTGTTTGATGTAGCAGCCATATCAAAATTTATCATGGTGTCACCTAGAAAAGAAATATGCATGCTCAAAATTTTTCTGCCAATTTCACATACTTTGTGCTAGCATCACACACATCTCTCTTCACTCAGATGCCTCTTTTTCCTCAAAATATGCTAACTGGTTTCCAACCCCTTTCTGTACAAAGTAGTACCTGCAAAACACCCTCAGGAGATAAAGACTATTGCTGTATTTAGTTGTATTTCTTTTGATCCTCTATATCATTCGACATTAGTTTATCACAATAGGGGCCCAGGAAACAAAGGAGTGAAATTTACACGCCAGTATGCTTGGTCACCAGAGCGTTAATCTATAGTAAACTCTCTCCTCTGCCATTTGCTACATCAAGCAAATACACATCAGTGGCAGCGTATCAGTATGTATACATACATTTTGGTGCATGCTACCAGCAAGTGATGCCACTGTGCCTGTTTGCTCCTATTTTTCCTGAGTGATGCCTATGTGTGCCATAGCAAGATAACACACACACCTAATTACTGAAAGAGACCAGCTACACCAAGCACCTAGGTGAATACAAGAGCAATAATAGGGAATGATTAAGTATATTATAGTTACCCTACAATATGCAGTCACACATACTTTTTGCTACATATGCAGGTAACAAGTCTCAATAGTGTATTTCCAGAGAGTAAGAAAATAAGAAAGTGCCACTCACGCCCATCTTTTCCTTTCAAGAGCTTGTCACCAAGGTAAAATCATTAGCACATATGAAAGCAAAATTTAGAATACCTTTCAACTATAAGAAGTCCACAGGGATGCTGAAGAAACTATGCTGCTACGTCCCACTGCTACTTGTCCGGGAAGTCAGGTTATCTTGTTACTTGTCGGCACAGACCACGGCAACAGGGAGTCTCCAGATATGGTCAAATGAAACAATAAGAGGACTGCATGAGCATATGAGAACACTAGTCAGAACAGCAGGAAGAAAGATTTTATGAATAATAAAGGAAAAGTCAAATGCACAAGTAAAAGAAACATAGGAGGAGTATTTCATATGTTTGCTGAGTGACAGCATGAAAAGAGAAGCCCATAATTGGAAACTCAATGCTCCACTGAGGAAAATTACATAATCATAAAATAGATAAATACATAATAATCTAGGTAATCTCAGGAATAGTGGCAAGTCTTATGTAGGCACTATCTTTTGGTGATACGTGGAAAGACAAGTCAGATGGGGTGGTAAAAAATGACTGGTTTGGTTTATGTGGTTTAACATACCAAAGCAGCCCAGGCTATGAGAGATGCCGTAGAGGAGGACTTCAGAGCGTTCGACGAGCTGGGGCTCTTTAACGTGCACTGACATCGCACAGGACATGAATGCCTTTTTGCTTCAATTTTGAGCTTACTGCTGAACTGGTAGTACTCAAAATAGGTTGGCACTACTTTTGTTTAAATTTAGATGAGGTCCTTTTGAGGATACAAGACTTGCATGTGTCCAAGACACATTCTGGGAGACACGTTGGCCCTGCACAAAGGCTTAAAATGTGGAGAGCTTGTCTCATTAAAACCCACCCGGCCCCCGCATAATCACTTTTTGGTACCTAGCATTGCCCGCTTTGGCTCGTCAATTGTAGGCTACCGACAATAGGAGCTAAATTATTTCATCCTTAAAAAATCATGCAGCCTACTGCTGGAATATGCAGTCACACATAATTTTTGCTACATATGAAGTTAACAAGTCGTAATAGTGTATTCCCGAGAGTAAGAAATTAAGAAAGTGCCATTCATGTCACTCCTTTCCTTCAAGAGCTTGTCACCAAGGTAAAATCTTGATCACATATGAAAGTCAAATTTAGGAGAAATACCTGTCTTTTATAAGAAATCCACATGGATGCTGAAGGAACCACGCAGCTACGTCCCACCGCTACTTGTCCCGGAAGTCAGGTTGCCTAGTTTTTACTTGTCGGCACAGACCACGGCAACAGGGAGTCTCCTGATATGGCCCAATGAAGCATCAAGAGGACTGCATATGCATACGAGAACACTAGTCAGAACAGCAGGAAGAAAGTTCTTTTGGATAAAAAAACGAAAAGTCAAATGCACAAGTAACAGATACAAACAAGGAATACTTCATATGTTGCTGAGTAACAGCATAAAAGGTGAAGCCCAGAATTAGAAATACAATGCTCCACAGAGGCAAACTACAGTAAAATGCTTGTGCACAAAATTCTCCTCTAGAGTGGAAGATTCAGTGATATATGCAAGGGGTTACGTTTATCTATTGTGCATGCATACGGTACTATAGGAATACATTACTGTCTGGGAAGTCAACCTCCACACCACCAGGTATCAAACTATTTCAGAAGTTTCTGAAAAATTTCTATGCGATGACAGGAAGATCTTTCCCTATCACAGTTGCAAACAATGCTAAAATCTAATGAGCCCATGTACGTTTCTCTTAAAAATGTGCGGACGAAGGAAATGTAGTTGCTGCTCCTTTTATTTATTTACTTGTAACTAATACTGCATCATTTCCAGCTATAGCAGGCGTGAACACCATGCAAACAAACAATAGAGGCGAGCAAGCTTATCTAAAGATTTAGAATGACTTTTTGTAATAAAATGAACAGAAATCATTTAACTAGCCATGTATAGGAGACAATGCATGCACTAAAGCAGAGCTGCACAGATTTAAGAGCCTTAAAAGCTCTAGCAAAACACCCTTCTTGTCACTGTTGCTTTTTCTCAAACAGTACAGGCTGGCCGAGAGCTAGTTTAGATACAATACCTCTAATTATCACATTCAAACTGATCACTTTTTCAAATACATTGATAAACACAGGTACACATGGCTGAGCTTTCAAAACATCATCTGTTGGACAAAACCCTCATTATACTCTCGGATAGGTCTTATAATAATGATCAGCATGGCAAACAGCCATTCGGCGCTTCCATGCGCTATGCAAGCTTAATAGCATTATCACATCTTACAGAACACTGTTGTAATTTTCAACACCTGAGAACCAAATTCCATGGGGGTTTAAAGGGACATCTTTGAGCAAAGTTCACTGTAGGATATTGACCCCAAAAAGCCCAATCAACAATCTATAAACACATGTTCGACAGCCTCTGGCTTTCTGCACAAAATACAATTCACACCCCATGGCAGAAAGATCTCTCTCTGCCATCTATGTTTATCCAGGCATAACCCAAACATGCAATTTAAAAAGAACATTTTTAGCAGGCTGTAAAGGCATTCGTTTTACATGATAGGATGCATTATTATTTGATAAAAATAAAAGGGCCGCTACACTCATACTATCCTTCGTCTTGCAGCCCACCCCTTCTGTAACAAGCCCCCTCATGTTTGCAGAACTCAAAAACACACAAAACAATTAAACAAAATGTTCTCCTAACAGATAAATATCAAAATATTACTTAATTTTGTTATTGGTAGTAACTATTTAGGGTTAATGATGCATTTTTTTAGGTTGTGAATAAAATGAGTTCAGAAGTTAATTGCAAATCTTGGTGGCTAGCAAGAAAGTAAATATTTGTGTATATGTTGCTTTGAGCAAAGTAAATGTTCTCGTTTAGTCACAAAAATACAGAATACCACTTGAACGAACGTCACTTTGACGAAGTATTCAGTTGTACGAACTTCATTGAATCCCCCCACTGAAGCTCTATTGAAAACTATGCAAACGCCCTTCATTTTAATAAACTTCAGTTATTGCTCATTTCAGTTCAACATTTTTCGAGGTGCTATCCTGTGTCTTCAACGTCATACTGAGCACTTTAAAAAAGCACAGTCCGCACTCTTTGTAGCATATTTTTATGTTAAGAACCACTCTTCTTTATCGCGTGAAGTGGCTGTTATTTAGCTTTAAAGTGAATTGGCTGTCTAAACTAGCTTGTAACCAGATGAATCCATAGCTGTCTTTGCACGCTTAATTAGCTGTACAGTCATAGCCAGTCAAAGCCAGATCTTCCGCCCTACTAGGCCCTTTAGCTCCAAGAATTGCGAATGCGTGCATTTTGGTTAATTATGATCTACTTGGAGAAAATGAAAGCCTTTTCTCCTCAGCAGGCCGTTGTGATATGCAAGATTCTCAGGAGCTTGCACAGTAATTGAGTTCAAAACCACTGTAGTCCTTTCAAAAGTGCTGCAAAAGGTTACGCATTCTTCACTTGCAAATGAGCGCAGTGACAAATAATTGGGCTCAGATGATTTGAACAACCTATATTTCTTGAAGCTAATGGAAACAATCTTCCACGCATTTATTTCAGTCCAATGAGCTTTCATTTTAACAAACTTTTTCTAAGGTCCCTTGAACTTTGTGCAAGTGAAGCTTCACTGTATGTGTACATATGCTGAGGCAGTCTAAATAAACAGTAACTGAACGTCAGCATGAACATGCACACATATGCACAGTGCAGTCAGTTATATTATGAAGCCATGTTTGTCACTGAGCTATTAAAACACAGGTTTACTCAATTTTGCCTCAACTAGAAATAGTAGGTACTACTGCAATAAAACAGCTAAGTATATCTCCTGTTTTAAAGCTCTGAAGAGGCCATGAAAGATTTTATTTAGTGCAGACTATGAGCAAGATTCACCAACAGGTCAGTCTTGCACTAAAAACACAGCAAGAATCGTATAACAACCCCGAGCTGGTTTCAAGCTTTGCTTTAATGAAGCCTGTTACACATCCACCCTTTATACTCTCAAAAGAAAACAATAAATGCAAGAGAGCATGAACCAGTAAAAATTTTACAGTTATAAAGCAAACACATGAATGCAAAAAACATCACCATGTGATACCTACCAATTCAATGTCTCCTTTGCAGGAAGGATGCTTTAGGGCAGGGCACCCATGGCTGATAGATTAAACTGCCTCAACAGATTCATGACGCTGTCTGCCTCATATTCAGGCAGCATTCCCTCGATGGCAGATGAAATTTGCTGCAAAAGCAGTGTGACGATACAATTGCATCAGCTGGACTGCGAGCATTATTGTCAAACGAGCTGTAAACGCAGTAAAAGAAAGACTTCATTAAATGCATGCTTCTCAAAATCCATAACATACCATTACTTTCCCTATACTCATGAAGAAAAGCTGTCTTAGAAATTGAATTCCTAGCAGCTCTAGATCCCATGCCATAAGTTACCAAAAAACTCGATCCTATCATCTGTTTCAATTCTGACCCTTGTCAGCAATGTCAAACATTAATAAAACGAAGAACTTCCATAGTTGAAATTCACATTTCAAAATATGCTGTTTCTCTGTGAAGCTAAAGGTTCTTAGAAAAAAACAAAACAGAAGACTAAGTTTGAAAGCTTCAATCACTTAATTCACAGCCAATTGTTAGCTTGAGCCACATAACTTGCCACGGCTCCGTAAAAAAAAAATACCGTTGGGCCTTGGGACTTCAATAAATAATACAAAAATAAACGTTGGGACTTAAACAATACGTACTGACCTACTGAGGATACAAATGCGTTGGGGTCTGCGAATTGTCATGAATAAAATGATATATCACAATCTGTGCTTACTCGAAAGGAAAGCTTAAAAAACAGTATAATTTTACGCGCAAAAGTCGTTGCTTATGGACTATTCCAATCAACCTCAAATTACCGGCTCTAGCTGCAAATAGCTCAGCAAAGAAACGCTATAAATAAAAAAAATAGGTAGCGAGCGATCGCACACATTTGATGGAAGATAAAAATAGCGTCTACATCGCTTTTACGCAGTACAAGGCCTCTCTCAATATTTGAAGCTGACAGTTATGGCTGCGAGGCCAACGGTTGTTTACGTTTGAATAATTGGCAATAACTCCGCAAAAAAAAACGCCTTAACTATCTGAACTTTGTTGCAAAATGGTCGGAAAGAGGCCGCGGACAATCGAGGATCACATTTTAGAACTTAACTAGGTGATAAAAAGGCTAAACGATGAAAAATCTTCCTAGCACATTTGTCGTGCTGTGTGCACCAAATTAAAAAAATGGGTAAACGCGTGTAAGTTAAAAACTGCTCAGTTCAGAAACATAAAATTTTCCGTGAGTATGCGCAAAGGGTTTATAAAAAAGGAATGAAAACATTTTGGAACTTACATTAAAGATTTCTGGCAGAAAGAAGTATTTTTTTCCGTGCTCGACGTCGCCAAACGCCGCCTCCCCGAGAAGTTTTTTTTGCAGGTCGTCCGGGCACGACCACGTGACACAATCACGTGACGCATGCCTCTATTTTTGCAGGCATTCTGAGAACAATCACGTGACACATGGGTGCCGTAGCCAAGCCGTAGTCTCGGCGTCCGCTCACGCGAGTATCGCGGAGTTCGCTTTTTTTTTTTTTTAATCGCGCTGCCGCGCTGCTCAGACGAAAGGCGGGAAGCGTGGAATGCCGAGCGAGCCCCGGTTCTGTGCGTTCGCAATCTTTTGCTTTCGTTCTTTTTCTTCCGGTGGTTTTGTGGGGTGGCTGGTATTCGAGGCGACGCAGAGACTCGGAGTGGCGAGCCCGCTTCTTCACAGCGCGCTGCATGGATCGTGTGTTTGCTTTCCTCATTGTAATGAAAACTTGAGTTCTGACCCTATGCGGGGCCACACATATTGAGTACCTGCGCATAAGATATTTGCACACACGCCCGCTCACACACATGCAGATTTGCAGTGGCGGAAAAGATAGCTCTCAAGACTGAAAGCATTATCCATTTATGCTAAATAAACACGAAAAACTGATTGCTGATTCAGTTACTTTTACTCGGAGACGATATATATAGTGGCTGCACAGCAACCATAGTTCTGCATAAAGAAAGTAACAAAATTGGAATAAAGAGAGGTGTTAGGCAAGGAGACACAATCTCCCCAGTACTATTCACAGCTTGTTTAGAGGATGTATTCAGAGACTTGGAATGGGAGCAGTTATGGATAAGGGTAGATGGAGAATACCTCAGTAATCTGCGATTTGCTGATGACATTGCCTTGCTAAGCAACTCGGGGGATGAACAGCAAATAATGATTGATGACCTAGACAGAAAAAGTAGACAGGTAGGCTTGAAAATCAATATGCAGAAGACTAAGGTAATGTTCAACAGCCTCGGGAAGGAACAGCAGTTTACATTAGGTAGCGAAATACTGGAAGTAGTAGGCGAATATGTCTACTTAGGACAGGTAGTAACCGCAGATCCGGACCATGAAAAGGAAATAACAAGAAGAATAACATTGGGATGGTGCGCATTTGGCAAGCACTCGCAGATTATGACTAGCAGCTTACCGGTATCGCTCAAGAGGAAAGTATACAACAGTTGCATCCTCACCTATGGGGCTGAAACGTGGAGGCTAACCAAGAGAGTTCTACTTAAGGTGAGGACAACCCAGAGTGCTATGGAACGAAAAATGGTAGGGGTAACATTAGGAGATAGAAAGCGTGCAGAGTGGGTCAGAGAAATAACTCAAGTTACCGACATTCTAGTGGAAATTAAGAAGAAGAAATGGACATGGGCAGGACATGTAGTGCGAAGAGAGGATAACCGATGGTCGCTGAGGGTAACAAGCTGGATTCCAAGGGAAGGAAAGCGTAGCAGGGGGCGGCAGAAAGTTAGGTGGGCGGATGAAATTAAGAAGTTCGCAGGGGTGAAGTGGATGCAGCTAGTACAGAACCGGGTTAAGTGGAGAAATATGGGAGAGGCCTTCGCCCTGCAGTGGGTATATTCAGGCTGATGATGATGATGACTCGGAGACAGCTTCGTGAATATTTTGTGAAACTTTGAAGCCATCCTTTTCGCTGTATTGATGACATCACTGCGGTATTACCATAAAATTGCGCTGTTATTCGGTAAATATATATCTATTTTCCTTTTTTTTTTACTTTTGATGCTGTTCATCTCTGTAATGCCTGCAATGTTTATGCCTGTAATGTGTTCCATGTAAACTCTCAAGCAGTGTGCAACTGCTTTCTTGCTGAGGAGCCCCCCCCCCCCCTCCCCTGTCCTCGGATTTGAAAATAAGATTGATTGATTGAAGGGCGCGTAAATGTTAACGTAGCAGTCAAATCGCCAGCGCTACCTAGCTTCCGATCAGGCTAAAGCAATCCATACCAAGCTTTAAAAAAATAAACGAAAGGAAAAAAGCGTGAAACCTGCTCTGTGATTTGCCGAGGACAGCTCCAAGCCGTCACAGGTTTGATACCATGCTGTCTACGTTGGCAAGCCTGCCCGCTTCTCCTTTCACACTTTCCGCACTTCAAGGGGGGGGGAGAGAATGCGGGCGTGCGTGTGTGCGTGCTGCTGTGTGCTTTGCTCGCAGGACGGCTAGACGCTCCCCCTCCTCCAGCTCGAAGGCGTGCGCTCCGATGGTCAAGCGCCTTCTTGCATCCTCCCCACGCATTGGATTTGAGACACCTTGCAACCACCCTCTCGAGAGGGTGGCTGCAGCTAGAACTAGCATAACGTTCTTAATTGATCACAACACACGGAAGGATGAATATTGTTACTTAGCTGTATTCGCTGTTTGTGATGAGGATGAAGAAGCGCAACAGACTCCGAGAAGACGACGACGCTGAGTGTTGTGAAATCGGTGCCCTCATCAACGTTAGTTGTGCGGACAGCTTTGGGACTGTAAATCTTCCACGTAACATCTCTTGGTGGAGGTTAATCTATTCGATCCCCTGTCACAAGCTGGATCTCCGCAGCGGCCGCCACATCGGAACCACCACGATGACTACCGACGCCTCTACCTCTACAGCCGCCGCCCCTGCTGTTGTAATGGCCCACCCCCGTGACCCCGGAACCTTCTGCGGGACCGACGACGTCGACGTGGACGACTGGCTAGCCCTATACGAGCGCGTGAGCAAGCACAACAGGTGGGATGCCACACTCATGCTCGCGAATGTAATATTTTACTTGGCTGGGACCGCGCGGGTGTGGTTTGAAACCCACGAAGACGAGCTAACATCTTGGGATATTTGCAAACAAAAGCTGCACGACCTATTCGGAAAGCCTATTGGCCGCCACATTGCCGCCAAAAAAGCGCTCGCCTCTCGGGCCCAAACGTCTACGGAGTCATATCTCACTTACATCCAAGACGTCCTGTCTCTATGCCGCAAAGTCGACCAAGGCATGCCTGAGGAGGATAAAGTTGGCCCTATAGTAAAAGGCATTGCCGACGATTCCTTCAACCTCCTGTTGTGCAGGGATTGCTCCACCGTGGACTCTGTGCTGCAGGTGTGCCGACGTTTCGAGCAGGCGAAACAGAGGCGCATATATCACCGTTTCGACCGGCTGCCGAACACGGCTGCTAGCTCCTCCTGTATCGATATCCCGACTCCTCGACCGCCTGCGAAAGACAGCACTTTGACACGCATTGTCCGCCAAGAGCTTGAGGCAATGACTCCCGCGGCCTCGCTGTCGCATACACCCGACAACACCCTGGCTACCATATCACTTATTAAGGCCGTTGTTCGCCAAGAGGTTGCGAATATGGGCCTCCCTTCTACCAGCACCACCGACACCACGGATTCAGGACCTGCCCCTCCAGTGATTGCTGCCACCTCAACCAACGCCGGTTTCTCGCCCCAATATCGTTACCGCAACCCAAATGAATGGCGTACCCATGACAATCGCCCCATCTGTTTTACTTGTTCTCGCGTTGGCCACATTTCCCGCCACTGCCGTAGTCGCTGGTACACGCCATCTCGTCAGTACACCTACGTTGACCGCCGCGGAGACTATGCCCCTCGCTATTCCCCACCTCGCCCCGACCAGACCCTTGCTGACCCCGGTTCCACTGTCCGTCCTGCCAACCGTTCACCATCCCCGCAAGCACGACGTTCGCGTTCTCCTCATCCTCGCCGCAGTTCGCCAACGTCCTACTCTGGCCACTTACCGGAAAACTAGCCAATGCAGCTCCCGGAGGTGACGCTGCATTTATGACCCGGACTGAAAAGCCTCTGTTGACCCCTGCCCTACAAAATAACCGTATCGACGTCCTTGTGGATGGAGTTCCCGTTTCTGCTCTAATTGATACAGGCGCCCAACTGTCCGTTCTAAGCTCCTCATTTCGTCGTCGCCTCAAGAAAGTCCTTACGCCAGCCGTCTCGTCCACAGTTCGCGTCGCCAATGGCAGCCCTGCTGCCGTGGTTGGCATGTGTACGGCGCGAGTTACAATTGCTGACCGTCATGCCCCAGTGTTGTTCACCGTCCTACATGAATGCCCCCACGACGTTATCCTTGGCATTGATTTCTTAACAGCCCACTCTGCCCTTATCGACTGCTCTAGTGGCCTACTTCGCTTGGACCTCCCGCTCTGCTCTGAAGACCCCTCCTGCTCACCCCGACTTCGATCAGCACAGTTTAGCCACCTTCCTCCAGAAACTGCCGTTTACATCCCTATGTCGCCATTCCCACCCGTCCCAGATGGCGACTATCTCGCTTGTCCCATTACTGATGTCATGCTGCAGCGGCACGTCACCCTTCCTCATCTAATTGTGCACATCTCCCAGAACCGCACCACTCTCCCAGTCCTCAACTTCAGCTTTTCAACTCAAGTTCTGCCCGAGGGAATTTCATTAGCTTCGCTGTCCCCGATGACCGATTGTGCCATTTCAGCTCTGTCTACAGATCATACAACTGCCGTCCCTGCCAACACCCCCTCGTCGTCCACATCGCGCCCTGATCCGCTTGACAGCATGATATCAGCTGATCTGCAACCTGAATTCGCCGCTGATTTACACAAGCTTTTGTTTACCTACAGTGACCTTTTTGACTTCGGCACCCGCCCATTGGGTCAAACGACAGTTGTAACCCACCGCATTGACACCGGGGACGCCAGTCCTATCCACAGGCGGCCCTGTCGTGTTTCGCTTGCCGAGCGACGCGTCATTCAAACGGAGGTCGAAAAGATGTTAACGAACGACATAATCGAGCCTTCCAGTAGCCCCTGGGCATCCCCTGTCGTGCTGGTCAAGAAGAAGGATAACAGTTGGAGATTCTGCGTTGACTACCGTCATTTGAATAAGATAACCAAAAAAGATGTATATCCTCTTCCGCGCATCGACGACGCGCTTGATAGTTTGCACGGAGCCAGCTACTTTTCATCCATCGACCTTCGTTCCGGCTACTGGCAGATTTCTGTCGACGAGAGAGACCGTGAAAAGACAGCGTTCATCACCCCTGACGGCCTCTATCAATTTAAAGTCATGCCTTTTGGCCTATGTAACGCCCCTGCAACTTTCGAACGGATGATGGACTCATTGCTGCGCGGCTTCAAGTGGACGACTTGTCTTTGTTACTTAGACGACGTCATTGTTTTCTCGTCCACTTTTGACAGCCACCTCTCTCGCCTTTCTACCATTCTCGAGCTATTCCGCCCCGCCGGCCTTCAACTCAACTCAAAGAAATGCAGTTTCGGCCATCGGGAAATCAAAGTGCTTGGCCACTTGGTTAATGCTTCCGGTGTTCAGCCTGACCCTGACAAGATACGTGCCGTCACAGATTTTCCCACTCCGCGTTCATCCAGCGATGTCCGAAGCTTTATTGGCCTATGTTCCTATTTCCGACGATTCGTCCCGAACTTCGCAGTCCTTGCTCGTCCGCTCACCCAACTCCTCAAGAAAGACGTTTCATTCTATTGGGGGCCTGAACAAGTTGCAGCTTTCTCAAAACTTATTGCTGCTCTTACTACTCCACCAGTCTTGGCCCACTTCAACCCTTTCGCCAATACTGAACTCCGTACCGACGCAAGTGGCCATGGAATAGGAGCTATTCTCGCTCAGCAACAACACGGCCGTACAAGGGTGATTGCGTATGCCAGCCGCCTCCTGTCAACGCCCGAACAAAATTATTCTATTACAGAGCGAGAGTGCCTGGCGCTAGTCTGGGCTATTACGAAATTCCGCCCTTATTTGTTTGGCCGCCATTTTACTGTGATAACAGACCATCATGCCTTGTGCTGGCTTTCCTCTCTCAAAGATCCTACTGGCCGTTTAGGGCGCTGGGCGCTACGATTACAAGAATACACCTTTTCCGTCGTCTACAAGTCCGGCCGGCTTCACCAAGATGCCGACTGTTTGTCACGTCATCCCGTCGACTCCCCTAGTCCTACAGACTCTGACGATGATGCATATGTCTTATCTGTCTCCGCCTTTGCCAACATTGCCAAGGAACAGCACCTAGATCCTTCTCTGCATTCCATTACCCTCCGTCTTACCTCCGACCGCCCTGACCCATCTCTCGCCTTATTTGTGCTCCACGAGAACACCCTATACCGACGTAATATGCGACCAGATGGCACAGACCTTTTGCTCGTCGTTCCACAGCACCTGCGTTCCACCCTCCTTGAACAGTTCCATGATGCTCCCACGGCTGGCCACTTGGGTGTCTCTCGCACATACGACAGCCTGCGCCGACGTTTCTACTGGCCGGGGCTCTACCGCTCTGTCCAGCAGTACATTGCCGCGTGTGAACTGTGTCAGCGTCGGAAGAAGCCCACAATTTTGCCTTCAGGTCATATGCAGCCAATACCCATACCAACTGACCCATTTTCCCGTATAGGCGTTGACCTCCTTGGCCCCTTTCCAGTTTCCACCTCGGGGAACAAATGGATCGCCGTCGCCACCGATTACGCTACTCGGTACGCTATTACCCGAGCCATCCCGACCAGCTGCGCCACAGACGTCGCTGACTTCCTTCTAGAAAACGTAATTCTTCATCATGGTGCTCCTCGCGAACTACTAACTGACCGTGGCCGCTGTTTCCTGTCGCGAGTGGTTGACGAAATTCTCCGTTCGTGCTCCGTCCGCCACAAATTCACCACCGCATATCACCCCCAGACCAACGGCCTCACGGAACGTCTAAACCGTACCCTCACAGACATGCTGGCCATGTATGTGTCTGACGACCATCGAGATTGGGACGTTCATCTCCCCTTTGTCACATTCGCCTACAATTCATCTGTCCATTCTACCGCTGGATACTCCCCATTTTATTTATTATTTGGCCGACACCCGTTACTACCCTTCGACACCTCTCTACCCGCGGCAGACGCCACCAGTACTTACACCAGTGATGCCGTCACCCGTGCTCATGATGCCCGCCGGTTAGCTCATGCCAGGCTCTCTGCATCCCAAGACTCTCAAAAGATCCGGTACGACAGCCGCCACCGTGATGTCCACTACACTCCTGGATCTCTCGTTTTGCTGTGGCTCCCGTGCCGTCGAGTGGGCTTGTGTGAAAAACTTTTGCCGCGTTACACTGGCCCTTACCGTGTTTTGCGCCCCGTGACCGACGTCACCTACGAAGTTGAATCTGTGGTTCCGAAGTCCACGTCCACAGCTCCAACCTCCGAAATAGTGCATGTGTCCCGTCTGAAGCCCTATCATCAACGTTCTATTTCGCTAACATAGACCGCACCGGGACTGTGCTTTTCCCGCGGGGGGGTAGTGTTACTTAGCTGTATTCGCTGTTTGTGATGAGGATGAAGAAGCGCAACAGACTCCGAGAAGACGACGACGCTGAGTGTTGTGAAATCGGTGCCCTCATCAACGTTAGTTGTGCGGACAGCTTTGGGACTGTAAATCTTCCACGTAACAATATGTTCAGCTACAGCTGGTTCATATTCCGTGGTTCTGCATGTTAACTGCTGTTAATTGGGGCGTAAGGGCGCTTAATTTATGCACAGAGCAAGGTCAGTGCTGCGGGCCGCAGGTTGCGCGGTGATATAGTTCAACAGGCTGTATGAGCGCGATGCGAAGGCAGAGAGCGAATATGCGTGTTTCTGCGGGCGCATTCTATGCCGTTATGTGTGCTAGTTCGCCCGCACCGCCCCCTTCTCTGCGCCTTCCCTCTTCCGCTCTCTTCTCTTACCATTAGCGCGCCTCCCTTCTCTACCCTTGCCCTTAGCACGCACCTCACCCAGACACCACCTCCAGCAAAAACATAACAAACAAAAGTAGAACCTGTAGAGCACTCGCTCGGTTGACGCACATGCTCAAAGGCTGCTGTGTGGTCTCGGATAACCTCCGCGAGCGAAACATACGATGCGCGCGGTCAGGAACAGATGGCTGAGATATGGCCGCTGCCTTGCCGGGAGCTGTGGCGCAGAAGTGAATAAGACAATTGCTAACATATTGAGCGCGACGATAGAAAATGTCGGCGACGCGGACGCCGATTTGTTTCCATAAGTGGTGGGCAGGGGCGTAGTGTGAACAGTGGGGTGGCTCGACGGCATCTGGGCGCACAGTTCTAATCCCGATCGTGTCGATAAAAGAAAAAAAAGAGTTCATTTTTTTTCTGCTGAAAGTTTTGTCCTCGTCAGGGAAAACCACTCCATTTTTCAATAATTTCGGCGCCTGAAAAGGGAAGGGGGTGGAGGGGGGGGGAGCTCGTTCGGTATTTTACGGAACATGTGCATATACTCAATAGTTGTGTGTATACCATCAAATAATGCTAAATTCCCGCCCATACAGCTTCTGGGCTACGTGGATCCGAGCGTCCAGGGCGTGCGCCTCTTGGAGAGCGGTGGCTGACGCCGTGCTGTCCGCGTTTACCTTCCATTTGTGATGTTTTAGTCTTTAATGGTGCGAGCGAGCTCGATAACAGGACTCAGTGCGTCCTCAACAAGAGCGGACGCTTGACGAAGAAATGCGAATGAAGAAAAAGTGAAATTGTAACCAGTTAAATTTTTCAAAATATAAACTTATATGTTTTTATCAATGATTCTTGCAAATTGGTCGTATCAATTGTCTTTTTCCATATCTTTTTAACAGATGTTACTCATAATAAAAATAAAAAAAGCAATTCAAATATGATTTGCAATGAACAGCATGCACTCAGTCAGTTAATTGGGACTATATACTTTCGATCTGAACATTTTTTCTGACATGCCAAATTGCTTCAATATATTGCAATAGCTGTGTATGAGTAGTATAACCAGACATAATTGTCGAGGGCGTTGTACGGCATCAATAAAAAAATTGCAAAAAAGGCCGAAAAAAGGAGTTCAAAAACTTTCGGAAGGTGTTTTGACCTCGAAACAGAGCCCTGGCTACGCCCCAGCTGTATATTGACAGGCATATATACAGAGAAGTATATTGGCCTAACAACTTGCTATGTACTAACTTTATATGAACTGATCTAAATACACAAAAATAACCGTGTATGAACTTCGCATTTACACAAGTCCATAGAGATTAAAAGTACGTACAATATTGATAGAGTCAATAAGGTGTTAATACAGATTCTAAAGACTGTTCACGACCATTTTTGTAAGGGTGGCAACTTGGTCTCTAGTTCCTCTGCCCTTGCGAAACCCGGCTTGCACGTCCGGAAGCTCCCGATCCACATACTGCTGCAGCCTACCTTGGAGGAATTTCAACATCACCATGCTAGCATGCGAAATAAGAGCGATCGTGCGGTAGTTGGAACAATCTTTGGCACTGCCTTTCTTTGGAATGGGGATGTAAACTGACCTCCTCCAATCCTGTGGCCACTGCCGGGTTGTCCAAATCTTCTGACATAATGTATGCAGAATGTTAACAGCATCATGGTTGAGGTTTTGAAGCAACTCAGCTGGAATGCCATCAATTCTGCTAGCTTTGTTCTTAGCAAGGCTGGCTAAGGCTCATTCAACTTCACTCTTCAGGATGCCCGGCTCGAGATCAGTGATCACAACCGTCTTATCTTGGGTTTGCACATTCGAGTTTTTCTTGCACAGTTCTTCTGTGTATTCCTGCCACCTCTTCTTTATCTCTGCGGCTTCAGTGAGGTCCTTGCCTCGTTTGTCCTTTATCACGCCCAGCTTAGCACAGAAGCTTCCTTTGATATCTTTGATTGTCTTATACAGAGCTCTTGTGTTCCTTAATTGGCTGTTGTCCTCAACTGCTTGGCACTGTACGTTCAGGAAGGCATTCTCATCTCTCCTTGCTATTTTCTGAAAATCCGCATTGAGAACCTTGTATCTTTCTCTTTCCCTCATAACTTTTACTATCCTCCTTTCCTCAGCTATTTGCAAAGCCTCTTGAGATAACCAGGTTGCTTTCTTGCACTTCTTTTGCTTTGGAACTAGCTTAGTAGCAACTTCTTGTATCAGTCCACATCTCTTCGGGCTCTTTGTCTTCTAGATCTAATTCTTGAAATCGATTCCTCACTTCCACAGCATATTCTAATGGAACTTAATCCAGATTATACCTGGAAGGCCTTCTAGTTTTCTGCGTTTTCCTCAATGGAAACTTAATCTTGGGAACAAGAAGCTGATGATCGGTGCCACAATCGGCCCCAGGCCTTGTTTTTACTGCTTGTATAGCGCCTCCCCATCTCTGCCGGCAAATAATATAATCGATCTGATTCCTGTACAGACCGTCCGGTGAAGACCATGTGTACAGGCGCCTCTTGTGCTGTTGAAAATGAGTATGCGCTATGGTCAGGTTGTTTTCTTGACAAAACTCTACTAGCCTCTGCCCAGCTTCATTTGGCTCACCAATACCGAACTTGCCTGTAATTCCGGATATTTCTTCACTCCCTACCTTAGCATTCCAGTCTCGTATGAGAAAAATGACGTCTGATGATGGGTGCGGTTTAAAAGGCATTGTAGGTACGCATAAAATCTCTCAACGTCGGCTTCTTCAGCAGTAGTGGTCGGTGCATAGACTTGGATAACTGTTATGTTGAAAGGGTGACCTTGGATCCGAAGTGAAATCATTCGGTCGTTTTTGGGGTTGTACCCTAGCACTGCTTTGCCCATTCTTCTGTTTACTATGAGAGCGACCCCATTCCTTCTCTTGGATTCGTGCCCACAATGAAAGACATAATGGTCGCCGGATTTAAATTCTCCCACTCCGGTCCACTTGAGCTCGCTGATACCCAAGATATCAATGTTCAGTCTGTCCATTTCTCGCTTGGCAATATCCAGTTTAGCTTGTGTCATAGATCTTACATTCCATGTTGCTATGTGATACATCTTGCAACAACGGACTTTCCGGTCGCTTCCCGACACATCCACAACTGAGCGTCCTTTTGGCTTTAGCCCAGCCGCTTCATTCGTCGTGGAGCTACTAGGAATCGCCCTTTGTTCATCCCCAGTAAAATGTGGGACGCCTTCCAACCTGGGGGGCTCATCTTCCGGCGCCATATCATTAATGGTATTGTGACTGGCCATAGGGTTTTCTTGGCAGGAAATACTGGAGTGGGTTGCCATTACCTTCTCCAGTGAATCACATTTTGTCAGAACTCTCTTCCGTGACCTGTCTATCTTGGGTGGCCCTACACAGCAGAGCTCACGACTTCATCGAGTTTCGCAAGACCCTCCGCCACGACAAGGCAGTGATCCATGAAGGGGAATTATGGAATAGGATCTAACATTGAATAGCCTCTAGTATGAACAAATGCAAGCTTTCTTACGACTCCCACCCAATCCTCCTAAAGGAAAATTGAAATGAAATATGGGACACAGGTGTGAAAAGGAAATGGAGGCTCAACGGCATTACCTGAAGAGAAAAACTGCTCACTCACAACTGATTGATGTCGGCATGAAACATGTGTAGCTATTGCTATGTGGGACTAAAGCCAGGGTAATTATTTCCCAGGATGGCAGTTAATGTATTTACATTAGCTGCAGTTCGCCCTGTTGTTACTACTTGTTACCAGATGTTCGTTCCAAAGGGCTCTCTTAGTGCTGCTGCTTTATGAAAGCATTGATGTGTGCAATAGAATACATTCTTTTAATCATAGAAATCCAGAAACCAGATCCTAGCATATCGTGTTATGTACTTAAAACAGAAGGTGGCTGTGACATTAAAACAACTAAAAAAGGGCCATGCATTGTGTTATATACCAGGTGTCCTAGCTTTCAGAAAATCGATGTGCCCTAGCCCAGTGCATTAATCCAGCTGCGGGCTGTTGAGAGCTGCCTGGCCTAGGCTGGTGTTTCACTGTTTAGCCCTATAATGATTAAGGCTATATAGTTAGCATTTAAACTATTGCTTCAAGAACAATTAGTATCAATAAGCATGTAGTAAACTGTCTTCTAAAACAGCTGACAGAAATGTTTGCACCAAGGTGCCTTCTATTTTGCTTTTTTTTCATTATCTTAAATGGCAGCAAGCCCAATAAACGATGCGTCTGCATGACAGCAATTTCACTTCATTGTCCCAAAACATGGCTCAGAGAACAAAATCAGCGTTTGTCAGTATGCTCTCCATGGTGTGGCTCTACATAATGTGGGTGAGAGGTATGCGTGAGCAGCTAGTCACATGACAGCTCGATTTGGAAGGCAGTGAATAAATCTATGGAAATCATACTGTGATGCAAACATTGTAGATAGCTGTTTTTCAACACCATCTAAAACTTTAGAGCTGATGCTTTGCTCTTGGAGCCAATAAATAAAGAAGACACTAATTAGTTTTTGCTAACTGCAGAAAAACCACGGCAAAGGAAAAGCCACTGGAAACTAGGGCAATCAACTCTGAATAAATATTTGTTCGTTTCACAAGCTTAGACCACTCTACCTAATTTAAAGTTTGATTAAATTCAGCAGGGATACTTGGTATGCATGGTTTGGTGGCATTAAGAGGGGTAAGCTTTGCTCTTGGGGACAGCTTCAAATGAAACAGTCGTGATGCGGCTGTGGAAGCTAAATTAGATGCCCCACCCCTGAAGCCTTCTAGCAAGTAAAATATTCCACTGGTCATTTTTCAAATCAATATATAAAGACCTTGGAAGCAGAACACTATTATTCAAGCTATAATATTGTAAGCTAAATATAAAAATGATTATATATGAATATTGCTCACAGAACCGTTGTATGCAAGGCATGAGTAAGGTTAAAACATTTACTTTGTTTGCCATTTATTGCTCAGCAACAAATTGCATGGTATCGTTTGACAAATAAAATGTAAAGAAGGAAATTCTTGCTGTTCTTTTTTGGTTAAAAGGAAGCCCTTTTGCTCCCCCATAGAACCGAACCCTGGGGCTGCCACCACGTAATATGCAAAAAATTGATTACTCCGCACATATTATATTACATGTTCTGCATGTCATGGACCATGTCATGCTCTGCCTGGTCATATTTACTTGAGGTGTAGCTTTAAGGTTGCTATGCAAAGAAAAGAGATGTCCACTTTGGTCACATTGAACATTCGAAACACATACAACATCATGTAACAATATTCTCCTGAACAAACTAGCAGAAATTATGCAACCTTTTCATCTACGACAGAACCTTTGTTTTCGGCATCTGCTTCCACTCTAGAGAGAGGCCTCAAAAACTGCCTTCATCAACATCACTGTTTAGAATTTTTTTCAATATGCCTCTTCAGTGATGTGAAGAATGTGTATTGCATTTGTCACTGCTGTTACATGGATTCAAGCTATCTCTAGAAATCTACTGCACAACATACATTGTGCTCAATATGAAACGAAGTGCCATCTTTGATTGTCAATGTAACACATTCATTATACAGGTTGGTACTGCATTGAGACTATACATTGTGCTCAATATGAAATGAAGTGGCGTCCTTAACTGCCAATATAATATATTCTTTGTGTAGGTTGGTAATGCATTGAGACTACATAAGTAGAGTCAGTATAAATGATGTGTGTGTCATATGCAATGCCCAAATAGTAGTGTAGTCTCTTATCAAATGCTTTGTATTGGAAGGGGGTGCATGCTTCTGAGTTCATGATGAGATTAAGCAGCACTTTGAGGGCAATGTATATGAGGTGGGTAACTACAGTGTGCATAACAAGTACACATACACATGCTTCCTGTACTTTGTCCTGTTGCCATTTTGCGTAAACTCTAAAAAGCTTGATCCGAGTGCACTGTAGATATAGCTTGTGGAAAAAGAAAAGAGGAAACTGCATGAAGAAACAAGAACAAGAATTGCTACCTAGTACAATGGCATTTATTCTTTCTTACTGTCCTTGTCCTTTAGCAGTGTTTTTTGAAGCTCCACAAAACCCATTTGAATGTTAAAAGTTTTAAGGAAAGGTTAAGCCAAAATATTTTCCACTCATCAAATCTTTGTTCCATGAAATACAGTGTTGTAATTATCTTGCAGACACTTTCCAGACAGAAATGTCCTTCTTGAGTACCACAGTTTAAAAACACACAGCCTGGCTGTTTGTGTCATTACCATGACTAAAACATAAATAGGTTAAGAAATATACAGCAATGCCTCGATAATATGAACCCTGTTAGTAGTATGGACATGTACCGACTCATATTACAAAAACATTTTCTGCAGATAAGCCTTGCAATGTCTTTACACTTCATTGACACGGAAGTTGGGTACTTGGACAATAAACAAGAGCCTATTGGAGCCCAGTGACCCATGTATTCTTCATTAAAATGTACGGCAATGCTTGCAAATAAAATCGGCACTGTGGTAGCGAGGTTTATATTGTAGAGTGTGAGGTCTTTCAAGGCTCTTTTGTTTCAGTAGGAAAGTAAAACAGAATGAATCACATTGGCTTTTACTCTGTGAAACTGCCATCATACCGTTCCACTATGGACAATATGTTTGTGAACCCATGAACTGTGAGGCATACTGAATCCTTCCAATCACACTGTCTGGCTCCCGAATCACTTCTCACCTAGGCACAGTTCGCTTGCCTCGGGATCCCTATGGCGTGGTTTTTGTTGTGCTCATGGGGTCGCGTCAGCTACAAAATGAGTAGCGCTTCAGTAAAGTTCTTGAGTGCTTACATGGCCACCACAGTGAATTTGAATTGACCTTTGCTCGCACGGTTCGTAGCTGCTGCCTCATCGTCTGTCCACATTTCTGACGTTTCTAGTATGCCTTCCCTGATTTATTTAGATGTTTCTACGCCCACTTTAAATTGAGCACTGTCGAATGAACGTGCATTTATGGTTCGATGACCGATGAGCACGATTGCTACTATTGACGACGCAGTTTTGCTTTATTGTTTTGTGGGCGCTAGTCAGCCCAATAAAGATCTATTAGTTGCAAAAGTAGCACGCACCGGTCCCTTTGATGCCAAGGTATATGTGTGCAGTGAGGATAAAAGACGAGAATCTGCAATGGCAACATTCACCAGGCGTTAGTCATGAATGCCGAAAGAAACATTCAAAAAGGAATGATATGACGGTCTGGGCATGTATACAATATGAAAAAAGGCTAAAAAATCTAGTGGAGCCTGAATTAGCGCAACACGGGAAAGATAACAATTATGGAAGAGGATCTACTAATGATTAGCCTCGAACAAATGCAAGCTCTCTTTTGCCTTCCACCACATTCCCCTAAAGGAAAATTAAAATGAAATACGGGACAGATGTGTGAAAAGCAAATGGAGACTCAAGGCGTTGCCTGAAGAGAAAAACAGCTCACTCACAACCGATTGATTTCTTGGATGCGGTTCAGTGCTGTAACATGCAAGCTAAAGCATGAGGATTTCGGCACGAAACATGTAGAGCTATTGGCGATTGCTATGTGGGGATAGAATGCCAGGGAAATTAGTGCCCAGGAAGGCAAGTATTTACATTAGCTGCAGTTTGCAATGTTGTTACTACATGTTTGTTCCACACGGCTCTCTTTGTGCTACTGCTTTATGAAAGCATTGATGTTGGGTGAATGTAATTTATTTTCATTTGAGAAATGTTTGTGCAATAAAACTCATTATTTTAATCCTACAGTTCCTGAAATCAGTACTTAGCATATTGTGTGATGTACTTAAAACAGAAGGTGGCTATGACATTAAAACAACTAAAAAAAGATCATCATGCAGTGCGCTATATACCAGGTGTCCTAGCTTTCATAAAATCGATGTGCCCTAGCCCAGTGAATTAATCCAGCTGCGGGCTGTTGAGAGTTGCCTGGCCCAGGCTGGTGTTTCATTATTTAACCTTATTATGATTAAGGCTATATAGTTACATTTCAATTATTGGCTTCAAAACCAATTAGTATCAATAAGCAAGTAGTAAACTGTCTTCCAAAACAGTTGACAGAAATGTTTGCACAAAGGTGCCTTCTATTTTGTTTTTTTCTCTGTCTTGAACGGCAACAAACCCATTAAATAAAGTGTCTGCATGACAGCAACTCCTCAGCAGTGTCCCAAAACGTGGCGCAGACAATGAAATCAGCTTTTGTCTGAAGTGCTCTCCATGATGTGACTTTGTATGATGGGGTGAGAGATATGTGTGAGCAGCTAGTCATATGGTAGCTCGATTTGGAAGCCAGCTATGGAAATCATACCATGAAGCAAACATTGCGAGAAGCTGTTTTTCAGCATTATCTACAACTTTAGATCTAATGCTTTGCTCCTGGGGCCAATAAATAGGTCACTAATTAGTTTTTACTACCTGCAGAAAAACCATGGCAAATGGAAAGCCACTGGAGACTAGGGCAATCAACTGAATAGTTCTCGGTTGGTTTCACTAGCCTAGACCACTCTACCTAAATCAAGATTGGATTAAATTTAGCCGGGGTACTTGGTATGCATGGTTTGCTGGCATATCTTGTGGTCAGCTTCAAATGAAAGAGTCGTGACGCAGCTGTGGTTTTAACTGACATGGTGGAAGCTGTCTTGTAGTCTCTTATTAGATGCTTTGTATTGGAAGGGGGTGCATGCTTCTGGGATCATGAAGAGAATAAGCAGCACTCTGAGGCCCATGGTTTGATTTGGTTTGTGGGGTTTAACGCCCCAAAGCAATTTGGACTATGAGAGATTCCGTAGAGGAGGACTCCGAAAATTGAGACCACCTGGGGTTCTGTAACGTGCACTGATATTGCCCAGCACACGGGTGCCTTTCGTTTCGCCTCCATCCAAAAGCGGCTGACAAGGCAGGGATTCGATCCTGCATCGTTGAGAACAGCAGTCGAGCGCCGTAACCACTGCGCCCCTCCAGCGGAGACTTTGAGGCCAATGTATATGAGATGGCTAAGTATAATGTGCATTACAAGTACACATACACGCTGCTTCCTGTACTTTCTCCTGTCGCGACTTTGAGTAAATTCTAAAGGGCTTGATCCCAGTGCACTGTGGGGATAGCTTGTGGGAAAAGAAAAGAGGAAACTGCGTGAAGAAACAAGGAGAACAAGAATTGCTAAATAGTACAATTGCATTTATCCTTTCCTACTGTTCTTGTCCTTTAACTGTGTTTTTGCCAGCTCCATAAGACCCATTTTAATGTGTTGTGTAAAAGTTTTAAGAGCAAGTTAAGCTGACATATTTTCCGCTGAACAAATTTTTTTTCCATGAAACACAGTGTTGTAACTATCTTGCACACTTTCGAAAGAGAAATATCCTTCTTGAGTCCCACAGTTTAAAAACACACAGCCTGGCTGTTTGTGTCATTACTGTAACTAAAAAAGAAATAAGTTCACATATACAGCTACACTTCGCTGAAATGTATTTTTGTGACCCAAGTATGTTTCATTATTAAGCACAGTAAAGCTTGCAAACAAAACTGCCACTGTGGTACCGAGGTTTATATGG
The DNA here is from genome assembly GCF_055883805.1 of Amblyomma maculatum. Taxonomy (NCBI): domain Eukaryota; kingdom Metazoa; phylum Arthropoda; class Arachnida; order Ixodida; family Ixodidae; genus Amblyomma; species Amblyomma maculatum. The sequence continues at coordinate 4,056,146 of NW_028146745.1, forward strand.
TAGTGTGTGAGGACTTCTAAGGCTCTTTGTATTTGCGCAGGAAAGTAAAACAGACAGAATTACATCGCTGCTACTCTGTGAAACTGCCATCATACCGTTCATTGCACTGTGTACAATATTTTTGTGAATTCATGAATTGTGAAGCACACTGAGACCTTCAGCTCACACACTCTGCTTCCCAAATCGCTATTTCTTATGTTGAAATAGTTAAAGTTAGTCACCACTGCAAGGCTTGGCAGCTCATTTGCTAGTCATTGCAGAAAATGAATTAAGCTGCCCGCTTTAACCATCCTGTTATGACCTTATCCTGCAAAGCTAAGGTAACAGTCTGAATAGATGGAAAGCAGAGTAGAGAATCTGTGAATGCAAGCAGCATATTCAATCCGAGCAGAAAAAGAATGAATTCAGGTTAAGCTACATGTGACCTCAGTGTCAACAAGTCATGTGTTACATCCATGCCTCACAGCTTTCATAGTGGATCAACATCAGCATTATAGAACCAATACCCATGTGATAATGCTTAACACACGATGAAAAGATAAGGTAATTAATATTTGCAAATGTGGTATGAGACCATGCACAGTGGTGGCCATACAGCAAATGTAAACTGATATGTGAGAAAAAAGAGTTGATCACTTTGCAAGGCGCAAAAAAGTTTAGGCGAGCAGCAAATGTAACAAGGACTAAAAAAATCTGTAATGCATCCTACATTGTTGTAAGGTTCACACACGTACATTATTGATATCACTCAGTAGGAAAGTAATCATGGGCTTCACAGCAAAAGGAAAGCAGCAAATAGGCACGGACATGAGCATCGACGACATCTGATTTTGATGCCATCGGAAATATATCAATTGGTACCCCTTAGCAAAGAAATGCAGCTGAATAGATACTTAATACCAATGAAACTGAGTTGGCATGGAGTCTGGCGAGAGTAGAGCTGTCAAAGCAACAAGTATGGGATGCAATGTGTGCAACTCCATAAAAGCATCATGTCAGTATAAAGCCTATATACATCATTTGTCTAAGCATTTGTCCAATGAACTTAACTCACCCAAGTTATGCAGGAAGAAAGCAGACTGTAATCACAATAATTTCTTTAATTGTTTTCTTTCTTTTTAACCTAATATGGTTTCATGCTCAACATGCCTTAGGTACACCAATGTGTCCCTATCATGAGGCACAGTTGTATATGATGTGCATTTTTTTCATAAGCATAACCTCCCGCCATACTGTATTTTTTTGGCATCGCGTCTAAATGTTTTTTTTTTTAAGACCTGATGTGGTGATAAAGTGTTTAGCCCATCGCATACAGAAGTGTTCAGTCGACCGATTCATCGCACAGATACTTTTTGCAGACATAGGTGCACATAGCTAGCAGGAGATAAAAATAATCAGGAAGGTACTCTCAGAGTGACAGCTGCCGCGAAAGTACACGATATTTTCACAGTTTGCACAGTGCCGTCGAGCCCCCATATCAGCACAAAGCGCAAACCGCGGAATATAGTGACATATTAATACCTCGAAAGCCGTGCAGCTAACGTCGTCGAAGGGCTCGGCGCTCGCACGGGAAGGGCTCGGCAAGCGCAGCACATACACGGACCGCGATCAACACAGGCGATCGACACATCGCGGAAACAACGTCGTGTGCTCGTTTCTGTTGCAGTCACTGCGACCAGCGGAACGGGTGCCAGACTAGCTGTCACCAAGTTAATTTCAGCATTAGGAAAACACAGTGTGTGACGAACTTTGCAAACATGGACAGTCCTCTTTCTTGCTAGGTGGCAGTCACTCAAGTCGTAAACACATTCGCAACACATGCACAAACTTTTCGATGCGCTGGGGAGCCGATTCGTGCGCATGAAAATCACCGTGAACTACTGTTGCCGGCTGTCGGCCGTGAAGATCCTCGCGGCTAGCGATAATCACAAACACATCGAGACACCGGTGCGACCTAATACACTTCGCCGGTTGGAAGATCACTGCCTTCAGCTCAGCGCAGATAACAGTGGCGCATATGATCCGACTTGAGGGGAAATCACAGTCGATAGGAACACTAGTATTAGCAATGCGCTCTAAGTATATTGGTTTTTGCGGCATAGCAACAACTACCATCTACGCTCTCGCTCGTCGCTTCGCTTCGCACCGCTGGCGGCCATGTTGCCTGGCAAGATCGAGGAGGAGAAGCCAGGGACGTCGCCTACAGCGCAACCAATAGCTGCAATCCGGTATCCTTTTTGATCAGCACGTGCGGGCAAAAATTTGAGATTGAGTCAACTTTTCTGCGGACGAAGAATGCGGGTGTGCGCTATTGTATGCCCCTCCGAACCGGTCGTCTCGGTGCGGCCGCATGTGTGCGGAACGGGTCTAAAAAGCAACCGTACAGCGGCCTTTACTGACATTCTTCCTGTCCTGAGGCAGGCTCTCTTTAGCGTTGTAGTTAATTCAAGCTACAGACGAACGAGTATATCGCTGTTTTTTTATTCTTCACATGACCTAGACGTGACTGCTACGTCACAGCCATCTCGCAGCTGCTGACCACAAACATGTACAAAACGAAATTCGATTATAAATAATTCAGTGATCGTATGCAAATATTACGTGGTGATCCGTGTACAGTAATGTCTCACGCACCATTAGAACGGATAAAACGCGTACCCAAAACATTTTTTGTCTATACTCCTTAAAGTTAGCGAACGTTGCTAACACGGCTATATACAAACAGCAAGCAAGCCTAGCTGTATATGCGCATAAATAAATGTATACATGCACATGATATATACCTTCTGGCACAAAGGTTGCGAAGTGGTCCAGAGCAGTCGGCATGTTGAGTGCACACTGGAGGACACTATGGATATGCCTACGGATACTCCATTGCAACATCTTGCATAAAACATACCGGACACCAAGTACCTAGAACACATTATTTGACATTGCTAAGGTTTTAACGGTAGCTCAGTAGCTGGAGTGCATATTTCATATGCTTTATTGTCATAAAATGAAAGATAAACCAACACCAAAATACCTCTCCATGGCACATATAAGCTATATACAATGGAGAGAAAAAAATGAATAAGGCCTTAAGCCCAAACATTTAGAGGTCTAACATTGTTTAGTATTGCTACCTGAGAGTCACTGCAAGCAATGTCCGCGATAGGATCGGCTCCCTCACAATTATATAATGCTTCTTAAGAGGCTCCTCGATAAGCGAGTGCAGCTCTTGATATCTCGCGTGTCATCCTGCAATACTTCTTGAAATATTTCGGGTCACCAGACATAAGCATCGGCATCTGCAAGAGCAACAGCAGTATTAAAACCCAAGCAAAACCGGAAAAAAACCGCCTGCACAATGATTTCTACAGCATGAACTCACCACATTATAAAACTCGGACTCTTGCTTCCGTTCTGCCAAAATCGTCCGCGTCCAACACTGCATCGGGCTGGCCGTATTCATCAATACCTTCATCTTCTTCAGGAGGTAATAATGCTCCAAACGCAAGAGAAGGTTACTGGAGCCACCAGCTGGTTAGAGCCGAGTGTCGGCTTGACTGTCCGCCTGATCGAACAACATGCGACTTTCTTCTGCGAGCAAAAGCCTCTTCTTTTCGTAAATAAAGAGCTCCTCGAAGAGCGTGAGCGTCTAGTTTTTCATTTTGAGCGAGCAGAGATGACACGGCCGCCGAAGGCACAGTGACCTCGGGCAGACTCTCGAACACAACGCTAGAACTCCCTGTTGCGTACGAAAACGAAAGTTTAGGTTATATATAAATTAAAATATATCGTACAATGCAATAAAAGCTAATACATCATGTTTGAGATTTATTTTCTGGAAATAATTTGTTTGGAATCACCCGCCGCTCGCGCCGCACAAACATATATCGCCGGGTGTTGCCAAGCATGTGAAACGGGCTTTACCGAACGATAACTACTAAGCTCCCCTTAAATTTCGTACCTCATGGCCCTGATGCATTTGGCCATCAAACTGAAGAACCGTCCTATTTTCCGTGTCGAATGAGTGAGAAAGTTTCGAATGTCGTAGGGTGCTGCCTAAAACTTTCGCCAGAACGTTTCATTTTGCGTGTGCTTTCAGTATCTTTCCCTTCAATTCCTGCTTCCTCATTATTTTATTCGCGTGTTATAAATTCTGCTTGGAATGGAAGGCAAATGTGTCTCTGGGCCCAAAAATTTTATGTTGAGCTCGGACACGTAATTATTCTATGTAGTAGTTTTTGTTTTACGTTTTTTTATTATACGTTTAAATAAAAGTGATTTTAACGTGGTTTCTCAGTGTACTTCCTCTCCTTCATTTATGGTTTGTGGAAATTTTTTACGTTTGGGCAGTACACGCGGTAGAGTCTGGTCAAAGGTTAATATGGGAGGTTCTGACGGCAGCCATTGTCACTGCCGTTGGGTTCGGTTGAATGTTGTAATTAGATAGAGCACTGCTTCCACGAGTCTGTTTTTGATTCTGCTGGATACGGTGATTCGCTGCCCATTGCATCGAAGTTCCGTGTGTGTATGTCATCACTATGTGGCACAGCCGGCATTTTGAACGGTGTGAAGGCAGCGAACCGATGCGCTCGCTTCGGTTTTGCCCGGTTCCTTGCAGAACCACTTCTTAAAGATCTAGGTTGAATATACCAAGTAAGCATTTCACTCCTTTTAGGTCCTTCAGTACTTACAGAGTGCCGCCAAATAGCACAGGTTCGCCTACATTTTACGCACACGAAGAGAACGCCAAAACTAAATCGCATCGAACCGCTCCTTTAACTCTGTCAGAAAGTGTGTGGGGTGAGATAGTGGCGCCGTGCACATACACGACGAAGCTACCATGTGCAGCGTATCACATAATTACACGGAATTCCGCGCAGCACAAACGCCCACAAGAAAGGGAGCATATTTCGGACACAAATTCTACCCCACATCCTCTCCCGTTGCACGTCGTTACTACTCCGTTTTATTGCGAAAGCAATACTACTCTAAGTTTCGAGCCTTCAGCGTAGCGTGGTGGTAGCCATGTCTTACACATGGGACGCTGTGACGTCATACAACACGTGACAGTAGGGTGAGAGCTTGGCTACATACTCAAGTTGCAGCTTGAGGCTGGCAGGAGCTGCCAACGTGCGTATCTCGTTTCGCATGGGATGGTTATGTCAGAATCAGCCTGCTGGGACCCTGGCATTCATATTACCCCTATAGGCCACTAAGGCCCGTTCATACGGCTTGGTTAAAGAGAGGCTTTATATGTGGGCTAAGGAAGAAGAAAAAGGGAAGAACGCTCGGTCAGCCGCAGCTCATGCTATTGCTTAATATTTGGTTTAGCAGTGTTGAATCCTTGTAATTTTTTTTGAAGGTTTAAAATCTACCCCGAAGGAACTCTGTTTAATTTTGGCCAAAATATTATCCTAGATTTTGTATTATAAATGGAACCTCGTCGTTTAGCGAGGACGTTAGAAGACAAGCCATTTGCTATGTGCTCCAGTTCGGGTAGATTCGTGTTTAGTGCGTAAGAATGTGAAAATATTTTCTGACTTCCGCAAACGCTTGGATTTCAGTGACACAAAAACCACTAGATAACAGGTATTTAAAACGTCCAGCTTTCTTGTGCACAAGTTATTGATGTAAAGGTGAGATAAAATATTTTAGAGCACTGCAAATCTGCACAGGGCTTAGCTTTGCTGCTGCTGTTGTGGCACTGTATGCAGGCGTCGTCATCGCACTTTTACAGTGTTAGATACACTAGCCGAAGTTAAGCAGTTCCGCGTTGCTCCTGGAGAGCCGTGCTGCGCAAGCGGGAGGAGCAGTGACGTCACACGGTACGCAGCTGGCTCACTGGAGCCGTGCGCTCCGCCATCGCCGTGCACGCGCCTCACCAGTCTGCGCATTCCAGAGGAGTGATCTCTTAGCTGCGGCAGACGCACTGGTGACGGCGCGTGCATGGTGGAAGTAGAATGGTGGCGAAGACTGGGCCCAAAAGCGGTTCAGCGGTACCGCAGCGTAGCCACAGGTCGGGGAGCCAACCACTCAGATTAAGAAATTGTACTACTACAAATTAAATTGTATCAATCAACATAAAAAGAATAGACATTTTCGTAACTTCGCTTGTGAATGAGGTAAGGTATTTTATAAATACATTCTCATTTTTTAAGCCTTGCAACACACTTATCGCCCCAACCCCTAGATGTTGCATCGGTCAGGAGGCGCTGCAGAGGTAACCAAGGCAACGGAGAGAACGAAGCTGACAAAGCACGGAACGGTTTCTTATCGCTGTCTGCTGCTGGTCGGTCGGCTGTGGTGCGGGCCTTGAAGCGCCCGGGAAAGCGTAATTTAGTTCGAAAGTCTGAAAATGTCCCTTTTGTGAAGATTTCGACGTCCTGTCGCCGTTTGGTGAGATTTAATATCCCCCTGCAACCGTGTTTTTTGGTTTTGTCCCCTTCGTCCTGTGTTCAGTGCGAAGTCTTTTTGCAGCAGTGTGTTGCGCTCAGCGTTTTATCGCAAGATAAGCCCGCACAAAGTGAGGGAGCGATGCTCTGTGGCACGTTGCGACAGCGTGGACTCAACCGTCGGTGTCTTACCGCTTCCCTGCTGTCTTTCACCGGTGAGCAGACCTGGAGGTTGCACATAGACTCAATGTATGCTCTAATGCTCCTGTGTTAGGCACGTTTGTTGATTTTAAAGCTGTCTGGACTGGTGCAACCTTGAAATTACCTTGAAAACTGCTGTATACTTTCTGCCGAAGAATTTAAATATGAAGAGTGATCCCAGTTCTCTATGCTCCACGCATGTTTTGATGCATCTAATAATTCATGACATTTTTATTTCAACTGCAGCTGTCATAGCTTTGTTTTCTGTACATGCATGTTTCTTATCTGGTGATGTTTTGTGGCAGGCTCATGAAGCTTTTTCCATGCTTCGGCTGTGATCATTGAGATGATTAGCCTGCTTAAACAGCGCTACTGTTCGTGCTGTCTGCGACATGCATTTTTATTGTTGTGATATGTTGCTATATTGTATTGGTTGATGCAATAAACCATGGATATGAAAACCACAATGGTTCACTTGGTACACTCTGTTGCGAACTAGGCACGACTGCACTGTTGCACCAGTGTTTCTGGACGGCACCTTACTGTGCTGAGGGACAAAGTAACTGTCCAAAGTACTTGCATGACTTGCAGCAGTATTTGTATTATGAATTTTCATGCGTGGTTTCTATTTGGAAGTGTTGCTGCCTTTCTATGCCGCCACCTTTGCCAGCCACTTCCATTGTGCTGGAGCAACTGCTTATAAACAAGGGCGTAAACAACAGAAACTCGAGTTCTTTTAGATGGCAAAGGTTGGCGTGCGCTGAAGGGCAACAACCTTCAAAAGGTGTACGCTCGTCAATGCAACGCGGCGGTTTTTCTTTAACTTGTTTATATTTCGCACCAAAGTGAACGTATGCGTGACGTCATTTAACGTCATGGCCGCCCACTCTTCATGGGTCGCTGGAGCCCATGAGCCGCCATGGTTTGTGCGTATGGGCGTTTACAGAGCCTTGTCTACGATAGTACATATACCTTGGCACGTGCACAGCTGGGCGCCTCCCTTTCGTAGTTGCCAAGCTTGACGCTGTCCGCGCGCTCAGCTACTGCCGCGCACACGCCCCGTCGGTCTGCGCATTCCAGTGGAGTGATATTTTAGCCGCCACAGATGCAGTGGCGTCGGCTCGTGCGCAGCTGTGCGCCTTCGCTGCGTAATAGCCAACCATGACGCATCGCTGCTGCGGCCGCTTGGTAGCGCCGCACATGCGCAGATGAGTGGCGGTATATATATATATATATATATATATATATATATATATATATATATATATATATATATATATATATATATATATATATATATATATGTATATATATATATATATATATATATATATTGTTACTGAGCGGTATTCGCTGGTGGTGTTGACAAAAAAGAAGTGCGACAGACTCCCAGAAGAAGAAGACGCAGACGTGTGCTTTGCTGTGCGGTGTGTTGTGTTGTGATTATCCTCAGTGGTGTAGACAGCTGCCGTACTGTAAATATTTCCTGTAACATCTCTTGGTGGAGGTGAATCTTTCGATCCCTGTCACAATCTGGATCTCCGCAGGGGCAGACGCATCGCTACCACCACTATGACTACTGACGCCGCACCTGCTGTCGTCATGGCCTATCCCTATAACCCCGGAACCTTCTCTGGGACCAAGGACGTCGATGTCGACGACCGGCTGGCCCTATACGAACGATTCAGCAAGCACAACAGGTGGAATCCCACACTAATGCTCGCTAATATCATCAAATTTTACTAGACTGGGACAGCGCGGGTGTGGTTTGAGGCCCATAAATATGACATTAAGAGGACAGAGTGGGCGAATTGCAAATAGTGCGAGCACCATGCTTACTCGCTGCCTGTTTCTTACGCAGATTGCCTTCCTCGTTTGTTGCCACTTCGACTATGCTTAGTTCATAGCTCCTGACGTCACAACTCATGTGCACTCGCCGCCATTGCCGATGTTCTTGGATGAATCAGCTAGCCACTATACGAACTGACCTATCTCTCTTACGGATCATAGTCTTCATCTGCCTGTCACCATACGTGTATGCAATCCGTGCAGAGTGACCGTCACTCTACGTCATCCATACCTCGTCAAGCCCAGTCACGAGACGTTCAAGGACCTGCCTATAAATTGCGTGCTGGACCGTTGCTTCATCAGTGGGCGAGGTGGCAGCAGTGCGAGCACCATGCTTACTCGCTGCCTGTTTCTTACGCAGGTATGTTATCTTCAGAATGCCCCTTGTATTCGCTCTGATGATCGATTTCTACTGCTGCTTCCTTGCCCACACTACTGTCGCAAGTGCTTTGCTTAAGTTTCGCTGTACTCGCAAATTGCGGCTTGTATTAGTAGACTTCTGAGGAGTGGGGGTGTTGAAAGTAATCCTGGTCCTCCGCCATCAGCGATGGTTACTCACTCTCAAAGTAATGTGAGCCCTTCAAATTCGGAAGCCGCCACCGGTCAACCGTCGGTGTCCGATATGTTTGCTGAGCTTTTGAACGGACAGCAAAAATTAGCTCAGGATATCGGTGAAATTAAATCTTTTCACGAATCTATTAATACACGTTTTGAGACATTTGAGTCGCGCGTGGCTGCTCTGGAGTCCTCGTTACAAAAGCCCGCCGCCAACAGTGGCAGTCTCAACAGTGAAGTTGCACGTCTAAATTCCGAAATTCACAGTCTTTCAAATAAAAACGATGAGTTGGAAAACCGTGCACGTAGGAACAACTTAATATTGCATAGTCTGCCCGAATCCTGTGATGAAAATAATGAACGTCTCTCCTCTGACATCGCAAATGGTTTGAGAAAGAACTCAATATGAGCTGCCCTCAAATAGAGAGGTTCCATCGTCTTGGAAGGCCTTCACATGACCGTCCCCGTCCCGTGATCATGAAGCTTCTGGACTTTCGAGAGAAAGCTTCAGTGTAAAAAATGGCCACAAGCTTAAGGAATCCGAATACCGTATATCGGAGGACTTTTCAATACGTGTCCGCAAGATCCGAAAAAAGCTTTGGGAAGCGACTGAAAGTTTCAGAAGCAATGGCTGCACGGTCCGAATACGGTTTGATCATGTATTGATAAAGTTCGGTATAACTGGTACAGTTTTTCTAATTCACAGGAAAAAGCATCCCATAATGGGTCACTAAGTAATGCTACTAATGCAGTCGCCACTTCGCCTTGACTACCTCATCACAGCAATAACATCCGTGTGTTAAATTTAAACGCTAGAAGCCTGCTTAATAAATTTACCGATCTTAACTCCTTGTTAACTGCTCATTGCCCTCACATTATTGGTGTTACTGAAACTTGGTTACATGTTAACATATACGACTCTGAAGTTGCGTTAAGTGGATTCACGTTGCTGAGAGCTGACAGACCGAATGGTAGAGGCGGTGGTGTCGCCCTCTATTTACAGTCACATTTGAAGTTTTCTGTCCTTGAATATCCATGTGAAATTGAATTGCTTTTGTGTAAAGTTCATTTGGAAAACGCATTCACATTAATTGGAGTGTTTTATCGGCCTCCTGGCTCTGATGATAATCAATTATTTCTTCTAAGAAAACTTTTGCATGATTTGAATCCGACAAATATAATACTTATGGGAGATTTTAATGTGCCAGGTATTCACTTATCTTCTCTTAGCAATACCGGCCATGATCTCTCTTTGTCAAGAAAATTGTTGCACCTTTCCTTATCACTTGGCTCAAACAAATTGTTCATGCGAACACCAGACAAGCGGCAGTCCTAGATATAGTTTTTCTCAGCTGTAATCTATTCGAGAATGGTTTCCAGTGCTGTGTTACTGATGGCATATCGGACCATAAGGCTGTATTATTCTCAATCAGCTGCACTGTTCCCAGAGCCCGGTTCGAGTACAGCAGTTTTCGTGACTTCAACCAGGCCAATGATGCTATAATTGACACATTAAGAGAATTCTTTGAAATGCTTGAAGATTTATCTCTGACCAGTGATGTTGATGCTGTTGTGGGGTTTTTTGAACATATTGTTAAAACATGTATTAAACACTTTGTTCCGCTGAAAACAAAAAAGAAAAAATAGAGATTTGCCATGGATAACAAGAAACCTACTGCATTTGTCACGTCGTGTTGCAAGGTTGCGTAAGTCGAAAAGAAATGGCAGTCCTGTCAAAATTGCAGAGTTCAATGATGCCAAGGAGGAGCTACGCATCAGGTTAAAGTCTGCCGAGGATTTTTACTATTCCGTTACATTGCCAAAATTAATAAAAACGAACCCTCGCAAATCCTGGAAATCGATACTACCCAGTAACAGTACTTGCAACAGTTTTATAGTTAACGGCGTTTCTGTTTCTAATTCACTGACAATTGCTTCTGCTTTCAATTCCTATTTTCATTCTGTATTCACACTGAATAACTCTATCGTTCCTTCTTTTAGCTGTGACTCTTACCCCGCCATCGAAGATGTCGTCGTCTCTGGTACAGGTGTTCTCAATATAATCCTTCAATTAGATACTAAAAAGAGCTGTGGCCCAGATGACATACCTAACTCCTTCCTTGTGCGCTACTCACTTTGGACAAGCCGATATCTTACCACAATCTTCCGTAAATCATTATCCACCAGCACTGTTCCCCACTCCTGGAAGCTTGCCAAGGTCATTCCATTGTTCAAATCCGGTATTACTCAACTACTGCAGAACTACAGACCTATCTCCTTAACAGCCCATTCATGCAAGTTACTTGATCATGTTATTTTCAAACATATCATTGAATTTCTTGAAACCCACAACATCACATTTACCAATATGGTTTCCGTCAAGGCCTGAGCACCACTACCAAACTAATTGAATTTGCGCACGACATTTCTCAGTCATTAGATCTAGGAGACAGGTCGACAGCATTTTTGTTGATTTATCCAAAGCTTTCGACACTGTCCCACACCCTAAACTCCTACACAAACTTAAATTTGTTCTGAAAAACCCTTCCTTGGTTGGTTGGATATCCAGTTTCTTAAATCAGCGTTCGCAGTCGTTTTGCTTTAATTTATCTGTTTCCACTCCTGTTAGTGTTTCATCCAGCGTTCCGCGAGGTTCCGTTTTAGGCCCGCTTCTTTTCTTATGTATTAACGACCTGCCATGTTGTGTATCTGTAAAAATTCGTCTTTACGCTGATGACTGCGTCTTATATCACGAGATTAATATACCACTTGACCATGAAATACTTAACGACTCATTTTCTAATTTTTGTAAATGGTGCAAGGAATGGCAAATGAATATTAATTACTCTAAAACTGTTTCCATGTCCTTTTCTGGACGCCCATCTCCTTCACATTTCACCTACAGTTTTCACGGTCAGGATTCAGAAAGAGTCACCGGATATAAATACCTCGGCCTTCATTTCTCTCATGACATCTCATGGTCCAAACACATTGACATCATATGTAATAAAGCTTTTAAACGTCTCGGATACCTCTATCGTACACTGCGTAAAGCCCCAAAGGATACCAAACTGCTCACATATAAAACACTTATCCGCCTCCTTCTTGATTATGCCTGTATCGTATGGAACCCTTATAAGAAATCCGATATCAAAAAATTAGAATCAGTTCAAAAGAAATCAGTACGCTTCATCTTTCACAACTACGGCCGCGATTTTTCCCCTTCTTCCCATAATACAGATTAAGGTCTCACCACCCTATCATCTCGCCGTCAAATAGAATGTTTGAAGTTTGTGCACATACTGGTTCACTCTCAGCGCCTTCCATCACTAAATAATGATTTGAACATTAGCAAGCCTTCCATAACTAGAAGTTCCCATAGCCTAAATCTCATCACTTTCTTATCCCGCACTCAGACATTGAAACATAGCTTCTTTCCTCTGACCATTGAGCTCTGGAATTCGCTGCCTGGACACGTCCGCTCGCTATGAATTGAAGAATTCTTGACAGCCATTGCTTCCTAATGCCTTTTTATGTATGTGTATGTATATATATATATATATATATATATGTTTGTATTTGCTTGGTACAGTTTGCTTTGTTTGCCTACTCCTGCCATAGCCTCATCGAGGCTGCAGTATGTATAAATAAATAAATAAAAATAAATCACATCTTGGGATATGTGTAAGCAGAAGCTCCACATCCTCTTTGGAAAGCCCATTGCCCGTCACCTTGCCGCCAAAAAGGCACTCGCTTCTCGCGCGCAAACGTGTACCGAGTCTTACATCACTTATATACAGGACGTCCTATCGCTGTGGCGCGGTCTCCCACGCCATGCCTGAGGAGGATAAAGTTGGCCACATAGTAAAAGGCATTGCCGACGATGCTTTCAACCTCCTTTTATGCAGGGATTGTTCCACCGTGGACTCTGTGCTACAAGTGTGCCGACGTTTCGATTAAGTGAAACGGAGGCGCATATCTCATCGTTTCGACAGGCTACCGAACACAGCTGCCAGCTCCTCCTATGTCGATCTTCCGACTCCTCGAGCGCCAACTAATGACACTACTGTGACCCGCATCGTCCGCCAAGAGTTCGAGGCAGTGACTCCTGCAGCTTCACACTCGCATACCCCCGACAACACCTTGGCTACAATATCACTCATTCAGGCTGTTGTTCGCCAAGAGGTTGCGAATATGGGTCTCCCTTCTACTTGCCTCACCGACACCGTGGATTCGGGACCTGCCCCTCCAGTGATTGCAGCTGCCTCGCCCACCGCTGGTTTACGCCTCGATATCGGTACCGCAATCCGAACGAGTGGCGTACCCATGACAAAAGTCCCATCTGCTTTACTTGTTCCCGCGTTGTTCATATTTACCCTCACTGTCGTAGCCATTGGTACACCTCATCCCGTCAATTCACCTACGTCGACTGCCGCAGAGACTATGCCCCAACTATTTCTCACCTCGACCCGACCAGACCAGTGTTGACCCCGGTGTCCCTGTTCGTGCTGCCAACCGTTCACCATCCCCGCAGACCCGGCGCTCGCGTTCTCCTCTTCATCGCCGCTGTTTGGCCCCGCCCTATTTCAGCCACATACCGGAAAAGTAGCCAATGCAGCTCCCGGAGGTGACGCTGCATTTCTGACCCGGACGGAAAAACCTCTGCTGACCCCTGCCCTACAAAATAATTCCATCGACGTCCTTGTGGATCGTGTTCCCGTTTCTGCTCTCATTGACACCGGCGCCCAACTGTCAGTTCCCAGCTCCTCATTTCGCTGCCGCCTAAAAAAAGTCCTTACTCCAGCCGTCTCGCCCACAGTTCGCGTCGCCAATGGAAGTCCTGCTGCCATGGTTGGCATGTACACAGCGCGAGATACCATTGGTGGTCGTCATGCTACAGTGTTGTTCACTCTCCTCCAAGAATGCCCCCACGATGTTACCTTTGGCATTGACTTTTTAACAGCCCACTCTGCCCTCATTGACGGCTCTACCGGCCTACTTGGGTTGGACCTTCCGCTCTGCTCTGAAGAGCCCTCCTGTGCCTTCGATCAGCACAGTTCTGGCGCCTTCGTCGTGAAGCTGCCATCTGCATCCCTATGTCGTCATTCCCACCTGTCCCAGACGGCGACTATCTCGCGTGTCCAATTATTGATGTCATCTTACAGCGGCACGTCACCCTTCTTGATCAGATTGTGCATACTCCCAGAACCGTACCACTCTCCCTGTCCTTAACTTCAGCTTGTCAACTCAAGTTCTGTCCGAGGGAATTTCACTAGCAAAGCTGTCGCCAATGACTGATTGTGTAATTTCAGCTCTGACTACCCATAATCCAAATATCGTCCCTGCAACCCCTCCCTCGTCTTCTATATCGCGCCCTGATCCTGTAAAAGCATGATTGCAGCTGATCTCCAGCCTGAATTCGCCGCATAGTTAAAACAAGTTTTGCTCACCTACAGTAACCTTTTTGATTTCGGTACCCGCCCATTGGGTCAAACCACAGTTGTCAGTCACCGCATTGACACCGGTGACGCCAGTCCTATCACAGGCGGCCATATCGTGGTTCGCTTGCCGAGCGACGCGTCATCCAAACAGAGGTCGACAAAAAGTTGGTGAACGACATAACTGAGCCTTCCATTAGGTCCTGGGCATCCCCTTTTGTGTTGGGCAAAAAGAAAGATGACAGTTGGAGATTCTTCATTTAAATAAGATTACCAGAAAAGATGTATATTCTCTTCCGCGTATTGACGACGCGCTTGATACTTTGCACGGAGGCAGCTACTTATCGTCCATCGACCCTAATGCTGCCGGCGTTCAGCTTGATTCTGGCAAGATTCTTGCCGTCAAAAATTTTCCCACTTCACGTTCATCCAGCAATGTTTTTTTTTTGAAGTTTGAAGTTTGAAGTGTATTGTATGTCAAAGGTTAACAAAACATGAATACAGAAGGAGGTCCCAAAGTCAAGGACTGCGGAACGGTACCTCCTATGATGATTATTGAAAAGAAATACATATTGAGCAGTTGCAGAAATTATACAATATTTCGCATCAGTGGGTTGGGGCGAATAAAACATGAATTAGTACAGGCACTATTGATGTAATAACAAAGAATAAACACCTAATCACATAAAGAAAACATAGGAAACAATTCATAAAAAGATATAAAGGATAACACTGGAACAGATTACCTTGAAAATTACGATAAGTGTGATAACAAAAACTGACGAAGAGTGGATTTAAAGGCAAAAATAGTTAATGATTGTTTGATGGTTGTAGGTAATGAATTCCAAAGAGTGGTAGCAGAGAATCGGACTAATTGTTTCCCATAATTAGTGTTTGGTTTAGGCAGCAAGAAGTTGTTGCTGTTGGCGAAACGTGTGTCTGTACGACGCGGAATTTGATCATTGGTGGTTTATTTATTTATTTATTTACCCTCAGGGCCCGGAGGCATTACAGAGGGGAGTGGGATACATAAAAGTATAAGGATGTACGTGCAGCAAAGTTACAGAAGAAAATACATTACAAGTACATAAAAAACATGCGCAAAAAGAACAAGGAAAAAAAAACTTCACAATGCAGTGGGGATAAGTAAAAACTGTCAGGAAGTAAAGGGCAAACAACATAGTAACACGCAATATACATTCAAAGAAAAACAATGGCTTTCCGAAATGCGTCGTTATCTGTTATACGTGCGATATCATGGGGAAGGTGATTCCAACTGACACATGTTCTAGGTATGAATGAGTCATGGAAACATTTTGTGTGATGACAGAAGGGCTCTTCAGAGCAGAGCGGAAGGTCCAACCGAAGTAGGCCGGTAGAGCCGTCAATGAGGGCAGAGTGGGCTGTTAAAAAGTCAATGCCAAAGGTAACATAGTGGGGGCATTCTTGGAGGAGAGTGAACAACACTGTAGCATGACGACCACCAATGGTATCTCGCGCTGTGCACATGCCAACCATGGCAGCAGGACTTCCATTGGCGACGCGAACTGTGGGCGAGACGGCTGGAGTAAGGACTTTTTTTAGGCGGCGGCGAAATGAGGAGCTGGGAACTGACAGTTGGGCGCCGGTGTCAATGAGAGCAGAAACGTGAACACGATCCACAAGGACGTCGATGGAATTATTTTGTAGGGCAGGGGTCAGCAGAGGTTTTTTCGTCCGGGTCAGAAATGCAGCGTCACCTCCGGGAGCTGCATTGGCTACTTTTCCGGTATGTGGCTGAAATAGGACGGGGCCAAACAGCGGCGATGAAGAGGAGAACGCGAGCGCCGGGTCTGCGGGGATGGTGAACGGTTGGCAGCACGAACAGGGACACCGGGGTCAACACTGGTCTGGTCGGGTCGAGGTGAGAAATAGTTGGGGCATAGTCTCTGCGGCAGTCGAGGTAGGTGAATTGACGGGATGAGGTGTACCAATGGCTACGACAGTGAGGGTAAATATGGACAACGCGGGAACAAGTAAAGCAGATGGGACTTTTGTCATGGGTACGCCACTCGTTCGGATTGCGGTACCGATATCGAGGCGTAAACCGGCGGTGGCCGAGGCAGCTGCAATCACTGGAGAGGCAGGTCCCGAATCCACGGTGTCGGTGAGGCAAGTAGAAGGGAGACCCATATTCGCAACCTCTTGGCGAACAACAGCCTGAATGAGTGATATTGTAGCCAAGGTGTTGTCGGGGGTATGCGAGTGTGAAGCTGCAGGAGTCACTGCCTCGAACTCTTGGCGGACGATGCGGGTCACAGTAGTGTCATTAGTTGGCGCTCGAGGAGTCGGAAGATCGACATAGGAGGAGCTGGCAGCTGTGTTCGGTAGCCGGTCGAAACGATGAGATATGCGCCTCCGTTTCGCTTATTCGAAACGTCGGCACACTTGTAGCACAGAGTCCACGGTGAAACAATCCCTGCATAAAAGGAGGTTGAAAGCATCGTCGGCAATGCCTTTTACTATGTCGCCAACTTTATCCTCCTCAGGCATGGCGTGGGAGACTTCGCGGCACAGGGATAGGACGTCCTGTATATAAGTGATGTAAGACTCGGTAGACGTTTGCGCGCGAGAAGCGAGCGCCTTTTTGGCGGCAAGGTGACGGGCAATGGGCTTTCCAAAGAGGATGTGGAGCTTCTGCTTACACATATCCCAAGATGTGATTTATTTTTTATTTATTTATTTATACATACTGCAGCCTCGATGAGGCTATGGCAGGAGTAGGCAAACAAAGCAAACTGTACCAAGCAAATACAAACATATATATATATATATATATATATATATATATATATATATATATATATATATATATATACATACATAAAAAGGCATTAGGAAGCAATGGCTGTCAAGAATTCTTCAATTCGTAGCGAGCGGACGTGTCCAGGCAGCGAATTCCAGAGCTCAATGGTCAGAGGAAAGAAGCTATGTTTCAATGTCTGAGTGCGGGATAAGAAAGGGATGAGATTTAGGCTATGGGAACTTCTAGTTATGGAAGGCTTGCTAATGTTCAAATCATTATTTAGTGATGGAAGGCGCTGAGAGTGAACCAGTATGTGCACAAACTTCAAACATTCGATTTGACGGCGAGATGATAGGGTGGTGAGACCTAAATCTGTATTATGGGAAGAAGGGGAAAAATCGCGGCCGTAGTTGTGAAAGATGAAGCGTACTGATTTCTTTTGAACTGATTCTAATTTTTTGATATCGGATTTCTTATAAGGGTTCCATACAATACAGGCATAATCAAGAATGAGGCGGATAAGTGTTTTATATGTGAGCAGTTTGGTATCCTTTGGGGCTTTACGCAGTGTACGATAGAGGTATCCGAGACGTTTAAAAGCTTTGTTACATATGATGTCAATGTGTTTGGACCATGAGATGTCATGAGAGAAATGAAGGCCGAGGTATTTATATCCGGTGACTCTTTCTGAATCCTGACCGTGAAAACTGTAGGTGAAATGTGCAGGAGATGGGCGTTCAGAAAAGGACATGGAAACAGTTTTAGAGAAATTAATATTCATTTGCCATTCCTTGCACTATTTACAAAAATTAGAAAATGAGTCGTTAAGTATTTCATGGTCAAGTGGTATATTAATCTCGTGATATAAGACGCAGTCATCAGCGTAAAGACGAATTTTTACAGATACACAACATGGCAGGTCGTTAATACATAAGAAAAGAAGCGGGCCTAAAACGGAACCTCGCGGAACGCTGGATGAAACACTAACAGGAGTGGAAACAGATAAATTAAAGCAAAACGACTGCGAACGCTGATTTAAGAAACTGGATATCCAACCAACCAAGGAAGGGTTTTTCCGAATAAATTTAAGTTTGTGTAGGAGTTTAGGGTGTGGGACAGTGTCGAAAGCTTTGGATAAATCAACAAAAATGCTGTCGACCTGTCTCCTAGATCTAATGACTGAGAAATGTCGTGCGCAAATTCAATTAGTTTGGTAGTGGTGCTCAGGCCTTGACGGAAACCATGCTGATAAATGTGATGTTGTGGGTTTCAAGAAATTCAATGATATGTTTGAAAATAACATGATCAAGTAACTTGCATGAATGGGCTGTTAAGGAGATAGGTCTGTAGTTCTGCAGTAGTTGAGTACTACCGGATTTGAACAATGGAATGACCTTGGCAAGCTTCCAGGAGTGGGGAACAGTGCTGGTGGATAATGATTTACGGAAGATTGCGGTAAGATATCGGCTTGTCCAAAGTGAGTAGCGCACAAGGAAGGAGTTAGGTATGTCATCTGGGCCACAGCTCTTTTTAGTATCTAATTGAAGGATTATATTGAGAACACCTGTACCATAGACGACGACATCTTCGATGGCGGGGTAAGAGTCACAGCTAAAAGAAGGAACGATAGAGTTATCCAGTGTGAATACAGAATGAAAATAGGAATTGAAAGCAGAAGCAATTGTCAGTGAATTAGAAACAGGAACGCCGTTAACTATAAAACTGTTGCAAGTACTGTTACTGGGTAGTATCGATTTCCAGGATTTGCGAGGGTTCGTTTTTATTAATTTTGGCAATGTAACGGAATAGTAAAAATCCTTGGCAGACTTTAACCTGATGCGTAGCTCCTCCTTGGCATCATTGAACTCTGCAATTGTGACAGGACTGCCATTTCTTTTCGACTTACGCAACCTTGCAACACGACGTGACAAATGCAGTAGGTTTCTTGTTATCCATGGCAAATCTCTAGTTTTTCTTTTTTGTTTTCAGCGGAACAAAGTGTTTAATACATGTTTTAACAATATGTTCAAAAAACCCCACAACAGCATCAACATCACTGGTCAGAGATAATTCTTCAAGCATTTCAAAGAATTCGCTTAATGTGTCAATTATAGCATCATTGGCCTGGTTAGTCACGAAAACTGCTGTACTCGAACCGGGCTCTGGGAACAGTGCAGCTGATTGAGAATAATACAGCCTTATGGTCCGATATGCCGTCAGTAACACAGCACTGGAAACCATTCTCGAATAGATTACAGCTGAGAAAAACTAGATCTAGGACTGCCGCTTGTCTGGTGTTCGCATGAACAATTTGTTTGATGCCAAGTGATAAGGAAAGGTGCAACAATTTTCTTGACAAAGAGAGATCATGGCCGGTATTGCTAAGAGAAGGCCAGTGAATACCTGGCCCCCAAATCTCCCATAAGTATTATATTTGTCGGATTCAAATCATGCAAAAGTTTTCTTAGCAGAAATAATTGATTATCATCAGAGCCAGGAGGCCGATAAAACACTCCAATTAATGTGAATGCGTTTTCCAAATGAACTTTACACAAAAGCAATTCAATTTCACATGGATATTCAAGGACAGAAAACTTCAAATGTGACTGTATATAGAGGGCGACACCACCGCCTCTACCATTCGGTCTGTCAGCTCTCAGCAACGTGAATCCACTTAACGCAACTTCAGAGTCGTATATGTTAACATGTAACCAAATTTCAGTAACACCAATAATGTGAGGGGAATGAGCAGTTAACAAGGAGTTAAGGTCGGTAAATTTATTAAGCAGGCTTCTAGCGTTTAAATTTAACACACGGAGGTTATTGCTGTGATGAGGTAGTCAAGGCGAAGTGGCGACTGCATTAGTAGCATTACTTAGTGACCCATTATGGGATGCTTTTTCCTGTGAATTAGAAAAACTGTACCAGTTATACCGAACTTTATCA
Source organism: Amblyomma maculatum (assembly GCF_055883805.1). Taxonomy (NCBI): domain Eukaryota; kingdom Metazoa; phylum Arthropoda; class Arachnida; order Ixodida; family Ixodidae; genus Amblyomma; species Amblyomma maculatum. The sequence goes on from NW_028146745.1 coordinate 4,076,302, forward strand.
ATAAATACATGATCAAACCGTATTCGGACCGTGCAGCCATTGCTTCTGAAACTTTCAGTCGCTTCCCAAATCTTTTTTCGGATATTGCGGACACGTATTGAAAAATCCTTCGATATACGGTATTCGGATTCCTTAAGCTTGTGGCCATTTTTTACACTGAAGCTTTCTCCCGAAAGTCCTGAAGCTTCATGATCACGGGACGGGGACGGTCATGTGAAGGCCTTCCAAGACGATGGAACCTCTCTATTTGAGGGCAGCTCATATTGAGTTCTTCCTCAAACCATTTGCGATGTCAGAGAAGAGACGTTCATTATTTTCATCACAGGATTCGGGCAGACTATGCAATATTAAGTTGTTCCTACGTGCACGGTTTTCCAACTCATCGTTTTTATTTGAAAGACTATGAAGTTCGGAACTTAGACGTGCAACTTCACTGTTGAGACTGCCACTGTTGGCGGCGGGCTTTTGTAACGAGGACTCCAGAGCAGCCACGCGTGACTCAAATGTTTCAAAACGTGTATTAATAGATTCGTGAAAAGATTTAATTTCACCAATATCCTGAGCTAATTTTTGCTGTCCGTTCAAAAGCTCAGCAAACATATCGGACACCGACGGTTGACCGGTGGCGGCTTCCGAATTTGAAGGGCTCACATTACTTTGAGAGTGAGTAACCATCGCTGATGGCGGAGGACCAGGATTACTTTCAACACCCCCACTCCTCAGAAGTCTACTAATACAAGCCGCAATTTGCGAGTACAGCGAAACTTAAGCAAAGCACTTGCGAGAGTAGTGTGGGAAAGGAAGCAGCAGTAGAAATCGATCATCAGAGCGAATACAAGGGGCATTCTGAAGATAACATACCTGCGTAAGAAACAGGCAGCGAGTAAGCATGGTGCTCGCACTGCTGCCACCTCGCCCACTGATGAAGGAACGGTCCAGCACGCAATTTATAGGCAGGTCCTTGAACGTCTCGTGACTGGGCTTGATGAGGTATGGATGACGTAGAGTGACGGTCACTCTGCACGGATTGCATACACGTATGGTGACAGGCAGATGAAGACTATGATCCGTAAGAGAGATAGGTCAGTTCGTATAGTGGCTAGCTGATTCATCCAAGAAAATCGGCAATGGCGGCGAGTGCACATGAGTTGTGACGTCAGGAGCTATGAACGAAGCATAGTCGAAGTGGCAACAAACGAGGAAGGCAATCTGCGTAAGAAACAGGCAGCGAGTAAGCATGGTGCTCGCACTATTTGCACCTCGCCCACCCTGTCCTCTTAATGTCATATTTATGGGCCTCAAACCACACCCGCGCTGTCCCAGTCTAGTAAAATTTGATGATATTAGCGAGCATTAGTGTGGGATTCCACCTGTTGTGCTTGCTGAATCGTTCGTATAGGGCCAGCCGGTCGTCGACATCGACGTCCTCGGTCCCAGAGAAGGTTCCGGGGTCATAGGGATAGGCCATGACGACAGCAGGTGCGTCGTCAGTAGTCATAGTGGTGGTAGCGATGCGTCTGCCCCTGCGGAGATTCAGATTGTGACGGGGATCGAAAGATTCACCTCCACCAAGAGATGTTACAGGAAATATTTACAGTACGGCAGCTGTCTACACCACTGAGGATAATCACAACACAACACACCGCACAGCAAAGCACACGTCTGCGTCTTCTTCTTCTGGGAGTCTGTCGCACTTCTTTTTTGTCAACACGACCAGCGAATACCGCTCAGTAACAATATATATATATATATATATATATATATATATATATATATATATATATATATATATATATATATATATATATATATATATATATATATAATAGAGCGAAGGGTACGCTTCATTTAAAGAAACATTTTATTAGACTCGACGTTTCGATCGGAGACCGATCTTTCTCAAGAGTGAATCTTCTTGGACAGTGTTGCGGCTTTTTAAGCATTTGGACATAGACCACACCTGGGTAGGAAAACAAAACTTGGGAGACAAAGGAAAGAGACAGATACAGTAGGGAAGGATGATGTCCAGGTGTGCCATCGCAGGTGCATCGCAGGTGCTCGACAGGCCTGTCGAACTGCGCTGACACAGGTGCCTGGATGCATAGTCTCTGCTGCGAAAGACTATGCATCCAGGCACCTGTGTCAGCGCAGTTTGACATGCCTGTCGAGCACCTGCGATGGCACACCTGGACATCATCCTTCCCTACTGTATCTGTCTCTTTCCTCTCTCTCCCAAGTTTTGTTTTCCTACCCAGGTGTGGTCTATGTCCAAATGCTTAAAAAGCCGCAACACTGTCCAAGAAGATTCACTCTTGAGAAAGATCGGTCTCCGATCGAAACGTCGAGTCTAATAAAATGTTTCTTTAAATGAAGCGTACCCTTCGCTCTATTATTTTTAAGCGGCCAAGTACGTTAAATGTTCTCGCATCCTATATATATATATATATATATATATATATATATATATATATATATATATATATATATATATATATATATATATATATGAAGGAAAGAAGCCAACAGTCGGCGAGGCCAAGGAAAGCGTTGGGGATGTTACTTTTATGTCTTTTTTTTTTAATGTTTGCTTAGATAATCACAGAAATTAGTAATGCAATCTGTTTAGGGGAAAGATAATTAAACACAAAGTAGAAGAAAAAACAACGTGCCGATGGTGGGATCCGAACCCACGACCTCCGAATATCGCGTCCGGTGCTCTTCCAACTGAGCTACATCGGCCGCTGTTCCCCCTGCTACTTGCTTGGGTATTTATGTTGTCTGTATACTAACCTTGTATACTAACCTATATATATATATATATATATATATATATATATATATATACCGCCACTCATCTGCGCATGCGCGGCGCTACCAAGCGGTCGCAGCGATGCATCATAGTTGGCTATTACGCAGCGAAGGCGCACAGCTGTGCACGAGCCGACGCCACTGCATCTGTGGCGGCTAAGACATCACTCCACTGGAATGCGCAGACCGACGGGGCGTGTGCGCGGCAGTAGCTGAGCGCGCGGACAGCGTCAAACTTGGCAACTACGAAACGGAGGCGCCCAGCTGTGCACGTGCCAAGGTATATGTACTATCGTAGACAAGGCTCTGTAAACGCCCATACGCACAAACCATGGCGGCTCATGGGCTCCAGCGACCCATGAAAAGTGGGGGGCCATGACGTTAAATGACGTCACGCATACGTTCACTTTGGTGCGAATTATAAACAAGTTAAAGAAAAACCGCCGCGTTGCATTGACGAGCGTACACCTTTTGAAGGTTGTTGCCCTTCAGCGCACGCCAACCTTTGCCATCTAAAAGAACTCGAGTTTCTGTTGTTTACGCCCTTGTTTATGAGCAGTTGCTCCAGCACAATGAAAGTGGTTGGCAAAGGTGGCGGCATAGAAAGGCAGCAACACTTCCAAATAGAAACCACGCATGAAAATTCATAATACAAATACTGCTGCAAGTCATGCAAGTACTTTGGACAGTTACTTTGTCCCTCAGCACAGTAAGGTGCCGTCCAGAAACACTGGTGCAACAGTGCAGTAGTGCCCAGTTCGCAACAGAGTGTACCAAGTGAACCATTGTGGTTTTCATATCGATGGTTTATTGCATCAACCAATACAATATAGCAACAAATCACAACAATAAAAATGCATGTCGCAGACAGCACGAACAGTAGCGCTGTTTAAGCAGGCTAATCATCTCAATGATCACAGCCGAAGCATGGAAAAAGCTTCATGAGCCTGCCACAAAACATCACCAGATAAGAAACATGCATGTACAGAAAACAAAGCTATGACAGCTGCAGTTGAAATAAAAATGTCATCAATTATTAGATGCATCAAAATATGCGTGGAGCATAGAGAACTGGGATCACTCTTCACATTTAAATTCTTCGGCAGAAAGTATACAGCAGTTTTCAAGGTAATTTCAAGGTTGCACCAGTCCAGACAGCTTTAAAATCAACAAACGTGCCTAACACAGGAGCATTAGAGCATACATTGAGTCTATGTGCAACCTCCAGATCTGCTCACCGGTGAAAGACAGCAGGGAAGCGGTAGGACACCGACGGTTGAGTCCACGCTGTCGCAACGTGCCACAGAGCATCGCTCCCTCACTTTGTGCGGGCTTATCTTGCGATAAAACGCTGAGCGCAACACACTGCTGCAAAAAGACTTCGCACTGCCCGCAGGACGAAGGGGACAAAACCAAAAAACACGGTTGCAGGGGGATATTAAATCTCACCAAACGGCGACAGGACGTCGAAATCTTCACAAAAGGGACATTTTCAGACTTTCGAACTAAATTACGCTTTCCCGGGCGCTTCAAGGCCCGCACCACAGCCGACCGACCAGCAGCAGATAGCGATAAGAAACCGTTTCGGGCTTTGTCAGCTTCGTTCTCTCCGTTGCCTTGGTTACATCTGCAGCGCCTCCTGACCTATGCAACATCTAGGGGGTGGGGCGATAAGTGTGTTGCAAGGCTTAAAAAATGAGAATGTATTTTTAAAATACCTTACCTCATTCACAAGCGAAGTTACGAAAATGTCTATTCTTTTTATGTTGATTGATACAATTTAATTTGTAGTAGTACAATTTCTTAATCTGAGTGGTTGGCTCCCCGACCTGTGGCTACGCTGCGGTACCGCTGAACCGCTTTTGGGTCCAGTCTTCGCCACCATTCTACGTCCGCCATGCACGCGCCGTCACCAGTGCGTCTGCCGCAGCTAAGAGATCACTCCTCTGGAATGCGCAGACTGGTGAGGCGCGTGCACGGCGATGGCGGAGCGCGCGGCTCCAGTGAGCCAGCTGCGTACCGTGTGACGTCACTGCTCCTCCCGCTTGCGCAGCACGGCTCTCCAGGAGCAACGCGGAACTGCTTAACTTCGGCTAGTGTATCTAACACTGTAAAAGTGCGATGACGACGCCTGCATACAGTGCCACAACAGCAGCAGCAAAGCTAAGCCCTGTGCAGATTTGCAGTGCTCTAAAATATTTTATCTCATCTTTACATCAATAACTTGTGCACAAGAAAGCTGGACGTTTTAAATACCTGTTATCTAGTGGTTTTTGTGTCACTGAAATCCAAGCGTTTGCGGAAGTCAGAAAATATTTTCACATTCTTACGCACTAAACACGAATCTACCCGAACTGGAGCACATAGCAAATGGCTTGTCTTCTAACGTCCTCGCTAAACGACGAGGTTCCATTTATAATACAAAATCTAGGATAAAATTTTGGCCAAAATTAAACAGAGTTCATTCGTGGTAGATTTTCAACCTTCAAAAAAATTACAAGGATTCAACACTGCTAAACCAAATATTAAGCAATAGCATGAGCTGCGGCTGACCGAGCGTTCTTCCCTTTTTCTTCTTCCTTAGCCCACATATAAAGCGTCTCTTTAACCAAGCCGTATGAACGGGCCTTAGTGGCCTATAGGGGTAATATGAATGCCAGGGTCCCAGCAGGCTGATTCTGACATAACCGTCCCATGCGAAACGAGATACCCACGTTGGCAGCTCCTGCCAGCCTCAAGCTGCAACTTGAGTATGTAGCCAAGCTCTCACCCTACTGTCACGTGTTGTATGACGTCACAGCGTCCCATGTGTAAGACATGGCTACCACCACGCTACGCTGAAGGCTCGAAACTTAGAGTAGTATTGCTTTCGCAATAAAACGGAGTAGTAACGACGTGCAACGGGAGGGGATGTGAGGTAGAATTTGTGTCCGAAATATGCTCCCTTTCTTGTGGGCGTTTGTGCTGCGCGGAATTCCGTGTAATTATGTGATACGCTGCACATGGTAGCTTCGTCGTGTATGTGCACGGCGCCACTATCTCACCCCACACACTTTCTGACAGAGTTAAAGGAGCGGTTCGATGCGATTTAGTTTTGGCGTTCTCTTCGTGTGCGTAAAATGTAGGCGAACCTGTGCTATTTGGCGGCACTCTGTAAGTACTGAAGGACCTAAAAGGAGTGAAATGCTTACTTGGTATATTCAACCTAGATCTTTAAGAAGTGGTTCTGCAAGGAACCGGGCAAAACCGAAGCGAGCGCATCGGTTCGCTGCCTTCACACCGTTCAAAATGCCGGCTGTGCCACATAGTGATGACATACACACACGGAACTTCGATGCAATGGGCAGCGAATCACCGTATCCAGCAGAATCAAAAACAGACTCGTGGAAGCAGTGCTCTATCTAATTACAACATTCAACCGAACCCAACGGCAGTGACAATGGCTGCCGTCAGAACCTCCCATATTAACCTTTGACCAGACTCTACCGCGTGTACTGCCCAAACGTAAAAAATTTCCACAAACCATAAATGAAGGAGAGGAAGTACACTGAGAAACCACGTTAAAATCACTTTTATTTAAACGTATCATAAAAAACGTAAAACAAAAACTACTACATAGAATAATTACGTGTCCGAGCTCAACATACAATTTTTGGGCCCAGAGACACATTTGCCTTCCATTCCAAGCAGAATTTATAACACGCGAATAAAATAATGAGGAAGCAGGAATTGAAGGGAAAGATACTGAAAGCACACGCAAAATGAAACGTTGTGGCGAAAGTTTTAGGCAGCACCCTACGACATTCGAAACTTTCTCACTCATTCGACACGGAAAATAGGACGGTTCTTCAGTTTGATGGCCAAATGCATCAGGGCCATGAGGTACGAAATTTAAGGGGAGCTTAGTAGTTATCGTTCGGTAAAGCCCGTTTCACATGCTTGGCAACACCCGGCGATATATGTTTGTGCGGCGCGAGCGGCGGGTGATTCCAAACAAATTATTTCCAGAAAATAAATCTCAAACATGATGTATTAGCTTTTATTGCATTGTACGATATATTTTAATTTATATATAACCTAAACTTTCGTTTTCGTACGCAACAGGGAGTTCTAGCGTTGTGTTCGAGAGTCTGCCCGAGGTCACTGTGCCTTCGGCGGCCGTGTCATCTCTGCTCGCTCAAAATGAAAAACTAGACGCTCACGCTCTTCGAGGAGCTCTTTATTTACGAAAAGAAGAGGCTTTTGCTCGCAGAAGAAAGTCGCATGTTGTTCGATCAGGCGGACAGTCAAGCCGACACTCGGCTCTAACCAGCTGGTGGCTCCAGTAACCTTCTCTTGCGTTTGGAGCATTATTACCTCCTGAAGAAGATGAAGGTATTGATGAATACGGCCAGCCCGATGCAGTGTTGGACGCGGACGATTTTGGCAGAACGGAAGCAAGAGTCCGAGTTTTATAATGTGGTGAGTTCATGCTGTAGAAATCATTGTGCAGGCGGTTTTTTTCCGGTTTTGCTTGGGTTTTAATACTGCTGTTGCTCTTGCAGATGGCGATGCTTATGTCTGGTGACCCGAAATATTTCAAGAAGTATTGCAGGATGACACGCGAGATATCAAGAGCTGCACTCGCTTATCGAGGAGCCTCTTAAGAAGCATTATATAATTGTGAGGGAGCCGATCCTATCGCGGACATTGCTTGCAGTGACTCTCAGGTAGCAATACTAAACAATGTTAGACCTCTAAATGTTTGGGCTTAAGGCCTTATTCATTTTTTTCTCTCCATTGTATATAGCTTATATGTGCCATGGAGAGGTATTTTGGTGTTGGTTTATCTTTCATTTTATGACAATAAAGCATATGAAATATGCACTCCAGCTACTGAGCTACCGTTAAAACCTTAGCAATGTCAAATAATGTGTTCTAGGTACTTGGTGTCCGGTATGTTTTATGCAAGATGTTGCAATGGAGTATCCGTAGGCATATCCATAGTGTCCTCCAGTGTGCACTCAACATGCCGACTGCTCTGGACCAGTTCGCAACCTTTGTGCCAGAAGGTATATATCATGTGCATGTATACATTTATTTATGCGCATATACAGCTAGGCTTGCTTGCTGTTTGTATATAGCCGTGTTAGCAACGTTCGCTAACTTTAAGGAGTATAGACAAAAAATGTTTTGGGTACGCGTTTTATCCGTTCTAATGGTGCGTGAGACATTACTGTACACGGATCACCACGTAATATTTGCATACGATCACTGAATTATTTATAATCGAATTTCGTTTTGTACATGTTTCTGGTCAGCAGCTGCGAGATGGCTGTGACGTAACAGTCACGTCTAGGTCATGTGAAGAATAAAAAAACAGCGATATACTCGTTCGTCTGTAGCTTGAATTAACTACAACGCTAAAGAGAGCCTGCCTCAGGACAGGAAGAATGTCAGTAAAGGCCGCTGTACGGTTGCTTTTTAGACCCGTTCCGCACACATGCGGCCGCACCGAGACGACCGGTTCGGAGGGGCATACAATAGCGCACACCCGCATTCTTCGTCCGCAGAAAAGCTGACTCAATCTCAAATTTTTGCCCGCACGTGCTGATCAAAAAGGATACCGGATTGCAGCTATTGGTTGCGCTGTAGGCGACGTCCCTGGCTTCTCCTCCTCGATCTTGCCAGGCAACATGGCCGCCAGCGGTGCGAAGCGAAGCGACGAGCGAGAGCGTAGATGGTAGTTGTTGCTATGCCGCAAAAACCAATATACTTAGAGCGCATTGCTAATACTAGTGTTCCTATCGACTGTGATTTCCCCTCAAGTCGGATCATATGCGCCACTGTTATCTGCGCTGAGCTGAAGGCAGTGATCTTCCAACCGGCGAAGTGTATTAGGTCGCACCGGTGTCTCGATGTGTTTGTGATTATCGCTAGCCGCGAGGATCTTCACGGCCGACAGCCGGCAACAGTAGTTCACGGTGATTTTCATGCGCACGAATCGGCTCCCCAGCGCATCGAAAAGTTTGTGCATGTGTTGCGAATGTGTTTACGACTTGAGTGACTGCCACCTAGCAAGAAAGAGGACTGTCCATGTTTGCAAAGTTCGTCACACACTGTGTTTTCCTAATGCTGAAATTAACTTGGTGACAGCTAGTCTGGCACCCGTTCCGCTGGTCGCAGTGACTGCAACAGAAACGAGCACACGACGTTGTTTCCGCGATGTGTCGATCGCCTGTGTTGATCGCGGTCCGTGTATGTGCTGCGCTTGCCGAGCCCTTCCCGTGCGAGCGCCGAGCCCTTCGACGACGTTAGCTGCACGGCTTTCGAGGTACTAATATGTCACTATATTCCGCGGTTTGCGCTTTGTGCTGATATGGGGGCTCGACGGCACTGTGCAAACTGTGAAAATATCGTGTACTTTCGCGGCAGCTGTCACTCTGAGAGTACCTTCCTGATTATTTTTATCTCCTGCTAGCTATGTGCACCTATGTCTGCAAAAAGTATCTGTGCGATGAATCGGTCGACTGAACACTTCTGTATGCGATGGGCTAAACACTTTATCACCACATCAGGTCTTAAAAAAAAAAACATTTAGACGCGATGCCAAAAAAATACAGTATGGCGGGAGGTTATGCTTATGAAAAAAATGCACATCATATACAACTGTGCCTCATGATAGGGACACATTGGTGTACCTAAGGCATGTTGAGCATGAAAACATATTTGGTTAAAAAGAAAGAAAACAATTGAAGAAATTATTGTGATTACAGTCTGCTTTCTTCCTGCATAACTTGGGTGAGTTAAGTTCATTGGACAAATGCTTAGACAAATGATGTATATAGGCTTTATACTGACATGATGCTTTTATGGAGTTGCACACATTACATCCCATACTTGTTGCTTTGACAGCTCTACTCTCGCCAGACTCCATGCCAACTCAGTTTCATTGGTATTAAGTATCTATTCAGCTGCATTTCTTTGCTAAGGGGTACCAATTGATATATTTCCGATGGCATCAAAATCAGATGTCGTCGATGCTCATGTCCGTGCCTATTTGCTGCTTTCCTTTTGCTGTGAAGCCCATGATTACTTTCCTACTGAGTGATATCGATAATGTACGTGTGTGAACCTTACAACAATGTAGGATGCATTACAGATTTTTTTAGTCCTTGTTACATTTGCTGCTCGCCTAAACTTTTTTGCGCCTTGCAGAGTGATCAACTGTTTTTTCTCACATATCAGTTTACATTTGCTGTATGGCCACCACTGTGCATGGTCTCATACCACATTTGCAAATATTAATTACCTTATCTTTTCATCGTGTGTTAAGCATTATCACATGGGTATTGGTTCTATAATGCTGATGTTGATCCACTATGAAAGCTGTGAGGCATGGATGTAACACATGACTTGTTGACACTGAGGTCACATGTAGCTTAACCTGAATTCATTCCTTTTCTGCTTGGATGAATATGCTGCTTGCATTCACAGATTCTCTACTCTGCTTTCCATCTATTCAGAGTGTTACCTTAGCTTTGCAGGATAAGGTCATAACAGGATGGTTAAAGCGGGCAGCTTAATTCATTTTCTGCAATGACTAGCAAATGAGCTGCCAAGCCTTGCAGTGGTGACTAACTGCTAACTATTTCAACATAAGAAATAGCGATTTGGGAAGCAGAGTGTGTGAGCTAAAGGTCTCAGTGTGCTTCACAATTCATGAATTCACAAAAATATTGTACACAGTGCAATGAACGGTATGATGGCAGTTTCACAGAGTAGCAGCGATGTAATTCTGTCTGTTTTACTTTCCTGCGCAAATACAAAGAGCCTTAGAAGTCCTCACACACTACCATATAAACCTCGGTACCACAGTGGCAGTTTTGTTTGCAAGCTTTACTGTGCTTAATAATGAAACATACTTGGGTCACAAAAATACATTTCAGCGAAGTGTAGCTGTATATGTGAACTTATTTCTTTTTTAGTTACAGTAATGACACAAACAGCCAGGCTGTGTGTTTTTAAACTGTGGGACTCAAGAAGGATATTTCTCTTTCGAAAGTGTGCAAAATAGTTACAACACTGTGTTTCATGGAAAAAAAATTTGTTCAGCGGAAAATATGTCAGCTTAACTTGCTCTTAAAACTTTTACACAACACATTAAAATGGGTCTTATGGAGCTGGCAAAAACACAGTTAAAGGACAAGAACAGTAGGAAAGGATAAATGCAATTGTACTATTTAGCAATTCTTGTTCTCCTTGTTTCTTCACGCAGTTTCCTCTTTTCTTTTCCCACAAGCTATCCCCACAGTGCACTGGGATCAAGCCCTTTAGAATTTACTCAAAGTCGCGACAGGAGAAAGTACAGGAAGCAGCGTGTATGTGTACTTGTAATGCACATTATACTTAGCCATCTCATATACATTGGCCTCAAAGTCTCCGCTGGAGCGGCGCAGTGGTTACGGCGCTCGACTGCTGTTCTCAACGATGCAGGATCGAATCCCTGCCTTGTCAGCCGCTTTTGGATGGAGGCGAAACGAAAGGCACCCGTGTGCTGGGCAATATCAGTGCACGTTACAGAACCCCAGGTGGTCTCAATTTTCGGAGTCCTCCTCTACGGAATCTCTCATAGCCCAAATTGCTTTGGGGCGTTAAACCCCACAAACCAAATCAAACCATGGGCCTCAAAGTGCTGCTTATTCTCTTCATGATCCCAGAAGCATGCACCCCCTTCCAATACAAAGCATCTGATAAGAGACTACAAGACAGCTTCCACCATGTCAGTTAAAACCACAGCTGCGTCACGACTCTTTCATTTGAAGCTGACCACAAGATATGCCAGCAAACCATGCATACCAAGTACCCCGGCTAAATTTAATCCAATCTTGATTTAGGTAGAGTGGTCTAGGCTAGTGAAACCAACCGAGAACTATTCAGTTGATTGCCCTAGTCTCTAGTGGCTTTCCATTTGCCATGGTTTTTCTGCAGGTAGTAAAAACTAATTAGTGACCTATTTATTGGCCCCAGGAGCAAAGCATTAGATCTAAAGTTGTAGATAATGCTGAAAAACAGCTTCTCGCAATGTTTGCTTCATGGTATGATTTCCATAGCTGGCTTCCAAATCGAGCTACCATATGACTAGCTGCTCACACATATCTCTCACCCCATCATACAAAGTCACATCATGGAGAGCACTTCAGACAAAAGCTGATTTCATTGTCTGCGCCACGTTTTGGGACACTGATGAGGAATTTCTGTCATGCAGACACTTTATTTAATGAGTTTGTTGCCGTTCAAGACAGAGAAAAAAACAAAATAGAAGGCACCTTTGTGCAAACATTTCTGTCAACTGTTTTGGAAGACAGTTTACTACTTGCTTATTGATACTAATTGGTTTTGAAGCCAATAATTGAAATGTAACTATATAGCCTTAATCATTATAAGGTTAAATAATGAAACACCAGCCTGGGCCAGGCAACTCTCAACAGCCCGCAGCTGGATTAATTCACTGGGCTAGGGCACATCGATTTTATGAAAGCTAGGACACCTGGTATATAGCGCACTGCATGATGATCTTTTTTTTATTGTTTTTAATGTCATAGCCACCTTCTGTTTTAAGTACATCACACAATATGCTAAGTACTGATTTCAGGAACTGTAGGATTAAAATAATGAGTTTTATTGCACAAACATTTCTCAAATGAAAATAAATTACATTCACCCAACATCAATGCTTTCATAAAGCAGTAGCACAAAGAGAGCCGTGTGAAACAAACATGTAGTAACATTGCAAACTGCAGCTAATGTAAATACTTGCCTTCCTGGGCACTAATTACCCTGGCATTCTATCCCCACATAGCAATCGCCAATAGCTCTACATGTTTCGTGCCGAAATCGTCATGCTTTAGCTTGCATGTTACAGCACTGAACCGCATCCAAGAAATCAATCGGTTGTGAGTGAGCTGTTTTTCTCTTCAGGCAACGCCTTGAGTCTCCATTTGCTTTTCACACATCTGTCCCGTATTTCATTTTAATTTTCCTTTAGGGGAATGTGGTGGAAGGCAAAAGAGAGCTTGCATTTGTTCGAGGCTAATCATTAGTAGATCCTCTTCCATAATTGTTATCTTTCCCGTGTTGCGCTAATTCAGGCTACACTAGATTTTTTAGCCTTTTTTCATATTGTATACATGCCCAGACCGTCATATCATTCCTTTTTGAATGTTTCTTTCGGCATTCATGACTAACGCCTGGTGAATGTTGCCATTGCAGATTCTCGTCTTTTATCCTCACTGCACACATATACCTTGGCATCAAAGGGACCGGTGCGTGCTACTTTTGCAACTAATAGATCTTTATTGGGCTGACTAGCGCCCACAAAACAATAAAGCAAAACTGCGTCGTCAATAGTAGCAATCGTGCTCATCGGTCATCGAACCATAAATGCACTCAAAGTGGGCGTAGAAACATCTAAATAAATCAGGGAAGGCATACTAGAAACGTCAGAAATGTGGACAGACGATGCGGCGGCAGCTACGAACCGTGCGAGCAAAGGTCAATTCAAATTCACTGTGGTGGCCATGTAAGCACTCAAGAACTTTACTGAAGCGCTACTCATTTTGTAGCTGACGAGACCCCATGAGCACAACAAAAACCACGCCATAGGGATCCCGAGGCAAGCGAACTGTTCCTAGGTGAGAAGTGATTCGGGAGCCAGACAGTGTGATTGGAAGGATTCAGTATGCCTCACAGTTCATGGGTTCACAAAAATATTGTCCATAGTGGAACGGTATGATGGCAGTTTCACAGAGTAACAGCCAATGTGATTCATTCTGTTTTACTTTCCTACTGAAACAAAAGAGCCTTGAAAGACCTCACACTCTACAATATAAACCTCGCTACCACAGTGCCGATTTTATTTGCAAGCATTGCCGTGCATTTTAATGAAGAATACATGGGTCACTGGGCTCCAATAGGCTCTTGTTTATTGTCCAAGTACCCAACTTCCGTGTAAATGAAGTGTAAAGACATTGCAAGGCTTATCTGCAGAAAATGTTTTTGTAATATGAGTCGTACATGTCCATACTACTAACAGGGTCCATATTATCGAGGCATTGCTGTATATATGTTAACCTATTTATGTTTTAGTCATGGTAATGACACAAACAGCCAGGCTGTGTGTTTTTAAACTGTGGGACTCAAGAAGGACATTTCTGTCTGGAAAGTGTCTGCAAGATAATTACAACACTGTATTTCATGGAACAAAGATTTGATGAGTGGAAAATATTTTGGCTTAACCTGTCCTTAAAACTTTTAACATTCAAATGGGTTTTGTGGAGCTTGGAAAAACACTGCTAAAGGACAAGGACAGTAAGAAAGAATAAATGCCATTGTACTAGGTAGCAATTCTTGTTCTTGTTTCTTTATGCAGTTTCCTCTTTTCTTTTTCCACAAGCTATATCTACAGTGCACTCGGATCAAGCTTTTTAGAGTTTACGCAAAATGGCAACAGGACAAAGTACAGGAAGCATGCGTATGTGTACTTGTTATGCACACTGTAGTTACCCACCTCATATACATTGCCCTCAAAGTGCTGCTTAATCTCATCATGAACTCAGAAGCATGCACCCCCTTTCAATACAAAGCATTTGATAAGAGACTACACTACTATTTGAGCATTGCATATGACACACACATCATTTATACTGACTCTACTTATGTAGTCTCAATGCATTACCAACCTACATAAAGAATATATTATATTGGCAGTTAAGGACGCCACTTCATTTCATATTGAGCACAATGTATAGTCTCAATGCAGTACCAACCTGTATAATGAATGTGTTACATTGACAATCAAAGATGGCACTTTGTTTCATATTGAGCACAATGTGTGTTGAGCAGTAGATTTCTAGAGATAGCTTGAATCCATGTAACAGCAGTGACAAATGCAATACACATTCTTCACATCACTGAAGAGGCATATTGAACAAAATTCTAAACAGTGATGTTGATGAAGGCAGTTTTTGAGGCCTCTCTCTAGAGTGGAAGCAGATGCCGGAAACAAAGGTTCTGTCGTAGATGAAAAGGTTGCATAATTTCTGCTAGTTTGTTCAGGAGAATATTGTTACATGTTGTTGTATGTGTTTCGAATGTTCAATGTGACCAAAGTGGACATCTCTTTTCTTTGCATAGCAACCTTAAAGCTACACCTCAAGTAAATATGACCAGGCACAGCATGACATGGTTCATGACATGCAGAACATGTAATATAATATGTGCGGAGTAATCAATTTTTTGCATATTACGTGGTGGCAGCCCCAGGGTTCGGTTCTATGGGGCAGCAAAAGGGCTTCCTTTTAACCAAAAAAGAACAGCAAGAATTTCCTTCTTTACATTTTATTTGTCAAACGATACCATGCAATTTGTTGCTGAGCAATAAATGGCAAACAAAGTAAATGTTTTAACCTTACTCATGCCTTGCATACAACGGTTCTGTGAACAATATTCATATATAATCATTTTTATATTTAGCTTACAATATTGTAACGTAACGCTACACAGAAGGCGTTCTGGCACTCTGACACCGAAGGACACCAACAGCCAGTCAGGGCAGCACGAAAGCGGAGCACTGTTTCGCTTCGTCGTCTTCTCCGAATCGCCGGTTCAAATCTTCGTCGCCTATGAATGGCATGTGTCATTGCCCCCCTTCTTGGCAGCATCGCCTCGATGCTGCAAATGCTGCTTGATGCGATGAGCTGACAGATGTTATGCTAGGTTGGTGTGGGATACCACAACACAAAACGGGGCACCATCAGTCTCAAGAATAGTCAGCGGGGCGATCGTGGTAGGGTTTCATCCGGACGACGTGTACAACATCAGTGAACTTGCGTCGTCTGCGGCTTGAGGGATCTTGGGTCGCGGATTCAACTTCGTAAGTAACGTCGCTGAGGCGGCGGAGGAC
This sequence comes from Amblyomma maculatum, assembly GCF_055883805.1. Lineage (NCBI taxonomy): Eukaryota > Metazoa > Arthropoda > Arachnida > Ixodida > Ixodidae > Amblyomma > Amblyomma maculatum. The sequence continues at coordinate 4,092,053 of NW_028146745.1, forward strand.
ACGATATGGGCCGAAGTACCGGCGCAGCAATTTTTCAGACAGCCCACGATGACGAACGGGCGTCCAAATCCAGACATAGTCTCCAGGCTCGTAGGCAGCGAAGCGCCGTCCCTTGTTGTAACGGTCAGCGTCTAGTTGCTGTTGTAGGTATATGCGCTGCCTTGCCAGCTGCCGTGCTTCTTCCGCACGCTGGGTAAAACTAGCGATGTCCAGGTCAAGCTCATCTTCGTCGTCGGTGTATACGGGCAGCATTGTATCCAGTGGAGTGGTCACTCGACGGCCGAAGACAAGCTCGAAGGGTGTGAGTCGCGTCGTCTCCTGAAGTGCCGTATTATATGCGAACGTGGCATATGGGAGGATTTTATCCCAGGTCTTATGCTCTATATCCACGTACATAGACAGCATGTCAGCCAGAGTTCTGTTCAGCCTTTCCACCAAGCCATTAGTTTGTGGGTGGTATGCCGTGGCCCGTCTATGGCTAGTGTGTGTAAGGTTCAGTACAGCCTTAGTCAGGCGGGCCGTAAAAGCTGCCCCGCGATCGGTAATGATAACAGCCGGAGCGCCGTGACGCAACACAATGTCGTGGACAAAAAACTCTGCGACTTCGGCGGCAGTTCCATTTGTGAGCGACGCGGTCTCAGCATATCGGGTCAAGTAGTCCGTCGCGACAACAATCCAACGCTTTCCATTACTTGACTTCGGGAAAGGACCAAGAAGATCCATCCCCACTTGTTGGAAAGGAGTTTTCGGTGGAGCGATCGGCTGAAGAAATCCAGCTGGTTTCACGGGTGGAGTCTTTCGGCGTTGACAGTCACGGCAGGTTTTTACGTAAGATCGCACTGAAGGTAATAATTTCGGCCAATAGTATTTCTCCCGAATTCTTGCAAGCGTACGACTAACTCCCAAGTGGCCGGAGGACGGTTCGTCGTGACAAGCGCTTAAGATGTCAGGCCGTAGGTGCGTAGGCACTACGAGTAGAAATGTCTCTTTGGATCTTTCAAAATTGCGCTTGTAGAGAACTCCACTTCGTAAAGCGTATGACTGCAAGCCACGACGAAAAACAAGCGGTACTCTACCACCGTGTCCTTCCAGATAATCGATGAGCGGCGCCAGCTCCGGGTCCTTGCGTTGAAGGTCAGCCATATGTGATTGGGTAATGGCCCCAATAAAGGGAAAATCGTCGGCGTTTTCCACTGCAGTGGAGTCCAATGGCGCGCGTGACAAACAATCCGCATCTTGGTGTTTATGTCCCGACTTATACACAACAGTGACGTCATACTCTTGAAGACGGAGGCTCCAACGAGCTAAGCGTCCAGACGGGTCTTTAAGGCTTGCCAGCCAGCACAAGGAATGATGGTCGCTGACAATACGGAAGGGTCGTCCATACAAATATGGTCGAAACTTGCTGATGGCCCAGATTACCGCAAGGCACTCCTTCTCTGTTGTCGAATAGTTCGTCTCTGATCGTGAGAGTGTTCGGCTCGCGTAGGCGATAACCCGTTCTATTCCGCCTTGCCACTGAATGAGTATCGCGCCGAGGCCAACGTTGCTGGCATCAGTATGTACGTCGGTTGCGGCGTCTTCATCGAAATGGGCGAGTATTGGGGGTCTGTGTAGGCGGCTTCTAAGCTCCTGGAAGGCTTGTTCTTGATCGTCTCCCCACAGGAAGGGTATGTCTTCTCTGGTTAGTGCTGTCAGTGGTTCAGCTATCTTAGAAAAATCTTAGACGAAGCGTCGGTAGTATGAACAAAGACCTAGAAATCGTCGAAGTGCCTTTTTGTCGGTGGGGCGTGGAAAATTTGACACTGCGGTAGTCTTTTCGGGATCAGGGAGAACGCCCTGTGCACTGACAACATGGCCGAGAAAGCGTAGTTCCTTGAAAGCAAAGTGGCATTTCTCAGGCTTGATCGTTAGTTGCGCGCCTTTGAGTGCTTGAAGCACGATGCGCAACCGGTCCAAGTGTTGCTCGAAAGTAGGCGAGAAAATAACGACATCATCTAAGTACACCAAGCACGACTGCCACTTCAGACCTGATAAAACCGTGTCCATCATACGTTGGAACGTGGCCGGTGCAGAGCAAAGACCAAACGGAAGCACCTTAAACTCGTATAGGCCGTCGGGCGTCACAAATGCAGTCTTCTCTCGGTCTCTCTGATCCACCTCAATTTGCCAGTATCCGCTTTTGAGGTCTAATGAGGAGAAGTACCTGGCGTCGCGTAGTCGGTCGAGGGCATCATCAATCCTGGGCAGCGGATAGACGTCCTTTTTAGTCACGTTATTTAACTTTCGGTAATCGACACAGAATCTCAAGGTGCCATCTTTCTTTTTGACAAGGACCACTGGCGATGCCCATGGGCTCGTCGAAGGCTGGATCACGTCGTCCGCAAGCATTTCATCCACTTGCATTTTAATGGCGTCACGTTCTTTAGGAGAAACCCGGTACGGGCGCTGGCATACCGGTAACGTGGTCTCATCGGTGATGATTCGGTGCTTGGCGACAGGAGTACGACCAACCTTAGAGCCTGTGGCGAAGCAGTCTGCGAAATCGCTCAGAAGAGCCGAAAGAAGATTCCTCTGATCGGGCCTCAAGTCGGGGTTAATTTTAACGGTCTGCAGAGCATGACAAGGTGCGGCCTCCTCTTTAGGGTTCGCTCCGCTGGTGCATAAATGAGGCAAGGCAGTAACATCGTGAAGGACGGCAACAGCCGTATCCTTGGCGAGATGCCGCATCTCCTTAGCAAAATTTGTCAGGAGGACAGTAGCACAACTGTTCTGGAGTTGTACGAGTCCTCGAGCAACGGCTAATTCCTTCTCGAGTAGTAGCGGAAGGTGCCCATCCGCGATGCCCTCGTAATCGTGGAATAAGTCATGCTTTACAAGAACCAACACACTAGAACGTGCCGGAACCCTCACGTCATCGTCGACTATACGCAAAACGTTCAGACCCGGATCTTCGTTTTCAATGCGCGCCACGGCTCGTTTCGTCGAAAAGGAAACACGCGCTTCTTTCAGGTCAATGACAGCGCCGTTGGTCTGCAGGAAGTCTAGACCGAGGATCAAGTCTTTCGAACACTCAGGAAGCACGATAAATTCTCCGACATACACAAAACCACGGATGCCGACCCGCGCTGTGCACTTGCCTGCAGGTTCGATCAAGTGACTTCCCGCCGTGCGAATTTTCGGGCCGGACCAATGTGTCAAAACTTTCTTCAATTCTCGGGCGAGACCACGGCTCATTACTGAATAATCGGCACCAGTGTCGAGTAACGCGGTGACATCCACTCCATCAATCGTTACACATAAATCGGAGGTAGTATGCCGGATGCTGTCGCTACCTGACACAAGCGAAATCTCGTCGGGTCGGCCTGACGATGACGGAGGATCTTCACATTTCCCGACATCAGCGACCCTGCCTCCGAAGGCCGCTGGTATTAGTTTTCCCGGCTAGGGCTGGGAGAGGAGCGGCGTCGGGAAGTATGGGGACTTGTAGAGCGGTAGCTCGTCGGGGACGTAGACCGACGCTCTTGGTAACCGGACGTTACGGGATACTGTCGCGCTGCAAGGTCGCTTGCAATCTCAGTAGGCCGTTCGTCATTCCGAGGGTGGAGTTCCTCCGAGGCGAAACCCCGCATGTTGACGCGGCGGTACGGGCACGCCCGGTAAAGGTGACTGGCTTCCCCGCAATGATAGCACAGGGGGCGACGGTCCCGCGGCCGCCATACTTGACGGGGTCGCTGGTAGATTGGCGGAGGGGAGTAGTGAGGCCCCATGCGGCTCCATGCGAGTCCCTCCATGCGAGGACCCTGCGGCTCCATTGCTGGAGCTGCGGCGTTGATACTATGATCCGGCGGGGGAGCCCTACGTAATACGGACGCGTAGGTGGGCCTCGCGTCGATCGTCTGGTGGGGAACGCGCTGCTTGGGAACGTCAGCAACTTGCTGAGCTGCCATACGCACCTCGTCCCGGATGACTTCAGCCAGTGAAGGAAAAGCTGTTGTGTTGCAAGGCATCCGGAGCGCTTGCAGTTCCTCCCGCACGACAGAACGGATGAGATTTCGTAGCGCGTCCATGTCGCTGCCGATATGCACAGGAGGTGCGTCGGACCCAATGATGTTCACGTCACGGTTGTACTGACGGGCTCGGTGTTGCAGCGTTGTCTCCATGGTCGCTGCCTCGCTGAGAAACTCCGCCACAGTGCGCGGTGGACTGCGCATCAGTCCGGCGAAAAGTTCTTGTTTAACGCCCCGCATCAGGTGACGCAGTTTCTTATCTTCAGGCATTTGTGGGTCTGCACGCTTGAAAAGGCGTGTCATGTCCTCAAAGAACATACGCACGCTCTCGTTCGGGCGCTGATTGCGCGAGTGTAGCGCAGCTTCTGCTCGCTCCCGGCGGTCGGCGCTAGGAAAGGTGGCTTTGAAATCACGACAGAAGGCTGCCCAGGATGGGAAGGCAGCCTCATGGTTTTCAAACCATGTCCGTGCAGACTCTTCAAGGGCGAAGTACACGTTGTGGAGCTTGCGCTCATCAGTCCACCCGTTGTAACGAGCAACTCGCTCGTAGTTCTCAAGCCAGTCCTCGGCGTCCTCGAACACGTCGCCATGAAAGGAGGGGGGTGTTCGCGGCTGATGACACAGGATGTGGGTGGGAAGCCTGCTCTCAGATGTCATTGCAGCAGGTTCGACGGCCGTCTGAGGATGCGTCGTTCTGGTAGCAGCCGGAAGGGGTCCGAATTCAGGGGGCTCTCCACGTAGGTGGCGGCCGAGGCGTTGATGTACGGGGGTAAGCTCCGTATTGGCAGGTTGATTCTGCAGGACTGGATCGATACCTGGCGATTCCTCCACCAGATTTGTAACGTAACGCTACACAGAAGGCGTTCTGGCACTCTGACACCGAAGGGCACCAACAGCCAGTCAGGGCAGCACGAAAGCGGAGCACTGTTTCGCTTCGTCGTCTTCTCCGAATCGCCGGTTCAAATCTTCGTCGCCTATGAATGGCATGTGTCAATATTATAGCTTGAATAATAGTGTTCTGCTTCCAAGGTCTTTATATATTGATTTGAAAAATGACCAGTGGAATATTTTACTTGCTAGAAGGCTTCAGGGGTGGGGCATCTAATTTAGCTTCCACAGCCGCATCACGACTGTTTCAATTGAAGCTGTCCCCAAGAGCAAAGCTTACCCCTCTTTATGCCACCAAACCATGCATACCAAGTATCCCTGCTGAATTTAATCAAACTTTAAATTAGGTAGAGTGGTCTAAGCTTGTGAAACGAACAAATATTTATTCAGAGTTGATTGCCCTAGTTTCCAGTGGCTTTTCATTTGCCGTGGTTTTTCTGCAGTTAGCAAAAACTAATTAGTGTCTTCTTTATTTATTGGCCCCAAGAGCAAAGCATCAGCTCTAAAGTTTTAGATGGTGTTGAAAAACAGCTATCCACAATGTTTGCATCACAGTATGATTTCCATAGATTTATTCACTGCCTTCCAAATCGAGCTGTCATGTGACTAGCTGCTCACGCATACCTCTCACCCACATTATGTAGAGCCACATGGAGAGCACACTGACAAACGCTGATTTTGTTCTCTGAGCCATGTTTTGGGACAATGAAGTGAAATTGCTGTCATGCAGACGCATCGTTTATTGGGCTTGCTGCCATTTAAGATAATGAAAAAAAAGCAAAATAGAAGGCACCTTGGTGCAAACATTTCTGTCAGCTGTTTTAGAAGACAGTTTACTACTTGCTTATTGATACTAATTGGTTTTGAAGCCAATAATTGAAATGTAACTATAGATAGATAGATGGATTTATTGATAGGAAAAGGCAGAGAGGTTGGCCCGAATAATTCAAATCTGGCCTGCTACTCTGCACTGGGGAAGGGGAAGGAGAGAAGAAAGAAGGTCATGATGGGTGACGATGTGGGAGAAGGCATATGAAATATATATACAGACACAGCAGCTTGCTTTACAAACGTGAATCAAGTCCACTGGCGCTCAAATAACGGCAAAGAGCGCGCACTGCCTGGATGCCCTTCCCCTTGTCCTGCCAAGCGCCCAGCAGCAGTTCCTCCGACAGAGGCCTTTTGCCTAATGCTTCAAGGAAGCAGCTAGCACATTTCTTTCGTTCGCATACTCTGGGCACACCAATAATACATGGTCCACAGTCTCTGGGATGCCACAAGTTAAACATTCCGGTGAGTCCATCTGTCCAATTAAATGTAAGTACTTGCGCGTGAAAGCCACGTTTAAACGAAGTCGATGTATCAAGCATGCCTGATGACGCGGAATATCACGCGGAACAGTAAATTTAAATGTTCGATCAAGCTTTCTTAGACGCATGTGTCGGGCGTCTGGTTGAGCCCAGTAAGTCGCTGTAGCAATATTCATACAACTCTTTAGAAGACACGTCGTATCCGCTCTTGAAAAAGGCACAGCTGTTTGGAAGCCATTGATGAGAGCGCTTTTCGCTTCAACATCGGCCTGCTCATTCCCATGGAGGCCGCAGTGGGCAGGAATCCATTGAAACATTATCATGTGGCCTTGCAGCTGGGCAGATGTGATGAGCTCCGTAATGTTTAGTGCCAGGGACTGATAGGCAGTGTGGCGTAAGAAGTTTTCCAAAATTTGTAATGCAGTCTTCGAGTCCGTGAATATACACCATTTTTGAGGTGGTTCCCCACATATATAGCGAATAGATTCCCGAATGGCTACAAGTTCGGCAGCGGTTGATGTAGAGTTATGTCCCAAAAGGAAATGCAGAGTCGTTTTCTGAGCTGGTATGACCACAGCTGCAGCGGATGCCTGTGCTGACACAGATCCATCGGTGTATACGTGAATATAACTGGGATATTCTGACCAGATGTGTGCCAGAGTAAGTTGTTTGAGTCCACTAATTGGTACCATAGATTTTTTTAGTATTCCGGGAACACGAAGGTGCACCAAAGGTTTATCCATCGTCCATGGTGGTTGGGTGGGACGATATGGGAGGGCATATCCTGTCGGTACTTGCGACTGATGGCAGCGGAGTGCAGTTGTAAAACTGCAGTCCGGCCTCTCATCCAGAATCTTGCTGAGTGGGTGAAAACGGTGTCTTGTAAGTGCTCGTAAATATACACGAAGTGGTTCGTGTGACAAGTATATGGACATTGGGCGAGCGTGTGCCTCTTCAATTGTGCCTTTGTTAGAGGTGCATCTGGGCAGTCCAAGACATATTTTCAATGCCTGCGCTTGCACGCTCTCTAAAGTCCGCAAGCAGGAAATGCTCATACTAGAAAGTACTGGGAGACTGTACCGGATGTAGCCAACAAACAGAGCCTCGTAAAGCCGTATTAAGGAGCGCTCAGTTGGACCCCATTTGATGCCAGCTATGTAACGAAGTACATGGCAAAAATTAATTAGCCTCTTCTTCACCATAGCAATATGTTTCGACCAAGATAGTCGGTGGTCAATAATTACTCCCAGGAATCTGTGCCTGGAGACGTATGGTATTACGACTCCATGAAGGGTAATCGGGTAGCGGCTGACACATTTTCCCGTAAACGCTATCACTGCACACTTTTCTGCCGCTAAAAATAAACCTTGACGCCGTAAGTACATCGATGTTGATGACACAGCTCGTTGCAGTCTCGCACGTAGTTGTGGGCGCGACGAACCAGAGGCCCAGATGCAGATGTCGTCAGCATATGCACTGATGTGGATGTTAGTTGGCAGTTCACTCACCAGGCCAATTAGCGCAACGTTAAATAAAGTTGGGCTGAGAACTCCTCCCTGTGGAACTCCACGACCGACCTGAAAGTGGGTAGTATCTCCTTCAGGCGTAGTCATGTAAACAGAGCGGCCGCTGAGATAGCTTACAATCCACAAGTACAGTCGGCCACCAACTCCCACGTCGTCAAGTCCATCAAGAATAGCTTCATGGAGGACGTTGTCGTAAGCTCCCTTTATATCTAAAAATGCAGCAGCTACTAGTCGACGGTGACGCTTTTCGTGTTCTACTGTCGCCACAAGGTCGATGACGCTGTCAATGGAAGAGCGTCCGCGGCGAAATCCAGTCATCATATTCGGATAAAGATCATTACTCTCTAGATACCACTCAAGTCTTGCCAGCACCATGCGCTCCATAACTTTTCCAACACAGCTTGCTAGGGCAACTGGCCGGTATGAGGTAAGTTCGAGAGGAGGCTTTCCAGGCTTCAAAAGAGCAACCAGGCGGCTAATTTTCCAGTGTTCAGGAACAGTACTAGAAGCCCATATATCATTGAAGTAATTAAGTAGTGCAGTTCTACCATCCTTGCCTAGGTTCGATAAGGTTGAATATGTAATTCCGTCAGGACCAGGTGCAGATGAATGCCGACAAGAAGCAAGAGCGGCGTCTAATTCAGCTATTGTAAAGGGCACGTCGTATTGATCATTCGGCGAAGGTGGTGCAAAAACCTCTGAAATTGGTAACTGTGCCTGGTTTGTGCCCACAACCATTTTACAAAAATCTTCAGCTACGTCAACTTCATTGCGGCGTTGGTAAAGGGCCAGGGCACGAAAAGGGTGCCTTTCTTGCGGAGGTGTGCGCAAGCTTCTCGCAACATGTCAGATATGCGACAGGGGCTTACGGGGATCCAGTGATGAGCAGAACTGTCTCCAACGTTGTCGTCCTAACCTCTCCAGGTGACGCAAAACTTGTCGTCTAGCTCGGCGAGAAAGTGCGAGATCTTGCGCGGATTTCGTTCTTCTGTACTTCCTTTCAGCCCGCCGACGGATCGCGCGAAGCCGCTCGAATTCCACGTCGATGCTGGACACTGACACCGGCACACTAACATAGCGAGTGTTCTCACTGAGAGAGGAAGTAATGAGTCCTTCTATTTGAGATGGTGACTGGAGGTCCACGCTGGAAGTCTCCACCGCTGCCCTAAAGGCGGGCCAGTCTGTGTATTGCACACGAGGTGAAGTGGCAGGTGCAAACCACTTGATGCATATGTACGTTGGTATGTGATCACTGCCATGTGTTTCCACATCACTACACCAAGAAACGGAGGGATGGAGGTTTCTGGAAACAAACGCCACATCCAAGCAGCTGCTGTAGGTTGTTCCGCGTAGAAACGTCGGTGAGCCGTCGTTTATATTGACGAGATCTTGCGTATGCATAAAGTCTGCCAGGTCTCTTCCTCTATTGCTCATTATTGCACTACCCCACTGAGGGTGGTGAGCATTAAAGTCCCCCACAATAATACGAGGAGCTGCACAACACTGGATTATTGAAAATAGATATGATTTGTCCAAGCCATTTCTCGGTGGAATATAAGCGCCAATTACAGAACATACTCGTCCTTTCAGGGTTAACGTCAAACAAATGTAGTGGTTCGTGTTGTGGGGCTGCAGAGCATGGCGGACGTGCGCAATGTCTTGGCGTACACATACCAGCACTTTGCTTGTTTCGTTAGCTTCTCTAGACCATAGCAGAACATATCCAGAAAGGCGGAAAGCAGCCGGCATGTTGGGCTCACAGATCACAATCACAGGAAAGCGGTACTTCTGTACCCGCTGTCGGAAGTCACTCAGCCGACCACGCAGGCCTCGAGCATTCCATTGCATCACAACACTGCGGCGCAAGTGCATCGTCACAGAGGTGGGGTTAGTTTGTTGCGCCATTGTGAATTATTGCAATGCCGCCAAGAGCGGCTCAAATGCGTCCAAAAACTGAACAGCAAACTTTGCTGTTTGTGTGTTGATGCTGGAGAGCAGCACCCGCATTGAACGAACCAGCTGTTTCAGCATTTCTTTTACCTGCTGGCTGTCGGGGTTGTCGGAATTTTCAGTACGTGTGGCAACCAAACTGGGATTATGCCTGGCGTTGGCCTTTGATGGTAGAGCTGGCCACTCAGCATCAGAGGCGGTAGGTAATACAACAGCCTCTGTCGGATCCTTGGCCTGTGACACTGTCTGCGACATTACAGCAAGAGTACTCTTAGCGGGATTAGACTCAATCTGTTGTGGCACCTGAGCTGACGTTAACTCTGAAGTTGACTTATCCAGGCTAGGCTTGCCTTCCGATTCCTTGTAACTATATAGCCTTAATCATTATAAGGTTAAATAATGAAACACCAGCCTGGGCCAGGCAACTCTCAACAGCCCGCAGCTGGATTAATGCACTGGGCTAGGGCACATCGATTTTCTGAAAGCTAGGACACCTGGTATATAACACAATGCATGGCCCTTTTTTAGTTGTTTTAATGTCACAGCCACCTTCTGTTTTAAGTGCATAACACGATATGCTAGGATCTGGTTTCTGGATTTCTATGATTAAAAGAATGTATTCTATTGCACACATCAATGCTTTCATAAAGCAGCAGCACTAAGAGAGCCCTTTGGAACAAACATCTGGTAACAAGTAGTAACAACAGGGCGAACTGCAGCTAATGTATATACATTAACTGCCATCCTGGGAAATAATTACTCTGGCTTTAGTCCCACATAGCAATAGCTACACATGTTTCATGCCGACATCAATCAGTTGTGAGTGAGCAGTTTTTCTCTTCAGGTAATGCCGTTGAGCCTCCATTTCCTTTTCACACCTGTGTCCCATATTTCATTTCAATTTTCCTTTAGGAGGATTGGGTGGGAGTCGTAAGAAAGCTTGCATTTGTTCATACTAGAGGCTATTAAATGTTAGATCCTATTCCATAATTCCCCTTCATGGATCACTGCCTTGTCGTGGCGGAGGGGCTTGCGAAACTCGATGAAGTCGTGAACTCTGCTGTGTAGGGCCACCCAAGATAGACAGGTCACGGAAGAGAGTTCTGACAAAATGTGATTCACTGGAGAAGGTAATGGCAACCCACTCCAGTATTTCCTGCCAAGAAAACCCTATGGCCAGTCACAATACCATTAATGATATGGCGCCGGAAGATGAGCCCCCCAGGTTGGAAGGCGTCCCACATTTTACTGGGGATGAACAAAGGGCGATTCCTAGTAGCTCCACGACGAATGAAGCGGCTGGGCTAAAGCCAAAAGGACGCTCAGTTGTGGATGTGTCGGGAAGCGACCGGAAAGTCCGTTGTTGCAAGGAGATGTATCACATAGCAACATGGAATGTAAGATCTATGACGCAGGGTAAACTGGATATTGTCAAGCTAGAAATGGACAGACTGAACATTGATATCTTGGGTATCAGCGAGCTCAAGTGGACCGGAGTGGGAGAATTTAAATCCGGCGACCATTATGTCTTTTATTGTGGGCACGAATCCAAGAGAAGGAATGGGGTCGCTCTCATAGTAAACAGAAGAATGGGCAAAGCAGTGCTAGGGTACAACCCCAAAAACGACCGAATGATTTCACTTCGGATCCAAGGTCACCCTTTCAACATAACAGTTATCCAAGTCTATGCACCGACCACTACTGCTGAAGAAGCCGACGTAGAGAGATTTTATGCGTACCTACAATGCCTTTTAAACCGCACCCCATCATCAGACGTCATTTTTCTCATACGAGACTGGAATGCTAAGGTAGGGAGTGAAGAAATATCCGGAATTACAGGCAAGTTCGGTCTTGGTGAGTCAAATGAAGCTGGGCAGAGGCTAGTAGAGTTTTGTCAAGAAAACAACCTGACCATAGCGAATACTCATTTTCAACAGCACAACAGGCGCCTGTACACATGGTCTTCACCGGACGGTCTGTACAGGAATCAGATCGATTATATTATTTGCCGGCAGAGATGGAGAGGCGCTATACAAGCAGTAAAAATAAGGCCTGGGGCCGATTGTGGCACCGATCATCAGCTTCTTGTTCCCAAGATTAAGTTTCCATTGAGGAAAACGCAGAAAACTAGAAGGCCTTTCAGGTATAATCTGGATTAAGTTCCATTAGAATATGCTGTGGAAGTGAGGAATCGATTTCAAGAATTAGATCTAGAAGACAAAGAGCCCGAAGAGATGTGGACTAATACAAGAAGTTGCTACTAAGCTAGTTCCAAAGCAAAAGAAGTGCAAGAAAGCAACCTGGTTATCTCAAGAGGCTTTGCAAATAGCTGAGGAAAGGAGGATGGTAAAAGTTATGGGGGAAAGAGAAAGATACAAGGTTCTCAATGCGGATTTTCAGAAAATAGCGAGGAGAGATAAGAATGCCTTCCTGAACGTACAGTGCCAAGCAGTTGAGGACAACAGCCAATTAAAGAACACAAGAGCTCTGTATAAGACAATCAAAGATATCAAAGGAAGCTTCTGTGCTAAGCTGGGCGTGATAAAGGACAAACGAGGCAAGGACCTCACTGAAGCCGCAGAGATAAAGAAGAGGTGGCAGGAATACACAGAACTGTGCAAGAAAAACTCGAATGTGCAAACCCAAGATAAGACGGTTGTGATCACTGATCTCGAGCCGGGCATCCTGAAGAGTGAAGTTGAATGGGCCTTAGCCAGCCTTGCTAAGAACAAAGCTAGCAGAATTGATGGCATTCCAGCTGAGTTGCTTCAAAACCTCAACCATGATGCTGTTAACATTCTGCATACATTATGTCAGAAGATTTGGACAACCCTGCAGTGGCCACAGGATTGGAGGAGGTCAGTTTACATCCCCATTCCAAAGAAAGGCAGTGCCAAAGATTGTTCCAACTACCGCACGATCGCTCTTATTTCGCATGCTAGCATGGTGATGTTGAAATTCCTCCAAGGTAGGCTGCAGCAGTATGTGGATCGGGAGCTTCCGGACGTGCAAGCCGGGTTTCGCAAGGGCAGAGGAACTAGAGACCAAGTTGCCCCCCTTCAAAAATGGTCGTGAACAGTCTTTAGAATCTGTATTAACAGCTTATTGACTCTATCAATATTGTACGTACTTTTAATCTCTATGGACTTGTGTAAATGCGAAGTTCATACACGGTTATTTTTGTGTATTTAGATCAGTTCATATAAAGTTAGTACATAGCAAGTTGTTAGGCCAATATACTTCTCTGTATATATGCCTGTCAATATACAGCTGGGGCGTAGCCAGGGCTCTGTTTCGAGGTCAAAACACCTTCCGAAAGTTTTTGAACTCCTTTTTTCGGCCTTTTTTGCAATTTTTTTATTGATGCCGTACAACGCCCTGGACAATTATGTCTGGTTATACTACTCATACACAGCTATTGCAATATATTGAAGCAATTTGGCATGTCAGAAAAAATGTTCAGATCGAAAGTATATAGTCCCAATTAACTGACCGAGTGCATGCTGTTCATTGCAAATCATATTTGAATTGCTTTTTTATTTTTATTATGAGTAACATCTGTTAAAAAAGATATGGAAAAAGACAATTGATACGACCAATATGCAAGAATCATTGATAAAAACATATAAGTTTATATTTTGAAAAATTTAACTGGTTACAATTTCACTCTTTCTTCATCGCGCATTTCTTCGTCAAGCGTCCGCTCTTGTTGAGGACGCACTGAGTCCTGTTATCGAGCTCGCTCGCACCATTAAAGACTAAAACATCACAAATGGAAGGTAAACGCGGACAGCACGGCGTCAGCCACCGCTCTCCAAGAGGCGCACGCCCTGGACGCTCGGATCCACGTAGCCCAGAAGCTGTATGGGCGGGACTTTAGCATTATTTGATGGTATACACACAACTATTGAGTATATGCACATGTTCAGTAAAATACCGAACGAGCCCCCCCCCCCCTCCACCCCCTTCCCTTTTCAGGCGCCGAAATTATTGGAAAATGGAGTGGTTTTCCCTGACGAGGACAAAACTTTCACCAGAAAAAAAAAATGAACTCTTTTTTTTTTCTTTTATCGACACGATCGGGATTAGAACTGTGCGCCCAGATGCCGTCGAGCCACCCCACTGTTCACACTACGCCCCTGCCCACCACTTATGGAAACAAATCGGCGTCCGCGTCGCCGACATTTTCTATCGTCGCGCTCAATGTGTTAGCAATTGTCTTATTCACTTCTGCGCAACAGCTCCCGGCAAGGCAGCGGCCATATCTCAGCCATCTGTTCCTGACCGCGCGCATCGTATGTTTCGCTCGCGGAGGTTATCCGAGACCACACAGCAGCCTTTGGGCATGTGCGTCAACCGAGCGAGTGCTCTACAGGTTCTACTTTTGTTTGTTATGTTTTTGCTGGAGGTGGTGTCTGGGTGAGGTGCGTGCTAAGGGCAAGGGTAGAGAAGGGAGGCGCGCTAATGGTAAGAGAAGAGAGCGGAAGAGGGAAGGCGCAGAGAAGGGGGCGGTGCGGGCGAACTAGCACACATAACGGCATAGAATGCGCCCGCAGAAACACGCATATTCGCTCTCTGCATTCGCATCGCGCTCATTCAGCCTGTTGAACTATATCACCGCGCAACCTGCGGCCCGCAGCACTGACCTTGCTCTGTGCATAAATTAAGCGCCCTTACGCCCCAATTAACAGCAGTTAACATGCAGAACCACGGAATATGAACCAGCTGTAGCTGAACATATTCATCCTTCCGTGTGTTGTGATCCATTAAGAACGTTATGCTAGTTCTAGCTGCAGCCACCCTCTCGAGAGGGTGGTTGCAAGGTGTCTCAAATCCAATGCGTGGGGAGGATGCAAGGAGGCGCTTGACCATCGGAGCGCACGCCTTCGAGCTGGAGGAGGGGGAGCGTCTAGCCGTCCTGCGAGCAAAGCACACAGCAGCACGCACACACGCACGCCCGCATTCTCTCCCCCCCCCCCCCCTTGAAGTGCGGAAGGTGTGAAAGGAGAAGCGGGCAGGCTTGCCAACGTAGACAGCATGGTATCAACCCTGTGACGGCTTGGAGCTGTCCTCGGCAAATCACAGAGCAGGTTTCACGCTTTCTTCCTTTCGATTATTTTTTTTTTAAGTTTGGTATGGATTGCTTTAGCCTGATCGGAAGCTAGGTAGCGCTGGCGATTTGACTGCTACGTTAACATTTACGCGCCCTTCAATCAATCAATCTTATTTTCAAATCCGAGGACGGGGGAGGGGGGGGGGCTCCTCAGCAAGAAAGCAGTTGCACACTACTTGAGAGTTTACATGGAACACATTACAGGCATAAACATTGCAGGCATTACAGAGATGAACAGCATCAAAAGTAAAAAAAAAGGAAAATAGATATATATTTACCGAATAACAGCGCAATTTTATGGTAATACCGCAGTGATGTCATCAATACAGCGAAAAGGATGGCTTCAAAGTTTCACAAAATATTCACGAAGCTGTCTCCGAGTCATCATCATCATCATCATCATCATCATCAGCCTGAATATTCCCACTGCAGGGCGAAGGCCTCTCCCATATTTCTCCACTTAACCCGGTTCTGTGCTAGCTGCATCCACTTCACCCCTGCGAACTTCTTAATCTCATCCGCCCACCTAACTTTCTGCCGCCCCCTGCTACGCTTTCCTTCCCTTGGAATCCAGTTTGTTACTCTCAGCGACCATCGGTTATCCTCTCTTCGCACTACATGCCCTGCCCATGTCCATTTCTTCTTCTTAATTTCCACTAGAATGTCGGTAACTTGAGTTATTTCTCTGGCCCACTCTGCACGCTTTCTATCTCTTAATGTTACCCCTACCATTTTTCGTTCCATAGCACTCTGGGTTGTCCTCACCTTAAGTAGAACTCTCTTGGTTAGCCTCCACGTTTCAGCCCCATAGGTGAGGATGCAACTGTTGTATACTTTCCTCTTGAGCGATACCGGTAAGCTGCTAGTCATAATCTGCGAGTGCTTGCCAAATGCGCACCATCCCAATCTTATTCTTCTTGTTATTTCCTTTTCATGGTCCGGATCTGCGGTTACTACCTGTCCTAAGTAGACATATTCGCCTACTACTTCCTGTATTTCGCTACCTAATGTAAACTGCTGTTCCTTTCCGAGGCTGTTGAACATTACCTTAGTCTTCAGCATATTGATTTTCAAGCCTACCTGTCTACTTTTTCTGTCTAGGTCATCAATCATTATTTGCTGTTCATCCCCCGAGTTGCTTTGCAAGGCAATGTTATCAGCAAATCGCAGATTACTGAGGTATTCTCCATCTACCCTTATCGCTAACTGCTCCCATTCCAAGTCTCTGAATACATCCTCTAAACAAGCTGTGAATAGTACTGGGGAGATTGTGTCTCCTTGCCTAACACCTCTCTTTATGGGAATTTTGTTACTTTCTTTATGCAGAACTATGGTTGCTGTGCAGCCACTATATATATCGTCTCCGAGTAAAAGTAACTGAATCAGCAATCAGTTTTTCGTGTTTATTTAGCATAAATGGATAATGCTTTCAGTCTTGAGAGCTATCTTTTCCGCCACTGCAAATCTGCATGTGTGTGAGCGGGCGTGTGTGCAAATATCTTATGCGCAGGTACTCAATATGTGTGGCCCCGCATAGGGTCAGAACTCAAGTTTTCATTACAATGAGGAAAGCAAACACACGATCCATGCAGCGCGCTGTGAAGAAGCGGGCTCGCCACTCCGAGTCTCTGCGTCGCCTCGAATACCAGCCACCCCACAAAACCACCGGAAGAAAAAGAACGAAAGCAAAAGATTGCGAACGCACAGAACCGGGGCTCGCTCGGCATTCCACGCTTCCCGCCTTTCGTCTGAGCAGCGCGGCAGCGCGATTAAAAAAAAAAAAAGCGAACTCCGCGATACTCGCGTGAGCGGACGCCGAGACTACGGCTTGGCTACGGCACCCATGTGTCACGTGATTGTTCTCAGAATGCCTGCAAAAATAGAGGCATGCGTCACGTGATTGTGTCACGTGGTCGTGCCCGGACGACCTGCAAAAAAAAACTTCTTGGGGAGGCGGCGTTTGGCGACGTCGAGCACGGAAAAAAATACTTCTTTCTGCAAGAAATCTTTAATGTAAGTTCCAAAATGTTTTCATTCCTTTTTTATAAACCCTTTGCGCATACTCACGGATAATTTTATGTTTCTGAACTGAGCAGTTTTTAACTTACACGCGTTTACCCATTTTTTAATTTGGTGCACACAGCACGACAAATGTGCTAGGAAGATTTTTCATCGTTTAGCCTTTTTATCACCTAGTTAAGTTCTAAAATGTGATCCTCGATTGTCCGCGGCCTCTTTCCGACCATTTTGCAACAAAGTTCAGATAGTTAAGGCGTTTTTTTTTTTGCGGAGTTATTGCGAATTATTCAAACGTAAACAACCGTTGGCCTCGCAGCCATAACTGTCAGCTTCAAATATTGAGAGAGGCCTTGTACTGCGTAAAAGCGATGTAGACGCTATCTTTATCTTCCATCAAATGTGTGCGATCGCTCGCTACCTATTTTTTTTATTTATAGCGTTTCTTTGCTGAGCTATTTGCAGCTAGAGCCGGTAATTTGAGGTTGATTGGAATAGTCCATAAGCAACGACTTTTGCGCGTAAAATTATACTGTTTTTTAAGCTTTCCTTTCGAGTAAGCACAGATTGTGATATATCATTTTATTCATGACAATTCGCAGACCCCAACGCATTTGTATCCTCAGTAGGTCAGTACGTATTGTTTAAGTCCCAACGTTTATTTTTGTATTATTTATTGAAGTCCCAAGGCCCAACGGTATTTTTTTTTTTATGGAGGCGTGGCAAGTTATGTGGCTCAAGCTAACAATTGGCTGTGAATTAAGTGATTGAAGCTTTCAAACTTAGTCTTCTGTTTTGTTTTTTTCTAAGAACCTTTAGCTTCACAGAGAAACAGCATATTTTGAAATGTGAATTTCAACTATGGAAGTTCATCGTTTTATTAATGTTTGACATTGCTGACAAGGGTCAGAATTGAAACAGATGATAGCATCGAGTTTTTTGGTAACTTATGGCATGGGATCTAGAGCTGCTAGGAATTCAATTTCTGAGACAGCTTTTCTTCATGAGTATAGGGAAAGTAATGGTATGTTATGGATTTTGAGAAGCATGCATTTAATGAAGTCTTTCTTTTACTGCGTTTACAGCTCGTTTGACAATAATGCTCGCAGTCCAGCTGATGCAATTGTATCGTCACACTGCTTTTGCAGCAGATTTCATCTGCCATCGAGGGAATGCTGCCTGAATATGAGGCAGACAGCGTCATGAATCTGTTGAGGCAGTTTAATCTATCAGCCATGGGTGCCCTGCCCTAAAGCATCCTTCCTGCAAAGGAGACATTGAATTGGTAGGTATCACATGGTGATGTTTTTTGCATTCATGTGTTTGCTTTATAACTGTAAAATTTTTACTGGTTCATGCTCTCTTGCATTTATTGTTTTCTTTTGAGAGTATAAAGGGTGGATGTGTAACAGGCTTCATTAAAGCAAAGCTTGAAACCAGCTCGGGGTTGTTATACGATTCTTGCTGTGTTTTTAGTTCAAGACTGACCTGTTGGTGAATCTTGCTCATAGTCTGCACTAAATAAAATCTTTCATGGCCTCTTCAGAGCTTTAAAACAGGAGATATACTTAGCTGTTTTATTGCAGTAGTACCTACTATTTCTAGTTGAGGCAAAATTGAGTAAACCTGTGTTTTATTAGCTCAGTGACAAACATGGCTTCATAATATAACTGACTGCACTGTGCATATGTGTGCATGTTCATGCTGACGTTCAGTTACTGTTTATTTAGACTGCCTCAGCATATGTATACATACAGTGAAGCTTCACTTGCACAAAGTTCAAGGGACCTTAGAAAAAGTTTGTTAAAATGAAAGCTCATTGGACTGAAATAAATGCGTGGAAGATTGTTTCCATTAGCTTCAAGAAATATAGGTTGTTAAAATCTTATCTGAGCCCAATTATTTGTCACTGCGCTCATTTGCAAGTGAAGAATGTGTAACCTTTTGCAGCACTTTTGAAAGGACTACAGTGGTTTCGAACTCAATTACTGTGCAAGCTCCTGAGAATCTTGCATATCACAACGGCCTGCTGAGGAGAAAAGGCTTTCATTTTCTCCAAGTAGATCACAATTAACCAAAATGCACGCATTCGCAATTCTTGGAGCTAAAGGGCCTAGTAGGGCGGAAGATCTGGCTTTGACTGGCTATGACTGTACAGCTAATTAAGCGTGCAAAGACAGCTATGGATTCATCTGGTTACAAGCTAGTTTAGACAGCCAATTCACTTTAAAGCTAAATAACAGCCACTTCACGCGATAATGAAGAGTGGTTCTTAACATAAAAATATGCTACAAAGAGTGCGGACTGTGCTTTTTTAAAGTGCTCAGTATGACGTTGAAGACACAGGATAGTACCTCGAAAAATGTTGAACTGAAATGAGCAATAACTGAAGTTTATTAAAATGAAGGGCGTTTGCATAGTGTTCAATAGAGCTTCAGTGGGGTGATTCAATGAAGTTCGTACAACTGAATACTTCGTCAATGTGACGTTCGTTCAAGTGGTATTCTGTATTTTTGTGACTAAACGAGAACATTTACTTTGCTCAAAGCAACATATACACAAATATTTACTTTCTTGCGAGCCACCAAGATTTGCAATTAACTTCCGAACTCATTTTATTCACAACCTAAAAAAATGCATCATTAACCCTAGAGCTAAATAGTTACTACCAATAACAAAATTAAGTAATATTTTGATATTTATCTGTTAGGAGAACATTTTGTTTAATTGTTTTGTGTGTTTTTGAGTTCTGCAAACATGAGGGGGCTTGTTACAGAAGGGGTGGGCTGCAAGACGAAGGATAGTATGAGTGTAGCGGCCCTTTTATTTTTATCAAATAATAATGCATCCTATCATGTAAAACGAATGCCTTTACAGCCTGCTAAAAATGTTCTTTTTAAATTGCATGTTTGGGTTCTGCCTGGATAAACATAGATGGCAGAGAGAGATCTTTCTGCCATGGGGTGTGAACTGTATTTTGTGCAGAAAGCCAGAGGCTGTCGAACATGTGTTTATAGATTGTTGATTGGGTTTTTTGGGGTCAATATCCTACAGTGAACTTTGCTCAAAGATGTCCCTTTAAACCCCCATGGAATTTGGTTCTCAGGTGTTGAAAATTACAACAGTGTTCTGTAAGATATGATAATGCTATTAAGCTTGCATAGCGCATGGAAGCGCCGAATGGCTGTTTGCCATGCTGATCATTATTATAAGACCTATCCAAGAGTATAATGAGGGTTTTGTCCAACAGATGATGTTTTGAAAGCTCAGCCATGTGTACCTGTGTTTATCAATGTATTTGAAAAAGTGATCAGTTTGAATGTGATAATTAGAGGTATTGTATCTAAACTAGCTCTCGGCCAGCCTGTACTGTTTGAGAAAAAGCAACAGTGACAAGAAGGGTGTTTTGCTAGAGCTTTTAAGGCTCTTAAATCTGTGCAGCTCTGCTTTAGTGCATGCATTGTCTCCTATACATGGCTAGTTGAATGATTTCTGTTCATTTTATTACAAAAAGTCATTCTAAATCTTTAGATAAGCTTGCTCGCCTCTATTGTTTGTTTGCATGGTGTTCACGCCTGCTATAGCTGGAAATGATGCAGTATTAGTTACAAGGAAATAAATAAAAGGATCAGCAACTACATTTCCTTCGTCCGCACATTTTTAAGAGAAACGTACATGGGCTCATTAGATTTTAGCATTGTTTGCAACTGTGTTTGATAGGGAAAGATCTTCCTGTCATCGCATAGAAATTTTTCAGAAACTTCTGAAATAGTTTGATACCTGGTGGTGTGGAGGTTGACTTCCCAGACAGTAATGTATTCCTATAGTACCGTATGCATGCACAATAGATAAACGTAACCCCTTGCATATATCACTGAATCTTCCACTCTAGAGGAGAATTTTGTGCACAAGCATTTTACTGTAGTTTGCCTCTGTGGAGCATTGTATTTCTAATTCTGGGCTTCACCTTTTATGCTGTTACTCAGCAACATATGAAGTATTCCTTGTTTGTATCTGTTACTTGTGCATTTGACTTTTCGTTTTTTTATTCAAAAGAACTTTCTTCCTGCTGTTCTGACTAGTGTTCTCGTATGCATATGCAGTCCTCTTGATGCTTCATTGGGCCATATCAGGAGACTCCCTGTTGCCGTGGTCTGTGCCGACAAGTAAAAACTAGGCAACCTGACTTCCGGGACAAGTAGCGGTGGGACGTAGCTGCGTGGTTTCTTCAGCATCCATGTGGATTTCTTATAAAAGACAGGTATTTCTCCTAAATTTGACTTTCATATGTGATCAAGATTTTACCTTGGTGACAAGCTCTTGAAGGAAAGGAGTGACATGAATGGCAATTTCTTAATTTCTTACTCTCGGGAATACACTATTACGACTTGTTAACTGCATATGTAGCAAAAATTATGTGTGACTGCATATTCCAGCAGTAGGCTGCATGATTTTTTAAGGATGAAATAATTTAGCTCCTATTGTCGGTAGCCTACAATTGACGAGCCAAAGCGGGCAATGCTAGGTACCAAAAAGTGATTATGCGGGGGCCGGGTGGGTTTTAATGAGACAAGCTCTCCACATTTTAAGACTTTGTGCAGGGCCAACGTGTCTCCCAGAATGTGTCTTGGACACATGCAAGTCTTGTATCCTCAAAAGGACCTCATCTAAATTTAAACAAAAGTAGTGCCAACCTATTTTGAGTACTACCAGTTCAGCAGTAAGCTCAAAATTGAAGCAAAAAGGCATTCATGTCCTGTGCGATGTCAGTGCACGTTAAAGAGCCCCAGCTCGTCGAACACTCTGAAGTCCTCCTGTACGGCATCTCTCATAGCCTGGGCTGCTTTGGTATGTTAAACCACATAAACCAAACCAGTCATTTTTTACCACCCCATCTGACTTGTCTTTCCACGTATCACCAAAAGATAGTGCCTACATAAGACTTGCCACTATTCCTGAGATTACCTAGATTATTATGTATTTATCTATTTTATGATTATGTAATTTTCCTCAGTGGAGCATTGAGTTTCCAATTATGGGCTTCTCTTTTCATGCTGTCACTCAGCAAACATATGAAATACTCCTCCTATGTTTCTTTTACTTGTGCATTTGACTTTTCCTTTATTATTCATAAAATCTTTCTTCCTGCTGTTCTGACTAGTGTTCTCATATGCTCATGCAGTCCTCTTGTTGTTTCATTTGACCATATCTGGAGACTCCCTGTTGCCGTGGTCTGTGCCGACAAGTAACAAGATAACCTGACTTCCCGGACAAGTAGCAGTGGGACGTAGCAGCATAGTTTCTTCAGCATCCCTGTGGACTTCTTATAGAAGAAAGGTATTCTAAATTTTGCTTTCATATGTGCTAAAGATTTTACCTTGGTGACAAGCTCTTGAAAGGAAAAGATGGGCATGAGTGGCACTTTCTTATTTTCTTACTCTCTGGAAATACACTATTGAGACTTGTTACCTGCATATGTAGCAAAAAGTATGTGTGACTGCATATTGTAGGGTAACTATAATATACTTAATCATTCCCTATTATTGCTCTTGTATTCACCTAGGTGCTTGGTGTAGCTGGTCTCCTTCAGTAATTAGGTGTGTGTGTTATCTTGCTATGGCACACATAGGCATCACTCAGGAAAAATAGGAGCAAACAGGCATAGGGGCATCACTTGCTGGTAGCATGCACCAAAATGTATGTATACATACTGATACGTTGCCACTGATGTGTATTTGCTTGATGTAGCAAATGGCAGAGGAGAGAGTTTACTATAGATTAACGCTCTGGTGACCAAGCATACTGGCGTGTAAATTTCACTCCTTTGTTTCCTGGGCCCCTATTGTGATAAACTAATGTCGAATGATATAGAGGATCAAAAGAAATACAACTAAATACAGCAATAGTCTTCATCTCCTGAGGGTGTTTTGCAGGTACTAGTTTGTACAGAAAGGGGTTGGAAACCAGTTAGCATATTTTGAGGAAAAAGAGGCATCTGAGTGAAGAGAGATGTGTGTGATGCTACCACAAAGTGTGTGAAATTAGCAGAAAAATTTTGAGCATGCATATTTCTTTTCTAGGTGACACCATGATAAATTTTGATATGGCTGCTACATCAAACACACAATGTTGTTGCCATCGGAAACCAAGTGTTTCTGTGTCAGGCGTTTGTGCAATAAATGAAGGTATGAATTTGCATCTGATTCTTTCACCACTCTCACTTTTCACGAAATATTACACACATGTGAACAGTGAGTAAAATACACATTATTATTGGACACTTGAAATATAGTTAGCGTAACACAAGATATTAATACTTTGTATGAACACGATTCTTTAAAATAACGGTGGCCAATTATCGAAACACAGTCGTTAGTGTCCATATACGCTATCAATAGGCTAATCATAGGATGTATAAATACGTTCTATGTAAATACATTCTATTCAATCACGGTGGCGAATTGTCGGAAGGGAGATCATATATAGATCATATGTGTTCTAAAGACTTTCTTTTGATGGTCGATAGCTTCTATGATCATATTGTCTAAAGACATCGCATAAAGTGATCATAGACATTTTTGTAAGGGCAACCTTCGCTGGATCATGGAAAAAGCAAGAGACTTCCAGAAACCCATCTACTTCTGCTTTATTGATTATGCGAAAGCGTTTGACTGTGTATATCACAGCAGATTGTGGCAAGCTCTCCAAGAGATGGGAGTTCCAGTTCACCTCATCTGTCTCCTCAGGAACCTGTATGAAGGGCAAGAGGCCACAGTCAGAACTGGGCATGGTCTTTCTGATTGGTTCCCGATTGAGAAAGGAGTGAGGCAAGGCTGCATACTGTCGCCCTGCTCATTTAACCTATATGCAGAGTGCATCATGAGGAAAGCCGGTCTGGACGAGTCTTCAGCTGGAGTGAAGATTGCTGGAAAATGTATCAACAACCTTAGATATGCGGATAATACCACTTTAATGGCAGAAAGTGAAGCGGAACTCAAGAGACTTCTGATGCGCGTACAAGAAGAGTGAGAAGTTTGGGCTTAAACTGAACATTAAAAAGACAAATATCATGGCGTCTTGCCCTATCAAGTCCTGGAGCATCAAGGGACAAGAAGTGGAAGCTGTGAGAGATTTTCTCTTCTTGGGCTCCAAGATTACCTCGGCAGGAGACTGCAGCCATGAAATTAGGAGACGCCTGCTTCTGGGAAAGAGAGCAATGGTCAGTCTTGACCGCCAAGTAAAGAACAGAGACATTCGTCGGCCAACCAAGGTCCGTATAACTCGTGCTATGGTCTTTCCAGTTGTGATGTATGGATGCGAGAGTTGGACTGTGAAAAAGGCTGACCGCCGAAGAATTGACGGGGTTGAATTGTGGTGCTGGCGAAGACTCTTGAGAGTTCCTTGGACTGCCAGAAGATCAAATCAGTCGATATTGTCGACCATAAACCCTGACTGCTCATTAGAGGGTCAAATTCTAAACTTAAAGCTCAGCTACTTTGGTCATCTGATGAGAAGAGAGGAGTCGCTGGAGAAAGATTTTTTTGGGAAAGGTTGAGGGTCGCCGGAGAAGGGGTAGGCAGCGTACGCGATGGTTAGATGGCATCCTCGAGGCACTGCAGATGAAGTTATGTGATGTTAGGAAGATTGTGAGAGACCGGAAAGCGTGGCTTGACATGGTCAATAAGGCAACGAAGAGTCGGACACGACTGAACGACTGAACTGAACTGATTCCATAATTGGTAGCTTTCCTGGGTTGCGCTGGTTCAGTCTTCACATTTTTTTAGCTGTATGCTGGAACCTTCGACCATATAATTCCTTTTTGAATGTTCCTTTCAGCATTTGTGATTTTAACGCCTAGTAAATGTCGCCATAGCAGATTCTCGTCTTTTATCCCTACTGCAAACATATATATATATATATATATATATATATATATATATATATAGATGTTTACTGGGCTGACTTGGGCCCACAAAACAAAACGGCTTCATCAATAGTAGCAATCGTGCTCATCAGTCGTCGTACTATGAATGCACGTTCTTCAGAAACATCTAAAGAGATCAGCGAAGGCATACTACAAAAATCAGAAAAACGGACAGGCGATGCGGCGGCTACGAACCGTGCGAGCAAAGGGTAATTCAAAATTACAGTGGTGGCCATGTAAGCACTCAAGAACTGTAGTGAAGCGCTATTCATTTGGCAGCTGACGAGAGCCCATGATCACAGAAAAAAGCACGCCATGGTGATCCTGAGGCAAGCGAATAGCGCTGAGTTGCCGAAATCGATAGCCCCCCACAACACGGGTTGCACGCCAGCTTTGATTGTCATTTGAGGGAGCATGCTATTGGACCGAAGGCGATGGCCGGGCGCGCCAATCGGGACGCTGGAACCGTCCGGCTGAACGGCAGTCAGCAAAACGATCGTACAACACCCCTTCCGCACCACGTCTGCAAGCGGACAGAAAATGTGCGCCCGCACACGTGCGGAGCGGGTCTAAAAAGCAATCGTACAGCGGCCTTAAGTGTTGTGTTCGAAATGCTGTGCTCGTTTGTTCTGTTGTGACTGGAGCAGTGCTCGCTAATGGACAGGCCCGCACCACTCTTCGCGCACCACTCGCCGCCTGCCTGCGCTCAGCGGGACGCCCCCCCCCCCCCCCCCCCGGCGGGCTCCCTCACTCTCCTCTAGTTCCAGGAAGCAAGCCCCATCCCCATCTCCGACCTCCGTTCCCTCCCTTCTTCATCCGGCAGTTCGGCTTACGCCTCGGCCCACGCTGGTCGCACCCTATTGTCTGGTGAATAAACAAAGTTAACAGTTTAACAGTAGCGCGTACGTCTTTTCTACATCGACGACGCGTAAAACACGACAGTAAGACAATTCGTTCGGCGAGTTGGGTCCTGAATTCTATCAATACAGCGCAACTGAGAGATTGTAAAAGTGATTACTTTGTAATTGCATGAAACATTTGGTAAGATTTGAGGAGGTTCACCTTGATTGCTAAAGAAATGATCTGTAAAATTCAAAAGTTTTATTCTAAGTTGCAACAACTGAAACGTGGGAGCAGGCTGCCGAAGGCCTCAGGCAAAAATGCAACTTCCCGAACTGGGTTGGCGTAGTCGATGTCAAACATGTATAGATTCAGGCACCTCCACACTCAGGATGTGTCTACTACAACTACTAGGTTTATAGTTCTTTGTTTCCGTTCAGTAAGTGTTGCCTGTACTTAGTTACAAAACATCCTGGTTACAAGGCACATACTCCAATTTACTCATGGCGGTTGCGGATAGCGACCTGAAGTATGTGGCCATTGATGTGGGGGCATACGGCCGCCAAAGCAATGGGGGACCACTGAGTGTTTCATGCTTTGGCAAGTGCATGGACCTTGGATGCCATGGGCTCCCTATCCCAGCAAATCTGCCAGGCGTCAATACCCTGGCACCCCACGTATTTGAGGGGATGAAGCCTCCCAGCTTCGTCCCGAAATTCTGCGCCATTATTCTTGCAGGGGTCAAAGTGAGGAAAAGCGAATCCTCAATTATCGGCTAAGCAGAGCGAGGTGAATATGGGGCTCAACACTTTCAACTTTAAAAAAAGGTTAGTAATCGTGTAAATTTTATTGTTTCCTATCCAAATTTCAGGAGGTGTGGGAAACCACTATTGGGATTATGGCGTCCAGGTCCCGGATTTTCCACCGCATCATAAATCGTCTCCCACACAAGGTAGATTCCATTACCATGGCTTGCTGCGTGCTATACAATTTTCTGCTGGATGAAGCTACCTACGTGTCAACCACTTGTGAAGAAGAGGAGCACAAATGGAAATGGATGAGGCCTGATAAACCTGCAGCCGCCAACTGGACACAATTACAGCCGGTCAGCCGCCGACACGCTAGTGTTATTTTGTGCTTACATCACCAGTGGTGACAGTGCTACGCCATGGCAGCGAGCTTCTGCTGGTCTGCGGTTGTGATGTGTGGAAGACGTCCATTTTGTTTTACTGTACGTGAAACGATACCTTTATTTTTCTGCATCAGATAAAGAACATTTTATACAAAAAACAGTTAATTTGAGGACTTCCAATGATTAGGTTAGTTTATGTTAGGGTCTCCAAAGATTAGGTTAGTAGGATACATACACCCAGCATAGTATACACAAGATTTGCCATCTCTATCCTAAGATGGTTTTCCATCTCTCTTGATACCCTTACCCATTTGAGGTTTTTTTCAGTACATGTACGGCGGCGGTTTTCCGTCTCGCAAGGTCTTTGCTGTGCCGGTACGGTTTCAATCCTCTGAAATTTCGCGCCCTGATAGCGATACATACGCACTGGGAGGTGCGACCACCTCCTGATGCTTACAAGAAACGCTTGAAATTTATGGCCCTGCCTTTTTGCGAAGATAAACAGAAGTAATTTCTAGCTGCAGCGTTTCGCCCAGCCTGCGGCAATGCCGCTCTTTCGCGGTTTTTGTTTCGCCACGTGATCGCAACGGAGGCGCGAAACTTGATTTCTATCTTTATGGGCGCTTCCGTGCAGGGGTTAGCCAGAACTGATTCCTATCTGTAGCTTGTCGCCTGGTCGGCGGCAACACCCTGGCATGGTTTCGGCTCAACCCCCCTCCCTCCGCCCGTGATCACAACGGAGGAGCGCTTACTTGATTTTTATCTCTACGGCTATGCCCGTGCAGGAGCCACAGAAACCGATTTCCATGTTTATTGAGCTGCTGTTACGTTGTTTGTCATCGAGGCTTGAGAGGTATTTCTGCTCCTTTTTTACTGAGGTTCCTGAGTTTGCATTGTCGAGCAACGTTAAATTCAAAATATGGCTCCTAATATATTTCCAAAACTTTCCCTTGACTTTACTCATATTGAACTTTCAAAATCCACCGTTTTTCAATGAAGGATTTAAACAAAAGCTCAACCCTCAAAGGTTTAACATAGTTGCATGTAAGGACAACACAATATGCTTTGTGTCGTCTATTGGCTGCTAATAAGCAATTGCACTTCCACTGCCTCAGTTGGAGCAACAACAGCTTCGAATTAAGGTGAACGCTTTTTTGGCCGATTTCCAACAGGCTGTGGGCGCGTAGGAAAAATGACTGTGCCTGTGGCACACTAGGAGCATTTGACTTTGTCTGTGGCACACCAGACACGGCATATATGTCTTCTACAGAGAATAAATTATTTTGCAGTATCTCTGGACAATCTTCATCCTGGCCCGTTTCACATCAATTGTCTCCTGGTGCCTCTTGTTCTTCATCAATGGTCGACTGGTGTGCATCCGCAGTTTGGATATTTCCATGGGCTCTGCAAGTAAACCAGTCTTAGTCGCAGTTTTGTGCGGCTTCGTGTTTCAAGATGTATTGAAAGCTCGCCCACAACCATCTCTAACTAAACAAAAATAACACCAACATGAACCAACTGGCGCCAAGTAGACGTCAGGTGCACCGAACCCCCTTACACTGCAGCATCCAAGCAGGCGATCGTATATTACTTTCTATAAACCGAAGTTACAGTTGCTCGCATACGAGATTGTTTTTGCTAAGATAATAGGTATGTGCATGTTTTGTTTTAGGTAGAAATGTAAAAAAAGAAGCCAATTGCATGTCGGCACTCACGAGGTGATTTCTTTCGCCAGCAGCACATCCCTTCTACAGCGTTGTACGTAGTTTCCAACCTGAACCCTGAACACTCATTAAACGCTAACCCCATCCTCATTTCGCGGAGTCCACGGCAGAAGCAAACTTTGGACATATGCGGGAATTCTTGTTTGTGAAATAAGGTAACTATCATAGTCAGTTCAGTCGTTCAGTCGTGTCCGACTCTTCGTGACCCTATGGATCATGTCACGCCACGCTTTCCGGTCTCTTACTATCTTCCTAACATCACATAACTCCATCTGCAGTGCCTTGAAGATGCCATCTAACCATCGCGTTTGCTGCCTACCCCTTCTCCGGCGACCCTCAACCTTTCCCAACATCAAATCTTTCTCCAGCGACTCCTCTTCTCATCAGATGACCAAAGTAGCTGAGCTTTAACTTTAGAATTTGACCCTCCAATGAGCAGTCAGGGTTTATGGTCGACAATATCGACTGATTTGATCTTCTGGCAGTCGAAGGAACTCTCAAGAGTCTTCGCCAAACTCTCTTAACATATTAGTAATGTGCTTCTGATTGCATCTTTAAATATTTACGCATGAGCCCATAGATTTTGGCCTCCACGAAAATCCCTAGATGAAGCCCAAAACAAGTCCGAGGTCACAACTTGTAGGTAAGACTTCTGAAGAAAAAGAAAATATGCGAAATAAATATTTTTACTGAAGAATAAAAAGCTATTAGTGATAACTGTCATAAGCATGCATACAAGTGTGCAGCCGCACAACGAATAGCAGAAGACATGAGGATGATATCTTGTTATGAAGTCAGCGGGAAATGGTTGGCACACCAGGAAGCTCCTTTCGAAATTAATAATAAAAATTCATTTTAAAGAATTTACGGCACCCAAAGAGCTCAAATGCTTTTGGAATATATTTTCAAGTGTGTGGAGGTAAGTCCAATAATTCGTTTATGCTCAAATTATAGCTGTCGTGAACCCTTTAAAGGACACCTCCGACAATTTTTCTATGCTAACAGATATCTACAGACGTTCTTCTGAATATCAAGATTACGTGTTCCAAAAAGCACAGTTAAGGATGCTTTACTTTCCCTGAAAGTATAATTAAATATAGCTCTCTGGGACCAGCGACTCGATGTTCCAGACAGGAACTTTTTACGGCCAACACTCTGCTTGTTGACGTCAGAGTCATGCAGAGATTTTTTAACAAAAGACGGCGACTGTGTGAGGGCCCTACTGGGTGTGGATTGTGTGGTGTGGGGTCGCCTTCGCCTGTAAGATCCTCTGCGGTGCTACTGGAACGGCGCAGGGTGACGGCGCTGCTACACAGAAACATCCTGCTACGACTCAGACAAGGCCGAAAGCTTGCTTGCAAACAGAATAGATTTCGTAATCACTGTCTCGTTGTCTGGTAGTTTCAGCTCATACTTTAATGAATTCCTTTGGAGTGATGGGTGCACGGTAGCTAGTGTTGTGTTATTGGATGCACGAGATATTCTACGAAAAATAACAGTGATTTGCCACCTATTTCCTTAGAAAAAAAAAGAGCTTCGCGACAAATTGAATCGCGCTATCTAGCGCTAACTTTGCAGTAGAGAACGCGTGTATGCTCGGAACATTTCACGCGGGCCTGCTATCAACCTAGTTGGTTCTGATAGGAGAGTTTGGAATCGCGAGTGCTAGGCAACGGTTGAAGTCGGATGCTGTGTCGACTTCTGCCGCAGCCTGCTGGTGCCAGCCAGGCGGATGTTTGCGAGCAACCGTGAGAAAAAAAGCAGGCTAATCGCTGTTAACCTCCTAAATAATAGGCGCCCCGATAAAATTAATACAAAACGTTTTCACTGAAGATTGCTAATCTGCAGCAAGGTTCTTCGGATAACTGCGATAAGAACAAATTTCTACTGGCAGCTCCCACCTGCCGGTATGTGGCTCAGCTCATTCGATCTCGCACTCTCTCCGCTGCTAAGGCGTCGCCGAGATTACATCTTTATTTTACTCTGAGACAGGGTGACAGTAAGGCTATTCCACGAACAGACCATTTACTTTAGCTCTGATCCCTTCTGAACCGACGTCCGCGGCGGCTTTGGTGTGAAACAGTTTAGGCCTAGTGATGACTAGGGCCTAGCGCACGGCCACAGGGCCCTTTTCCGCCGCTTTGGCGGGTAGCATCGTTACGGTAAGCTCGCTGAAATCAGTGCGGCAAATGCTGCGAATTGGGCGTCTACTTTCGTGATGCGGCTGGGATCGGTCATATTTTGATCTACCACCTAAAATTTGTTACACCAAGCAAACGAGGACGGAGCGGGGCTACATGCTGTGCTGTCGGGTGCGTACGCTCGAACGTTGTCTCCGTCGGTTTCAGCACTATAGGCCATGCAATATGACTTGTGTCTTTTGAAAACTGCTTTAGTGCGCGAAGTGCACGTAACTAAAACTGTATGGCCAGCCCATGCGCTTTAAAATTTTACACCTGGACCCGGTGAATCTTCCGTATCCTTCCGTAAACAAACGCCGACACCACCGCTGTACTTCGTAATGGATAGCCGGGATCGGCGGGTTGCTTTATGGTATGTAAGACGTCATGGTAATTTGAATCCTGCTTTCACTCAGAGCGCAATCATTTTCGTAACTCGAAGGCCTATGAAATTTTGTGTAGCTCCAATTTTTATCCATCGCAGTTGCCATTATTTGCAAAATTCATTAGCTTTGGTCGTGTAGCCGCGCGTAGAAAAAAGATAATAAATTGAACAAATGCGATTCGGTGGGAATTATAATAAATGTTCTGTGCGGTAGCTCTATTGCTGTGGGGACAATAATCTCCCTCGCAGCGAGGCGACTTTATTGTCGGTACTGAGGGAAAAAAAGGGGGATTTGTAGTAACGATCGGTCGCCCTCATATATGCCGGCCACTTGCATCGAGGTTTGTGAGTGTATATATTGTGAGACAGCACTTTCGCAAACGTCTGTTCTTTTTTCAGAACCAGCTGGCACACAGCGCGCGACGCTCCGAGCAGCAGTCAGCGATGATGATGATGGATCTATACAGATGAAAGAGGTGAAAGTTCACGCGCTGCGCTCACACAAATCCCCCCGACAAGAGAGCGGCCACCCTGGTCGCTGATTACAGAGATGAGGGACGACCGGCATAAGGCTTCATGCGCGAGACGTTGACGATCTCTTCGGAGCGACGACGTCGATCTGCGACGGTGTGCGAGGGAGTAACGCGGTAGTTCACCGGA
The DNA here is from genome assembly GCF_055883805.1 of Amblyomma maculatum. Lineage (NCBI taxonomy): Eukaryota > Metazoa > Arthropoda > Arachnida > Ixodida > Ixodidae > Amblyomma > Amblyomma maculatum. The sequence continues at coordinate 4,123,711 of NW_028146745.1, forward strand.
GACGTTAGTTGGAGTACTGTATAAGGGCCAATGTAACGATGGAGGAACTTCTCACACAGGCCAGGAATGCGGATTGGTGTCCACAGGAGAACTTCATCACCGGGGTAAAAGGAGGGAGTTCGATGGCGTTGATCCTACAGGGCTTTGCGTTCTTTTTGAGCATCTTCAGTGTTCAAACGGGCAAGTTGGCGACACTGGACCATTCGAGTGGCGAATTCTTCGCCCAGAGATTCAGACGTAGAGGGAGCAGAGAAGAAAGTAGTCTCGAATACTGTCGATGGTTTACGGCCATAAACTAAAAAGAAAGGGCTATAACCAGTAGTGCGCTGAACAGCGGAATTGTAGGCGTAGGTGACGAAAGGTAAAACATTGTCCCAGTTCCGGTGATCAGGAGCAATATACATGGATATCATGTCGGACAAAGTGCGATGAAACCGCTCGATGAGTCCGTTGGTCAGAGGGTGGTAGCTAAAAGTAGTCTTATGGATGGTGTTGGCTGCGCGCATTACTTCCTCAAGGTTTTGAGAAAGAAATGTCTTTCCACGGTCGCTAATGAGAATACGAGGAGTCCCATGACGCAAAACTATCGCACGCAGGAAAACATCGGCGACTTCAAAGGCGGCACCGGAGCGAAGAGGTGCGGTTTCAGCGTACCGCGTTAGATGGTCGATGGCAGTGACAACAAAACGGTTGCCGTCTGACGTCAAAGGGAGAGGACCAAACAAGTCAATGGCGACCGTTTCAAAAGGCACGTAGGCCAGCGGGAGGGGATGTTGAACGCTTGCGATGCTGGCAAGACGGACGTGATGAAATATATTTGGCGAGGCTGGCAAAAAGCCCAGGCCAGAAGTAGCGGATCTTGATACGGTTGTAAGTTTTAAAGTGGCCTAAATGTCCAGCAGTGGGGTCGTCGTGGTAAGCCTCCATAATTTTAAAACGAAGGGAGCGACGGGCAACGGGTACCCAGCGGTGACCCGTAGGGTGATAAACGTCGCGGTAAAGTGTTCCATGGTGAAATCGGAACCGACGAAGCTGACGGTGCAAGCGATAGTTTGAGACAACTGATCCTCCACGGAGGCGAGCGATGATTGTGCGGCAGTAAGGGTCAGTCAGCTGCAGGGACGAGAAATCATTGTTCTCGAGTGGAGCTGTAGCGATGGGTGCAACATTCAGGTGGCCCGCAGAAGGCTTACTCGGATGGCAGGAGGGAGAGGAGACCGTATGTGGGGCCGCGTCAGTAGGTATCAATGGGCAGCGAGAGAGAGCGTCAGCGTCGAGGTGTTTTCGCCCAGATTTATAAGTGATGGTGAAGGTGTATTCTTGAAGACGTAGTACCCAGCGACCCAGTCAACCCGGTAAGTTCTTCAGCGATGACAGCCAACAAAGTGCGTGATGGTCTGTGACAATGGTCAAGTGGCGGCCACACAAATAAGGTCGAAATTTTTGAACCGACCAAACAACGGCGAGGCACTCTTTCTCGGTAATAGTATAGTTACGCTCAGCTGCAGTAAGCGTACGACTGGCGTATGCGACGACTTGCTCTTCAGACACTGCGTTGTGTTGCAAGAGAACCGCGCCAATACCGTGGCTACTGGCGTCTGTGCGAAGTATGGTGGGCGCGACAGTTTCAAATTGGCGAAGCACAGGAGTGGAAGTGAGTGCCTGCTTGAGAGCTTTGAAGGCGTCTTCACATTCAGTGAACCAGGTGTAAAGCACTTGGGAAGACACGAGCTTGTGTAACGGGGCCGCAATTGGTGCAAAGTTCCGAATAAAACGGCGGAACTTGGATTCTAAGCCAAGGAAGCTGCGAACATCTTTCTGACGTTGGGGCCGAGGAATATTAACGACAGCCGCAATTTTTTCGGGATGAGGCTGGATTCCTGCCTTACTGACGACATGGCCGAGTACTTTGATGGTCTTACTGGCAAAGTGGCATTTCGTGGTATTCAGCTGAAGCCCCGCCTGGGCAAGGGACGTGAGGACTTCAGTGAGACGCTGTAAGTGCTGAGCGAAGTTTGACGAGAAGACAATGATGTCGTCGAGATAACATAGGCATGTTTTCCATTTCATGCCGCGAAGCACAATATCAATCATGCGCTCAAAGGTGGCCGGCGCATTGGAGAGTCCGAAATGCATCGCGTTAAATTCGTAGAGACCATCGGGGTAGAAAGGGCAGCCTTGTCCTTGTCTGCATCGTGCATAGGAATTTGCCAGTATCCCGAGCGGAGGCCGAGACTGGAGAAATACTCAGTGCCTTGGAGGCAGTCTAATGCGTCATCAATACGAGGCAAAGGGTAAACATCCTTGCGCGTGATCTTGTTAAGTGCCCGGTAATCCACGCAGAAGCGGACTGAGCCATATTTTGTTTTGAACGAGAACCACAGGTGAGGACCAAGAGCTCGTGGATGGCCGGATTACATTTCGAGCAAGCATTTTCAGCAACTTGCTCCTCAATGACTTTGCGTTCTGCTGCTGAAACGCGATACGGCCGTCGTCGAACAATAGCACAGCCGTCCGTCTCTATGCAATGAGAGGTGACGGAGGTCTTCCCTAACGCTGAGGCGCACACATCAAAAGACTCTCGGTGCCGCATGAGGACATTTAGCAGAGCTGTGGACTGCTCGGATGTAAGGTCAGGGCTGATGGCGGCTGCGAGCGCAGAGGATGTCGGAAATGGAGGCTTGGCAGCAGGCGGTGGTGTGCTGGAAAGTGTGTTGAGGGGAACGGGATCGCAGTCAAAAATAAACCCAACTGTGGCTCCTCTGGCAGTAAGAACGGCTGGAGAGTTGTATTGAGGGCCGCAACCACCGCGCAACCACGGGTGAAGGAGGTGAGGCACGAGGCAAGAGCTAGGCCATCGGAGGTCCCCCGAAGAGCGGGCATAACGAAGGCCTCGCCATCTAGAGGGTAGTCCAACGCCACGATGATCAGCTGCTCGCGTCCTGGGAGCGAAACGAAATCAACTGCTGCGAACACGTGTGGTGGTTAACAATCAGAAGTCGGTAATTATCGGGATCCGCATGATGAATAAGGCGCTCACGGCAAGCGATGAGGGCGGACGCCGACGATAAGTAATCCCACCCCAAGATCATGAGTTAAATGCACGTGGAGAGCACAATAAATTCAATATGATGCCGCTGGTCATCGATGAGGACACGTGCTGTGCATTGGCCGGTGGGTTTCATAAGAGTTCCATTAGCTCCCCGAAGTTGCGGACCGATGTATGGCGTTAGAACTTTGCGCAGATGAGAACACAGAGAGAAATGCATGACGGAATAAGCGGCGCCGGTGTTGATGAGGGCCTCGACGTAGAATCCTTCAACAATCACTACTAACATATTCGACGGTCGCCCAGGAGGAATTGTAGATTTCGAACTCGAAGCAGCTTTCCCTCCAAAAACTGCTTCGGTTAGTTTTCCGTTATAGGTTGGAAGGGTTGCGAGGCAGGACGAAGCGGTGACGTGCGGCGAAAAGGCGAAGGCGATCGGCGTCGGGAAGAACGCGAGGGCCGTGAAACATTGGTAGAATTTGGAGGAGAGGAAGAACGTCGGTAAAAGTCTGAGTAGGGCAGTGTGAATCATCAGACTGGCGCACGCGGGCACGTTCAAAGGGAGCATAACCCCGCTGCTCGTCTTGCTGGCGGCGGCGACAGACACGGGCAATGTGGCCACGTATCCCACAATAGTAGCACACAGGGCGGGAGGGGCGCCAGGCTGTAACAGGACGGTGCACTGTAGGATATGGTGCCATGGCAGCGACGTGACCGCACACAGGTGCCGAGCAAGTCGGGGAAGGCGGGATGGGTTGACGTGAAGTAATCTCGGCATAGGTTGGCAAGGGATGTTGGGAGGCGATGGGAGGCGGCGAGGGAGGTTGGGAGGCAATGGGAGGTGGGGCAGGTGCCACAGTGCGGTTGAAATTCGTCAATTCATCCTTGATGATGCTGCGCAATTTCATCTTTGCTGGCGGAAGAGTTGGAGAAACAGCAGAGGGGTTGGTCAGGCCGTAGAGCTCCTCTCGGATCATGGTGCGTATTAGGGACCGCAAATTTCCATCTATGAGGGAGCCGCCATCGCTGGGGTCTTGTATGAGGCGGCACGACTGTAGCTGGTCCAGACGTTGACATGTGGATGTGATGTCAGACACGGACGACGGATTTTTATCCACGAATGCGTTGAAAGCAGCAGTGTTGAGGCCCTTAATTAAGTGGCGAACACGCTCAAATTCAGGCATGGCAGCGTCGACACGTCGACAAACGGCCAGAAAGTCCTTGATATACGACGTATACGACTCGCCGGGCTGCTGGAGACGCGCTTCAAATTTTTTATTTGCCTGCTCTGAGCGACCAGCCGTAGTACCGAAAATTTTCTTTAGCTGGTCCATGAATGTAGGCCAGTCAGCGATGTCATCCTCATGATTGAGGAACCAGGTTTTGGAGACGTCAGCCAAGTAGAAGACGACGTTTAGAAGTTTATGCGCGTCATCCCAGCGGTTAAACGTACTTACCCTGTTGTAGTTGTCGAGCCAGTCGTCGACATCTTCACCGCGAAGGCCAGCAAAGATTTGGGGATCGCGCTGGCGGCTGGTGACTGTCCAGGGAGGGGCAGGCGCAGTAGAAGTAGGAGACGCCGGGGGTGAGCGAGCACCGTTGCCCTCATCCATAGCACAGGACCGCGGACGCAAGCGAAGGTCTGAACGGAGCTCCAGGGAGAACGGTAAGTGGGTCTAAAGCGAGAGGTGGGGAATACGAATCGCACCTCCGCCACTTGTGAGACAGCACTTGTACAAACGTCTATTCTTTTTTTAGAACCAGCTGGTACGCAGCGCGCGACTCTCCGAGCAGCAGTCAGCGATGATGTTGATGATGATGATGATGATGATGGATCTATACAGATGAAAGAGGTGAAAGTTCACGCGCTGCTTCACAATATGGCTTAAATATCCTAAGGAATTAATACTTCTACTGCAGCAATTTAGCAGCATTCAAGATCGCTTGCTGATTCTGCCCTCATTGGATATGCATGCCGAAAATTGCTTGACTTTTTATATTCCATTTGAATGACTATATTCCTAGCTGTTCCTGTTCGTTGGCATCGAGAACGCCTCGCCGATATCACATAGTACGTTTCACATGGTGTCGTACGTGACATCGGTTGACGTTCGCACACGTCGGCAGAACGGCCGCGGGTGCGTGCGGCGAGGCTGCACGCCTGTGTCGTCATCTTGTGACGCCACGCAAGACTGCTCTGCGGGCCCAGCGTGGGAGTTTCAATTTTGTTTCAAGTTTTTTGCTTATTTCAAATTACTGCTTGCGTATTGTAAAAAAATGTAATCCCGTAATGTGATGACCAAGCCTTCAGCAATATTAATCAATTACTTCAGTACTGTCGAAAAATCGTCAGATGCCTTTTGAAGCCGAGTTACACTGCGGAACACAACCGCGACATCAACAGAACAATTTCGCCAAACAAGTCGCCAATTGTTTTCGAACCACCTTGTCCCGAAGCATGTCACACAGCACCAACAGCCGGGAAGCCAAACAGGTTGCGGCGGTGTGGACTCGGTGGGACAACGTTGGGCTATGAAAACAAGCAGTTAAGAGCGTCCGTCAACGCCTTTGGCGTGTTCACGAGCCTGGTGATTCTCTGGGCGAGAACACTCCACCCAAAGCACTCAGTTTGACCTGATTGATTCGTTCATGTGCATTTCGTACTTGCATTGTTTTTGCATAACGGTTCATGGAAACCATTATCCCCGTTGCGGTGTCTTGTATACGGTGCATGCAGGCCGCACCTTGACGGTCACTCGTGTTGCGTGGGGCATGAGCGGTCGAGCGACTTTGCTCCGGCCGCACACCGGCGCTTTCTGGGGATTGTACGTGAATGCTAGCTGCGATGTTAACAATTGTTGAATACATCTCGCTATAGCCAATACTATACTCCACTGCCCTTTTCATTCACTAAAACGTGTGAAGGCTGCCTCAGACGCCACGCAGGAGGTGGTCCGCGCTGTAGAATGCTGCAGTGGAGGCCATGTTTAATGCAATACGCGTTCGTACCAGAAAAAAATGTTATCAGAAAAACTGCCTTCTATACACGTGCAAAAGCAGCATGGCTGTACAAAGTGCGGAGGTTTCGGCAACAGCGCCTCCCGCGGGTGCGCCAGGCGACGGCAGGCGCCGTTGCCTACCTGGCCCAGTTTTCACTATAGGCCTAGTAGGTTTCGGCGGCAGGCACTCCTGATTCTTGAGCAAGCTAACAAACTCGGCATTGTTCTAAAGATTCTCTTTTCGTCACCGGTTCACAAGGAAGCTATCTCATAGTAAATTAGGTGGGATAAGAAATGTGTTGGGCGGCCGTACTCCGTCTGTTCCCCACAAGTAGCGCCGACGACTGCTGCCGGCCGTTTGTAGCATAGCTCGACGGACCGGATCGCACCGGCGCTTCTCGATGATTATAGGCGCGTCTTGTAATGAAGGCAACTGTCGATTTCAGTTCACGGAACCCAAACCTATACTCGATGACCATTTTCATTCGGTGAAATTCGTGAAGTAGCTCTGACGACGGTGCATGAAAGCGGTTCCTCACTGTGTAATGCAAACTGAAGCCTGCAAGCATTTACGTGCCCACCTTCACCGTTAAAGCCAGTTCCGACTAAAGTAGAATCTCTTTAGCTATTTAACTTTTGACATCCCCGCGTAGAGCGCGCGAATTTGGGCGAAATTGCAGTGAAGCGGGCAGATCGTGACGTCGGCGCGGCAACTAGCAGCAAGTTTGCGCGGTTTGACACGATGTTGCCCAATTGTCGAAGAAGAAGTTCACGACAACTGTTGGCGGGAAATGACGGCATGTTTTTGAGTAGTTCCTGTTGGTGCGATGTGACAGGGTCGCCAACACTACGCTAAAACACTGCTGACGGACTCAGTTCCCCATCTTTTTCCGCAATGTGGCTCCACCTTTCGATTCCCACGGGAAACGCTATGAGGGAATGTAACACAGTTTGTGCTTTTGGTAACATTTTATTGGTTCATACAAGCATTCATTTTGCGTTATGACCTCCATCTCGCTGCCAAGAGCTATAAGAAGAAACGCATCTTAATGACACATTTTCTCTAGGCATCAGTCAGAAGCAGTGGCTTCTTAGATAAAATGGCAGCTTTTATTTAGCACAGGCTTCTTTCGTAAATTGCGACCTTTCATTTATTTTCGCCACCATCCAGCGAATTCGAAGTCAAATCTGCCGTTATATTTACAGATAATTCAGGAGATGGATTCGGGAAAAATTATATCGAGAAACATTTTAGATATTAAACTCATACTTGCCTTCGCCGCATACGGTCAATACTTGACTTCGATATTTTTGGTCAAACGGACAACGTTTTCGTGCATGATAACATCGGTTTAGGAGCGAAGCTTCCCAAGCCGAAAAGAAATCTAATGATTCGTGCGAAAGCCTGGCAATGTTTTGCAGCTTTGTTTCGAAAAAGGCAGAATGTAAATTAACTTTATTTCTGGAAGTATGTTGTTAATTTTGTCTCCGACAAATGAAGGCGAATTATTTCAAAGTAAGAAATGTTTCTTTTTTTTTACTGACACTTCCGGGTATATTGAGAGTATAAAGCTTATCTGCGAAAGACAGTTCTTGCTCTTAGTGGACAATATATCCAATTCTTGCTCCTGTCCTATGTAAGTAATGAATGATCCAACCTTTGTTAACAAGTTTTTTGTTGGATTTCCCTTAAGACTACGATTTGTTCTGTGAGAATACAGCTTGCTTACAATATTAGGTCCGTGTTCTGCATTACATCTAATGCAAGGATCTTTACCTAGCAGTTATTAAGGCGAAAAACATTTTGAAAGTTTTCCAAAGAAGGCATCGCGCCCATGAGGGCATTTTGTTAACTATTTGTTCAATGTTGCGTTTGCTACGTGCTTTCGTTGCTCGTTACCCTTTTTATGATATTACCGATATAGCTCTTATGACTATAACAGCGGAGTAACAGACTTGACAAGTAGTAGTAGTATGCCAAGACCGCAGGTTTAGTGCTGCTAATAGCACTGAGCACGAATTCATGCTTAATAGTCGCAACTGAAAAGCATTTCATTTCTGAGGACAAGAGGAAGCTGCATCAAAAGAAAAGAAAGCTGCCTTGGGCACACTAGAACTAGTTCAACATGTTTAGCCTACCTTCTCTGAGCATTTGTCGAAAGCATACTGGCATATTAAACTTGTTTTACACTCAATAAGGTCAATGTGGATAGCTTCTCTAGATATTTACGTGTCGATATTCAAAAATTCTAAAGAGCATGCTTGTTAAAATGTGGGTTATATCAAAGAGCGCCAATTGAAAGCTGTTTATGCCTATGCGTATTTAGAGCCTGAGAAACTAAATAAAGGTATACGATTAGCTTTTAGTCGTTGGTTTGTCATTTCAACCTCATTTCTAGCTCTTGGACCAGTCTAGTTTAGTCTTAAACGAACTTTTATTTTTTCTTGCTTTTTTCTAGCTCAATTTTTGCAATGTCGACTCGGCTTTACTTGGACGTTTCGACGAGAGGTACTTTTCATCGTTAGATTTTTATTATTCGTCTTCGATAACATTTGAGGCAGTACCTCTTAGCTGTGTTGTTTTAACTTTTTGTTTTTTGCTTGGTTCTGTTTCCTGACCATGCAATTACAAGGACATGCATACTCTGGCGTTTCCCATCCATCTAAACGCAGCCGCCGGCGGTTGGGATCGAATCCGGGTGCTCCAAAACAGAAGTTTGGCGGCGTATTACCACTGCGCCACCGCAGCAGGTACCCACTAAATTTACTCTGAATGGTTTTAGTAGCGTGAGCTACATTACGCGCAAGTATCGCCGTTTCGCAATGGAAAACGTTTCGCCGTGGCCGCACCGTGACCATGAGTCGTTGCCCAGCAATCGCCGCAGCTGGTGGCTGTAGGATGCCTCGATTTGCAAGGATCTTTGTCCCCTCTGGCAAGATCTTGCCTTTTTCAAAATTTTGAATGGCAGTCTTACTGTCGTTTACGATAAAGTTTGCTTTAGCTTCTGCGCGAGCTCCGCTTCCTTCGCGGCGTCTATATTGCGTCCCCGGATAGCTGTGCGAAAAATGGCACTCCTCGGCCGTTTACGAGCGAAGCCACCGCCGTCCCGACTTGGCCTTCGGCCGCAGACCAAAATTCAATAACAAAGAAGCTGCTGCATGGAGGCGCTTGCAAACTAATACATTCATGAATTTGGTCTTGGCGTACCATGTGTACGGCGAGACGAGAGATCATGACAGATGTAGTGATTGCGGGCGAGAGGGACCCTTGACCACATCATATGGGAAGGCCCGCACTTTGCAGGGGTGGGAAAAATATACTTAGTAGAGAAAACAGGGAGACCCTGCTGCAAAGTTCGAATCTTGAACTTCAGCGGAACATTGTCCACCTGGCGGAGAAGGCAGCCATGGGTCGAGGTCTGCCGCCAGTCTTTAACGCGGCGGCCCCCGCCTTCCAGGCCTACGTGTGGGGGTGGGGGTGATCGCCTTTTTTTTTTGTTAAAAATAAAGTTTTTCAACTAATCAATCGGGGCTGGTACTGGTAGGTCAGCGACGCTGGCGGGGGGGGGGGGGCTAGCCTGCCACCGAATTTCTGTCTGCTGTAGGTAGTCATTGCACCCCCTGCCGTTTCAGGGGTTTCGGCCGTTTCGGTCTCTCATTGCTAAACATACATGACTACAACAAGCTCAGCCAGGGAAATCTGAATCTCGCTACCTATACCCTGGCATAGTTCAGCTAAGCCATTGTCATTTTTCGTTTAATAATATTGGACAAATCACAAGTTCAGGTTACTCACCAATATCTTACTTTTGGCAATGCAGGTTATCTACACGGAGTTGAGCGGGAAGAAGGAAGAAAGCGGACAGATATTAAAGGAACGCGCGTAACATAAAAATATTTAAAACTCGCAAGAAAAAATGTGCGCTGTATTTCCGCTTTTCCTCGGTGGTATTATTGCTGGTACGTATGTTTTCTGTTCGTTTGAATGTACCCTGTACCGCTCTTTTTAAGAATGACAAATTAATTCCTTCAGCTTTTGGGTGCAGATTCGATAGGAAGACGATTGGAAGATTGGTGGCTTAAATCAGAAAAGTAGCATAATGTCAGTAATGTAGAAATAAAAATTCTATAAATAGAATGAGGGTACAGTTAACTGATCTAAAACAATAATTAAGATGTAGGGGGAAAAACCAGCATGATAGCATCTGCTTCCACCCCAAATCAAAGGAGACGCTCCTATATTCCATCCATCCATCCATCCGACCAGAAATCGCTTAGTAAGTGAACCCCTGTCATGCTTTGCGCATTCTACATGCCATGATCATATTGCATTACGGCCGTCATCTCAAAATGCGGGGAATGGAGGTGAACCGTATAGAGACCCGTGCATATTTAACGGCAAAGGAACCGCGTTTCCAGAGGTACGACGACACTGGCGTCCGCGCTGTGTCGAATCAATTTCAGTTACAAGAAATACCTTAAACCACCACGGTCACATTAAGATAAAATAGTTCCATCTAGCTCTTAGTAGATAGTTATTGGTTGACCGACCTGATTAGCTCAATTTGTAAAGCAACTTCTGCGGAAAGGCGATGGACACGGGTTGGATCCCAAGGCCACGAAGTATTATTCTGAGATCTCTATATAGTTTATTTTAGAGCCATATTGATTCGCTTTCTTTGATGCCAATGAGTTCACTCTTTTATTGAAATAAACTCCAGTCTGGAGGATTTACCTGTGTAATAAATCAATATTAGGATCTGCCTACATAAACGAAACAAGGGTCATGTACAAATGGCGTTACACTACAAACGTTTGCGAAACAAAAATTAGGTTCCATGACAAATGCAATGACATACCTGTTCCGTTCTCATTGGTTTCCTGTTTCTCTACGTCTGCCATTATTGTCTGTCAACGCGTTGTCTGTAAATTCACAGAAAGTTAGGATTGCTAGGTTTTGTAAAAAAACGGTCTGGCTCAAACACAGCCACCTTACTTGCAGTGTTCCTAGTGCGGGCGCGGTTCGCATTCCCAGTGGCATTTGCCATCATCTTGCGCAATAATTTTGCCTAGACGTCGACATCTGCTGGTACCTTCCGCTCATGCTCTGAGCAAAGGACATGTACCAGTGTATATTCCGCTAGTTATGCGATCCCGCATATTCTCCCTGGAATGGTTCTGTATTAAGGCGAATGTCTGTAATGCTACATTGTTGTCGACAGAAGATCGTAAGCAGAAAGCTGTCAGCAGAGGAGTCACGCTTTTGTGAGCGAGAGTTAAAAATAAATTATAAACCGTGTCTCCACCGGGAATCGAGCCTCCATCCCTTGGATCTCCAGCCAGTATTGAGCCCAGCGCTGTACCAACTGCGCGACACCTCAGATCTCGAAATGCTCTTCATAATTCCTCTTGTCTACCGTAAGGATAGCGGGATTCGGCGAGTGACAGCTACTGCGTCTTTCCTTTCTTGTAAGCGAATTATAGAAGGCCGGTGAACTTTGATGTGTTGGGCAAGACAAAATTATGGTCGGGCTTCTAACCAACCTGGGCACGGAGACACTGCAGCAACCTAGGGATTACGTTAACGAATGCTGGCGCATCGGCACCATTCCACAGTCATTGAAAACAGCAAAACCTTACAAGAAAACTAGCATTTAAAACCTACTCCCCATATCCTTAACGCGCGCGCAGGCAAACGCATGGAAAAGGCAGTCCACGCGCGTTTCTCCAACTATCTAGAGAACACCGAACTACTGCCACACACGACGTTTGGATTCAGAGCACATTTGTCCATCCATGATGTGATTCTGCTACTCAAACGCGAAGTCATTCATCCAGCACGCAGACACAGACACCGAGCACTTCTATCCGTCGACCTCAAAGGAGCGTTTGACAACGGCCGACGCTACAATCCTCCAGGACCTCCAGAGTACGAACTGTGGGCAGTGAGTCTATTCATGCATCGACGATTTCCTTAAAAAAAGAACCATCAACATCAGAATCGCAACAAAACAAAAAACGCAAGTGATGATGGGCACGAGAGGCACTCCACAAGGGCCAGTATTATCTCCACTTCTGTTCAACATTGCACTCCGGAATCTCCCAGCCCCTTCTAAATCAGTAGGCAAAGGGGAGGAGGTAAACCTCCGCAAGCTAAAGACCACTACGTTTAACAACCCACGAAGATTACGCGCAATATATTCAGAGTCATTTGACTCGCAAGGAAAATTACGCGGGGAGAAAATTACGCCTGTACCATATTGTGTGGACATGCCAGCGAAATCAGACTATCACTGTTAATAGCCAGCCAAGGCAGGAAGGGTGGGAGGCAGCTTTGACCAGCTCATTCGCGATGAGTCAAAAAGAACTCGCTTAAAGAGCGCGGAAAGCACCCTACGCCAATTGGGTTCCCGACTGAGGACTCCAACTGGTGCTACAACCTCCTAAATATTTTCATTAAAATATTTTTCCATCACCTGCGGCGCTTCAAATTGATTTACAGGATAGAAAAAGCGCAGTATCTGTCACAATTCTCCTCGGACACATTTAACACGACAAAAAGGAAGGGGGGAAGGTGGGAGTGAATGGAGAGAGGGAGATAGAGGTGCCATATTGGAGGGCTACGATCCACCACGCTACAATAGCTTTCGCCTCATCTCACTTCAGTGGTGCAAAGTGCCCTCGCGAATTTTTCCCATCTCGGCGCTCGCTCCTTTGCAGAATAACGGCGTTGCAGTCTCATCTGGGGTGTATTGCCTATCTCGTCGTATAGCAAAGCTTAATCGACGACCAGAAGGAAGTCCCCATCTCACTCTTAGCGATTCCGGTCAGACTACAGTTTCCGCCAACCACACTACAAGTGAATTTACAGGCGAATGCTCAGAATTGTCGGGGGAGGTTCTGTTTCTGCAATAAAACTTGCGAGCCTCTCACGACAAAAATATTAGCCTTCGTACTAACCCATGACAACCTCTTAAATGCCGAGCGCATCTTCGAGGGGTCATCCCCCATTTTACGAGGTGCACGTGCTTTGGAGGCCTCTGCAATAGGGCGCACCCCGCTGCGAACCTCTTCCGCAAACTCAGTGTACCTCCGCTCCTAGTGATATTGCATCTGGCACCAAATATTCATATTCCCTTTTCGAACAGCATTTGGCTGCTCGGGATCTGACCTGCCGAATGCTAGTTGACTTCACCGCGTATCCATGAGACACCGCTCCAGTCAACTTGTCTCTCAACTTACTTGAGCCGCTGACTTTTGAACCTGTGCTCGTCGCGTGTCTGCAGCGTTCTCACCCGCATTCTTCGCCGTAGAATCTGCGCGGTTTTGAGCCAATTGCCAAACGTGCTGCCTAGTGGTTCTGAGTGGACATGGCCATGCGGGCATTTTATCGTGAGCTGTACAGATTGGCCGACTTTCCACAGCGGGTGTAATGGTGGCGGCGGAAACTGAGAGTAGCTTGACGAGTAAGTGAGGAATCCTTTGATAAGGACTCATTCGGCTGACCATATAAGCGGTTTCATTCGAGGTGTACCGGAGGGGGGATGTGAATCCCTCGCCATCTGGCTAGACTTCGTATGCTGGCCAGGATCTCCGAACAGATTGATCGGACGACTTACTGCGTGGATTTCGAACATTCTTCGTGCGTTAGCTTATCCAACTGGACTGCCAGATCAGTCGCGTGTTGGTGTGCCATTTTGGGGGCGCATAGACAGCCGACGCCGCCAGCTCGGTCCACATTCGTGGAAGGGAAGAACAACACACGCGGTACACCCAGCGGGCCAATATGTTTATTCGGAGTTCCTAATGTTTTTCCTCGGTCTCGTAGCTGCATGCGCGAGCTCAGGTGTCGCGGCGTCTTCTGTCTCAGAATGCAGATACCGCCTTTGAGATAAGAGCATAGGGGAAGGAGGACCTGTCCGGTACACTACTCCAGTTCTCTCATCCCCCCCCCCCCCATCTCCGCAACAGCTGCGGGAGGAGGCCAGGAGGGGAAAGATAAGAGCGCCACGTTACAGAGAGAGAGAAAGCGTCAGCTGGGTCTTGCAGGCGAGAAGAATGTTGAATTCTCACAAGGGCAATAAATATTTATGCACAAATACAATGCAAATCTTACCCTCTATGCACAAGCACGCTTGTGCAGATAGAAGCAGACCAGAACACTTGAAACTTGCGTCACCCATTCTGCACATGAAGCATTTATCTCCTTCAATGAGGTAAATAAAGGAGAACAACTTCCCCTTCATTTCAAGTGCCGCAATGTTCGGACAATGGTCATCTTGCCCAATTTCTTGCAGCCATTTCTGGAGAGAACCATTCAAAATCATCTAAAACTTGAGTAAGAAGGATATGTTTGTGCATGGCATCTTCAGACATTTTTTGCTTCTGCGATCCCTCTTTGAATGGCCGCTCTTCCGGAGATTTTGGAGCCAGTAGTATGAGTCACCTTCCCCAGATCCTTTTGTAAAATGCCTTTTCGTTGAGAAGCACATAAACCTCTCTTGGAAGAAGGCAGCAGAGTCGGTAACAATACAAAGGTCCTTGTGTTCGTGTAAGTGCCTCTTGCGCTTTGCGTTGTTACCTGCTCTGCTGCCTTCTTCCAAGAGCTGTGTGACCCACTAGCTCAGCGTTCGAGTCTATTAATTTAAGCATGTAAACATCTGTCGAAAACCATGCCCGTGAGAGAGAAATTTGGCTGAAAAATGTTGCTTTCTTTGTAAAATTAGTGAATAATCAGCAAAGGAGCATGCAAATTTCTTCCATTCAGCGAGGTCTCCTTGAGGTAACTCAATAAGGGCTTCACATCTTCGCAAGTGTGTATATACATATCAATGTTTCTGAAAAGCAAGACCCTCTTGCAAGTTATTATAGCCACCGCATTTTTGTCACAATCGATAACCTAAATATATCACACTTTCAGGAGCTCACTTCCAGAATTTCCCTGTGCTATAGCCAATTAAAGGGCTTCGAATGAGACGGCTGCCTTTTTATGTGCAGTAATGCATGTCTTGAAAACAACGAAAAAGAGTTGGTGACTGCTCCACACATGCTGCACACGTACGCCATTACGCATGCGATAAAGCACTGAACCGCACCCTGCTTTTACGGAAGTAACAGAGATAAACAGCCTTCGAAATTAGCACGAGCATTTGAGTCATCACAGCTGCTTTATAAATATTAGCAAACACTACAATTTCCACATTGTATATATTTTTGGCTGTTGTCGAAATGGGTGCCAAAATAGAACTATACAACTGCATTTTCATAGTCTCCTAATGCACAGTAGCTTAACTGCAAGATTGTTAGAACTCCCATATTTAGCATATTGTTTCAATTCGGCAAATATAACTGGAAAAAATATAGCACTGATGCTAAAACTAGCACCAAATGTGCTATCACTAGCCAGTGGCAATAGGCATAACATTCAGTACCACAGCGTGCTATTAAACGTGAGTGGAAACATATTGCTACGGGGTAGTTCAGCGTGCAGCAGAGAGCGGACACGGAAGACAATGCGTTCAAGCAGACGTTTTCTGCAGGCTACGTCGTCTTCTCCAAAACTCACGAGATTCTTCTTCCTTCCTTATGCGCATATCAGTGCATGCACCGCGTAATATAACAATATTTTGGAGCTAGCGCCTCCGCTTGGTCAAATTCTTTCTTAAAGATGGCAACTCAGACGCAGTTGTCTGAAATCTGAATACAGTTTAGTGCTATCTGATGCTTCAAAGAACCTGAACAGGCATCTAACAATGCTAATATGAAAGTTGTTCAAACAGCTCACCTGATGTACATAGAACCGCAAAGCGTTTTTTTTTTTCACTAGCTAGGAAACCAAAAGATTCGAGCCAGGCCAACTGAGAATGCGACTTGACAAAGAACAGGTTCCCACTACAGAAAACTAAGGAGAAAATTAATAACTAATTCACGGATTTCGAAAATGCAATACTGTCAGTTTCAACTAATGTCAATGCATATGGCGCTGGCGCCAAAAAAAGCGCTCATGCAATGCAAGGACTCTACGGAGCATCTGCATGCAAAGTTGTTTTGTGTTACAGTTGCCTCCGAAGCAACTGAACGATCTTGATTTCTTGAAGGAGTGGCAGTCCTTTCATGCGTAGAAAGGTCAGATAACAAAATTACCGTAAGCGAAGCACTGTAGAGGGGCCTACTTCTTTCGCTATCCGTGCCGTGTGATATCGCACAGTATTGTAGGGTTCAATCAGTGGCCCCCCAAATACGGTCGCTGCCTGCTTGTAGACAGCCGCATGAGAATCAGGCGCGAATAAGTACTGATTGAAACGGATGCATTGCTTGCTCCCTGGGACGTCTTTTGCAGCTACGCAAGGAAACGGCAAGTTGTAACTACAATTTTGAGTACCCGAATCGAGATACCGGGTGTTCCTGGCGTGAGCTTCTATCGTGTAGTAAGGGCGTACTATTAGCAGGTATTAAATTTAACGCGTTATTTGTTCATTCGCATTTTCATTGCGTGAACTCAACCCAGCTTTTTCGGTGCATGAAGAACGTCCCGGATCAATGCCAACGACCTTACTTTGAGACCTAATTGCCCTTGAGGTGCACTCAACCTGGAATGTGAGGAAACCGATCTCTTGCAGCGATCAGTTTTCTCCCCTCCCTTTTCTTCAACGACTGTATACACATGCCCCATTCAAAAGCACCAGCACAGCAGGTAGGAAACAGATGGAGAAAGAGGGGGTTATTTGTCAGCGAGCCCGATGGGACCGAATTACCGCGTTCCATGGCACCCAGCAGGCTGCCTTCGAGCCACGCCGCGTCAGTTACGCGATTTGGAGGTCTCGCCATGACCTCCGTACGCGACAGCCAGCCAGACCTTTCCTTTTCTTGTCTATACTTTATATTCGGATATATAGTGAATGTAATGTACTGCACACTTTTTCCAATAGTCAGGGATAAAGCGAAACGCGTCTCTCTGTAGCGGCCAAACGAACTGCACTCAAGACGCGTCGCAGTGCCCATTCCGCTCTACGCACTCGATCGGCCCATCATTTAAAGAAAACCTTTGCGCACTTCTAATGCACAAAGTAATTCAGGTAATCGATTGGGCACGGCACTACGAAGGAGTTTCACATGCGGCGTCGATAAGCTTTCATCTTTTATAATTCCAAAACTGTCTGCATCCTCATTTCTTGCCTTGCAGTTACCCCACTAATGAGCGATTGATCCAATACTGTCGATTTTCCAGCATTCCATCAACAGTCCAAATGGGGCCTAATTTTGACAAGCCGTTTGCGACCCAGTTGAGAGTAGTTTAACGGCCGGCCTTCCGACAAAAACGCTGAACTCGCGACCGCATGCAAAGGAAGACAAAGGATGCCCTTTCTCAAGTCTGCTGTGATAGCAGTTACTGCTGCGACCGCATTTGTCCCCCCCCCCCCATGTTACTCCTTACACAAAAAGGACTATTGCTTGAGAACGAACAGAGCTCAGTCTTGAGCATGAATTAAATAAAGTAAAAAAAATCAGCTATTACTTCTGCATACTTTGTCCTAGCATTGACATGTATCGCGCCGTCTTGTTATCCGGGCGCTTTGAACTCCGTCCAAAGGCCACACTAGCACCATTACGCCATAAAACAACAAAGATACGCACCACAACCAAGTCAAACATCGATACACTCAATGAACCGGCAAGGCAAGCTCGCCATAACCGTGCGAACAGCTCGAGAATAGATTTTTAGCTGCTGCACAATTTCGCTGCTGCCCAACACTGCTTTCGCTCTGCCGCTCTGACGTGTTTCCGTTTTGTTGTCGGCGTTACATTGAATCAACTAATATAACCGGTCCGTTGAGCCTACCGTTTACACAACGCCTGTACCAAGACGTTTTATGATTCACTGTGATCTAGCATTATCAAAATTATCCTAGGCGGGGCAACTCTTAGCAGCGCTTTTCCGTGTGATCACGCGCAGCTCTCGCGTGCGCATTGCAAGGAGCAGCCTAAGCATATTGCATATACGAAAATACTGGCTACGTGTGGAGACATGTGAGATGAAGAGTGCCCACAGAATATGGCGAAGAACTGTGAAGTAGCACCCGCCTGTATAACCTCTCTAAACTTGATTGGTTTGGTTTGGTTTGTGGGGTTTAACGTCTCAAAGCGGCTCAGGCTATGAGAGATGCCGTAGTGGAGGACTGCGGAAATTTCGACCATCTGGGGTTCTTTAACATGCACTGACATCGCACAGCACACGAGCACCTTGCTTTTCGCCTCCTCTTAGAAGCGGCCGCCGAGGCCGCTATTCGATCCCGCAGCCTTGGGAACAGTAGTCGAGCGCCGTAACCACTGCGCCACCCCGACGGGGTCTCATGCTGCCGTGTTTGTGGCAAGGAATTTTCTCGGTGTCTTGGGCCAAAGTAGACCTCTTTGTTTCTTGGCGGGGGGGAGGGGGGGGAGGGGTCGTTAATATTATTAAATTGCGTTCTCCGGCTTTAACCAATTCAGTCCCGTGGAAGTATGTGTCTCGGTTTGCCAACAATCTGGCATAGCGTCATGCGGGCCGTAAGCAGTACACAGAATTAAGAGTAGGCGCAAAGGGCGTTTATTGCGCTGCCTTTGTATTCCGCCAATGAATTTATATTTTTGTCTACATTGTTGGTTGGGGACAAGAACGCGTAGTATCTCCATTCTCAGTGGACACCTACAGTTGCAGATGTGCATATCGTAGGTTTGTACCGCAATCGCCAGCTAGCCTCCATGTGGACTTGAATAAAGATGTGTAAGAGGAGCAAAGCGGTATCACACTATAGTGAACACTAATCAAAGTATTCGATCCCGCATCCTTGAGTGTTGTATACAGTGGAGGTCCCTCACCCATGCGCCATCATGGCGACGTTCGCGATTGAGATATTCGAGGAAAGTTTCACGTATAAGAATTGTAAGGCAAATCTAGTGCGTGGTTATAGCAATACTCAACTGCTTAGTGCTTGCTGTTAAACTCAGAAATAACCATGTTCCTTGCGTAAACATTTACTGTTAATTTAGGGAAAAGTACATATATAGCACGAAGTAAAAAAAAAACAATGGTATAAACAAATTTCTGTTATATTTTTTTCATGAATATCTCAGTTGCAAAACCAAACCTATCTGTTTTTGTTGTCTTAATTAGCAGACATTTTATTTAGCAGACATTACCAGACAAGTGCTAATTAGAAGACATCGTTGGAGGTCGTGAAAATATGTTTAGTTGTTTTGGTGCATGCGTAAATGTTTTCGTAGGTTATATTCATTTCACTCTATTCTTTCACTCTCTTGAATAACACAAATAAATGTTTGAAAGCCTTCGAATGAAGCTTGCTAATCAAAGGAAGGGATATTACTGCTTCAGGGAAACAATTGTAAAACACACTGACGTTACAATTTCGAACAGTTCTGCTTCGTCACATGCAAGACATGAATAGTTTCACGATTATATTTAGTTTGGGGGGGGGGGGGGGGGGGGCTAACGCCCTAAAGTTTATACTATCATGAGTATTAGCGCTTTCTCAAGAAAGCCTACATGTAACATTATTCATGCGCCACAAATATGTGTGCCCTAGATTGCTAAATCGACAAATGAGCATGTTTTTCTCAGTCCTGACTAAACTACAGTATTTTTCGTCCAGTGTCAGGTGGAATATTTGCGCATTTGTCTGAATGGTAACAGCAGCTTGGGGTCCTAATGTGCAGAAAAAGGCCTCAATGTAGTTAATAAATCTCAAGAGAGCAGTGAGAAAGATGTTAAGGAGTTCACGCGATTTTTAAATTCGATTTTACGGCCCCGCTTCAGCGTATACCACGTACATAATTAAAAAAAACATACAGCACAAACTTAAACACAAGACAAAGACGAGACGTAAACGCTACAAGCGCTTGTGGTGTTTCCTTCTCCTCTCTGTCGTGTGGTTACGTTTCGCTGTTTTTGTTCCCATTGGTAACCTTCACCAATTAGCCAAAACTTCTGCTTTGTATACCAGGTGCTAGATGGAGGTTTGCGCCTTTCACTGTGCAGTCTTCTCAGCTGAAGCAAGTAGCCATGGTTTCCTTTTGCTGGAAGCCACTTGCATCGATCTACATTACTTTAAAAAGCAAGCGAGGCTAAATAACGTGCTCCGTGATGAGACACATGAGATAGAAACATGCAGACACTGGCTCAAAGGAAGGTATCAGGTGTTTTGTCGTGCTGACAGATTTGAGTTAAAATGTTGTTTTTTAGTCAATGAAACAGTCATTATTTTCAGTATATGCGGAATAATTCTTAGCAATAACCGATAATGAAGCAAAAGTGAAAGAACCACCTGCCGTCATCAAAACCTGCACCCACGACAACCGAAAATTCCGTCTGATGCTTTACGGACTGGGCTACGGTGACGGATATTGAGTCTTCTACTTTGTTAAATATTTCTGGTGCGCATCACCTATACATGAGAGTGTTCGTTAGCGCTACTCACCTCCATAGATGCGGCATGTGGCATCCCCTTGGGGACACATAATTCTTTTCTCCTGCTGTGTGATAAAATATTTCAAATATTAGTTCACATTATTCGGCATCATAAAAATTTTTCGTGCTTTCACAAGTTCCAGTGGAGGGGCTTGGTAAGAACACTAATCCCGTTTTTTGAAACATTTCGGGATGCCTGCGACATAGCTAGGAATACGTTTCGTTTCCTGGGGTGTAATGGTAGGATTTAGTTTGCTGCTACGAGCTTCAACTCAAATATTACGGCAAAAGTACAAAAATAATTATGACAATAAAATTCAAGTGCACTGCAGAATTTGCACTGGAGTAAAGCAAAATAACGGATGTTGCTGTTGCTTGCTTCTAGTTTCCTAAATCACTTCTTGCTTACCCATTTTAGTCTTTGGTACTTTCAAATTGTGTGCAAATTCCTTCCTATGCCTTTTTTGGCTTTACTTCTGATTATGCGATGTCACATCCAATCATCATCATCATCATCATCATCATCATCATCATCAGCAGCAGCAGCAGCAGCAGCAAACAGCAGCAGCAAACAGCAGCAGCAAGCAGCAGCAGCAGCAGCAGCAGCAGCAGCAGCAGCAGCAGCAGCAGCAGCAGCAGCAGCAGCAGCAGCAGCAGCAGCAGCAGCAGCAGCAGCAGCAGCAGCAGCAGCAAGCAGCAAGCAGCAAGCAGCAGCAAGCAGCAGCAAGCAGCAGCAGCAAGCAGCAGCAGCAAGCAGCAGCAGCAAGCAGCAGCAGCAAGCAGCAGCAGCAAGCAGCAGCAGCAAGCAGCAGCAGCAAGCAGCAGCAGCAAGCAGCAGCAGCAAGCAGCAGCAGCAAGCAGCAGCAGCAAGCAGCAGCAGCAAGCAGCAGCAGCAAGCAGCAGCAGCAAGCAGCAGCAGCAAGCAGCAGCAGCAAGCAGCAGCAGCAAGCAGCAGCAGCAAGCAGCAGCAGCAAGCAGCAGCAGCAAGCAGCAGCAGCAAGCAGCAGCAGCAAGCAGCAGCAGCAAGCAGCAGCAGCAAGCAGCAGCAGCAAGCAGCAGCAGCAAGCAGCAGCAGCAAGCAGCAGCAGCAAGCAGCAGCAGCAAGCAGCAGCAGCAAGCAGCAGCAGCAAGCAGCAGCAGCAAGCAGCAGCAGCAAGCAGCAGCAGCAAGCAGCAGCAGCAAGCAGCAGCAGCAAGCAGCAGCAGCAAGCAGCAGCAGCAAGCAGCAGCAGCAAGCAGCAGCAGCAAGCAGCAGCAGCAGCAGCAGCAGCAGCAGCAGCAGCAGCAGCAGCAGCAGCAGCAGCAGCAGCAGCAGCAGCAGCAGCAGCAGCAGCAGCAGCAGCAGCAGCAGCAGCAGCAGCAGCAGCAGCAGCAGCAGCAGCAAGCAGCAGCAGCAGCAGCAGCAAGCAGCAGCAGCAGCAGCAAGCAGCAGCAGCAGCAGCAGCAGCAGCAGCAGCAGCAGCAGCAGCAGCAGCAGCAGCAGCAGCAGCAGCAGCAGCCGCCGCCGCCGCCGCCGCCGCCTGACTATACCCACTGCAGGGCGAAGGCCTCTCCCATATTTCTCCACTTAACCCAGTTCTGTGCTAGCTGCATCCACTTGACCACTGCGAACTTCTTAATCTGATCCGCCCACCTAACTTTCTGCCGCTCCCTGCAACGCTTTCCTTCTCTTGGAATCCAGTTTGTTACCCTTAGTGACCATCGGTTATCCTCTCTTCGCACTACATGTCCTGCCCATGTCCATTTCTTCTTAATTTCCACTAGAATGTCGGTAACTTGAGTTATGCTCTACATCCACTACAGCAGCCCTTTCTCTCTTTCCGGGTTCACTCCCACCTTTCTCTCTTGTCTTACGGCGCGGTTCAGTCGTCCACAAAACGATGGTGACAGATACAGCACCTTCCCTTTCCTGTGAACCAGTCATTCTATTTGAAAGTGAAAGTTTATTAGAATGAACATATTTACAAAATGCATAAAAATACAGACGAGGGTCCCGTAGTCATAAGACTGCACCGGGACCCTCGGTAGATCACTACAACAAAATAAATAATAACAGCAAAGTTAGCGAAAGGTTATAACATACAAAACATGGCGAATCAGTATTTTTACACAAAAACAAAGGCACTAACACAGGAATTAGGCAAATCAGTAGTTTTACACAAAAACAAAGGCACTAACACAGGTTTCAGACATAAAAAATATAAAACATCAGCAATTCAAAAAATATTCCCTCAAGTTATGCCTAAATGTGGGCAAGGAGATATAAGTTTTCAGTGTTAAAGGCAATGAGTTCCAAAATGAAATGGCTGCAAAAGATGTCTTCATTTTTTCATAATTAGTACGAACTTTCGGGAGTAGTAAATTGTTATTCGCTGCAAATCTTGTAGAGTTATAGTTCGAAAGTAGTAGCGGATTAACAAATTGGAAATGCAAGTTGCCATTCAATAGCTTAAAGAACGCGATTACATGGTGATACTGAAAGAGTTGGTGGACTGATAAGATATGATGTTCATATAATAAGGGACGAGCGCTAGTGGAAAAAGTGCTGCAGGTGATAATGCGGATGGCCTGAGTTTGTATATGCTGTGCAGACGATAAATGGCAGTTGTATTTCCCCAAACGACAATCCCGTAAGTGAGGCGACTGTGAATGAAAGCATAATACAGAGATAAGAGAATGTAATAAGGAAAATATGGGCGTGCTTTAATGAGAGCTCGGATGCCAAACACAGATATTTTTTTTTCAGATGAGTGGTGTGGGCTGAGAATTTAAGTGCAGAATCAAGAATAATGCCCAGAAAGCTAGTATTATCAGAAGCTGGGATAGTGTAAGAACATAGGATTAACTTAGGAGTGCAAGGAAGGATTTTCTGGCTACTTTTGAAGAAGAAAAACTTTGTTTTTGTGGGGTTAATAACCAGTTGGTTATTAAGACACTATTTTGTTATGTTACTGAAAACGGTATTCAAATCAACGGTAAGATAATGTTAGATAACCTGTTAGATAATGACACGGTAGTATCGTCCGCGTATAATACACAATGAGTTGGACTAATAGAAGTAGGAACGTCGTTAATATATAATATGAACAGTAAAGGTCTTAAAATAGATCCCTGAGGAACACCTTGATTAATAGTTTTATGTAGAGAGGTAGTTCCATTAATATTAATTATTTGTTTACGATCTTGTAAGTAGCTTTTCAGAAGCAGAGATACAGGGCCTACTATGCCATAACATTTTAGTTTTTGTAGCAAAATCAAATGGT
The DNA here is from genome assembly GCF_055883805.1 of Amblyomma maculatum. Taxonomy (NCBI): domain Eukaryota; kingdom Metazoa; phylum Arthropoda; class Arachnida; order Ixodida; family Ixodidae; genus Amblyomma; species Amblyomma maculatum. The sequence continues at coordinate 4,147,482 of NW_028146745.1, forward strand.
TAATCGTATAAAAAGCTTTTGTGAAATCTAAAAACACAGAACCAGCAAATTCGCCATTGTCAATGCCATATTTAATAAATTCAGTCAAAGAGATAAGGGCCAAGTTACTTGAACTGCCGGACCTAAAACCAAACTGACAGGGGGTAATAATATTAAATTGATTTAGATAATTGTCTAAGGACTAAGAGATGATAAAATAGATATAGGACGATAGTTAGATTTTGTTTATCTGTCACCTTTATTGAAGACCGGAGTGCCTTTCGCTATCTTAAGGCAAGCAGGAAAAACGCCATTCTTTAAGATGAGATTAATAATACGACAAAGTGGTATAGAAACTAGATTAGCAACAAGTTTTAGGTGCGGTGAGGATATGTTATCAAGTCCAGGACTAGTGTCCTTGAGGCTATTAATAATCAACTCGATTTCACAAGGGGAGACAAGAAAAAGAAAGAAAGATTGATTAGTGCGTTTCAAATCTAGCTCCGGCGGAAGTGGAAGTCGGTTATGTGGCTCAGAAAAGAAGTCACTGAAAGCATTCGCGATGTCAAATGGCGCAGTGTAGAGAGTACCATTGAAATTAATTTCAGTAGCGGCATTGTTAGCGCAGGGAAGTTGAGGAATTCGCTTAGGAGTCTCCATTGCTTTTTAGTGTCTTTAGCGTTTTTACACAGTTCGTCTTCATAGTAAGATCTTTTCGCGTGTTTAAGTAAGTTGTTCAGAACAATGGAGTATTATTTGTAGCGTGCTTTCAAGGAAGCTTTAAAAGGCTTTTTCTTCGTATTTCTGTACAGATTTTCTTTTGTATGCATGCTACTTAATAAACTATTTGTAAGCCATGGATTATGGGGAAATTTGTAATTCTTTTTACATTTAAGTATTGTTGTACTCTCGGATATGCAGTTGGAAAGAAGGTGACAAAAACACTCCATTGCTCCCTCCGGATTGCTGGACAAGAGGCAGGGAGACCAGTCTGTGTTACTGATAGCGTTAACAAAATCTTCGTTGTTGAATCTGGAAGTGTAGAAAATTAACCGTGGAGGACGGGATGGTTTACTGTGTGCAACGAAAATAGGAAAATGATCCGTAATGCCAAGTTCAATGACCCCTGAGAGGGGAGAGGGTGATATATTTGTCAGGGCATGGACGATTAAAGAAGAGGATCCACTGGAAGTACACCTCGCTGGAGCATTGGTGATAGATTCGTAGCCGAACGCACTGAAGCAATCGGTATGGGAAACAACATTAGGGTTATCTGTATCTAAAATATTAATGTCAATGTCACCGAGAATTAAAACATTTTTGTTTTCGAAAGATAGCTTATTTAATGTGGTGTCTAATGCTAACAAAAACTCTGGGATTGATGAAGACGGTGAGCAGTAAATGCTGCCGAGTACCAACTTTCGTGAGTCAGGGGAAAAGAGAGAATGGTTAGCTTCTATCCAAACAGATTCACATTGCTGTACATTCAGAGCGAGATCACATCTACGCTGGTAAGAAATTTCAGGGGAAATAAAAATTGCAGTGCCTCCGTGGCTGCTAGACAAGCGATGACAATACTCTGAAAGATAAGATGTAAAACCAAATAGATTGCCATCAGAAGTGGAAAGCCAGGTCTCCGAAACGCAGATGAAAGAGAACGAGTGCTGAAGTGTGATGATAAATTATCTATAGATTCAAAGTTCTTCCTGAGGATTAGAGAATGACTACTATTTTCCAAGATATGATGAAGCTTATTAGGAGATAGCGGGGTGTCTAAGGTTTCAGCGCCGCCAGAAGCCATGAATGCGTAGGAACTAGTGGAAGATCTGAAGGTCTGTTTCTGTGCTTATGCGGAAGACCGTGCTCACGTCAGTCTCACGCGCAAGTATGCGACTATTGTCAGTCTAGAGATGCTGCCATTTCTTTTCTTTCTTCAGCAACTTAGCTCTAGCAAACAGATTCTTGTTGTCAAAAGTAAGGTGTTCATTTACAAAAATCGGGCAAGTTGAATCAACAGGGACGCCAATTTGGTCTGTTTGTGGGCGAGCTTTCCATGCCTTGCGCACGAATTCATTTTTCTTTCCCGACACACAAAGCGAGCAATGATGGTTTTATCATCTTTGTTTTTGGTGGAAACGCTATGGACGATGTCAAAGTCAGCGGCGTTGATAGGACACGCAATGACATCACCGATGGTTTCAAGCACTTTCTTGACATCCTCGCCTTTAGTTACTGGAACACCTCTTATCTCCACATTGTTGATCCTAGAATATTGTTCGAGTTCACCCACCCTTTTGTGGAGCTTTTCATTTTCCTCTGCCAGCAACTTGTTGGTATTCATGAGCTCGGCCTCCCTGACTTTCATTGCTTTCAATTCATTTGCAAATTGAACAGTGCTGAGCAAAGAAGGAGTGTCGTCACCTTCAGAAGCTCTCAGTTGTGAAAAAAACCTTTATGGTGATCACGGCCATCACGCCATCTAGTTTCTCTTTAAGTAACAACTCCAATTCCTCAACTCTCATTGCGAGCTCTGCATTTGTCGGCATTTAAAACTATTGCGACAACAAACAAAAGGTACAAAAGGCAGCTGGCAGCACCTGCGGCAGTATCAAACAAGCAAGACTAAAAAAAGTTCAGTTCAAATAACCTGCGAAGCAAATGCACGTACTTAGCGAAGCCTGCAGAAGCCGCAAATGCTGCCAGAAAATGTTGAAAAGATGGAGATGGGTCTTTATATAGCTGGATTTTCCGTTCAATCAGGGGGCGTGTACATTGACGTGATGAGGTACTAGAAGATATGGCTGCGCAAGCGTAGACGAAGAGTAGCCGTGTCCAGAAATCCGCTTATTAATGGATGGACAACTGCAATCTTCAGGTAAAACAGCAGCAGTTCACCAGAAGATGGTAAACCTGTGAACCAAATGCACGTACTTAGCGAAGCCTGCAGAAGCCGCAAATGCTGCCAGAAAGTTACCTAATTACCTAAATAACTTATTGGCGGAATTATTTTTGCAAACAGCATTACGTCATAGTCTATCTATTGACACTAGTCATTAACCTCTTCCTCTTCTTAATTACAACTGCTGCGGGCACGAGTTCCTGGACACGTTCTGCGGACAGAAATAATGAACCGTTATCCATTGGCACGTAGGCTGGTACCCCTACCATACCCAAAATTGAATAACAAAGAAACTGCTGCATGAAGGCACTTGCAAACAAAAACGCCCATGAATCCGATCTTGGCGTAACATTTGTACTCCGAAACGAGAGATCATGGTAGGTGTAGCGATTGTGGGGCAAGAGGGACCCTCGACCAATAATATCGGAATGCACGCAATCTCCCGGAGTGGGAAAAAATATTAGAGAGAACTGGAAGGCCCTGCTTCAAAGTTCGGACGCTGAGCTCCAACGGAACATCGTCCACCTGGCGGAGAATGCGGCCATGGGCCAAGACCTGTCAGCCAGCCTTTAACACGGCGACTCCCGCCTCCCAGGTTAGGTTCTGGGAGCGGGAGTGATCTGCTTCTTCTGGTGGAAAATAAAGTTTTTCTATCAATCTGCGGACAGAAATCTGTGAACGCAGCGAAGCAATGATTTCGCATTAATAAAAAAACCTCCACACGTGTCCTAGCTACATCAGCGGGGCCTTAATTGACATCCGTTCGATATAGCTTAGCTGAAAAGAATCAGCCGGAGCTGCAGAATGTTGTTACGGGGCGGCGATGTGATGCACACAGGCAAACAGAACCGAGAAAAGATCACCGCTGACCGTGAGATGATTTTCACGAATCACGGCGGGCTAAGCACAAGCGCTCCTGCCCACGCCATTGCTCGCTTCTTCTGCCTCCTCAGTCACAATACGTTCGACATCAGTAAATCTTGCTTATTACCAGTAGTCGTTTATCTGCAACTCTCCAATTAAATTTTCTTGTTAGATGTCAATCTAAGATTTCAGTACTTCAAAAAGCAATGAAGCTTTTAAAAACACAAGTTATATAGTATGTATCATGTGCTCTCCTTTCTGTCTATCTCGAAAGCAGTTCCAGGAGAAAAACTACATTTCTGTTATAAAGTATTAGGACGTATATCCTTTGTCATTAGCAACGTAAAGGAGGGTTTAGTTTTAGGCAAGTTACTACGCGTTGGTCCACTATAGCGTTGCGTCATCACACGATCCAGCGCACCATGTGAACTAACGAAGCGTACTTCCGTAATGTTTTAAGGCTGCATGTAATACATTACTTTCTCTCTTAACACTAGCAAACGCAAGTGATGTTAACATATTTCACCTCCGTTGTTTCTGATGACTTGATCTTTTGCAGCCATGATTTCGCCAGCACATGGCTGCGGATTCACTGCTTGTGTGGATGACGGATGCAGAGGCAAGGACTCTGATCTCTTTTGGTATCCTAAGTTCTCGTGGTTCCTGGACCCATTTGGCCTCTTCTGCTACGAAGCTCATACCACTGGTTGCTGGAAAATAGGATACTCTGAGACTGGCTGTGCACACTGCTGCAAGAGTTAATAGCTTACAAGAAGTTACCCGAACGGAATCTTGTGCTTCCGCGTTGTGACTTTTTATTTTCTTTTTTTCGCTACCAAAACCCTCTGGCATACAATGTGCTTTATTTGGCAGGAAATGAAGCCTTTGTTACAAACATATACTGCTCTGACGGAATTGCTTATGGTATGAAAGAGTGTTTTCGTTAATTTCATTTCTTACTGATTTCATACTGCAGATCACTGTACAGATCTAAGCTGAACAAATACATAAATAGACACTACACATACAAATGCACGAAGTAAAAGGAACAATCAAAGTAAAGAAAATGAAATATGCGGCGTAAATTTGCGCTGTCAATCATCGTGCCGCAAAATTCCACTCTGTTGTGGTACATGAAAAAAGAAATTTTTATATGTGTCAGTTCGCGCAAAGTACGGAGACGACACGGATAATGGAGGCGTGTACAGAGTGTTGTTAAAAAGAATCACCTTGTGCGAACCTCAGTGTGGTCGCGAATTCTGTTAGAAAAGCCATAGAGTTATGAACTTTGCTCCTAAGCATACTAATTGTGAAATGACTGAGGTGCAACGCCTGCTATGCGATTTTAAGCCCAGAGTACTCTCAATGTGCGGCGGGTGTGAGCCATGCCTCCTACACTTGAGTTAAAAACAGTTCTCTTCATTTGGCACGATGCTAGGAAATAAATATGTTTCTAGCTGGGCGAAGTAGCAAGTTTTAGCATTTTGCAGAAATATCAGTTCAGTTCAGTCGTTCAGCCATGTCCGACTCTCCGTGACCCTATGGACCATGTCACGCCACGCTTTCCGGTCTCTCACTATCTTCCTAACATCCCATAACTTCATCTGCAGTGCCTAGAGGATGCCATCTAACCATCGCGTTCGCTGCCTACCCCTTCTCCGGCGACCCTCAGCCATTCCCAACATCAAATATTTCTCTAGCGACTCCTCTCTTCTCATCAGAGGACCAAAGTAGCTGAGCTTTAACTGTAGAATTGGACTCTCCAATGAGCAGCCAGGGTTTATGTTCGACAATATCGACTGATTTGATCTTCTGGCAGTCCAAGGAACTCTCAAGAGCCTTCGCCAGCACAACAATTCCAACGCGTCAATTCTACGGCGGTCACCCTTTTTCACAGTCCAACTCTCGCATTCATACATCACAACTGGAAAGCCCATAGCACGAGTTATACGGATCTTGGTTGGCAGAATAATGTATCGGCAGAATGTATGTATAAGCAGGCGTCTCCTAATTTCATGGCTGCAGTCTCCTTCCGAGGTAATCATGGAGCCCAAGGACACAAAATCTGTCACAGCTTCCACTTCTTGTCCATTGATGCTCCAGGACTTGATAGGGCAAGACGCCATGATCTTTGTCTTTGTAATGTTCAGTTTAAGCCCAAACTTCTCACTCTCTTCTTGTACGCGTATCAGAAGTCGCTTGAGTTCCACTTCACTTTCTGCCATTAAAGTGGTATCATCCGCATATCTAAGGTTGTTGATACGTTTTCCAGCAATATTCACTCCAGCTGAAGACTCGTCCAGACTGGCCTTCCTCATGATGCACTCTGCATATAGGTTAAATGGGCACGGCGACAGTATGCAGCCTTGCCTCACTCCTTTCTCGATCGGAAACCAATCAGTAAGACCATGCCCAGTTCTGACTGTGGCCTCTTGCCCTTCATACAGGTTCCTGAGGAGACAGATGAGGTGAATTGGAACTCCCATCTCTTGGAGAGCTTGCCACAATCTGCTGTGATCGACGCAGTCAAACGGTTTCGCATAATCAATAAAGCAGAAGTACATGGGTTTCTGAAACTCTCTTGCTTTTTCCATGATGCAGCGAAGGTTGGCAAGTTGGTCTCTAGTTCCTCTGCCCTTGCGAAACCCAGCTTGCACGTCCGGAAGCTCCTGATCCACATACTGCTGCAGCCCACCTTGGAGGATTTTCAACATCACCTTGCTAGAATGCGAAATAAGCGCGATCATGCGGTAGTTGGAACAATCTTTGGCACTGCCTTTCTTTGGAATGGGGATGTAAACTGACCTCCTCCAATCCTGTGGCCACTGCAGCGTTGTCGAAATCTTCTGACATAATTTATGCATAATGTTCACTGCGTCATGGTTGAGGTTTTGAAGCAACTCAGCTGGAATTCCATCAATTCCGCTAGCTTTGCTCTTAGCAAGGCTGGCTAAGGCCCATTCAACTTCACTCTTCAGGATGCCCGGCTCGAGATCAGTAATCACAACCGTCTTATGTTGGGTTTGCACATTCGGGTCCTTCTTGTACAGTTCTTCTGTGTAATCCTGCCACCTCTTATTTATCTCGGAGGCTTCAGTGCGGTCCTTGCCTCGTTTCTCCTTTATCACGCCCAGCTTAGCACAGAAGCTTCCTTTGATATCTTTGATTGTCTTATACGGAGCTCTTGTCTTCCTTAATTGGCTGTTGTCCTCAAATGCTTGGCACTGTATGTTCAGGAAGGCATTCTTATCTCTCCTTGCTATTTTCTGAAAATCCGCATTGAGAACCTTGTATCTTTCTCTTTCCCCCATAACTTTTGCCATCCTCCTTTCCTCAGCTATTTGCAAAGCCTCTTCAGATAACCAGTTTGCTTTCTTGCATTTCTTTTGCTTTGGAACTACCTTAGTAGCAACTTCTTGTATTATATCACGAACATCAGTCCACATCTCTTCGGTCTCTCTGTCTTCTAGATCTAATTCTTGAAATCGATTCCTCACTTCCACAGCATATTTTAATGGAATTTGATCCAGATCATATCTGAAAGGCCTTCTAGTTTTCTGCGTTTTCCTCAATCGAAGCTTAATTTTGGCAACAAGAAGCTGATGATCGGTGCCACAATCGGCCCCAGGCTTTGTTTTTACTGCCTGTATAGCGCTTCACCATCTCTGCCGGCAAAGAATATAATCGATCTGATTCCTGTACAGACCGTCCGGTGATGTCCATGTGTACAGGCGCCTCTTGTGCTGTTGAAAATGAGTATTCGCTATGGTCAGGCTGTTTTCTTGACAAAATTCTACTAGCCTCTGCCCAGCTTCATTTGGCTCGCGAAGACCGAACTTGCCTATAATTCCGGATATTTCTTCACTCCCGACCTTAGAATTCCAGTCTCCTATGAGAAACACGATGTCTGATGATGGGGTCTGGTCTAAAAGGCATTGTAGGTCTGCATAAAATATCTCAACGTCAGCTTCTTCAGCAGTAGTTGTCGATGCATAGACTTGGATAACTGTTATGTTGAAAGGGTGACCTTGGATCCGAAGTGAAATAATTCGGTCGTTTTTGGGGTTGTACCCTAGCACTGATTTGCCCGTTCTTCCGTTTACTATAAGAGCGACCCCATTCCTTCTCTTGGATTCGTGCCCACAATAAAAGACATAATGGTCGCCGGAGTTAGTTTCTCCCATTCCGGTCTACTTGAGCTCGCTGATACCCATGATATCAATGTTCAATCTGTCCATTTCTCGCTTGACGACATCCAGTCTACCATGCGTCATAGATCTTACATTCCATGTTGCTATGTGATATATCTCCTTGCAACATCGGACTTTCCGGTCGCTTCCCGACACATCCGCAACTGAGCGTCCTTTTGGCTTTAGCCCAGCCGCTTCATTCGTCGTGGAGCTACTAGGAATGGCCCTTTGTTCATTCCCAGTAACATGTGGGATGCCTTCCAACCTGGGGGGGCTCATCTTCCGGCGCCATATCTTTAATGGTATTGTGACTGGCCATAGGGTTTTCTTGGCAGGAAATACTGGAGTGGGTTGCCATTACATTCTTCGGTGAATCACATTTTGTCAGAACTCTCCCTAAAACCGCGGCAAGGTGTATGACACGGAGGAGGACATCGAAAGCGACCACACAATTATCGAGATCGTGGTAGAAGTCGGACCGCCCGCGCCGAATCCCAAATATGTCGCAGCATTAAACTGGGACCTATTCGGGCAGAACTTTTATGCTGAAGATGAAATCATAGACATAGAATCTTGAGGCACATACAATCTCGTGGCAGTTTTAGAATACACCGAAGAGGGGGAACTAGACGAAGGCCAAGAGACGGAAACCGCTTGATAGGTCTGCGGCGCAAGAAAACAAAGCTAGAAACAAACCTTGCCCACAACCGAGGAACAGGAATGCAAGCAAGCTCCTGTTCAAACAAACAAGAGATATTGAGTAGCATGCGTTGCACTTAACTAGACAAAACGGGGCAATGTCTGCCACTAGTTGGACCTCAGAGTGAGTAAATCTAACATGTGGAAAATACTTAGCCATCTTTTCAACCCGGATAAGAAAATATCAGGCACGCCACTACAGATTCTCATATATGAATACGAAGGCACTAGCGACGAACTAACCACTACAGTGAAGGACAGGTATTAGCGATAGACGCCGCGTAAACCCCTCTCTGGGTACAAGGGCGCAAGAATACCTTTCTGGATGGGCATATCGCCGTCGGAGAGGTTAGGGAGGAATTAAGCATACGTAGAATTGCGTGCGGGCTAGTAGGTTAGATGACTCTGAAGACATCTGGCGCTGCATAGTTACACACACACACACACACACACACACACACACACACACACACACACACACACACACACACACACACACACACACACACACACACACACACACACACACACACACACACACACACACACACACACACACACACACACACACACACACACACACACACACACACACACACACACACACACACACACACACACACACACACACACACACACACACACACACACACACACACACACACACACACACACACACACACACACACGCACGCACACACACACACACACACGCACACACACACACGCACGCACACACACACACACGCACACACACACACAAAGAGATTACACCAAGACGTTCACACCGATGATGCGCTTGATACCAACTGGTTGTTATTTGTGATACAAAGAGGAATACAATACAAAAAGACGTAAGGGTACAATCACAATGCGAAAACAAAAAATTGAAGGAAAATGCAAAGCAAAATGTCAAGGAAAAATAAAATGGAACCTTTTTGTCATATCGTCTGAAAGAATCAATATCACTTCCTTCCTGCTGAGTTCCAATCAAGCATTCCCTTTCTTGACCTGAAATCATCTTAACTGATTCGATAATCTGTCTTTACAAAGTCTCTTTTTCCGAGCCAGCACCTTGGTCTGAGTGAACTTTGCCACACAATGGTTATCCCTCTAGTCCCGTTGAGCGCCTTCCGTTCGACAACGAGAGCAATGTTTCGCCAGGCTTCCTGGAACCGACTAAGGTCTACACGCATTTCTCTGTTCCCTTAACCTCGAACTGAGGCATCGGTCTGTTGCCTCTCATAGGCCTTCAAGCATTTCAACAGAATCATGTGCACAACACCTTCGCGGCAGTTGACGAATCACTCCCTATGCAGCATGCCGAATCCTTCCTTAGGCTCAATCGTTCTGTTGTCATTCCTCCCCGGACTCTAACTTATTTTGTGCTGATAGCACGACAATGATTTCTAGTCGGCTCTCATTGTTCTAAAGATGATGCGAGATGCCATGTACATAGGGTAGGCCAACAATCTGTTTCCTCCGTTCACTATTTATGCTCTATTGCTGGGAGTTGCATATCCTTTAAGCAGCTTTCAGCCGCAGATATCAAAATGCTCTTCGGATATCCACTTTTATTCAACCTCTCAATCTGTAGGATGACACTCTCGCCCATCAAGTGCGGACAGGATTTGATCAATGCCTGCCGTAAACACGAGACTGCTAGCCCTCTATTGATCTGCTTTGTATCACCGGATTGGTAAGGAAGAAGGCGTTTTGCCCCTCAGGTCCTATAAAACCAATACATATATCTTCGTGAAGCAGAAGTCTTATATCCAAGTCCTGCATCTCTGCATTCATTGGTAGCTCAAACGTGAACTCTAGCCCCGGATGTGCAGTAGGGAATAGTGCCACAAAGCTCTCAACTTTGATCTCTATGTATTCTCCATACGGCAGTGTCACCCGATAATAATTAGAAGGGATTATTAACGATGCGCCCTTAACGGTGCGCACACTCCCAGACACATTTAAAGTGAGTGGGGGTAGCTGTTCCTGTCGCGAAAGAGATGCCCTCGACCTGCGTGGCAAGCTCAGCCGGAATTCAACTACCTTGTAGTGACAGAAGGTGGTGGCCGTTTGGTGCCCAGCTGTCGCCGGTTCAAGCCAGAGTAAGGGTCGGAGTCAGAAGTAACAAAGAAAACAAACTTTATGCACAGCAAGAGACGATACAGTGGAACACGGAAACACTAAAATTGCACAGACGAGAGGTTCACAGAAAACAAACGCTAAGCATGCAGCTACAGAGGGATTCGAAAACACAGAGACTTACAACACAGATCGAACACGAGAAAGTCCCCTAAACAAGCACCAGATTGTTCACCGGGCACTGTCGTAGTCCGACGCCTCGAGAGTCACGATGTGGCCGCCATACAAGACGAGCGCCGCTCCCTCGCAGGTCCGTGGGCTTGCCAGCAGCGGGTGATCCCCGGGAGTCCAGTTGTCACACTTGCGAACACGCCGCAACCACTGACTGACTGACTGACTACACAAGCGGCGCGGCGTCAATAAATCAGGCGCGCCGGGTCTGTCTGTTAAGGCGCGCTTAAGCTAGCGCGCACGCACACTTGGCTTAGCTGGTTAAAGCACTCCCTTTTCCTCCCGTCGAGCCGCGCGTCGTCATTGGCTAGGAGCCGTAGAAGTTTCTGGATGGTTCTGGCGTATTCCAAACTGGTGAATCACCTTCATCGTCGGGTGGTGAGAAAGAGGGCGACGGCGACACGTACAAAGCTACGCGCTCTCTTGCGCAGTGGAAGGAATCTTGTGGAAGTTATGTGGCGACGCGCGGGCCCCGCGCCGCGCCGGCTTAATAAAGATGTGCGCCGATTTCGTGACAGGCAGGCAAAAAAAAGAATCAACTACATATCGGAATGCCTTAAAAACTCCTCCAGCCTGCTTTATATTGTTACGGGGAGGTAAGCCGATAAAGAAAGCAGACGGAACATGAACGATGGCGACGGTAGATGATGTTTAAGGAACGATGGCTGACCTAGCGCTAGCGCGCCTGCCCGCCCCAGTTCCCGCTTCTTCATCGCCCATAACACTACTCGGGGCCACCGAGGGATCGTCCAATCGGTAGGCGAAAAAGAAGTCAAAGTCAATCAGATTTATGACATGACGATGATGTGTACATCGATGAAGACAGAACAGAAAGAAGGTAACGGCTTGCCGCCATGATGCCCAATGAAGCCTGGCTTTGGAGGATTTTGCTGCAATGGTCGTCGGGACTTCACGGCTGGGTCCTAAGCACGCATCAAACGGCACAGGCTGGGATGATGTATTCAAGTGTAGTGTTGTACTGGGTCAGTGGCAGGTTTGGTTTGTGTGCTTTAACGTCTCAAAGCGACTCAGGTTATGAGAGACGCCATAGTGGAGGACTTCGGACATTTCGACCACATGGGGTTCTTTAACTTGCACTGACATTCCGAGGAACATGCAGCCGCTGCCCCATGAGGGTATTAGGGCCAGAGCTGAAGCTGTATAAATTAGCAAACAGACAGGACATAGTTTATACTGATGCGGCGGAATATAAGCACAGAACGTGTTTCGTAGCTTTAGGAACCAGGAAGGACGGGAGCCGGGTACAGAAGGACGCAACAGCGGCTGAGCAGGTGGCCATAGCTCCGGGCCTAATTCAACAGAAGATAAGAGTGATTATAACCGATTCCCAATCAGCTGTCCAAAACTACAACGCAGGCAGGGTATCTGCCGAAGCAGTTAAAATTCTGGCTTCCTTACCGCATCGGCGGAACTAATTCCCCTCGTCTGGACTCCGGCCACAAGGGCCTGCGCGGAAACGAGACAGCGGACCTACTGGCCCGTGGATTCACACACCGGGATGCGAGCGCGCTCGAGTCGAGAGTGCTTTTTTAGAGCGAGGAGCTGAAAACATATCACGATATTCTAAATCATAGCAGACTACAAAAACACACACTGAACAGGTAAGATTCCACAGCCGTTATAAATACGTACTCACAAATAGACAGACGAAACAAGTGCTGAGTCCAATTGGTCACAACGCTTTTGAAACGACTATAAAATGAAATGAAATTGAAACTGAGCAGAAAGGAAGAGGTTATTGTAGAAAGATGCAGGCAGGATTTTTTCCCAACCCACTCGCGTTAAGCAGTTGGCATCAGTATTGAAATTGCAGATATGATACATATGGTGTGGACATGCCCGCGCTACAACGACGCAGACAGGAATATGGAGCCCTGGAGTAATTTAATCATTCGCCAGAACGAAGACGTGCGAAAGAAACTTATTCGTCTGGCCCTGAATACTGAAAGGAGATGGATATTCCTTGATGGGTTCGAATAGTGATTCATCGTCATCCCTCAAAGTTGGCGACAACGGGATCTAAAGGCAAAACACGTTTGAAAGTTTCGTGGGTTTATCTGAGCTAAAACTGCGGATCTGAACGTAGGTTTCGTTAAGCATGGCCACACATCAGCCTGAAGCTTCGCGGAAACTTTGGCGCGCCAGAAATCGGCATGCAGCTTACCCTTTGCGAGGCTGATAGCGCCTTGCAACCAGTTAACCACCCGCCTTGTCATCAGTGTAGTTAGAAACCCGGGACATGCAAATTGCTGGAGCTCTCCACTACGGAGCTTGTCTAACACAATGTGAAATGCGAAATGAATACCCTTGTGCAAGGTAGGTCGAACATTTCGTAGCCTTGTATAATATACACGTTTGGAAGGTGGAATCGGTGAATGTTGGGGGTGGGGGTAGGGAAAAACTTTAAATGACTCAGAATAGAAGCTCAAGGAGGACTGTAAGGGCCAGCCTTACAAATAAAGGGTGAGGTCCCTGTTACGGGACCACTTTGGGATTGGTCACTGCACTGGTGCGCTTGGCCAGGACTTTTAGGGCTTGCAGATCTCCACGCCCTTGTTCTCCCCGCCCAAGACCAGGAAACGATGGTTGGAGTGGTACACGGGGGGATCAAGGGCGCTCCTAGTTTTGCGAAGGATAACTTCCAGTGCATCGTGTTTGGCTTCCGAATACGAAGGTAAAGAGTCGAATAAAATATTCAACTGCCCCCCTCCCCCATTTATTGAAAATCTTGCAGACCATGCGAACTACCTGGTCCCCTACAGAAAAAGGTCAGCCCCGAAGTTCTCTTTGTTCAAGAATCCATTCTCTCTCTAGAGGAAGGTCCATTTCCGCCGTAAACATTGATGAGCATTATATTTGTATTAGTGCTGCAGTGATGTAGAGGAGAGAGAGAGAGAGAGAAATAACATTTATTGCACCCGTCAAAAGGTTGGTGAGGATCCGAGGCGAAGCTCTGTCCCAACCATGTACTCCCCCTCAGCCGTCGACCTGGATCCCTTGGATCTTAGCAGCGGCCAGGGCAAGACGGATGACTTCTCGTTGCCCTTTGCATCCCCATCGCGGGCAAAAGATGCGGGGTTCAATTCTCGGTGCCGCACAGTTCGCCATCAGATTTTTAAAAACTCCGCGTGGCGATGGTATTGCTTAAACAGGTTTGAGGTGCGACCTATCCGGTGAACACTTCATGAAACACACTCCCTTCCCAGAACAGGATTTGTTCACCCTGGTGCAGTAATTGGCTACAACCTCCTATGAATACTCTAACAAACCCCCGGCCCTTAGTCGCCAGCGGCTACGAAGCAACTGACCAGGGAGGTGTTTAGACCTGCTGCGCAGAAAAGGGTGCTCAGAATCTCTGGCTATGGATAGGCCGTTATTGAAAAATGGCCCTAGCAACGTTTATCGCTAGAACCCTAGCTAGTGAGAGCAGTTTAGCAGTACTGTTGGAAACTTTAAAGGGCATGAAATGGGATGTGACAGAGCTTGGTGAGGTTAGGCGGCCAAACGAGTTATATACTATACTGAAGGACGGACATGTATTCTGTTATCCAGGTTTATCGGAGAGAGGAAAACTAGGGGTAGGGTTTTTTGTTTATAAGAATATAGCTGGAAATATAGAGGAATTTTTCAGTGGGCGTAGAAGCACCGTGACATAGATGGCCTCACGCTCGTCTTTGTGTACGTTAGTTAACAATTATATACATGTTTTAAATCCGATGACCGGTGTATAGTTGTGCTTCCACGCCCCGGAGCACTAATCCAGTCGTTCAGTGATCTTTTATTGTTGATATGCAGCGACATCGAGGGCAACCCTGCTTCAGATGAGTAGTCCTCCTCTAACATTTGTGAAATGCTGGAGGACATACGCGAAAGATCGATTCGCACGGAAGCAGCGCAGGTTGCTATGTTCAATGATCTATCCGAGTTGAAACGAGACCAACAGACGGCAACACGCTACATAGCCGAGAATAAAGGGACCAAGCAACGCGTAAAACAGTGTTTAGCAAAGGAGGTGACCGATAGGTATTCCCTGAATAATCAACCTATCGCAAGAATTTTTTAGCTAGCTCAAATAACACCGGAGATATCAGCGATTAAAAATGGCGATCCTCCTCTCTCCCCTCAGCTCAACGCTCCGTGGCACCAAACAAAAATAAAGAAAACAGCTAGAGGGCTGTGCCTCGCCATGGCCCCGCCCATGAAGCGTCATCTGATGACGTTTCAATACCAACTTCCGGTTGTCGCTGGAGCTTGGGTGGCGCGGTAGTGTGTGAGTGGGGAAGCAGCGGCAAGCCGGCCGAAGTCCATGCGGAGCCGATTTCATTTCACCTTCCGCAGTCCGTCCGTCGTTGCCTTTCCTTCTCATCTGCATAGTCACTGTACTATAATGGATCCTGAACTAGAAGCGCGATTGCTCGCGATTACCGCTGCCATGGGCATCGAGCCCTATAAATTCACCCTGTACCGGGTGAACGGCGGCGACGACAGCGACGATGACAGCAGCGACTCGTCGGCGGGTCACCGGAGTCTCCGGGCAGCGGCGGAGACGACGACATCCCGTGGTGAGTGACAGATGCATGATCATGTTCTCCACCGTAATTTTTTTTTATTTCGCGGGCCAAGGCTGATAGCAGTTCTTGGAACTGTGATCTTGAACTATCATTTAATATCTGCAAGTCTGCGCGGTGGAAGATTGGACAGAGCAGACAAGATCTATAGCCTTCTTTTATTGTGCATACGAGGTGCAGTTGAGGCCGCTGCGAGGAGATGCCGACGCAGGAAGAGCGAGTCCGCTGTAGTGGCGTGCCAGAGGCCGTACAATAGCAGGCAAACGGCTGTAAACAGCCAATGCCACATTCCTCAGTATGTGCTGCAATGCACGGGTGCTGAATGCTGTATATATGAAGTTCATGGACGGCGTCGAAGTTGAGGAGGACGATGATTTGAACAGGTAGCAGCGCAGAAGCGTCACGCGACAGAAGCGCGCTTTCACGTCTGGATGTAACACTTGTTATTTCAGACGGAACCGCTACCTCGCCTACCGGCTGTTTACTCCGTGGATCTGGGGAACACTCGGAAAAGGAAACCTAGTGGTGCTGCCAGCATGCGTCGTTGCACGCATTAGACGACAGTTCCCGTCTGCCAGCTATGTAGGCTTCAGGTACCCTCCTCTTTGAGTCTAGGTGATTATCGGTTTTCTGTGTCTTAGCACCTAGATTTCATCACATGTGCTCGGCGTCCAGCATATAGCGGTACATGTTGGCGCCTTTTATTTTTATGATGCCCCAAAAACGAGAAATACAGATTTTCTTCATAAGCCGGTCTTCAGTGTTTTTTTTTTAAGAATAGATGTACAAGAGTTTAATTTCTTAAAGTGCCACCATTGTGTGACTGTCACAGAATAGAGGTAGAACAAGAGGAAGAAGATGGTTTACACGGTATGAAGGAGCACTGAACAAGGGTAAATGGAGTATGCTTCAGTTCGCAGTTTGGGCCAACGTTTCGACAAGTGGACTTGCCTTCGTCTGGGCCTACAGACGAACACAAGTCCACTTTTCAAAACATTGACCCGACCTGCGAACTGAGGCGTACCCCATTTACCCTTGTTCAGTGCTCCTTCATACCGTGTCACAATAGGTACTACTCGTTTCGCAAACAGGTGTAGATGTTTATAAATTTGTCTCTTCACCGCATTTACCAAGGCAGTTGAGGAGCAGCAACATCTTTTGCCAATCAACTTCGCGATTTGATTAACCACTGAACTACTTCTGTGATGGATCGTCCCAAAGCCGACATTATTCTTTACGAGTAATAAATTTAGTCTGGAAACAGGGGCCAGGCAAGTATTTATTTTTTACTTGTTATGCGTAACTGGAAAATTTCAGTTTATTTGTAGTCTGTTGCAGCTGGGCACTTGCTGTACATAACTCTTCTGATTTCTGATAGTAAATGCAGGGGAAATGAGGGGCTGGTTTGAGATACATACGAAGGGGACCAACAGTCATTGACACCATGGAAACATAGCGGAATATTATTTGTTCTTTATCAATGGCAAGCAATAATGTAACAATGGAGATAATTAGAAAGTAGTAAAAAAAGAGTAACATTTCACTGGTATGTGTTTTTTTCTACTTTGTAATTATCTCCATGATTACCATACTGTTTCCATTGCTGAATACCAAATAAAAATTACCTTATTCTTTATGTGATGTCAGTGGCTGTTGGTTGCCTTTACATATATTCTCATCTCTGTGTGAGAAAATGGGTTTTGATTGCAATGAAAGGCATAGTAATTGCCTTACGTTTCAGTGAACTCTTCAACCATGCAAGAAGGGAGGAAGACGCGAGGGAAAGATGGAGTGTAGGGCTACGGAAAAAAATTTTGACCAGCTCAGGATCTTAAATGTGCACTGACATTGCACAGCACACTGGAGCCTTTTATTTTCACCTCCATCAAAAGGTGGCCAGTGCAGCAGGGTAGCCATAATTTTGAAGGAGTTAAAACATAATAACGGCCTGTGTGCTGTTCAATGTCAGTGCATCTTTAAGATCCCGAGCTGGTTAAAATTTTTTTCAGTCCTTCACTCCATCTTTCCCTCCTCCCTTTCTGCATGGTTGAAGAGTTCACTGAGAAGTAAGATAGTTACTGGGCACTCCAGCTCAGTAGCCAAGCGCTCTAACCACTGAACCACAGCAGTGGGTCTGAGTGGGAGCAGCTGGAACTTTGTAGCTGCATTCTCAGTGTAGGCACATAACTGCAGGCTTTTAAAACGATTTATTTTTGCTGCTACCTTGACTGCCGCCCATGTACTAGTTGCCTCTTCTGGCTGTAACACCCTAGTACCCTTCATGAACTGCCAACACTATTTCTGCTGGGTGCTTGTAGTGGTGCACGACTTGAGGCCGTTCAGGTATTTTGGCCTTTGCTTCATCTTTTGAGGCCCATGCTAAACGGCGAGGTGGCTGCTTTCAGTGCCAGGGACCTTTCGTCGATTAGGTGCTTGGTCCTGAGATAACCAGTGTATCTTTTTCTGTCACTTCTGTTACACGGGGCTGTGTGGCAGTCTCTCTTTAAATGTTTTCTGCTCAATCTGCCCACAGTCCACTTGTTTCCTGGGCAAGATCGCCTTTAGAGATACCCCAGTGGCTTTTTGATGTGTCATACATGTTTTGGTACAATTCAATCCAGCTTACCAGGATACTCTTTATCACTATCTTTGCTGGCTGTAGTGCTGTAATGCTGTTGCCTTCCATCTGTAATTTGTAGAAGCTGAGGCCTGAATACTTCTGATAGCTCAGTCAGTTTGCTCTGTTACACGAGCACCTGGTCACCCATGGAGAGGTTTTTGCATCCTTTTTTTGTCTGGTGTTCATTTTTATTCCTGACTTCCTTTCATATTCCCTATTTGCAGTTTTAGTGTCACTTTTCTCCTTTGCAGTGATGCAGCCATCAGTTTTGTTGTTCTTAATGCTGTCCCCTTTTTATTACTTCAGTCTGGATCTCTTGTAGTACTAGAGCTGCATGCCTGGTAACTCTTTTCACCTTTGTATAAAGGGTACAAATATAGACCTGTATGGGGGTTTCGCTAATGTTGCCCCAGTTTTGCTTAAGGTAATTTCTGTTTACGAGAAAATATTCGAATTATACTAACATAAACCTCCCTAGTGGTATATTTTGCCAGTACAAAAGCACACTGCGAACCATCTGTGAAATCGCTACCAGCAGCCGTAGCGTTGCAGTGACTTTCATTATGTATCCTTGGGGGCACAATACCTCATCTAAAACTCGATAGCTGTTCGCAGATGTGTTGAAGTATTAGGTCGCTGTATGGCGGCCACCTCTGCTAGCCCTTTGATTTCGGGTTCGGGCTTTCGGACTAGCCTTGTCTTCTTTTTTTTCTGTGACCAGCTGCTGTGTCTGATGCAATGCGACTCTTGTGTTTCGCAGCCATATAGCAGCTTCATGGCTGCTCAAAGCCTGGATAGCCCTTTCAAAAGTTTTTTTACTAAGCTGTGCACTCCAAAATTTCAGTTCTTCGTGCGATCAAAGAAGGGGTATAATTTCCGGTTCTGAACCACGCATATCTGTGATGTAAACATTTTGCATGGTGGCAAGGATGGCATAGAGGTTTACATCACATTGAATACATATGCCGGGGATATGAGCAAGCAGCGGATAACTAGACACGCCTAGTACTTACGGTTGTAAAAGCACAGGCATTCTTTTCACAAAAATGTATAACTTCGGACGGGGAAAAGTAAGCGCAAAAAAAGACAAACACAAGAGAAGAAAGCAGCAATGGGGGCTAGTTGGTATACCATTTCAAGAATACACAAGAAAGCAGGAACGACGTGCACAGGACAAGCGCGCCAGAAAAAGGATCCAAACTTAGCCAAACTCGCTTGTGTATCTGTGTGTATCGTAGCGCAAAAATTCTTGAAACAAGACAGGAGACAGGACAACGCGCTTTGTCTATTTTTTTTCGCTTACTTTTCCCCGTATGATCATGAACCAACTAGCCCAGCAACAAGTTTTACTTCTATAACTTCGAAATTTAGAAAAAATGAATTGTTGAACCCCCCCCCCCCCCCCCCCCTCGAGCGAGCCAGTGTTTACGAACTTCAAAAAGCTCGGGTTGGCAGGTATTCTGGTGTACAGTACGGTCCACTGCTAAAGGGAACATGAGATTACGTGGCCTAAACACTTTGCAAAGTGCCGCCGCCGGCATGAATGAATACTATCATGTGCATGGGCGTTAAGAGCAGTCGGCCTTGATTACTGCACAGTAACTTTGTACGATCGTTTATTGCTGGCTTTCGCGGCATTGCTTTGTAAAGCACAGCAGCAACGCATTGTCTTGCAGAGCATTTTCGGCACAGCACCAAGAGCATTTAAAGGAATTTTTTTGTTTTTGGTACCACATTGTGGTGTACTAAAGGCAGCAGTTTCCTCCTCTGACGTTCTCAATGTCAGAAAATGCCTTGCCTTATGATGACTCCAATTTTTTATTCTTGCTTGCGGCTTGCCTCGTACGCCTATGAAAATGTGGCCAGCATGGTTAAGTTTGGATCCTTTTTTTTATTTTTTTCGAAGAGTTTCACAAGGCATAAGTTGAGAAAGGGGGAATAGGATGCAGGAGATAGAAAGTTAAAAGAAGGAGTGCAGTCCAGTTGTGCTTATGAATTCGAGAAGGTTGGCAGTATAGCGATTGTCCATTGTCCATTTCTCATAATCACTATCGCGATTCCACCGCAGGCCCACCTTCATGATTATCCGTTGCTTGATGTGCGTTGTTGATGGACACGTCCACAACAAGTGGCGCACATCGCAGTCGTCAGGTGGAGTGTCACAGTGAGGGCACCTGTCAGTCACTGGTAGGTCTTTTTCCCGCCATCGATGTCGAACAGATGGGGTCAGAGCCGCCCCTGCCCGGATCCGGCGCACTGTCACCTCCTCCTGCCGAGTAAGACTACGGGGTAGAGGGTGCGAACACGCAGGAATGAGAGCGCGTGTTCGGTGGCGTAGAACTTGCGAATCGGAAACGTGGGACAGGAACGGATCTGGGGGAAGAGGGGAAGGTGGTGGATCGTCTGATGCGTTTATATGCGTCACAGCATCTGCTTGTATGTTATGTCGATCGCGAGCATGGCCGCGAATCCAGTGTATGCGAATAGGACATGGGTACTTTGAACATAGCAAATGTATGGGCTGTGTTATTTGCAATGTGCGTCGAACGGCCTTAAGCTGTTTAAGGGCAGTGAGAGAGTCTGTGTAAAGATGAACTGCATTGAATGTAGGAACTGGTGGGAGGGAATGTCTAGCATTGTAAATTGCTTGAAGTTCCAGTGCCAGAGGGGTGCACGTATCCGCGGTATATGTCACGTGAGTGTTGAGATGCGGATGAGAGGGTCTATAGATGGCAGTAACTCCTCGCTCTGCAGTATGTGATGCATCGGTATATAATATGTACCCTTCAGGCAGATGTGCGGATGATACCGACGGGGAAGCAGTGGGGCGATTGTCCGTGAGCTGGCAGTACGACCATGGAGGTAGTGTCTTTAAATGATGTAGTTGTAAAGACTGTTTGCGAGCTCTGTTTGTCATCCGCTGATCAACGAGTTCAGTGAGCGTATTTAGCTGGGCATACTCCTGAAGTACTGGTATGGGTGTTAGGCGGGGGAGGTACGTTATTGCGCGCATAGCCTCACGATTGATGGCCTCAAGGGAGTCCCACTGTCTGCGGGTGAGGTGTTGAAACTGTGCCTGGTATATTATACGTGGCTGGAGGACAGAGCGAACAAGCTGGCGGGCCGTGTGAGCACGCGCGCCGCCACAGCGCATAGCTATGCGACGAATGAGACCTAAAGTAGCGTGAGCGGTCTTACGGATGGCTGTCAGCCACGGTGTGCCAGTCCCAGAGGAATGTAGAAGACCAAGAATGCGAACGGTTTGTACCTGAGGAATTGGGGTATTATCTATCATAAAATTTATATTGGGAGCTTTCCGTAAGCCAGCTTTATTTCCAATTCGAATGAAACAGGATTTTGTATGCGAAAGAGTTAGGCCCAAAGGAGGGAGGCGAAATGTCAATACATCCAGCGCATGCTGGAGGGCCGCCTGATGGACACACGTATCTGGGTGACAGCACCATAAGGTTATATCATCGGCATACGCAAGCACCCGTATTGAAGGGATGGCCTCTAGGGCTCGAATAAGTGGAATGAAGGCCACATTAAATAAAGTAGGGGCGAGAACAGAGCCCTGGGGCACTCCTCTGTTTGAGGGGAAGTGACCAAAGGGCTTTCCATGGACATGCACACTGAATGTTCTGTTTGTTAGAAAGGCGTGAATGGCGAGGAGAAACCTGTGAGGAAGACCAAGAGTTTGTAGGGAGGCAAGAATGGCTGAGTGAAGGATGTTATCATATGCCTTTGTTATATCTGTAGCGATCACAGTTCTAACAAGATGACTGTGCGGAGAGTGGTGACGCACGTCAGCAGCCAAAGTAGCAAGACCGTCCTCCGTTCCTATTTGCGGGCGGAAGCCAATTTGGGATTCTGGATAACAATCATGGGATTCCAACCACCACGATAAGCGAGTGGCGAGAATGTTTTCGTAAAGCTTGCAGATTGTTGGCGTCAGGGAAATGGGACGAAGGGCCGAGAGAGGTACTGGAGGATGACCTGACTTCGGTATTGGAACAACAATAGAATGCTTCCACTCGTCCGGCATGACACCAGAATGCCACACGTCATTGAATGCGTCAAGCAGGGCCTGCAAAGCAGTCCCTTCCAAGTTGCGGAATAAGGAGTTAGGTATGCCGTCGTGGCCGGGAGCAGAGGTAGATTTTAGGCGTTCAATGGAGGCCAGCAGCTCTGTCATGGTTAGGTCAGACGTAATCGCATCGGGGGGTTCGGTAACCGGTAAGCAAGGTGGAGAAGTTGAGATGGAATCATAGTGGGGAAAAAACTGTCTGGCCGCCTGTTTTGCAAATGTGTCCTCATCTACATTCATAGCAAGGCGAATGCTCTCTGTGTAATCAGAAACTTGAGAAAAGCGCTCCATGGCGTGAAACACTCTCCAAAGTTGTCGATTACTCTGCTTGGAGGACAGGCGCTCACACCATGAAGCCCAACGTTGCCTTCCTAGACGCTTTTCATATCGCCTCGCACGCGCGGTAGCCCGGTGAAGAGCGGGGATAGCCGATGGGTCATCGGGGTTACGAGCAGCATAATGATCTGCCTGGCGACGCAGAGCCCAAAGATTCAGGCGGTGGATGTCAGGGTTTGGCTCGTCTTCATTTACAGTGGTGGTAAACGTGTGGGACGCAAGAACAGCAGAGAGAGTAGCCAATGCTGATGATGGGGTGAAATCAGATAAGCGATTGTCTGCGCGTACAGAGTCCCAAGATTTTATTTGTACGCTATGGCGTATTTTACGTATCTGCGAAGGAGTGAGAGAGATAAAGATAGGACTGTGATCACTACCCCAGGTACCTGGTTCAACAGCCCAACGAGGGCTACCAGGGCCTAACCACCAAGTCAAATCAGGTGAATAAGGCCCACCTCGTGGACGGGTAGATGTATGCGGGTGGTTTAAAAGGTGAAAAGAATTATCTGAAAAGCTTCCCTGGATGTGTGCACCCCTGGGAGAATCCGATGGGTAAACTCCACGAGGTGTGTGCGCCATTGAAGTCTTCACCGACTAGAATAGAGATACCCGAGTAGGTAGAACGCAGAAAACGAACCCATCCAAGATTAGGAGATGCGGAACCAGGACGGCCATAAAAGGAAACTAGTATAAGTGGCGTGCGTACAGGCTTAATTAGGAGTGCTACCACCTCTTGGCGTGTGTTACACCAGCGTGAAAGGTCGATCGGTGTGTGGGGAACTGAAGTGTGAATATAAATTGCAGATTTACCTGCGCTGTGGGAAGAGGTGATGCAACGGCGTTCAGGAATGGAAGGTGAATGGTAAGCGCAGAATCCTGAAAGGCGAGGAAATCAGTTATGCTCTTGAAGTAAGAAGGCCCACGCCTTTAGCTTTTTGTCGCGAAGACGGATGTTCACTTCAGAGGCCTTTTTCGCAAAGCCTCGACAATTCCACTGCACCACCAGAGACAGTGCATTATCCATTGCGAGGCCGAAGAGCTTCTACGATGAGGGAGGTCACCTGCTCCATAAGGGCCAATATTTTATCCACTGTCGGGGTATTCGGGGTTAACGTGTTGTCTGCACGTGATTGTGGTGTGTTGCTTATTGGAGGTGATTCATTTGAAATCTTATCACGAGGTATTATAGTTCTTCGAGAGGGGTGAGAGCGACGCTGTTCTCGGAGCTGGGTGAGTTCGTCTAGACGTTGGCGAGCCTCTGCAACGGCATTGTCTAAAACAGCGTCTTCATCTGCGGCATCCACATGTGATTGGTGCACTGGCCGTTTTGGTGTACCATTTGATCCACGAGGGTGGGTCACTTGTGCGTATGAACCACGCTGAGAAAACGTATGATGAGCAGGTGGGTCAAGTAAAGGAAGTGCAGGCAAGTCGGTTTCTTCACATGTAAGAGCAGTGAAGCGATTACTTGTAGGAATATCTTCTTTTCCAGGCGGCTTGCGCGACGGCCTCGTTCTCTTCTTCTTTGGACAAGCGGGGGATCGCATGTCATGGTCCGGCGATTTGCATAGGGCACAAAGCGCTATTGGTTCATTCATGTCAGCCACAGCTGCCGGATTAGGGCAGGTATTTTGCATGTGTCCTTCTTTATGGCAGTGATAACAAAATATGCGACGAGGTCGGAAGGGCTGTGGTTTGATAATCGCGCCATAATGGGTTAAGTACTCAGGCAAAGTCAGCGGGCCTTGTAGAGTGAGTAGGTATGAACCCCTGCGCCCCAGAGGCCGTGCTTGCAACACTGAGTGAGTTGAACAGCGAATGTTTGCTCGCACCTCCTCAGATGGACTTCTGCTGCTTTTTCTGCAAGTCCTTTTTCTGTAGATGTTGCTGCTGCTGCAATTTCTTTTTTTTTCCTTTATAATTTGGCTCCTAATCTTTTCTTCATGAATATGGCCAACTCGCACATTGCAAAAATGTCACTACAATGTTTACTGGATCCCGTGAATCTTGCACGAGTTTTTTTCAACTCAGTCATGTAGTGCTCATCTTGTTTTGGGGTGCTATAAAACTGAAATTGTGTGTCAAACACCCTTTATCATAAAACAATGCCTGGTACAGACAAGGAATTTAGTACGTTCAAAGTTTCCCTTGGCCTCGTGCTTCACTTCCCTCGGCCTTGGTGGAATGGAAGAATTACACTCACCTTGGGGCCTTTGAAGCGACTCTGGTGCTCATAGATGAAGTCTTCCTTTGACGGTCTTTCAGAACTGCTCGACTAATGGTTAGATGATAGGCTTTCATAGCTGTCAAAGCTCTCTCTATAGATGTAATCCTTACATTGTGCCACAGAGCTCTGCAGTAAGGCATTGACATAATCTGCAAGGAGATAAGTGCACTTCAGCATTGATATGCATTTCTATTTTATTTCCATGTCCCCTATTAATGTAAAAGGGCATGAATTTCAATGTGAACGACCAGCATTTTTGTTTCGTATCACAGCTAATTACGTGAACATTTTCACCTGCGAGTAATCCATTGTAGCCTGGCTCTATTACCTGCCTAGAAGCTCAGCCAAGGTTTCTAATTGGGCTAGTTGGTTAATGGAATCAGACCATTGTGGCTAGTGCAAAAAAAGAAGAAATTACAGGCCACACCCTAGACTTGATGGAATCTTTTGGAAGAAGAAGGAATTTATCAGATTTTTCTCTTCGTTCTCCTCGTTTCATGTATTCTGCTTCCACCGCCTATACTTGCAGTCTCATTGAGAGGTGCTAATGGAGCCACCAGAAACATTGTAGTAAAAAAATCTAGCACAGCTGAGGCTCTTTAAGCCACTGATAAGGATCTTTTACGAACGTGCATATTTTTTTATTAGTGACAGCTGTACTGGATGTACCGACCCCATTCTTGAAAGGAAAATTCACCGTAAATTCGACCTATTTGAAATTAGTCAAAGGAAGCATTATGCCGAAATGGATTTATGATGCTCTGAACACTCTTGCACTCACAATTCTGGACATTAGGTGGCACGGCTGAGAAATTATCTACAGGATAAATGTTTGTGTCCGTAGCCAAGAGCCTCGTGAGAGACGTCTATAAAGAGGCTAACCTTAAGGACACAAAGAAACTTTCGTCATAAGCAGTCATGTTCATCTCATCTGCCTTTTGGCCTGCTTCTGAGTACTTGTGTGAGCATTTTCCTGTATCTTTATTTGCACTTGTTACTCTTATAGAAGGGTAAAACATAGGTTGTGTCGCTCCCTCCTTTTTACTCTCGTTCTTATCACAAATGCTCTTCTAGCTATAAGTTTTAGTGGCGGTTTTGTTTGGTGTTCTATGGTTTTCATGCTTTTAACACTTATACTGCGTGCTCTAGTATGTTGGCAAACTCTAGCTTGCCCTTGGCACGCTTTATTTATAGCCATAGTTACTTGCTCGTGGATGACACCCTTTTTTTTCTGATTCTTTGCAATCTATTATCTTCTGTTTACCTTTTTCTTGTTAGGCATCATTTGTTTTGCATTTCGGCCCAACGCCCTTTCTTTTTCTAATTCTTTAGAATCTAATATCTTGTGTTTACCTTTTTCTTGTTAGGCATCATTTGTTTTGCATTTCGGCCCATATCAAGTTTAGTCCTTTTCATTATTTTTTTAACATGGTGTTTTTTGTGGCTTCAATACCATCTCTTGGTGCGGCTGCACTGAAGACAGCAGCGGCACAAGAAAAATGAGAAGGAACAAAAAAAGGTGTGTATAAATACTTCCTCTTTATGTAGTAAAATTTTAGTTGCAAATCTAGTTAATGTCCTGTTGGCTCTTTTTCTTTGTGTATATACCTTTTGCACTAGCCACAATGTCTGAATCTAAGACCTCAGGGCTCTATTTATGGAGCAAAAACAACTTCTTTCAAACAATATATTTATTGAGTGTCCCAATATTGTGTCCTGGCTGAAACAGTTTCCTACATTGCATGTTCTAAGAGAAAATTAAGTTTGTTTTGCTGTCACCTGTTGTTTACTTACCATAAGTGGGCTGCTCTTTCACGGGGCAGACAGTGACGTGCCCCTTGCTTTCGAGGACTTCACCTTCCACTGTTTCTCTCCTTCCTTGGTTTCAGCTTGTTCTCGGCTAGCATTCTCATTGAAGTGCAGTACAGCGAACCAGGTCCTGAAATGGTTAGAGGGAATGGTATGCTTGCATAATACCTCTTAATGCTATAAGTACCTTGCTTGCATCATATCTGGTGAAAAGGCATTTGCTTTGGGAGCAAAATGTATCAGCGCGCTGTGTAAGGACTCCAGTGAGAATGTTTGAGGCTCTGGAGAGAGCTGGTGAAGGTCATGTAGTAGCAAAGGGGCTTCCACAACTGCTTTTATGGTCTTGAAGGCATCCGATTCGGCACAAAGGTAATTGGAAGTGCAACTTGGCAAATTAATTTTGCAGCACGAAACACTGCTCACGGTATGCATAAAGACCATGAATGCAGTGTATATAAAAAGGTCTTAACATTTAGGACTGTACCAATTAAGAGTGCATGAAATTATCATTAAACAAGCAAATTCATAATAGTGGTATGTTATAGTGTTCACATTGCATTATATTGGTATGAGAGCAAGCAGCCACGGTCAGAGACTTACAATATCCAGGCAATTTTGTGTAGGAGCTCCTTGGATCTGGGGATTATTGACTATAGTGGCTGATTGCTCATTGTTGTAATAAAATATGCGTACTTTTGGTGTGGGTAATGTGGTTACATGCTTGTTGTAACTTCAGTTTTCAGAGTGAATTTGTACAAAGTTCTATTGTTTGTGATGCAGTGTTCAGTGGAAATTATTTTTTGATTGAGATTGTATCCTAAAATTGCAAAATAAAAAGAAATCTTAGTATCTGAGAATCATTCACTTGGCTTCATCCAGTGCCTGTCTCCCATGGGTGCATGTAAGCACTTCTTGTACAGCCCTTCGTGACCCTCGTGGATATTGCAGATGTGGTTCAGCAGACTTATCCACATGCGGACCCCAAGGACACCATTATCTTTACTGGCAACAGCAATCCAATGCAGATGATTGATGATTGCCTGTACCCAGTGTGCATTAACAGGGTACTTCTTGCTGAGAGCTCACAGCTTTTTCTTCAGGCCTAAAATGTATGGAATTATCATTTATAAAAAATGTCACTTCTCCTCACTTAACTACCCACTTTAACAAAATGATAAACATCAAAAAGGTGTCTTATCTGTGGCCTGCTGATTCTGCAGTAGCGCGTCACGCCTGTATGCCGGAGTAATGTGCAACTCACCGCATGCATTTTATGCCGGCAAATAGTTCCTATGTTACCCATAAAACAAAGAATTTTCCACTAACTAAAAAGGTGGTTTTAAAAGGTAAAATGTTTATTACTTTCCATTCTTTGTATACATTTGCATCTAAAATTAACTCATGCCATTCACCAAAACCAAATCACTAGCAAGTGGGAACATTATGATGCTGGAACGGGTTCATATCAGCACAACCAAGATTGACAGTAGCAAACTTGTGGTTAGGGAACTTATCACGATCTCCTTTTGTTCAAGTGCATCCAGGCACTAATAAGTCCCTCCTTTTCCATGAACACACTGTTTGGGACTGCAGGAGACTGCGCAAAAACACACAAATGAGCATTTTATATTGGCTCATGTGAATATGCTTGAAAGATATGGTTTCATATACTCACCTCATCGACCTGTACTTGTGCAGTGTGAATAATACGTCCCAGCTGCGCAGCGAGCACACTGTATGTCATGTATTTGGCACTGTAGCCTGGTAAATCGCACCTCCCATCGCCTTCTAGGTCCACCTTCACACTATTCAGGTCAGCCACCAGGAGGGCCTGCTGCTGCTCAAATAGGTTCATTCAAAATTGTTATTAAGTCTTTCTATGGCAAATAAAAGAGGTCATTGAATCTTGGGCTAGTTCATTCACAGTGGATTGAAATTTTGTGCACACAAGACAGGACAAGAAAGGGTGCACACTGGACCTTGTGTGTCCCATTTCTTGTCTTGTCATGCTCACAAACTTTCCATCCAAAATGGGGCCCCTTAACGTGCATATATTAATCAGATTTACAAGATTTACAAGGATTTACCCTATCCCCTATTCCTCACTGTAGCTTCACAGTTGCCAGCTCCTGCAGACCAATGCATAACTAACAATATGGGATGTGTACAAAATGACTTACTTTTCAAAGCATGCAGCAAGCAAACGGTATAGTCTACATGATTAGCAAAAAGCCAAACCTCATTAATAGCAGGCAAAAGGAAGCCCCGCTGGAAGTTGTAGAAGGTGCGCTGTGAGATTGCCTGCACATTTATGAACTGCAGACAACGGAGTGATGCTGCCACTGGGCAGCCAGAAAACAGTATGCCGGCAGCCAGGAGACGGTTGCCAGCTGGGTTGCCACCTAAGAACAGCTCGCTCCTCCACTTGAAGCGGTGACCTTGCTAACATGCACCCTCCACTGTCAGTAGGGTGCCGCGTACTTTAAACATACAGCGGCACATAAGGCTGCACTTGCGGCATGCACTCACAAGGTCTCTGAGGCAGCTTTCAAATACGATAAATTTCTTTTCAGCATAAACAGGTGCCTCGGCATCCAGTAAAAGGCAGTAATTTACAATTCGTGCATATTGTTTTCACTCCTCCAGGCTCTTACGTACATCCAACATTACAGTGCGCATTTTCCACTTTCTTGCGAATTTGAGTTTGGGCAACTGTGTTCAACAATAAATGGCATCAAGGTATCCGATAAGCCTTCACAGATTTCAGGAATCTGATCGAAAAGATACATCAAGAATAAAAAAATGACAATCGTTTGCATCTCATGAGAACTGTATGGATTATGAAAGTCTGAAAGGCATGGAATTTTGCTCTGAAAGCGTGGAGAAATCTATTATTTGCTATTTATTAGAACACAATATAGAACTGAAGTCCAACTTTTATATGGATAAGTATATGGCCTGATAGACCACTTGATATTGTAACAAGTTTTTAACTCAAGTGCCAAAAGTAATTTTGCATACCTGCAGAAGCTGTCATTGAATGACGGCATGTATGTGGTGTCCAGTGGTTCTGTCTGTTCTGAATTTTCGTAATCCTGGTTGTCGTTCAATGATGCCTCGGGCTCTGGAGACTTAGATGGCAAGGCAATCAGGGACACAGGTGCCAATTCGAGGTCAAGTAGAGGTGTTGAAGCAATGGTGGATAGTGGTGTTGAGGCTCCTTCGGACCTGAAGTGTGTAGGTGACAGTGAGAGTTCCTTGTTGTGCGCTTCGGGGGCCTCCTGGAGAGCACATGGCTGAGTCTGAGTCATGGCTGCAACCCGCACCTTCAGTCTCAAGTACACCTGCGTTGCTGCCACAATGCAGAATAATTGTTAGTACAGTGCAGGTATTTATACATTGTACAGGGCGCCTCTTTTTTTTTACTGTTTATTAGCTTGTGTGCATTCAACAATGATGGATATGCCTATGTGGTCGGTGCAGGTGGGTTTTACAGCTAGGCTGACATTAGGATAGATTTTGATAAATAAACAATTGACTTAACAAATGAAATGCACTTTTTATTAAAGGGGCTATAAACAGCCATAGCAATACAGTTTCCCTATGCCTAGTATGTGAAAGAATGTTGATGTAAGATAACCTTCCCGCAAGAATGTTTTTAATGCGACATTTGGAAGCAGAGTTATTTGCGATCGATATTTGAATATCTGCGCCTTCGCGGCTTTCCTCCTCCTCTCAACTTTTTAGCGCACGCAAAGGCTGGCCCTCCTCTACGGGTCTCGGCCACTGACACGTCACAACTGACGCATTTGCGCTTTTACGTTTTTTGCTTAGCGCCGCATGCCGCAACTTCCGTTTTGGCGCACTTGCTTGCCGACGCGCGGCCGGGGGCCTCTCGTCGTCTGCTTCATCGTCATCGCCCTTCGGCACAACTCGAAAGTTTTGTTGCCATGCTATGCATCCCTGGCGTTGACCTCACCTTCGATTTTGTGTTACGTCGCGTGCGCGACGGGTGCAGGAGAGTTCTGGTCTAGACTGGCCAATCTCTTGAGTTCACGAAGGGAGTTATCGAAGCGCTGAATTGTTGTTTTGACGGGACATGAGCGGGAGGTTGTTACAGTGTGCAGTCCCTGGCAGCGAAGGTATTGCTAGTCACGACAGGAAAAACATTCTGCGTAAAGTGCCTCAAAACGCCAACCTCCGGAAACAGTGGCTACAGCTCATCGAATAGCCAGCATCGGTGAAGAAAGCGTTTATCTACGTTTGTTTTACCCTGATCTGGTTCGCGATTTGGGGATCCCAACAAAACTACGTCTGCGTGAAGGAAAGGTACCAACGCTGTTTCTTCCAACACTGCCGGTAAGTGTAAAATGAAAAGATTTTGATAATATTAGTTTTATACACGTTATCACAGTATAGTGTTGATTGTTTTTTTTTTTAACTCAGGCGATCGTGCTCGGCATTGTGGCATGCAAGCAAGATTTGTCATGCTCACTGTGAATTACACTGCTCAAAAGAAACCAGCGGCGAGCTTGAGATGGGATTTTGATATCTTTTACTATTATGCTAGTCGCCCCACGCACCAATGCACATATAAGCCGTATACTATCGTCGTCGGGGTTCAGAAGCAGATTCTTCAATGGCGTGTACTTATGGGGGTCGAGTCCCATCTCGGTACTCATTCGCTGAAGTTGCTTTTCGAGCTCGGGGTCCATAATATTCGTACCGCAGCAAGGGTATGAGATGTTAGCAAACGTCTAGAAATTCAGAATCGGGATCGCAGAGAGCGGTCTTCCGGGTGTTGCAGAGGGAAACTCTCTCGTGCACCTTGCTCGAACATCGAAACCTTCGTGTTTAGGCTCCTCTTGCGTTTGACTTTACGATGCCCCTTCGTGAAAGATAACGATCGATTCCAAAAAAAAGAGGGGGGGGGGATGAGCCAAAGGGGATTGCGTAGTTGTGCGCTGTGGTGTAGTTTGTCAGCCGCGGTTCGGCGTCAGCTGACTGCGGGGAAACGGCGAACGCGACGCTGACAGGAAGTAAACTCTGTTCAGTGCCCGATTATTATCGCAGCATGACTCCTGCCCTGTAGCTTTTTTTTTTACGCCGTGTGGTGTTAGTAGAGAGCGCACCCTGAAATGTCGCGCGAATGGAGCCGCGTCCAAGTTTACCAACCGAGGCGGCCAGGAAAAAAACACGTGAAAACAGAGATGGGTGGTTGATAAAAGTTATCAACAACGAAGAAATAGAAGAAAGCTGGGACACTGTCAGGCATGAAGAGATGGAAACAGAAAAAAAGTGCCAAGAGGCTTTACCCTTCAGCAAGAGGGGGGTGGGGGGGGGGTTGCGAATGAAACGTTATCACTCGCGTGAGCTGGCTTAATCGCTCAAAGTTGGGCCTCTTTATCCCTAAGCGATTAGCTGCCGATCGGAAGTGTAAGTGTTGGTTTTGACAGGAGCATAGACTGCAGTTATACACAACTAGAGTTTTCCTGTGGAAAGGGGGGGGACTTCTTCAAATGGCTCACGACAACAGTAAGAGCAGGAGCCTTCTCCAGTTCATAGCGGCAAAAAATTTGCACGGGTTCTTATAGTATACCTTATGGCAAGCTTGCAGGGGTCAAGTGTATGCAGCTTGCACAGAACCGGGTTAAGCGGAGAAATATGGGAGAGGCCTTCGCCCTGCAGTGGGTATAATCAGGCTGATGATGATGATGATGATGATATGGCAAGCTTGCGTAACAAAAAAAACAGCACGCGCATGCAGTAGTGCAACGATCGAGTGACACAGTTTGGCGCAATGTTACAAGTGGCTCACAAATGCACATTTATTTTTGTCCCAGCTTTTCCAGGAACAGCAGGTGCAGATCATCGGCCAGCTGGATGGAATGGAAGTGGACCTCGCAGGAAATGGGCGTCGCGACTCCCCGGGCTACACCGCCAAGTACTGCACGTACAACGTTGTTATCATACATACTGACCATATTCTACAATGGGAACAGGTAAGAATAGGAGAGGTAAGGCAATGCTGCGATACCAAAACTGGCAAGCTGCAATTCATATTAACTATGTGAAGTCAGCTGCATTGCCCAATAGCGCGAGCATTGGGCCGGGCCTCAACTTAACGAGTCTCAGTGCAGTCTTTAACAAAAGGCGACAATTTCTGCATATTATTAGGAGAAATTATTTTCAACCTCACCAAGAGTGCCCTTGGCAAGTGCTTCTTGCATGTCTATATATAAAAAGAATCAAATTAATTATTATATAATACAAACAATTGAATTACGAAATGTTTAATCGTTGCAAACCATTGGGGAAGAGGTACAGGGGGGGTCAAAAGTTCCCAGGCCGCAGGGTCTCCTTCTGGCCGGCATATTCTAGCATTTACAATCCCATTAACAATATAAATTATATCAGAGGTTAGAACAATGTTTCTTCTATCCTCTACAGATATTTTGAGACTTGGGGTCGTCAGAGGTGCCTGATTATACTGCTCAGAAGCAGAGCCTGTGGCCTGGGAACTTTTGACTGCCCCTGTACATTTGCTGACACATATTATTATGTAATGAGTTTTTAATTTCATCTACCTAAGAACCGCCACCCAGCTCTCCAGACATATTGGAAGAGCAGCAAATCGCCCATACAGCACTACTTTGATGCCTGGCACATTACTAAATATGTGTGCAGTTGCTTGCTTTAATAATTAGGCGAACACATGGTAATAACATTATTCTATACAGCATTTAAGAAGTTGAAAGCTGTGAACAGGTCGAAGGGCTGTGAAGCAATAGAACCATGGATCCATACAATCACAAGTCATCTTTACTATGTTGCTGCCCTGGGCCAGGGTGATGGTGACCTGATCATCACAATGTGGTAAAAACTGTCGAACCACATATGCAATAAGCATGATGGCCATGATAGACCATACAGCAAATGCCTGCATGAGCTCCTTGCAAACAAGCAGTGGATGAGCAGACGTAATCTGTTTTGTATAGGGTGTTTTGCGAACTTTTCACTTTGATGTTGTTTTGAAGGTGCACGGCTCACATTTGTGGCATGTCAACCAATGATAAATTTAAGAGATAGGTATGCAAATAGAACTTCACGGAAAAAACTTTCTACACATTCGCACATAACAGCAAGTTTACATATGAAATAGCCGAGAAAGAAAACCATAATGAAGTGAAGAAATATAATGTGAATGTGAGTGCTGGGACTGCAAGATAAAAACTGAGGCAGCTTAGTTATACATGCCAGTATGGAATACAAATACAATGGGATTTTCCATAATGTTCTATACTGATAACTTTAAAGAAGACAAAGTGCAGCATGTTTGCTCGACATCTCTTAGATTTCTTTGCACAGTAATATAGTAGTACAAGACCTGGGGTCTTTTTATGAATATGATGCTAAAACTGTTTCCAGCTGCAATGCGGCAGCTGTAAGCAGGTTCATCATCTACGATTGACTAGAATACACAATACTGCAACTCATCGGCCAAATATTTACATATATTTTTATGTATATATTTTAACAGATTCATGTGCAACTTCATTCTGAAGAACTTCCGGTTTTTGACTGACACTCGACAACTGTCTCCCAAAGCCCAAACTTCTTCCCTTGAATCTCTTCACAACGTTGTCATCTGGTTTGCTCCCAAATCAATTGCATACTCGGATAGTGGGATGCAGGTAAGGTAAGTTGAATTAAAGAGAAGACTAAGACATTATTTTTCACTCCAGTGTGACTGTGTAGTCCAACTTTTCTTCATGGCATGTGCAAACAATAAATCCTTGCATGAAGCTTTTAATATTGTGGGTACATAATATTGTCATTATAAAAGCAACAGAGGCCAAAGGAAATAGAACACAATGCGAAAAAGAAAGATAGAAGTTCATTTATGAAAGCTTGTGCTTCATTTGCTCCATTTCCATTTGCTCCTTTTGATTCTTCAACTTGCTAAGCCGCTCATTCGAACTTGCAACTAAGCAGATCGCTTTTAGTTTGTGCTATGGAATATCCCTGGACAGCTGAAAAATTGCTTTGTGACCAATTTCAAGCACCTAAAAACAGTATTTCTCATGGCGTAGTGCTGAGGTCTAGCGAAAAGGAGTCAGTGTTTTTTTTTGTTTTTTTTTAATGTGAGGAGGGAGAAGCTGCTGTGTTACATGACGCATTTGGCGCCTTCTTTTTATGGAAGTTGGGCTTGACTTCAGTCTTCTTAGTGCAGTGCTTGATCTGGAGCTCTCATGTTATCAGGCCAGGTAAAACGAGACCCTACAATTGCGATTCACAGAAGTCAACCCTGACATCTGCCAAAAAAAGTGCCCACCACATAACTCAGTCCCAACTTCTGCATAAAGTAGGCACCCAATGCACCTTATGAGCCAGCTGCCACAATCCTGATAGTAAATACAGTGCTGTAAAATTAGCTGAACTTATCTTGTGTTTTTCTTTTTGAAACTTGGAACACTGTCATGTTAAATACATTTGGAGGAAACTGCAGTGCACACTTCTGACATTCAAGGAGGATTCATATAATATGGTAAAAACATATTTCGTCGGATGGTAGCACTAGCCATTCTGTAATCCCCTTCCATGGAAAAAGCGAGACAGGAGGCTATAGACATACTGCACAGGTCAAGGGTCCTTATTGAAAGTCATTGCTGTTATATTAGAATGGGCAGATGGATTAGATAAGGAACAGCGCACCAGGAATACGTACAGACATAAATTAGCTTGCAATAACACTGCAATAACACAACGTTGAGGGCAAGCATCGAGGGATGGCTGGAAAAACACCTAGTCTCTCTTGTGCTCCTCATCGTAGTGCAGTTCCAAGACAAAGGTAGTTTTTAAAGAACTGGAAGTTATCAGCACGAGATTCCGGCCCCTCTAGAACCGCCTGGAATG
The DNA here is from genome assembly GCF_055883805.1 of Amblyomma maculatum. Taxonomy (NCBI): domain Eukaryota; kingdom Metazoa; phylum Arthropoda; class Arachnida; order Ixodida; family Ixodidae; genus Amblyomma; species Amblyomma maculatum. Next base: position 4,183,013 of record NW_028146745.1, read on the forward strand.
TCCTGAAGCTACTGTATTGAAACTGACAAAATGCTCAAGGTTCACTTGATCACTTGGACTAATGATGATCGCTAGAATACAACAGCAGGGAGAACAAGGGTGATCCACGATATGATGTATAGCCCATGTCATACATTCATTATGCTGCATGAAGATCATTGCAATATATCCCTAATTTTCTATAAAGGCGCTGGATACAGAAGCTAAAACATAAGCAGTCTCTGCTGCAGTGGTGTGAATATAATGCATAATGGTTCCTTATATTAGCCTCTACTTGGCATAATTTTGCTAGTAGGCAAAAAGAAAGAATTTTTTCCAAAGTATGAGAAATTCATTCATATTTGCCTTATTTTTAGGTCACATTTGGCTGTTATTCACTTCAATGAAAATTCTTCGAAGCTCCAGGCATAGAAAAGAAAAGGAGAGGACCGCTGGAAAGTGCAAATGGCAAAAATCAAGAAAAGGACACTTCAGTGCCACTCCAGTGAAAATGGAGCATAGTGTTTGTAAGTTAAATCTTTGTTTTACTTATAATATTACACAAAAACTGTGAACTCTTGTAATCACGATGACTATTTCACGCAGCGTACGTCCAGAGGCTCCTCCAAGATGCGGAGAAACGGTCTCAGGGCTCTTCACACAGAGACACAGTTGCAAGCATAGCTTCAGAGCGCCACCTTATGACTGACGCCTATGAAAGACCGTCAAAAGAAGAATTAATTGTTGCACACAGGCGCAGATTTGTGCTTCGTCATGACTATTCAATTGCACAGTACAACTGTCAGTATACTTGACCCAAATGGTCAACAGACTGGCATCAGCGCCACATAGCATTGGCCGCTGGAGCCAAAACAATTGTTTCAATATGTTTTCTGCGACTAACAATAGCTGGAGCGCAGTTTCATATGACTTTTTCTGTCGGAGTGAGTGCAGTCTTGTTGTCTCTGTGTTTTGCTTCTGGCTGCGTCCAAGCAAACGTGCTCACGAAACATGTTGCTGTTTGCTTATCGCGGCAACTCCACATGGTGTGCGACCGCTCGGAGGCCCTTCAAGTATTGCATCAAAGCTGCCGCTTGAAACAAAAAGCAGGAAAGAAAGAGCAATTGTGGGTTTAGGGTGTGTGTAAAGCTAGATAGCGAATAATTATGCCGATCAGAGTTGTTCAGCTTCTTGAGGTCAAGCTAGAAGTCAATGGAAGTAATTAAAGTGAACCGACTTCACAAGCGACCATGTCACATCTCTCTATTCACGGGCTCACTGTTCTCCATCCGTTAAGCTGCACAGTTTACAAGACAACAGTGTAAATGCGCTGAATATTATTATCTGCGCGAAATAATACTCTGTTCTTAGTAGTAATTTATACTGCTGAGCGACTAAGAAAGCAAGCGCTTCGCCGCGGAGAAAATGTTTTTTAATAAGGTCAACTGTTTACTGACTCAGGATAAAATGAAATATGCTCTAGGACTTATCTAGAGAAATGCTGTACGCCTGCTCTCGAAATAAAGTTGATTTCTTTGTTTCTTTGGTGTCTCATAAAGATAAAGCATGCGAATCCTAATACGTGTTTAACGCGGCGTCTTGTATCTCTCCGGCTCAACCGCTCAGTCGTTTGTGGTGAAGCTGCACACGGAGCTTTCATATTGCGGTAACTTTTATTTGCTCGTAGTAAGTTATGTAAGGGTGCTTAACTCTTTGCTGCTGCGTACAATGCAAACCCGCAATCTGCGCCAGTATCTGGGGCCGAAAGCTGCCAACGCCGGCACATGATACCACGGGTTCGTGCATCGAGTACGGCCGAGCCAGGAGGGTATAGTTGTCTTAGCTAATTTACTGTAAGACAAAAGGTCATACGCTAGAAACGTACTACGTGACAAAACGAGTTTAATGGAATCAAGTCAACAGTTTCAGACAGTAGGATTTTAAAAGCCGCCATACTATTGATACATTACAACAAACACTAACTCATTGCACCTGTGAAACCGTCGTTTATCTGTGCGCTATATTCAGGCTAGTAAGCACAATACTTACCAGCGTATGTTGTCGCCTTGACTCGATCCGAGGTGTGTATGTTGGTTTGGTGCGGGAGCGGAGCGGTTGCCTCCGAAATTTTGCTGCACTACGTACGGCGCGGTGCACTGGGGCACGGCATGTAAGGCACCGACCTAATGCTGGAGACCATTAGCCGATTTCGAAGTTCATTTCGCATGGGAGACAGAAGAAACGAGAGCCTGCACAGGCGGAAAGCGCCCCGCAGGGAACTGAAACGAGGTCGCCGCGCGCGACCACGCCGTGGTTACCGTGGTTACCGCGGTGCCCGCGTGAGACCGGAAGTGCAAGGAAAAAAGCTTTCAAAAAATGTTTCTGTCTACAAAACATTCTAATTTTCTTTCCTGATGACTAAAAGTTAGGCGTATTATAAATATTTTGGCATAAGTGGTAGTTTTATGGATGCGTGACGTCCCAAAGAAGCAGACCAATAGTCATTCGAAAACGCGTGTACGTAGACGTGTTGCACAGAGGAGATGGGGGACCGCAAAAGTTTAAGGAAAGAGAGCGCCAACTTTCGAGTAGGGCTGCGGGACCTGTGCTGCTCGTACACGTGTTTTATTACGTTCAGATGTGTATCGCAGCATGACCTAGCGACTGAGATAGTTTGCGAACAATGCTCGGGAGGTGTTTGTGGGCCCCTTTAAGCGACATAATTCTGAAATTCACCATCATCAACATCACAGGTGAGCCCTGTTTGTAAGTGTTTTTAAAATCAGAATTGTGGTTGAAATATGTAATATCAAAATGTTCATTTGAAAACTCATTGCTGGCTGCCTGAAATTACAGTATTATATAATAATATCCTTACCCAGAATTATGTTGCGAAAATCACCCTAGAATGTTACATCATCAAACACACAAGCTGTGTTTCACTTTGGTGCATAAGAAATGCAACAAATGGCATATTCCAAATGTGCAAAGCCAGAAAGACAACTGTGCAGGCTTTCAAATGTGTATTTTCGAAGTAAAATATTTTAACCTTACTGCCGATTAAGCAGTTTTAAAAATGAATTTGGCCTTTGATGTCCATGAGTTTCAGATATCACAGTATTGCCCATTGTTATAAAAAATTATGTTGTGTATAGTTGTCTAATTATCAAGCTCTGTCACATGATTTACAGCTTGCTGCAAAGCCCACCTCCAAAGACTGCATAGACTTGCATAGTTTTTGAAATGCAAGTTTGTAAACTGTTACAACATCGCAAAATACCTTAAGTAACATAATAGTTTATCATAGCAACTACTAATTTTGCTGGTGTTTTTCTTCCACTTACCAACAGAGTGGCACTCCTTTGCGCTTTGGCTTGTATGGAGAAGCGCCTGTGTGGCTTGGGTTGCCACTGTACATTTTGCAACAGAGCATGCACATCTGCGCACTGGTTCCTAAAGGAAGGCACATGCGATAGTCAGAACATTTGCAATAATATTTAGTAAACATGGACACAGTGAAGCCAACATCAATCACCTTCAAGTGGTCGAAAATTGTTCATATTCTAAATGCCTTTAGTAGAGAATATCTGCTTATAATAAAAGCATCTGTATGCTTGAAAGTGAATGGTGGTAAAATGAAATGCCAGCTCATAAATGTGATGGGTGATGGCAAAAGAAACATGTTGGTGACAAGTTCACACATCATGCAAAAGGAGTTCTCACCATGCTAGTGTGAGGTGCCGCAGTAATAATGAAATAAAACAGCGCAACGAACTGGACGAAACACGAAGAAATGGAGACAAAGACACAGGCGCTGTCTCCCTTTCTTCGTGTTTCGTCCCGTTCGTTGCGCTGTTTTATTTCATTATGCAGTACCAATTAGCCCGGGATCTTGCACTTCCGCAGTAATAGTTGACTAGATTGTTGCAGGGAGCTGCTGGATGCTGCCCGACTGGAAAGAAATATGCAAGCATAGGATCACTCAAAGCACTGAACATGCACATCACACTACCAGCATGCAAAACTGTGCCATTCTTTAGTCACGTTACAAGATTTAAAGCAAGCACACATAAAACATAAATGCTCTGTTGTACATGCGCCGAACATGTTGGTGAAAAATTTGTATGTCATGTAAAAGGAGTTCTCACCAGGCTAGTGTAAGGTGCAGCAGTAACAGTTGACTGGGTTGTTGCAGGGAGCTGCTAGATGCTGCCCGGCTGAACAGAAATATGAAAGTTATGATCATTCAAAGCACCCAACATGCACATCACACTATCAGCCTGCAAAATAGTGATATTCTTTAGTTGTGCTACAAGGTTTACAGCAAGTACACATAAAAAATAAATACTAGTCTGTTGTAGAATGCACAGAACATGTATGTGACAAATTCACATGTCATGCAAAAGGTGTTCTCACCAGGCTAGTGTGAGTTTCAGGAAGAGTAGTTAATGGAGCTGTTGCAGAGTGCTGCTGGATACTGCCCGAAATATGAAAGCATATGATCATTTAAAGCACCCAATATACACATCATACTAGCAACAACAAGTAATGGCATTCCTTATTAACAGTAGAAGCTATGCAAAAGCTGTGCACATAACAGAAACTCTGGATGTTTCATGTTGCAGGTATGCAAGCAGGAAGCAATTGCAGTTTTGAGCTGAATGATGCCTGGATTGCACTTTTAATTGAAACACATTTCACATGTGTAGCTCCTGATCCTGCAGCCAACGTATGGCAATTTATTTCTCTGGAGCATCTTAATCATCAGTGGAGAGATGTTACTATAAGCCTAAGCTAAGTATGACGCATGCAAATACATCTCGACGCTAGGGCTGCTCATTGTAATAGACAGCTGCTAACGTATGAGATCTAAAATCATACAATTTGGCATATAATATTACTTAGTGAAAGAAACATAATCATGGAAACTCGTTCACAGGTGCAGTGTTGTTCAGCTTATGCGCATTGTGACGCTGTATATTCACGAACTCGATCACAGGCACGCGCAGCTAGTTGTTCATCTTCTGCGCATTATGACGCTGTCTTTTTATTAGCGAGAACGTTGCCTTTTAACATACATATGCTTACTGAATGCTGTAAGTGCAATGCATTAATCATATAGCGAATAAACAAGGCCGTACTATATATGCACTAAACCATGCAGTGCTAGAAAGAGCTGCATTGGATTCACTTGCGGGATTCTTGGACGAGTTTAATTTCAGACGCTTCATGAAAATAGAAGGGTTGGTATTTAAAATTGAGTGCACTATGTGCTCTCGCATCGAATGTGAGCTATTTTAAACGCCTAATTCAAAGCCCGATTTTGGCCTGTACACGGCCGAAAATTAATCTGATGACTGTTGCAACGCCGCGAAATGCTTCTCCGTTATGGTGGTGGTAGTGGTTATTTTATTTTTATACAAAAGATAGGAAGAAATGTTTGCTAGCCCCGGTAACTGCTATCTGATACCTTAAGCACCTGTACTGGGCGGCGGAAATAAAGGGATAGCAAGGAAGGGGTAGAGGAAACCAGAGGTGAGCGATAGGGAGAAAGGAAAGGGTAGGCAAAAATAAAAAAAAAACAAGCATATGCAATAGAGAACAATATACATTAGTTTACTTGAGGTCCACCCACAAATTTCTTAGGTCACTGAGCACTCGGCACATCGGGCGGGCCTCCGCACTAGCTATGCGTCCATGTAAGTGTTCACGACGCCCGGATATGCACACTTTACAAAGAAATGACGGCCGACGTGGGGAGATCGATCGTTATCGTCCAATATAGCACAAGTGCTTTGCTGAAATTTGGCGTACATTCAGCATAAACGACTGTCTGTATATTTAAATGCTACGTTTGGATGACGTATTGACCTGATAAGTTAAGAACCAATCATGCAGAAGTTCGCGTTGTGTGCGCGCGGTATAGGCGAATCAAAACAACACCGGGAGTGTAGATGAAGCGATTTTCTAATTACGTTCCTCGAATGAGACGTACGCAACATTCAAACGTGCCGTTGAAGAAGAGAAAGCGAGCAGGTCAACTGAAAGAAGCATTTTGCGACTCCCGTTTATAGTTTCAACAGTTCAGTATACATGAGCAGAAGGCTCGCTATTAACTATATCGCGCACACCTGCTCTTACTTGCGGCAGAATTATTGTAAAAAAATGCCTTTTTCGCCTCCACCTCGATGTGTTTACAAGCAATTTAAGGGGATCGAACTCGTGCATCTCGACAGCCGCGTACGTGGCAATCAGACCACCACACGGCCCTCTGCGGCTAGCGATACCCGGTTTGATATGCGGATAACGTAAATGCACCCTATAGCTATATTTCCCCTCCCACGCGTGAAAAAAGTTACCGTTCAACAATTAGTGGTCCCGCGATTACTAGCCGGGAAACTCAACTTCCTGCTGGGAAGAAATAACGTCGGCATAGACTTTGGTCGAAGCTTCAGGTTCTTGAGATTCATGCCTGACTGTCGCACAAGCGCTGGGTTGTAATAATAGGCGTCAGCTGCGAAGTGCCGACCACCAACTCGGAGTCTTCAATTAGCGTCCGACGCTTGCAGTCCGATGAGCTTCATCCAGGCAGCTCGCTGATGCTCGTTTTTAAGCAAAACGTGCCAGAATTCAACGCTTCGCCGGTCCCTGGCGTTACAGCTGACAACTCTTCAACGCGTAGTAATCTTGAGCTGATGCTCAAAACACGGCAAATGGCCTCGGGGCCACCGGCAAAAAGATACGGCTGCGGTATATTGGAACCATATGCGCGAATGCATTTACCTCGCTCGCGCATGCCTGAGGCATTGTACCTGATGGGTTCGCGAGTTCAGGGAGCGCGCGAGCAGACGACTTTCGCGGCTACCGAAAGTATGTCCGTGACGTAGTCGCCGTTGCGGCTGCAGCCAATGGGCAGCCTGTCGTGGCCTGTCACTCTGTGCACTTTTGACGTAAGAAATCACGGCAGAGTAGTTCCAAATCTTGTTGCACACGGAAACGGCGCAGCCTGCAAATTCAAAAAAAAAAAACGCTGTTTTTTTAATTAATAATAAATCGCTGTATTCTTTTCGAGGAGTTTTACTTTGGACGAATGCTCGGAAGCATTTGTTCTACACATTGAAAACGTTTATCAGTGACCTTTCTAGGCGTTTTATGCCCCCTTTAAGAGGCGTCTTGAAGCTGGTTGGTTGGTTGGTTTGTGGGGTTTAACGTCCCAAAGCGACTCAGACTATGAGAGACGCCGTAGTGGAGGACTCCGGAAATTTCGACCACCTGGGGTTCTTTAACGTGCACTGACATCGCACAGCACACGGACGCCTTGCTTTTCGCCTCCACCGAAAAGCGGCCGCCGAGGCCGGGATTCGATCCCGCGTCCTTGGGCGCAGTAGTCGAGCGCCGTAACCACTGCGCCACCCCGGCGTCTTCAAGCTGTCGAAAATATAGCACGTCTGGTATTGATAACTGGAAGCGGGATCTTTGCGATATACAAAAATCACTCAAACGCGCAGAAATGAAAACACGCGCGTCGCGGGCTCGTTTAGACGACAGCGAATATCGTTCCCGGCGTGACAACCTTATCTTTTATGGGTTTCCTGACAGCGCTGACAGCACGTTAATCAGTAGATTCGCAGAAAACAAAATCAGGCTGGTCGTGGTAAAATTTGAGACCCACAAAATAAAAGCGCTAGCGCTAGCGCTAGTTTAGTTAGCTCAAAGGCAAGAACCCGTCTCTAAGGAAAGATTTTTTCGTATCGGCACGCAAGGCGAGGAGGCGGTTAATTGATTACACCAAACAGTATGATCTACCAGTCAATTTACGCCACAAAACAAATTAATTGTTAATGAAAAATGCTACAACTGTAATGTGGAAACTGATGTATTTGAAGTTGGTCCTGCACAGTACAATGCCGACAGTGAGCCCCCGCGTACGCTCCGTTCTGGTCGTGTTGTGCCTGATGTGGGAAAGTAAGGATTCGCGAAGGGGTTGCGGTACTACTATTCAGAGCACTGGCCTGAATACGCAGTATCTTGCCCAAGAGAGACGACATGTGTGGTCTGATAAATGATTGCAACGCTAATATTATTGCTCTTACAGAGACATGGCTGTCTGATAAAGTATTAGACAGTGAACTCTTTCTGTGGGATAAGAATTACAGCAAATTCCAATGCGACAGATCTGCGAGGCACAGTGGCGATGTATTACTTGCTATTAATCAACACATTAAGACATTTTGTATTACTTTAACAAGTTTAGAAATCGAGTGGTGTTGTATAACGTTATGTTTCAGAAAAAAACATTTCTTGTGTGTGCTATCGATCACCACATAGCCCAGCCAGTTTCTGTGATGATGTGCACGATTTCCTCAATGAAATCTTAGTTCGCTTTGCGGTGTGTCTGTCTTTTTGTTAGGGGATTTCAACTACACAGACCCTCAATGGAATCAAGACAAATCAGTCTTAGTTTCGTCATGCTCGTATTCTGTATATTTTCTTCGCATTTGTTCTGATTTCGGATTGTCGCCGCTACCAACACGTGTCACTTCCGCCACGTCATCCCTTCTTGATCTTGTCCTTACGTCGTCGCTAGAAATCGCGTCCCCTATTATCATCTTACCAACTCTAAGCGATCAGAAGATAATCCGCTTTACTCTCTCTCCCTGCCAGTAACACGTTCGCGTAGGCCTTTCAAACACATCAGAAGGCTGACTTTTTATGCTATAAACATTACTATGACCTCTTTTTAGATGCATTTTTGCCTGCGCATCTAACCGCAATGTTCATTGTAATTGAGAATATTTAAAAAATAGGGTCTCTGAGCTCATAAAGAAGAGTTAGTATATACTTCTACAGCGGCTATATCCTAACTCTGCTGCTCCGTGGTACAATCGGTATCTTAACCTTCTTAACGCAGTCTGCTATCAGGTAGTCTGCGTATCAAGTTACTTCAATACCTTATTAAACTGCATTAAAGTCCACCACGTTTACCTTCCTCAATCAGACTCTCCCAGCTATGTTTAAAAACAATCCAAAACAGTTTTGGAACAGAGTAAAAGGCAACCGAATTAACACCATAGTACTAGTTACTGAGCAGGGTGATCCAGTTCCTGACGCACTGTGCGCAACTGTTTTCAATGAGACTTTCGTCAAGGTTCTCTCCAGCTCCATCGATCCTTCAGAGTTGCTACCTTCACAGCAAGCACTTCACCTCTTACCAATGAACGTCATTGTCATTTTGTGAGAAGAAATTCGGAGAGTCATTAACGAACCTCAAGTGTCATCCTCATGCGGCATCAATGACGTCAGCACCAAATTCATTAAAAATAATCTGGAGCATTCTATTATACTGCAATGCCTCTTTTCGAAAAGCTTAGAGTATCACATCCTTCCCTATGGCAGGCTAACATGAAAAATTATTCCAGTGCATACATCTGGAGATGCTCATGATCCGCGTAATTATCGTCCCATTTCACTTATTTCCGTTCAATCTAAAGTTCTTGAGCACATTATATTTAGCCAATTTGTTTACTTCTTAGAATCTAACCAGTTCTTTACTCCAAAGCAGCATGGACTTCGCAAATTCTTTTCGTGTGAAACACAGGTAACTACCTTCACTAATGCCCTTCATGTCTCTCTAGACTCTGGATTCATAAAAGATTGTCATTCCTTAGATTTCTGAAAGGCTTTTGATAAAGTTAGTGATTCTCTTTTGTTTTTAAAACTGAGCCACTTTAACTTTGATCCTAACGTACTCAATTGGATTCGAGCCTTCGTTAGCAACCGCACTCCGTTCGTCTGTGTAAACAATCACTACTCACAATCAGCCCTTGTGCATTCAGGCGTGCCACAAGCATCGGTTCTTGGGCCATTATTATTTTTGATCTACATATACGACTGGCCTCTTAACATCTCATGCAATATCTGCATGTTTGCCGACGACTGCGTAATTTATAGAGTAATTAATAACACGAGTGACATTGGAGGCCTACAAAATGGTTTAAACAAAACATATGACTGGTGCCAATCATGGAAGATGGAATTATACACATGTAATTGCAAATGCATGCGTGTCACTTGTAACCAACAAACAGATCCAGACTACTACTCGTCTCGAATCGGTATCATCCTACAAATACCTTGACATTAACACATCTTATAATCTTTCTTGGAATGTTCACATCAATTCCATCACTTCGAAGGCTAACCGCATAAATGGGAATGCCCGCAGAAAATTATCTTCCTCGCCGCATTTATTGAAAGTGTTATTGTACACTACACGTATCCGTCCGAAACTCGAGTATGCACCCTCCATCTAGGATCTCGGTAATATCATATTAATAAATGAACCAGAAGCTGTGCAGAATCGAAGCGTCCGTTTCATTGGGAAATTATCATCAGGCAGCAAGTGCTAAGGCGGAGTCAAACTACGGAAACAGTTGGTCAACTCTGTCCATCAACAGCATGTTCGCGTAGTGTTGGCGGCCCTGTGATATTGCGCCAACACGAACTATTCGGAAACATGTCATTGTCACCCGCCAACAGCTGCTGCGAACTTGTTCTCCGATAGCTGGCGACAGCAAGTCACACCGCGAAAACTTGCTGCTCGTTGAAGCGCCGATGCCCATTTCGCTATTACTTTGCCCAAATTCATGCGCTATACGCGGCGCTGCGGAAAATTGAATAGCGAAAGAGGCTGTACAATACGTGCGCATACCCTGACCAGAAAACGTCTCGTTTCTCTAGGAATGCGCATACAGGATACTCACCGTTGGAGCGACAGTCTCGGGCGGTGTAGTATCCGCGTAGCTCTAGCATTCCGGCACGGGGCATTTTATATGGCAGCTTTTGTTGTTGGACTAGTTGGTTTGATTCCAGGCTTGCGAGACTGAGCGCACAAAGGCGAACCACAAGAACACGAAGGACGACTGGACGAAGCGGATTAGCGCTTCGTCCTTTTTGCTCTTCGTGCACCGAGCCCCGTCCTTCCTACTCTTGACTTCATGCGCCGAGCCCCGCAAGCATTTCGTATGGCGCAGTGAGGGGACCCAACCACACGTCGCGCAACACACGTGTGTACTGTGGCAACGGCAGCTCCTAGGCAATCGGCCCGTCTAAAGGTCCAAAGTTCCATCCATCGTCTGCGATCAGCGCGCGCCTCAGATTTCTAGTGCAGGCGTCGCGTAGCGAAGGCATTCCTCCAGAGCGGGGCGTGCGCAACCGCAACCGACAATAGTATACCGTTTACCGCTTGCCGTGTCAGTTTACGGCGAAATTCCCATGATGCTTTCTATTATATGTTTTATGACTAGGCTTCATTCACCATCAGCCCGCGGCGCTCCCTCCTATTTTTTTGTCTTCCTCCATGCCGTCCGCCAAAACATACTATGCCCAGCGACGAGTACGGCAGGCAGGCAGCAGCGCATATCATCGCCTGGCGCACCCCCGAGAGGCGCTGTTGCCGAAACCTGCTCCACGCTTTGTGCAGGCATGTACAAAGCGTGGAGCTTTGTGCATACCTGATAGCAGCTTTTTTTCTGATACGAATGTGCACTGCATAAAACCAAGCAGCTGTAAAGATGCAGCACCACTTCGCGGTCTCAGCAGCGGCGACGGACAACGCGGACCAACGGCGCACCGTCTGCAAGAGACTGTACAAGTTTTAGTGAATGAAAACGACAATTAATTACAGTTTTGGTTATAGTTAGGTTCACTCAACAATTATTTACATCACAGCGTGGACGTACATAGAATCGCTACAAAACGCCTGTGTGCAACCGCAGCAATCTCGCTAGACAACGGGAGGAGTGACCGTCGCCGCGTGAGCGCTCGCCTGCATGCGCTGCCTGCAAGATGCCACAACAGCCACATGTGGAAAATGGCTTGCAAGGAAGCTTTCAGCAAAAAAAAAAAGTATCTGCAAGTAGGAAATGCGCAGGAATGAGTCAATCAGCTCAGATATGAATGCTTTGGTTGGGGTGTTGTCGCCGGAAATTCGCCCAGCCGGCGAACAGGCCAAACAGCGTTGACGCACACTGTTTCCTGCTTGTTTTGGTGGCCTAACACTGTCACACCGTGGCAACACTGCAGCAACCTGTTCGGCTTCCCGGCTGTTTGTGCGGTGTGACATGCTGTTGGGCAACAAGTTGGTTCGGAAACTTGTTGGCGGCTTGTTTGGAGAACTTGTTCGGTTGATGTCGCTGTTGTGTTTTCGCAGTGCGACTCCGGCTTACGCGTATGAAATCTACTCGCCATAAAATTTCACGCATTTTTCTTTTTCACAGGTCATATTACTACATTTCGCAGTTGAAGGCTACCTGTATAAAAGAGCCATCGTTCGTGTCGCCTTGCGTCGACCACATTCAAAACGTTGCTGTTCCCCATCGTAGGACAATGACCTGCTCTAATTTGTTCCTTCCTAAAACATGCCATGACTGGAACCATCGTCCACAGGCAGTTACTAGCAGCATCGACCCTAGGCGTTTCAAAGCCGCATTATTCGCACTGTTGGAATCTGATAAATCCCAAGTTGTTTAGTTGCTTTTTGTTGACTCATGTATACTACATTCCGTTTGGTTGAATTTTGTTTTGAGCTATTTTCAATAGTAACGTTTTGTGTCACGCTTTCTCTTGTACTTGATTTTGTTTTATTTCACTGCTCCTACCTTCTCTGTAATGCGAAAGCCCTGAGGGTAAAATAAATGAGAACAAATGAAATGAAATTCAATGCCATAAAAAGATGGTAGGAGACATCGTAATTAAGTTTATTACACGAATAACCTGAACGTTGTACAGGCATGTGCCCCTTCTTAAAGTCATGGTGATCAGGTTGTCGAAAGCTTCTACGAAGATGTAGAATGTGCAGTGGGGAAAACAAAGGTGCAGTAGATTTTACTATACGGGTGAATTTAATGCCAAGGTAGGGAAAAAGCAGGCTGGAGAGCAGGCAGTGGTTGACTATATCGTTGGTTCTAGGAATAGCAGGGCGTAGTTAGTAGTTTAGTTAGCAGAACACAATAACTTTTTAATCATGAATACCTTCTTCAGCAAACGGAATAACCGGAAGTAGACACGGAAAAGTCTTAACGGGGATACTAAGAATGAAATTGACTTCATGCTGTGTTCAAACCCCGGCATTTTTAGGAAGAGATAGAAAGCGTGCAGAGTGGGTCAGAGAAATAACTCAAGTTACCGACATTCTAGTGGAAATTAAGGAGAAGAAATGGGCATGGGCAGGACATGTAGTGCGAAGAGAGGATAACCGATGGTCGCTGAGGGTAACAGACTGGATTCCAAGGGAAGGAAAGCGTAGCAGGGGCGGCAGAAAGTTAGGTGGGCGGATGAGATGAAGAAGTTCGCAGGGGTCAAGTGGATGCAGCTAGCGCAGAACCGGGTTAAGTGAAGAAATATGGGAGAGGCCTTCGCCCTGCAGTGGGTATAATCAGGCTGATGATGATGATGATAATTTTTAGGATGTAGAGGTAATCAGAAAGGTGCGATACAGTTGCCACAGTAGGGTAAGGTCTCAAATTAGCCTGCATCTGAGGAAGGAACGGAAGAGATTAGTACGAAAGAAGTGAATAAACTAATTAGTAATGAGTGGGAGGGCATGAGAATTCAAAATCTCGCACCAGAATACATATTCCCCTTTAACCAAAGGTGATGACCTTAGCGTAGAAGCAATGAACAATAATTTCAAAGACATCATTACTGAGTGCGCGGTAGGAGTATGCGGTAGGATAGTTAGAGAGGATACCGGTAAACTATCTAAGGACGCAATCTATTTTTTCAAGAAACGCCAAAGTAGCTCAGCTTCCAACCCAACAGACCGGATAGAACTAGTTGAGCCCCGACGGGGTGGCGCAGTGGTTACGGCGCTCGACTACTGTTCCCAAGGACGCGGAATCGAATCCCGGCCTCGGCGGCCTCTTTTCGATGGACGCGAAAAGCAGGGCGCCCGTGTGCTGTGCGATGTCAGTGCAAGATAAAGAACCCCAGGCGGTCGAAATTTCCGGACTCCTCCACTACGGCGTCTTTCATAGCCTGAATTGCTTTGGGACGTTAAACCCCACAAACCAAACCAAACTAGAACTAGCTGAGATATCAAATCTAACCAATAAGCGTGAAGTGGCCGACATAAGGAACTATAACGTGTGGAACATTGAGCTTGCTCTAAACACCAGGATGAAAAAGAAAATTAGGCATAGGCAAAATCAGCTGTACAGTATACGCTAAGGGACCCGGCGGGTAATGTCATTACGAGTATCGACAGCATTATCAAAGTAGTCGACGAGTTCTATACCGATCTATATATTAGCCGAAGGACTCAGGATCATAATGAGACAGGCAATAGTGCAAGAAGTGCGACGTTTCGCCAGGTTTGAAGGACGAGGTTAAAAAGCTTATGAAACTATGAAAAGGGAGAAAGAAGTTGGGGAGGTTCAGTTAAGTACAGAATTTTTGAAAAAGGGGGGAGATGTAGTGCTAGAAAAACTGGCCACCATGTTTTCGCAATGTCTGGTGCCGTTCAACTATTTAGGGGAATCTCCCAAGGTGTAGTAGATTTGTAATAATGAAGTAATTAATTACTCATTGACATCCACAGAAGCGCAGCCATACGGCTACAAAGAAAAGCCGCTTTATCAGAAACTTTGTAGTTAGGAAAAACTGCGTCTTGGTCTGGGGATCGAACCCGGGACCACCGCCTTTCCAGGGTAGTCGCTCTACCAACTTTATAGCTTTCTTTTCGTTGTATAGCTTTCCATTTAGCCATGTGTCTGCGGTTTGGTAGATGTCAATTAGTAGTGACTTACTTATTAAAATGCGTGGTGTCGTCCACTTTACCGGCGGCATGGAACAGCGCTAACGGTATATTAATTAATAACAAAGGGAACGCCAAGGACATCAATTATTACAAGCCACTTTGCTTACTACCTGTTACTTATAGGTAATTGCTAACAGAACCAGGAAAATTTTAGACTTCAATTAAGCAAAACATCAAGCAGGTTTTGCCTTCAGTACTCTTCTATCGACCACATCCATGCCATGAACAGGTGAGAGAAAATTCTAGTTATACAACCAGGACTTATACGTAGTCAGGCAGACATTGCGAAATCAGTGTGTAGGAGAGCCATATATGAAAGTATTCGAAAATATCTACAGCAGCTACACAGCAAGCATACCTCTGCATAATGAAAGTAACAAACATTTCCTTAAAGAAAGGTCTAATCAAAGAGACAGGATCTCCCCAGTACCATTCACAGCTTGCTTAGAGGAGGTATTCAGAGACTTGGAATGGGATAGGTTACGGATAAGGGTTGCTTGAGAATACCACAGTAATCTGCACTTCGCTGGTGACATTGCATTGCTGAGTAACACGGGGATCAACTGAAAATTGATTGATGACCTAGAGAAGAATAGCAAAAAAGTAGGCTTTAAATTCAATATGCAGAAGACAAATGCAATGATCAACAGGCTTGGTAAGGGATAGCAGCTCACATTAGGTAGCGAATCATTAGAACTGGTAAGCGAATATGTCTACTTAGGAAAAAGCAGTAACCGCAGATCCAGATCATTAAATGGAAATAACTAAGAGAATATAATTTGCATGGAGCGCATTTAGCAAGTATTTCCAGATTGTGACTAGCAGCCTACAGATATCGCTCAAGAGTGAAGTATACAACAGTTGCATCAATCCCCTATGAGGCTGAAACTTGGACGCTAACGAAAGGAATTTTACTTAAGTTGCTGACACCGCAGAGGGCTATCGAACGAAAAGTCGCAGGTGTAGCTTAAAAAGATAGGAAGTGCTTGGAGTGGAACAGAGAAATACCTCAGGTTAATGACATTCTAGTGAAAATCACGAAATATGAAATGAGTATGGGCAGGACATTTAGTCCATAGAGTGCACAATGGATGGTCGCTTAAGGTACCAAGTGTTATTCAAAGGGAAGGAAAGCATAGCAGGGCGGAAGAAAGTTAATTGTGTGAATGAGCTTAAAACATTCGCAGAGGTCAGTTGGATGCAGCTAGCACAGGCTAGTTAAATGGAGAATGGTAGATGTCATCGTCCTGCAGTGGGTATAGTCTGGCTGATGATGATGATGTATGTGTACATATTCGGAGTTTTTAGGCGAGCACTGAAGGCAGCAGCAGCGAGCATATTGGTCGACAATGTTGCCGCCTGCTCCAGGTTGGCCTTGAAATCTGCGAGGGAGCCCTGCTAGTTCCACAAAGTGGTATCATGAGCACACAGCGCATGCTGCACAGCATAAATCGAACCCATTTGACGTGAGTTATTGCACATAAGCGATATCGTGCGTAAGGACTGGTGGGAGTCAGTAATTCGGAGTCTAGTTGCTTTAGCAACAGCATGTTCGTGGAAACCTCACAAACGTCTTAAACACTGGCGTAAAACCAAGAAGGTATTCTCCCGAAATGTGGTGGTTTGCGACAATTATGTGACAATTAATGGTTGGTTTGAGGGGTTTAACGTCCCAAAGCGACTTAGGCTATTAGAGACGCTGTAGTGGAGGAATCCGGAAATTTCGACCACCTGGGGTTCTTTAACGTGTACTGATATCGTACAGCACACGGGCTCCTTGCTTTTCGCCTCCATCGAAAAGCTGCCACCGAGGCCGGTATTCGATCCCGCGTCCTTGGGAACAGTCGTCGAGTGCCGTAACCACTGCGCCACCCCGGCGGGGATGCGACAATTAATGCCGGTCATATTGTATCGCTAGTAGCAACTGCCTGTTGCAAGGCACGACTTCTAGGTTTCTGTATTCTTCGACAAATTCTACCGCCTCAGCGGCTAAAGCTGTTCGGGGGCTTTAAGCCGATCTCTGGTCACGCTACCCGCCTCTGGAAGATCCTGCGATCCCAATGGCAGCACCAGGCAAGGCTTCAGCGGGAACACCTTCAGCTGTTAGTGCTGACATCATCGCTGGGGAAAACGTCGTCAAGGAAGTGGCGTGAGCTTTCCAACATGGCTAACCGCGCCACTGAAATTTTATGGCAGCAGGTCTTTCCAGGACTATGAGCCCTTGTGCCGAAAATGAGGAATACTACCAGGAATCCTGTCCATCTCGCCGGAGGTGTCGCGGAAGTTCCAGCTGCTCTCCAGCGGCTCCACTGCCATGGACCAAAGTGGAGATAGCACCAAGAAAACGAGAATCGTCTTCGACCTCACTGCTGTTATGCCGAAGAGGCGCGCGGGACACAGTCTGCATCACTGCGCTTCTTGCCTGATTTATAGACGATGGTCTTAGCAAATTCACAGTCGATGGTCACAGTCGAAGGCTCCAGCGTGCTAGCCGCCCTGAGGGATTTTTCAGGCTCGCCATTCAACAGAGTCACTGGTGATCGTATCATAATCATCATCATCATCAGCCTGATTATACCCAATGCCGGGAGAAGGCCTCTCCCATATTTCTCCACTTAACCCGGTTCTGTGCTAGCGGCGTCCACTTGACCCCTGCGAACCATATCTCATCCGCCCACCTAACATTCTGCCGCCCCCAGCTACGCTTTCCTTCCCTTGGAATCTAGTTTGTTACCCTCAGCGACCATCGGTTATCCTCTCTTCGCACTACATGTCCTGCCCATGTCCATTTCTTCTTCTTAATTTCCACTAGAATATCAGTAACTTGAATTATTTCTCTGACCCACTCTGCACGCTTTCTATCTTTTAATGTTACCCCCACCATTTTTCATTCCATGGCCCTCTGGGTAGTCCTCAACTTAAGTAGGAGTCTCTTGATTAGCCTCCACGTTTCAGCCCCATAGGTGAGTACAGGCAAGATGCAACTGTTGTATATTTTCCTCTTGAGCGATACCGGTAAGCTGCTAGTCATAATCTGAGAGTGCTTGCCAAATACGCTCCATCCCAATCTTATTCTTCTTGTTATTTCCTTTTCATGGTCCGGATCTGCGGTTACTACCTGTCCTAAGTAGACATATTCGCCTACTACTTCCAGTATTTCGCTACCTAATGTAAACTGCTGTTCCTTCCCGAGGCTGTTGAACATTACCTTAGTCTTCTGCATATTGATTTTCAAGCCTACCGTTCTACGTTTTCTATCTAGGTCATCAATCATTATTTGCAGTTCATCCCCCGAGTTGCTTTGCAAGGCAATGTCATCAGCAAATCGCAGATTACTGAGGTATTCTCCATCTACCCTTATCCCTAACTGCTCCCATTCCAAGACTCTGAATACTTCCTCTTAACAAGCTGTGAATAGTACTGGGGAGATTGTGTCATCTTGCCTAACACCTTTCTTTATGGAAATTTTGTTACTTTCTTTATGCAGAACTATAGTTGCTGTGCAGCCACTATATTTATCTTCTAGTACTTTCACGTACGGCTCGTCTACACCCTGATTTCGCAATGCCTGCATCATCGCCGAGGTTTCAACTGAGTCAAATGCTTTTTCGCAATCAATGAACGCTATGTATAAGGGCTGGTTATATTCCGAGCATTTTTCTATCACCTGATTGATGATATGGATATGATCGATAGTAGAGTACCGTTTCCGAAACCCTGCTTGATCCTTTGCTTGATTGCAGTCTAAGGTTGTCCTGATTCTACTAGCGATTAGTTTAGTAAATACCTTATACGTAACAGACAGTAAGTTGATTGGTCTGTAATTTTTAAGGTCCTTAGAGTCCCCTTTCTTGTGAATGAGGATAATGTTTGCATTCTTCCATGGTTCCGGTACCGACGATGACGCCAGGCACTGCGTATACAGGGTGGCCATTTTTTCGAGCACGATATCCCCCCCGTCCTTCAGCAAATCTGTAGTTATCTGATCCTCTCAAGCTGATTTCCCCCTTTTCATAGTTTCTAGTGCTTTCTTGACCTCGTCCTTCGTCACTGGTGGAACGTCTGACTATTTTTCCCTACCGCCAATCTCATTACGGTCCTGACTACTTTGGCTACTGTAGAGATCTCTATAGAACTCCTCGGCTACTTTGACTATCTTGTCCATATTAGTGATGACGTTGCCCGTTTTGTCCCTTATCGCATACATCTGGTTTTTGCCTATGCCCAATTTCTTCTTTACCGCTTTAAGGCTTTCCCCGTTCTTTACAGCATGCTCAATTTTCGCCATGTTATACTTCCTTATATCGGTCACCTTGCGCTTATTGATTAGCTTTGATATCTCGGCCAATTCGATCTGGTCTGTTGGATTGGAAGCTTTCATACTCTGGCGTTTCTTAATCAAATATTTCGTCTCCTTAGAGAGCCTACCGGTATGCTCTCTAACTATCCTACCGCCTACTTCTACCGCACACTCAGTAATGATATCTCTGAAATTATTGTCCCTTGCCTCTAAAGTAATGTCGCCATCCTCAGTAAGAGCTGAATACCTATTCTGCAGCGAGATTCTGAACTCTTCTGCCCTCCCCCTCACCGCTAATTCGTTGATGGGTTTCTTTCTTACTAATCTGTTGCGTTCCTTCTTCAGATTTAGGCTAATTCGGGACCTCACCATCCTGTGGTCACTGCATCGCACTTTCCCGATTACCTCTACATCCTGCACAATGGCGGAGTTTGAACACATTATGAAGTCGATTTCATTTTTAGTCTCTCCGTTAGGACTTTTCCAAGTCCATTTCCGGTTCTTCCGTTTGCTGAAGAAGGTATTCATGATTCGTAAGTTATTGCGCTCTGCAAACTCAACTAGTAACTCCCCCGCTATTCCTAGATCCAATGCCATAGTCACCTACTGCCTTGTCTCCTGCCTGTTTTTTCCCTACCTTGCATTGAAGTCGGCCATTAGTACAGTATACTGCGTCTTTACTTTTCGCATTGTCGATTCCACATCTTCATAGAAGCTTTCAACTGCCTGGTCATCATAACTACATGTAGGTGCATAGGCCTGTACAACCTTCAGTTTACACCGCTTATTAAGCCTGATTACGATGCCTGCAACCCTCTCATTAATACTATAGAATTCATCTATATTACCCGCTATAACTTATTGACAAGGAAACCTACTCCTAGTTGTCGCCTCTCTGGTAAACCTCGATAACACAGTACATGCCCATCCTTCAGTACAGTATATGCCTCATTCGGCCTCCTAACCTCACTAAGCCCTATGACATCCCATTTCATGCCCTCTAGTTCCTCTAACAGCACGGCTAAGCTAGCTTCACTAGCTAGGGTTCTAGCATTAAACGTTGCCAGGGACAGTTTCCAATGGCTACCTGTCCAGCGGTGATCGTACACTACCCGAAAAAGGCCGGCCATACAATTAGGGGCGAAATTTTGTCACTGCCCACCTAATAGGTGGAAGCTCCTTTTAGGTAGTGGTGCAGTCCACCTCGGACCCGGATAATGTTCGGCTTGCGCATGCAATTACGCGTTGAACAACCAACCTGCCATTGTACAAGGTCCACTCCAAGGCCGGCGTTACTTGCGTATGTGTACAGTTCTGCGTAGGCGTCCTCGTCGAAACGGCCAAGTATAGGCGCACTTTGTAGATGAGCTCGTAGTTCCTCAAATGAAGGTTGTTGCTCTCGGCCCGAGCACAACAGTTCCTTGTCTTTTGTGAGGGAACTTAGGGGCACAGCTATCCTCGAGAAGTTCTTAACAAAGCGCCGATAGTAGGCACAAAGGTCCATAAAACAACATACGCTTCGCTTGTCGGTTGGAATGGGCAAAGCAGCAAAGACAGCCTTCTTGTCGAGTTCTGGGCTAACGCAAATGGCATTCACAATGTGGCCCAGAAACTTCAGCTTTTGGAAAACGAAATGTCCATTTTCTGACTTAAGCGACAGACCAGATGAAAGAGTAGCTTCGAAAACGGCTCGCAGGCGCATCAGGTGTTCGTCGAAAGCATCGAAGAAAGCGTCGAAAGCATCGTCATCTAGGTGCGCCTAGTAAAACTGCCATTTCAGGTCTTTTGTAAATTCCGCGACAGTTGTCGGAGGGTTACGGGCAAATCCGGCAAACAACTGCTCTTTACACCCAGCCTTAAATGGCGCTCCTTCTTGGCCTCAGGCATAGCTGGATCAGCCCAATTGAGCATTCGCGTCATGTCTTCTTTGAACATGGGAACACTTTCATTTGGCTGCTGCGATCTTGAGTGCAGGGCAAGTTCGGCCTTCGCTTTGCTCTCGTCGGTACAAAATGTCGCCAACAACTCTTGGCGAAAAACTTCACAGGCAGTAAAAGAAGCTTCGTGATTCTCTTACCAGGTTTTGGACAAATTCAGCAATGAGAAGTACACGTTTTGTAGCTTGCGCTCATCGTCGCACTGGTTGAAGCACACCTCACTGTCCAAACTGGCCAACCAGTCTGCAATGTCTTCGAACCTATCACTGTGGAACGCAGGTGGTGACCGAGGTATGTGGAGGACAAACGGCGGCACCGCTCCAGTCTGCTGAGGAACACAGTTTCCCGAGTTTGGCTCTTGCAGACGCTCTCAGGTCGCTGCACTCAGGCTGTAGGTCTCGCAGGCGACGATTCGCCTCGTGGACAGCTGGTTTCAAGTCACCGTACATGAATCGTTACCTGGCACGGCTCCATCAAATGTCACCGTTAAACAGCCAGAGCAGCCAACGTAGGTCAAAAGGTGGGTTTAATCACTGTGACTAGGTACTGGAACGCGGCAAAACAGCTGGGAGCAAGAGAGACAAAGACGAAGAACACCAGGGTTTCTAGCAAGGCTATAAGGCCAGCTAAAACGTCTGGTAATGCAGGCCGGCCGCATGACGGCGCCACAAGAGTTATTAGGGATGGGGCAATATAACAAAGGCAGCTGAAATATATGCGACTTAGGCTGACTTTGCTGCGAGTGAGCTTGTATGGCGTCTTTGAATGCAGAAAGGTAGTTGGCAGAGCCTTTCGTAGTTATCGTTTGGCCATCGTAGTCGGTCGCGGCTTTTGAAGACTGCATGTCACGTACCACTATTGCACTGATTATTATCATTGTTCTGCTACTGAAACTTGACCAGCAGATTTCATGCTTCACCAATGTACTGTTATGAACGGCACAGCCTAATACGCGGCTCGCATGCCGCAGATGGAGAAACTGAAGCCCGGCGCCATGTAATCAGTGCTTCCATATTTCGAGATCAGAAATGTGAGCATGCGCGTCATAAATCTTGGGTTCAATCTTGTATCTGCGGGGACAAACACGCCAGCTGCTCTTCGCTCAAAAATGCTATAAATATGCGATATAAGGAACATATTCTTAGTTCTTTGTTGCAGGAGTTGGTGCGGCGTAATATCAGTTTGGCGATATTATAGCGTTCGAATTAACAAACTTTGTTAGCCCTGATAGGTCGAATCTAGGCATAGTAAGGCCAAAATATTACGTATCTTACTCCGCTTTTAAGCAAAGGTCATATTTACAATGAAAAAACGTTACAAATACAAATTTCTTGTAACCGGGCCGTCGCAAAGAAACTTCCTTCACGTACATCGCGCGTCGTTTAGCCTCTTTTTACCTCTTTCTTATCGTCTCTCTCTGTAACGTTTTTTGTATTCAAACGCGAACAAATTTTATTTTTTACTTTGTTGATTCAAGCATGTTTCGCCTAAAAATGAACCGCACCTGTTCACAGCTAATAACAACCTTTGCGAATTGCTGGATTAGCCGACCAAATAAACTAAAGAAACAAACACTGAGAAATAAAATCAACGCCGCTAGCTCAGAAACAAAAAATAAAAAGGCATTGAATTGAATGGCACCTTTTTCTTGGGCTCCTCTTCAGTACGTACAGTAGAAGAGCTCAGTTTTTTTTTAGGTAGTATTGCCACGCCGCTTATTTGGGCTGCACATGTTTAGGAACTCATAAAAAACTTATTTTCTCCTTTTGGCTCACTATACTGTTGTCAAAACATTTTTCCACTAAGCAATCAAGTTCAAATTTCCCACCACCTCTTCCCTCCATTGGTATTTACTGCATGTTAATTTTTGTCATGACTATGAAGCAAACATACGTAAACTACATGAGCCTACAAAACATCTGTTCCTAGCGCTGCTTTGCTTTGGGGCACGGCTACAAGAGAAACATTAGACTGTTACATAGGCTCCTGAATTAGCTCTCCGCTTTGGAAATTGCTTACTGTTACAGTTTAAGCTCAAAAACAATGAAGCATGTATTTTTTTTCTACCGCAGATAGTCAGACACATTTCTGAAAGTGTGCGGTATCAATGTTATATTTCTTGTTAATATTGTGAAATCCAAATTATTGGTTTCGTTTACGCAACTCGTCGAGCAATGCGTAACCTATTTATTTGTGGGCAGTTTAGTCGTTACTCAACTGTTTTTGCTTTTTCGTTGAAATAGTTATAACGTATTAGGCGACTGTACGTCTCCTAGTGCTTTCCACGCGTACCCTGGACCTCTATGTAGAATACTTTACAACGCTAATGTAATTTGATCTTACAGTAGTTATATATTTATTAACTTTCTTTTCATTTCGCAATGTAGTTTGGACTGATGAATGGCGTGTATGCATATGTGTTTTGAGGCTCTTTCGTACATTTGTACAATGCTTAAAGCATCGTCCTGCGTATGTAATGTCATTGGTGCAGCATTGGCTCCCTGGTGAAGTCAAGCTATCAGAGTTGTTTACAAGTGAGGCCATCATTGTTATACTGTTGTTCAGAATAAAGTTCTTTTTTACATATTTATGTTACTTCACTGTGTGCTGTGGCACCCCTGTTATCATTCTTGTTTTTGTTGAGGAAGGGTTTTCGGAACCCAATTCAGACACGCTTCCTCCAGCTGATGGAGAACCCATCGTACATCCTTGTTAGAACGGCACGGTATATCTATACATTATGATCCTTCTCGTTGTTCTGTAACTTATGAAGTAGGCTAGTGATTATTTTTCACATGAACGAGGCAATATTGAGCAGAGTAGACGCCGTCAGCAGACGTCCACGAAGTCAATAAATGGTTGCTTATTTTAACCACCATCTAAAATTATCATTTTAGTGCTTTGCCAACTCACTGCGAAAGCACTGTAGATCTGAAAACTGAAATTACCACCTGTGTGCATTAAGCGCCACACGAATGCGTCTCATTAAGGCGTAAGTGTTTGTTAACGAGTATCTGCAACACAAGCCACTGACGAGAATCCCTTATGCTGTCGCCTTTATGGCAGAGCTACACCGTCTCTAAAATTTTCGACTCTATTTCTATCATCGTATCTATTTAAACCACGTTTTTGTGGTTTAATGGTGGCTGCTATGCCTGTTCATCAATGGTATATATGTACATGTGGTATTATGAAAACGAACAATTAGAAATGTTAAATAGATTCTCTTATGAATAGGGAGATGATGTCTACAACTTTAAAATACCAGCGTTGGTGACAGTCAGAAAGCACGTATTAGTACGTGTTAGGTGGTTAACTCGTTTAAATGAGATTACTTTTGTACTGTGGGATTCGGGCTTGCTGCGGCTGCGCTTTGCGCGGCCGCCGCCCGCTTCCCAGTTGTTCTCCTCGTTCCCTTTCTCCCGCCTGAGGCAGCGGAGAGAGGCTCGAACGACTTGTCACTGTCGTTCGGGCCACAGCTCCGCCCTGGCGTCCCAGTGGCTGTTCCCGTTGGCACCTTTTGGCGGGAACATGGCACCGCTTCGACGGCCGCGCTCGCGCGACAGTCCGAGCGGAGCTCAGGGAGAGACCCCTCCGAGACATCGCAAGGTGCGTGCGCTACTGTTCTTGTCTGCCGGCCTTTGTCCGCGCAGACCAGTGTGTACTCGAGTTCGTCCACTCCGGGTCGTACCTGAGAGCGCAGCTCGAGCCTGTCGATCGTGATCCAACGATCCGCGACAGGCGTACCTTGCGGTGGTTGCCCACTCTCTCTCAAAGGAACCCTTTGGTAACTGCGAGAGAGATCACAGCACGCCCTTGCGTGCTTGCGGCGCGCACTCCGTGTCACTTCGTGCGCGCAGGGGAGCCTTGCTCCTCGCGCGCTCCCTTGACACGGTGACTGAGTATGTGTGTGTATGTGCGTTTCGTATATATGTGTATGTGTGTGCGTGTGTGTGTGTGTGTGCCGCTGGAGGATGGCGTTTCAATAAACGTCTCCTTTGTGAACTTGGAGGTTTGTGTCCTTGCAGCGCAGTGCTCTCCTCCCGGTGGAGGTTGAGTGCGCGTGGTGACGGCTGATCGGGGCTTCGGCTCGCGCGACGCTTGAACCCGCGGTGGTTGGTGGCCTATGCCCGAGTAGAAACCACAATACTAATACAATTAGGTACTTCGTGCAAAATGGACATTTGTAGCCTGAAGTTAGAAATGGCGGGTTAAATCTTAGAGTTCAGAAAATTCGACTACTCAGAGTTGTGTCGACAAAAGGCCATGGACACTTAAGCTCAGTATTTAAGAATATGACGCAGTAGCTTAGGCTACCACCTAGCATATAAAGCATTAATTTAACCAATCGGTATGAGCTCTGTAACGCGAATGCAAAGGTCCTGGCAGGCTAACTCTTATATCCTCACACTTGCAATCAGAGACCCGAGTTTGCATTTCCTGCCAAATAATCTCAGGCAATCCTACGTATAATTAGTGCATGGCCATGTCAGTGCGAGCTATCGTCTGCCAGCGCCATTCTCGTGTTTGTTGCACACGCGGCGATACCTGGCCTTAGCCAGCAGAGTGCAAATATCGCAGAAATGGATATCGCTACCCCACAGAGATTCAAGAAGCGACCTCCTGAAGTCACATTTAATCATATTTGTGATCAACCAGCCCCCTTTATTCTTAACTGCTCTATTTCACTCGGGCTGCAGTGGTTTTGACTGCTCTTTGATTCATTCCTCGGAGGAGGTGAAAAGAGTAACAACAGTTCAGTTCAGTTCAGGCGTTCAGTCGTGTCCGACTCTTCGTGACCCTATGGACCATGTCACGCCACGCTTTCCGGTCTCTCACTATCTTCTTAACATCGCATAGCTTCATCTGCAATGCCTCGAGAATGCCATCTAACCATCGCGTTCGCTGCCTACCCCTTCTCCGGCGACCCTCAACCTTTCCCAACATCAAATCTTTCTCCAGCGACTCCTCTCTTCTCATCAGATGACCAAAGTAGCTGAGCTTTAACTTTAGAATTTGACCCTCCAATGAGCAGTCAGGGTTTATGGTCGACAATATCGACTGATTTGATCTTCTGGCAGTCCAAGGAACTCTTAAGAGTCTTCGCCAGCACCACAATTCAAACGCGTCAATTCTTCGGCGGTCAGCCTTTTTCACAGTCCAACTCTCGCATCCATACATCACAACTGGAAAGACCATAGCACGGGTTATACGGATCTTGGTTGGCAGACTAATGTCTCTGCTCTTTACTAGGCGGTCAAGGCTAACCATTGCTCTCTTTCCCAGAAGCAGGCGTCTCCTAATTTCATGGCTGCAGTCTCCTTCCGAGGTAATCTTGGCTCCCAAGAACAGAAAATCTGTCACAGCTTCCACTTCTTGTCCATTGATGCTCCAGGACTTGATAGGGCAAGACGCCATGATCTTCGTCTTTTTAATGTTCAGTTTAAGCCCAAACTTCTCACTCTCTTCTTGTACGCGCATCAGAAGTCTCTTGAGTTCCACTTCACTTTCTGCCATTAAAGTGGTATCATCCGCATATCTAAGGTTGTTGATACGTTTTCCAGCAATCTTCACTCCAGCTGATGACTCGTCCAGACCAGCCTTCCTCATGATGCACTCTGCATATAGGTTAAATAGGCAGGGCGACAGTATGCAGCCTTGCCTCACCCCTTTCTCAATCGGAAACCAATCAGTAAGACCATGCCCAGTTCTGACTGTGGCCTCTTGCCCTTCATAAAGGTTCCTGAGGAGACAGATGAGGTGAATTGGAACTCCCATCTCTTGGAGAGCTTGCCACAATCTGCTGTGATCTACGCAGTCAAACGCTTTTGCATAATCAATAAAGCAGAAGTAAATGGGTTTCTGGAACTCTCTTGCTTTTTCCATGATCCAGCGAAGGTTGGCAATTTGGTCTCTAGTTCCTCTGCCCTTGCGAAACCCAGCTTGCACGTCCGGAAGCTCCCGATCCACATACTGCTGCAGCCTACCTTGCAGGATTTTTAACATCACCTTGCTAGCATGCGAAATAAGCGCGATCGTGCGGTAGTTGGAACAATCTTTGGCACTGCCTTTCTTTGGAATGGGGATGTAAACTGACCTCCTCCAATCCTGTGGCCACTGCAGGGTTGTCCAAAATCTTTTGACATAATGTATGCAGTGTGTTAACAGCGTCATGGTTGAGGTTTTGAAGCAACT